>NC_137697.1:20649621-21249621 GCF_964034855.1 Anser brachyrhynchus
GTTCTGTTCTTAGACTGAAAGCAATATATCTGATAATTTCATTTCCACTTACTTGTTACATATATATATATATATCAACTGTCATAGGCACACCTCAGAAGAATTAGAAATTAGCATTTTAAGGTAGTTGAGAGGAGACATGTTGTAATGTACACCAAAATATTTTGAGTGCATAAAGAACTAGAATTTCTGTTTTGTGAACAAAGTCAAGATATGTTTTAAGGATGTTGATTCTTTCATACTGGTGCCCATCCAAGTTCTGTTTATAATACACATTTGAGTTTTTTTTGATTTTTTTTACGATAATACTGAAAACAGGCTCATTTTTACTAAAAAGAATAAAAGAAAAAAAAACACATCCTAGAATCTAGATTTAGATTCCAAACTTGTTAATCAGATTTGAGAGAACTGGTCATAGAGCTGACAACATTTCTTAACACGATGTGCCTTGCGATGTATAGATCTTCATGGTGATAAATGTTTGGTTTATTTACAGAACTACTACAGTATGCAGGATATTCTGTAACTGAAATGAGGCTAACTGTAGGCTTTCAAATGGGTACCAGATGACAGAATCGTTTAAACACGTGATACTTAAAGAAAGGTGTTCCTTGAATAAAAGTTTATTTCTTGACAAGTGTAACTATGGCA
This sequence comes from Anser brachyrhynchus, assembly GCF_964034855.1. Lineage (NCBI taxonomy): Eukaryota > Metazoa > Chordata > Aves > Anseriformes > Anatidae > Anser > Anser brachyrhynchus. The sequence goes on from NC_137697.1 coordinate 20,650,273, forward strand.
AGAAGTAACCTCTGTTGTTCCCCTCTTTTTGTTTTGGATCCTTGCAGTTAAAAGACATATTTGATAGCACACTGCACCTTATATTTCTTAGGACACTGTATAATGTCTGCTAAAGCTATGTCTGTAGTGAGTTTTATGGTTGCAGGGTTTTTAAATCTGTAAATGACCTGTAGACTTCACATGCAACAAGTTATGATCTGGCTTTTTCAAATACCTACTGAGCTGTTAATTAATTTTTTTGTTTCATGTGATCATACCATGTATAAAGATTTTGGTTTAGCATCCATTTTAATGTTGGTTTTTTTTGGGGGGGGGGGCGTGGAAAAAACAAGAAGAAAGAACAGAATCTTGCATCTAGATAGACAAAGGGTGAAGGAAGAAGAGTAACAAAATATCACGTGGGTATTTTTGTGCAGAATTTTGCTGAAATTTGTAAGGAAGAGGTGACTAAGGGATAGTATTTCTCCATTATAGAATTTAATTTACCTTTTGAAAGAGAAGCTATTGCTTGGGGACAAGCTAAATTAAATCTATGTATTCAGTAGAAATGGCTTCCTGGCATTTAAAGGAAGAACTTACTACAGGAGATGTTTTTTAAATAAGAACTTTTTTTAATAGCATTAACATCAACATCTCAATTGCATGCAACAAATGGAAAGTTAAACTAGCCAGTTCTGATTATTGAATAACCTATAATGGAAACTATGGAAAATATGTCACTGAAAATAGTATCATATTTCAGGCTTAATGTTTTGAAAGCTGAATGCTTCAAGTTCTGCTTCTGAAATGTACAGAAATAAAAGTAGGTAGGTAAATACAGTATCTAAAGTATCCAGATCTGAGAAAAGTGGGCAAAAAAAGTTAAATTTAGTTCTAAACTGTGACAGAACATTCAGTCCTTGTTCTTTTCCTTTTGGAAGAAGTAAGCAAATAGTAGTCCATTTGAAAAATTAGTGTGCATGGAGGAAGACGTGCGTGTGAAAACGTAGTATGAAAACTTAAGTAAACACGAACGTTTTGCCCTTTATTTTAGCTTAGAAAAAAAAAATATGCAAGTTTTGCAATGCTAGTTGCCTTCAGTTTCAATGGTATATACATTTTAATAACTAAGTGAACATAAAAGCTGTATTTAATGATTTCTCTCTTCTCCTCCCCCTCAAGGGAATTTGCTGTTCTCATTCAAAAAAAAATCTCACAGATTGAATGAAATTAACTTTTTTTTTGAACCTAAAAATAGAAAAGCAAATAATACTGCCTTGAATTAAATCAAGCAACCTTGATCAAACAATTAACTCATCCTCTATTAAATCAATATTTGCTGGTGCTAACACTGGAGCTAGTTCCAGCAGTTGGAATTACAGCCACTGATATAGTGTCCATATTACTAGTAACTACGTTGCTGTCTTTCCCCAGTACTACTTTTCAAAGCTAGTATTTGGCTAACTTGTAACAGCTGACCTAGGTGATACCTGTATTACACACTTGATGTGCTGCTAAAGGTTCTTTACACGGCTTGAAGGCCCTCTCTGGTGTTATGATTCCACAGGCATTTGGACTGTTCAGGGATGCATTGCCACAGCCCAGCTTGGATCAACTTGTGGCACCAAAGTTTCAAGCTACTTTGGCAAAACAATTTTTTATGATATAAACATCAGGGAGAGTTCCTTCTGTTATAATATCAAATATTCCCTTTGGAATTTTTCTCAAGATACCACTGCTGTGGCAGCTTTAGTTCACAATGGGTTCTTGTCCTCTCAGTACTGTTCTGAACTGTCCATCCTCAGCAGCACTTCTAGTGGAACACTTAACTGTGACAAATTAGGAATTAATTTGCCCTGATGTGCTAACGTGACCATGAAGCTCTCTACAAGACCTTTATTTATTTTCTTTTCATTTGTATAATACGTTCTTTGCTTCCTGGATCTGATTATGTTCTTTTGGCTATTAAGTTCTCCTTAAACAGTTTTATCTTGTACAGGCTGATCTGATGATTGCTCTTGTTAGGCCAAGGGCTTTCTTTGGCATGCTCTCAGGATTGCAGTTCTGTGCAGTTCTGTGTTCATTTCGGTCTTGAATTAGCTGATCATTATTCTGTCATTCTCCAGATGCTGGAGGATGTTTTGGTTCAAGTTCCAGCATTATGTAATCCAATATACACCTAATGAACAGATGTAACAAAATGGAAGATTTAAGAGCAAAGTAGCAATAAGAACAAATAATTAAGCTTGATAATGGATTACTGTGTAACTATTACTGCAGGGCATGAGATTAGACCTTAATCTTCCGTTTCAGCCTTTTGAAATTTTCTGTGTTCATCATTTGCTATAGTTGAGTGTGTGAAAAAACTCGCTTTGCATCCAAAACTGAGATTACTTTGCATTCTAGAATCATAGAATGGCTCGGGTTGGAAGGGACCTTAAAGATCATCTAACTCCAACCCCCCTGCTGTAAGCAGGGACACCTGTCTCTAGATCGTGTTGGCTGAAGCCCCGTCCAGCCTGGCCTTGAACACCTCAGGGGATGGGGTATCCACAGCTTCTCTCGGCAACTGGTTCCAGTGCCTCACCACCAGTACAATGAAGAATTTCCTCCTAATGCCTAGTCTAAATCTATCCTCTTTCAGTTTAAGACCATCCCCCCTTGTCCTGTCATTATCTACCTGAGCAAAGAGTCCTTCTCCATGCTTTTTGTAAGACCCCTTTAAGTATTGAAAGGCCGCAGTGAGGTCTCCCTGGAGCCTTCTTCAGGCTGAACAGCCCCAGCTCTCTCAGCCTTTCTTCATAGCAGAGGTGCTCCAGCCCTCTGATCATCCTTGTGGCCCTCCTCTGGACTCGCTCTAACAGGTCCACGTGTTTCTTGTGCGGGGGGGCAGACCTGGATGCAGCACTCCAGGTGGGGTCTCACAAGGGCAGAGCAGAGGGGGACAATCAACTCCCTTGACCTGCTAGTCACATCTCTTTTGATGCAGCCCAGGACACAGTTGGCCTTTTAGGCTGCAAGTGTGAACTGTTTGCTCATGTCAAGCTTTTCATCCTCCAGAATGCCCTCATCCTTCTCTGCAGGGCTGCTCTCGATGAGTTCTTCTCCCAGTCTGTACTCCTGTCTGGGTTTGCTCCAACCCAGGTGCAGCACCTTGCACTTGCCCTTGTTGAACCTCATCAGGTTCACATGGGCTCACTTCTCCAACCTGTCCAGGTCCCTTTAGATGGCATCTCTTCCTTCTTTGGTATCAGCCTCATCACTCAGCTTGGTGTCATCAAACTTGCTGAGGGTGCAGTTTATCCCATTCTCTATGTCATTGATGAAGATGTTGAAAAGCACCAGTCCCAAGGTGATCCCTTGAGGGAGACCACTCGTTACCAGCCTCCAGATGGACAGGGAGCTGTTGACTGCTACTCTCTGGGTGGGGCCATCAAGCCAATTCTCTATCCACAGGCTGGTCCACCCTTCAAATCCGTATCTTTCCAATTTAGAGGTTAGGATGTTGCGTGGGACCATGTCAGAAGTCTTAGAGAAATCCAAGTACATGACATCAGTTGGTCTTCCTTTGTCGACTGATGCAGTCGCTCCATCGCAGAAGGCCACCAGTCTGGTCAGGCATGATTTAGCCTTGGTGAAGCTGTGCTGGGTGTTTCGGATCACCTCCTTATCCTTCATGTGCCTTAACATTGCCTCCAGGAGGATTCATTCCATGGTCTTGCTAGGCACAGAGGTGAGGTTCACCAGTCTGTAGTTCCTCAGGTCTTCCTTTCTACCCTTTTTAAAAATGGGAGTGATGTTTCCCTTTTTCTGGTCACCGGGGACTCCACCTGACTGCCATGATTTTTCAAATATGATGGAGAGGGACTTGGCGACTACATCAGCCAAGTCTCTCAGGACCCTGGGATGCATGTCATCAGGGCCCATAGACTTGTAGTTGTTGTGTTAGGAGGTCCCGAACTTGCTCTTCACTTACAGTGGGAGGGATTCTGCTCTCCCAGCCCCCACCCAGAGTTTTGGGGACTCAAGAGATGTGTGAAGCCTGACGACTAGTGAAGACTGAGGCAAAGAAGTTAAGTACCTCTGCCTTCTCCACATCTGTCATTACGTGTTTTCCGTCTTCATTTGTTAGAGGCCCTACACTCTCCTTGGTCTTTCTTTTGCAGCCAATGTACTTGCAGAACCCCTTCTTGTTAGTCTTTGCATCCCTGGCCATGTTTAGTTTTGTCAGTGCCTTGGCTTTCCTGATCCTGCCCCTGCACATCCAGACAGCATTTCTGTACTCTTCCCAGGGCACACGGCCCTGTTTCTACCATCTGTGCATTTCTTTCTTTTGCCTAAGTTATTGCCTTCCTTGTTCAACCATGCTGTTTTCCTACCTTCCCTGCTTGATTTATTGCATATTAGAATACAGAGCTCTTGCACTCAAAGCAAAATATCCTTAAGGAGTTGCCAGCTCTGATCAGATTCTCTGTCCCTAAGGACCATGTCCCATGGGATCTCATTCACTAATTCTTTGAACAGCTGGAAGTTGTCTCTTCTGAAGTTCAGGGTCCTGACTTTGCTCCTAGCTAGATCCAAATCCCTCAAGATCACAAACTCAACCAGGGCGTGGTCACTGCAACCCAGGCTTCAACCTTTGCGTGTTGAAATCAAGTAAGTCTCTTAAGGCTAATGGTCTTCAACTGTTACTCTCAAAGTTAGCTGTTAAAGACATAAGCTTCTTCCACATTTAAGACCTACACGTGTTTTTAGCTTATCCATTATAATACATGTTCAGGGTTTACATTTGCTTAATGACATCAAACTTCACTGCCAAAGCAAATTTAAGTGTTTTTCTTAGTAGTGATGGAAATTTGTTATACATATTTCTAGCTACTAGGCAATATAGGAAGAAAAGAAAAAAATGCATTATTCTTGAATCTATACTCATTAACAAAAAGCATCCTAATCCATGAGTAGGATTAGAAGATGGATTCTTTTCCCTCTAAAAAATAGGCCATAAGGAAAATTGCTATAAGATAAATTATCAAACTGTTACTTTTGTCTGCACACAGAACAATGAGGAAGATACTCTAAGGAACACAGGACTAGGAGGCTACTGTGTTATTTGGGAATTTTAATTTTTATTATTTTGTACAAAACCTAGTATATGAAGTATTGCATTTAATGGTATGACACGTAGTTGTGATCAGAAAAAAAAAAACATTTTGAAATAACAGTTTGTGAACTTGGGAATGCTGTTCCTTTTAATTTACATGTGATAACATTTTTTCAAAGTTATTACTAAGAAGGATGTCACCTTAGTGTCATTTTTCATTTAAAAATGCAGGTGCAATGGTGTTTAGTAGTGAGAGAGAGGAAAAGACCACATGCCTGTAATAGAGAATATATAGGTCACTCACAAAACTATGGGAACCTGGATAATAAGAAAGTCTGGTAAATGCTGAGTATTAGAATGTCGCCTTTGTAGACACCTGAATATTGTTTCAGCTACTTTGTGAGGACTTTTTTGAGATACAGAGATAGCTTTCTCCTCTGTACTACTGTCTTCATTAGCAGTCATCCAGACTTAGCGGGCAGCTTCTTGTCTGTTTCTGTTATGTATTTGAAATGAAGTACCAGTGTATAGCTTTTATAGGATATTCAGTACAGATAAAACCACAAAGAATCTTTAAAACATTTTAATTTAAATAATTTTTATAAGAATGGTTATATATTGTAGCTAAATTCAGCATTTCCGAGATGCAGTTTCTTACAGTATTTTAGAGCCTTTTTTGTTATATAAAATTGTGTATTGTGTTATAGGGATGCAGCTTTCAGGGGTAGGCAGGAGGGTTGTTATCAGTAATGTAACTTTATACCATAATACAATCAGACTTATATAATCATTTTGTTTAATTGCAGATTGGCAAAAGAAAAACTTATGTACGAAAAAGAGGCAAAACAACAAGAAGAAAAGATTGAAAAAATGAAAGCTGAAGCATGTGATGATTATGGAATAAAGAAGCAGGTAAACTATCCCAAAACTTGTAAAATCCTTCTTTGCTTTGATTTAATCATAGTCATCCTTAAGCAAAAAAACTCATGTACTTTTTTCAGACTCCTCCAGACTAAAATCCTATCAATTATAAAAGTCACAATATGCATTTGTGGAAAATTCCTGCCCTCCAGAACTGATAACCATAAGGAGACTGGGTATAGACTATTTTCCACTTGGTATCAAGATGGCTATCACTAACAATGAATATCAGGCCATCGTGAACTCCCATTCTCAGAAATACTGTCAGCCTGAAAATAAATGTTCTGAATGCGTTTAAGTGCTTGGTGGTAAGTGCAAGTGTTACTGTGAAGTGAGAATGCCTGTTAATACACTAGAATTGAAATGTTCCTTCTTTGTATGCTATTATCACTTTGGTGAAATCACAGTCCTCTAAGGGAGAGCAATGGGTATGTGTCTGTCCTAGGAGCTGCTTGAATTTGTAGTGAAGGCACTAACTAGCAAGGTGCATACTGTAGTTAGGTATGCTCAAGAGTATCATTTACAGTCACTGTTAAAATATGATAATTTTTTCTTAGAAGGTTCCTCACAGTGGTTGCAGACTGTATTTTTTCAACTAAGAATGTTGTCTTTGAACAATGTTTTTTTCCTAAACATTTCCTATGTGTTTTCTCTTTAAGTCTTCACTGAAACTATAAATGAGAATTACCTTCACTCATAAGCAGGTTTCACAAGTTTGGTGGCCTCATGTTATAAAGCCTCCTGTTGTCCCATCTTCATTTTAGAAGAACAGGTAAAACAAAACCCAAATGTAAAAATCAACAAAAACCAGGAGAAGGTCCTTTTAAAACAAGGTAAAACATGTAATAAATTCAGATTTCAGTTCATGTGTGCATGTCTGTTCTTGTTTTCATTGTGATATGGGAAAGAAATACAAACATAAAATTTCTGTAAGACGTATTTCTAGAGTTGAGCTGTCTCTGTCTCACCACTGACTGAGACTCCAAGGTCCTACAGAAACAGTAGTATTCCTGAAGATCTACTGATGCTAACAAGAACTAATGAATGCAATTCCCATTTTTAGTGTCCCACATCTATCAGATTACTTGACTGTACCATGGTATTTCCTCTATGACATGCAAGAAATCACTGAAGTGAAATCCAGCAGAAAGTCTGTGAACTTTTGCTGCGAAATGAAATGTTGCACACTACTTGAAAGTGTTCTCAGAGACCAGTGACAAAAGCCTTCAAAGAGAATGGTCTAGATTCATTCAGCACTGCCTGAATTGAAAAGCAGTCCCTACAATGACATCTGTTCTTGTAGTGCGCTTTGCATTCGGAAAGTCATATTTTTAGGTTAGGAAGAACCTGGAGGCTTAAAACCAGTGTGCACGCTTGTCATAAGGTCAAATCTCTTACACTAAACAAAATTATAAAATACCAGAAGAGTTTGCTCAAAAACATATTTTGGATGGACTTAATATTTTGAGAAATTCTTAAAAAAAACAACAAAAACTGCAGTTAAACATTTCAAGGATTGTTTTTAGTTAATAACACCCTAATCTGAGTTTATTTAAAAATATGGTTGTAGTCTTTGTTTCAGTAATTAAAAGTAGCATTTGTGAGATCACAGAATTACAGAACGGTTTTAAGTCAGAAAGGACCTTTGGAAGTCATCTGGTCCACCCCCTGCTCAAGCAGGGCCACCTAGAGCACGTTGCCCAGGACCGTATCCAGATACTTTTTGAAAATCTCCAAGGAGGGAGACTCCATGACCTCTCTTGGCAACCTGTTCCATCACTCCATCACTCAGAGTAAAGAAGTACTTCCTGGTGTTCAGATGGAACCTCGTGTTCCAGTTTGTGCCCATTGTGTGGCACTGGGCACCACTGAGAAGAGCCTGTCTCAGTCTTCTTTGTACCCTCCCTTCATTGGTATACGTTGGTAAGATCCCACCTCAGTCTTCTCTTCACTGGGCTGAACAGTCCCAGCTCTCTGACTGTCCTCACAGGAGATGTGATCTGGTTCCTTCATCTTCTTCACGGCCCTTTGTCTGACTCTTTTCAGGATGTCCATGTCTCTCTTGTACTAAGGAGCCTAGCATGGGAGGCAGTACTACAGCAGTGCGGCCTCACTGAGTTGGAAGGATCACCTCCATAAACTTGCTTTGATGAATGCAGCCTAAGATACCACTAGCTTTCTTTCTGGCAATGGCACAGTGCTGGCTCATGTTCAGCTTGGTGCCCACCAGGACTCAAAGGTCCTTTTCTGCAGAGCTTTCCAGCTGGGTGGACCCCAGTATGTACTAGTGCCTGGAGTTGTTCCTCATCAGGTGCTAGACTTTGCACTTTTCCTTGGTGAACTTTAAGGTTTCTGCCAGCCCATTTCTCGAGCCTGTTGAGGTCCCTGCGGATGGTAGCACAACCTCTCTAGTGTATCTGCTAGTCTTGCGCTGTCTGCAAACTTGCTGAGGGGGAGCTCTGCGCTGTTACCCAGATTATTAATGATGTTAAGCAGGACTGGTTCCAGTATTGACCCCTGGAATACTTACTTACTCATTACTGGCCTCCAACTAGACTTTGTGCTACTGACCACTGCCCTCTGGGTCCAGCCATTCAGCTAGTTTTCAGTCAGCCTCACTGTTTGCTCATCCAACCCATATTTCAGCAGCTTCTTTATGTGGATCTTACAGGGGACATCATCAAAGGCCTTACTGAAGTCCAGGTAGAAAATATCCACTGCTCTCCCTTCATCTATCAGGCTGGTCATTTCATCACAGAAGCTGATCAGGTTGGCAAAACATGACTTCACCATGGTGAATCCATGCTGACTACTCTGAAGATTTTCTTGCCCTTTAATGGGAAAGGATGGGAATGAATTCAATCATTTGAGACTATGAAAATAATTTTAACTATTATTTTAGCTGAGGTATCAGCTAAAATAGATAAGTATATATAGATACATATCAATCAATAGTTGAGGGAGGAAGGCTTAAAAAGCTTAAAACCATTACTTACCTCTTAATGCACCACTAGTCTCATTTAGCTTTCTAGTTAGAACCCTGCAGTAGAATATGGGTTACCAGTACAGAAGTGACTAAGGAAGATTTTACTTTAAAAAGAATAATCAGATTCCTACAGCATAGTTGGACTTCAGTGTGTGTCTGGTCTGCAAGAAGGCATCAGTCCCTCTGTAGAACAATAGTCAGGGTTTGACTCAGTGTTTTTCTTCTAACTCGTTAGGTAGTGGGGCAACTTGTGGTTCCTGCATACTCAAGTGATCTCTAGCAGAGATAGTGACCAAACCAGGTTGTTGGCAATTGCTGGGTGCAGAAAGACTAAGTTAGTGAGGAGCAGGTTTGGTATCAGAGAAACAAAAAGGAGAGTTCACTCTCCATGTTAGTATGCTCTGACCAAGGATATAATTCAAAGACTTTGTATAGTACCATTGTTCCTGGTGCACATTGTATTTATACTACTTGCTGTATTTCAGCTCATATACTAAGCAAGAATTATGTGTGGTAGATTGTGTATCCCAGGGAAAGAATCTCTAGTATAATAGGGCAAGGAAGCCCTTTCTTTCCTATTACTTACAACTTATTTAAATATATAAATAAAAAACAACTCTGTAGTACCTACTTTTTATCTATAAAAGACAGATGAGAAGTATAGAAATAGGGGAAAATTTATAACAATTTATTTTGGCTAAATTGGCAGATAAAAAAGAAGTAATAAATGAAGAGCAGTATGAGGGGAAAAAATATGAGGAAAGAAAGAAACTTTAACAATCTTTGTAAGATACTAAACTGAAAATAGGCTTATTAAAAACTGAACTCAAGTAATTTATACAAAAATTTGGAATACGAAATATTTAAAGACTTCTGAAGCATTCTACTAAATTCAAATTCTGAATTTAGTATCTGTAAAGAGTCGTTAAGAGCCCTGATTGCAGAAAGTTATGCAACTGTACTTCTTTTTTTTTTTCTTTTAATGAAGCCTGAGTTTCTACACATTTGTAATGGTTTTCCATACATGAAGTCTTCACACAGGGTTTCATGATACTTTAATAGAAACTTCGCACTATAGTCACTTATGAGAGTAGACTAATGTTAGGAACCAGTAGTTTTCTGTATTTCTGTGGCTGTTGATTTGTCCTGGGTACAAATTACATCCTTTCCCATCTAATGCTTTTATCTTGAGGCTTATGAATGTACAAAAAAAATGAGGTATCTACTGTTTGTTTCCTCTCAATGGGATTGTAGATCTACTTCCAAGTTTTTGTTAAGTGTCGGAGTTTTTACTGATAACAAATTGCCTTTTTTATTAATAGTTATCTTACAGTTCCAAATTACTTCTAATATAATGTCATTTCTAGATGAATTAAAACTCTAATGGACTTAACATAGAATTTAATATCTGCGTGACAGAGTACATACAGTTTTGCTAGTATAGTTTTTTTCACATATTAATGAAAACAGCAATATTTTTCTTGCTTTGTTCAGATGGAGGCAGACTATTTCCTGAAACAGCTAAGAAGGAAAACCCTCACCACAAAGAAGGCTAATACTATCCTGGGCTGCATTAGGCAAAGTGTTGCCAGCAGGTTGACGGAGGTGATCCCTTCCCCTCTACTCAGCATCAATGACATTGCACCTCTGTAGTACTGTCTCCAGTGCTGGGCTCCTCAGTACAAGAGAGACATAGACATCCTGGAAAGAGTCTGACAAGGGGCCATGAAGATAATGAAGGAACCAGAGCCTCTCTCCTATGAAGAGAGGCTTTGAGAATAGCTGAAGGGAGAGCGCAATGAAGATGGAGCCAGGCTGTTTTCACTTGTGCCCAGTGCCAGGACAAGAGGCAGTGGCCACAGACTGGAACACAGGAGGTTCTCCCTGAACACCAGCCAGCACTTCTGTGCTCTGTGGGTGACAGAGCACTGGCACAGGCTGCCCAGAGAGGCTGTAGAATCTTCCTCCTTCAAAATACTCAGAAGCCACCTTGGTGTGGTCCTGGGCAATCCATTCCTGCTGGCCCTGCTTGAGCAGGAGATTAGACAAGTTGACCTCGGGTAGTCCCTTTCACCTTAAATCATCTGTTGTTACAATTATCTGTTTTCAGTTGTGCAACAGTCAAAGTGCATGCGATTGTAAAACAGTATTTAAAAGCATGAACACACACATATATACTCATGTGTTCATTTAATTCACATATAAATATATATGACTCATTCACATACCTGATTTTTCTTAGTCTTTTATGTTTAGAACACCTTTCCTGTCATATCAAACATTGTCACCATACCCTTTGACACAGTAGCTCATTGGAGTTTCTTCTAAGATCAAGGAATAATAGCCCCATAAGGGTTTTCCTGTTGTTTTCAAACAATTTGTGGATCAGCACGTCAAAATCTCATATTTAGTTGTGGGTCACCTGAAAAGAAAAACAGAATCTGCTTTCACCTTCTTGAAGCCAATAAAATTTGTCCCCATTATACTGTACAGGTCAGTCGGGCTCAGCAAAATTGCTTCCTGTTGCAGAGTACTTGGTATTGATGCTCACAAGCAGTTACTTTTATTGCTGTTCTTCAAGTTAACAAAAATTTGATGTTTTAATATGAGTGCTTGGTGATCCGAAAAGTCGAGAATCTTTCTCATCTAAGCAGTTCTGATCTGCCTAGGTAAGTTGAAATAGTGCCTTTGAACTTTTATTATGGGATCTCTTAAATCATAGAATCATAGAATGGTTTGGGTTGGAAGGGACCTTGAAGGCTTATCTCGTTCCAACCCCCCGCCATGGGCAGGGACACCTCCCACAGACCAGGTTGCTCAAAGCCCCATCCAGCCTGGCCTTGAGCACTTACAGGCATGGGGCATCCACAGCTTCTCTGGGCAGCCTGTGTCAGTGCCTCACCACCCTCTGAGTGACGAATTTCTACCTAACCTCTAATCTAAATCTCCCCTCTTTTAGTTTAAAACCATTTCCCCTTGTCTTATCGTTATTTGCCCGAGCAAAAAGTTGCTCTCCATCTTTTTTATGAGACGTCTTTAAGTACTGAAAACCTGCAGTGAGGAAGCCTTCTCTTCTGTAGCCTGAACAGCCCCAGCTCTCTCAGTCTTTCTTCATAGCAGAGGTGCTCCAGCCCTCTGATCATTTTCGTGGCCCTCCTCTGTACCTGCTCTAAGATCCCCACATCTTTATTGTGCTGGAGGCCCCAGAACTGGTGTGGTGGTTGAGCCCTTCTCTGCAGGGCTGCTCTCAGTGAGTTCTTCTCTCAGTCTGTGCTCATGTCTGGGATTGCCCCAGCCCATGTGCAGCACCTTCCACTTGGCCTTGTTGAACCTCATGCAGTTCACATGGGCCCACTTCTCAAGTTTGTCCAGGTCCCTTAGCATGGCATCTCTTCCTTCTTTGGTATCAGCCGTACCACTCAGCTTGGTGTCGTCTGCAAACTTGCTGAGGGTGCTTTCAATCATGTTGTCTATGTCGTTGATAAAGAAATCAAAGTTGCTTATGTCTAAAGCCTCAGCTTATGTGTAAAGCATCCTCAACCGTTTTCCACAGAGTTGTGTTTGGCCTATGTGCTTATTGTGAATAGGTAAAATAGTTGTCTTTTTATTTGTTATGGTGCCCTTCCACTTAATAAACTGGTCTGTGCGTTTGCATCTGTTTGGCTTTTCTGTCTGCAGTCCTATTTTATCTGTTGCTGCAATCTGGAATTTATGTAAAATATTTTGAAGGCCATTGATAGTATAATAGGCACACCGGTTCTTTGACATCTGATCCAATTTATGAAAAATCCACGTCGTGTTTAGTAAATAGGCTACATATACCTCAACAGTTAGAGAGCTCCATCACATCTGAGCAGGCTCCTTTCCTTTGCAAGATGCCAAACATCTGTTCATTAGAAATACGTTCAATCCTGAAAGACAACTGGCTAGAAATGTGGCTGTTTGAAGAGATTTAACTGGCTTCCTAAATACACTGAAAGGAATGGGGACATCATCCTCACCGTAGTTGCCATAACTCTTTTGGTCCTATGTGCACTTATTGACAACAAATTGAATTTGCTATCCGTATGGTTTTGTGCTTTATTGCTTTGTCTTAACACTTCATTTAACTGCACTTCAGTTACTCCAGTTTTTTAATACTTCTATTTGGCATTGTAATTCACAGAAACCTTGAAGATGTTTATGGTTCTTTGCAAAGTTAGATCAGTTTCATATAATAACTTCCTCCGTGACCTGCTTATAATTTAAACGCCTTAGAGTTCAGTCAGAATGTTTCTAGAGTGTGCTGAGGGAGGAGAGAGGGTTGTTCTTTAATTTTCAAAACAGTAGGAGAGTAAACACTTTTTTTTCCAGCTCTAAAACATATCTAATTATTTGAGCTTTAGACTGTGCTTTATTATATGCATTTGCAACAGTAAAATGTCTATCTGGGATAATCAGTATTACTTGAAAAAAAGTTTTTTTTTTGTGCAGAAGTTATTAAAATTTGCATAGGTCATTTAGTAATTAACTTCAGTCTTGGTTCCGTAAAACCCCTGTTCCGTTCTCCAACCATTTGCTGAAGAAGGTAGTTCCAGGATTTATCTTTCTTCTGTTTCATATTGTTGCATAAGTGCTGGCAAATATAAATAAAACACAGCACCCCTTTGGATCTCATTCATATTCTGTTTTGAACTGAGGAATTTGGCTAGTTTTGTTCTTTTCTTACAAAACCCAGGACTGGAGCCTGCAGATCCTAGATTTGTGTCTTCCCTTCCTAGATTGCTTATTGAGTGGCATATATGAAATAAATGACTAGTTTCCACATCATCCAGCAGCTTTGTAATACACAACTAGTTAGCAATACCATCCCAAGGATATAATCAGTGGATATTCTCACTCCCATAGGTATTCTCTATAGAAACGAGTTGTAGTACAGAAATCAGAATGCATCATCTCATGCATTTTGACACACCTCATTCTCTGGAATTTACAAGTCTTTATGTATTTGATTGCTACTGAAAGTGTAATATGCAGAGTGACTAACCATGTTTTTAACACAGTCCAATACTGAGTGCTTAAAAGAAAAATGGTAATGTTGATGAGAATTGTAACTTGGAGGTGCTTAACTTTATTTTAACATATCACCTATGTTGCTTTATTAAAGTATATGAATTTTGCCCTAGATTCTCTGAAAAGAAGCTAGAAACAAAGTTTTTAAACCCTTTCTCTTAAAAATGTATTGAACAGAAAACTTAAACATAAGACATGTAAGTACATGAAATAATGTTTTACAACAACAGGCCTTCCTATAAAATATTCTTAGCCATAGTTTTTCTTCCATTTTGTGATGATGGTGTTCCCTTTGGTTCCCTTCAGTATGGCAGCATTAATACCGAAAGGAAAATGAAACACAGGAATGACAGAATGTGGTGAGCCATTTAAAGTGAATACCTTCTGTTGCAGGTTATCGTGAATGCAGAAACGGTTTCGTACTTAAATATCTAACTGATTTTCATCTCTAAATAGATTTAACTTTACTGAACAACTTTGCATACCTTTTCTTTTCAGTAGTTGGATTTCAGGTCCAGAAATGTTCCATGAAATAAATGTTCACTTATATAAATCTGAAGTTGTTTTCTGTAGGAGGAGGCAGGATGTTCAGATTCAGTGGGGTGCCAGTTTAGTAATTTTGTTCAAAGTGCATGGTGAGAATAATCTTTCTCCTAAAATGAAGCACAAGGATAAGTAATAACTTTTTATGCATGATAAGCATCAAAAATACGAGCCTGCTGGTCTTTGCTTTTCATTTTTCTTTACCTTTGTCTTTCAGTCAGAGCCTCCTGCAGTGTGCACACAATGTGATCAATAACTCAATAACTTTTTTCATGCAGTAATTATCTCTATGTGGTATTATCTGAACACTGTTTTTCTTTATTACCCAAAAGATGCAGGAGATATTTATATAACCAGCTGATCCCATTTTGGATGAAGCTGCTTTGTGACAGCAGGAGAAAGTTTGTTTTAAATAGCCTTTTTTAACAAATGTTGTATGGAAAGCTTACCAGGCTGTACTTTTCTAAGGGAAAAAATATTGTAAATACTGTTTTCTACTTAATACTTTATAGTTAATTAAGCACAGAGTAATGGAAATGTCCTGTAAATTAACAGAGTTTTAAGCAATTATGCTAAGTGAGTGTCTTTTACTAAAATAGGCGAAAATTCAGAAAATAGGTACAATCCTTCTGAAGTTCGTAGATGATGACTGGACTACTGATTTTTCGTACTAAAGACTTGTCTTAAAAAACATTTCTGTATGGAATACATTTTCATTTCATTGGCTTCCAATTTTCACAGGTCGAGATCTTACAAGAGTCACGAATGATGATTCCAGACTGTCAGCGCAGATTAGAAATTGCACATGCAGATCTTACCCAACTACTAGTAAGTATAGCATCAAAAACTACTTACCATGAAATGCTGATATGCTTTGATGAACATGGATAAACATACTAGTCTGCACTGCAATTGCAGCAGAATAGAGCTGGACTGAAAAATACCTTTTTATGGGACCTAAGACTGGCATCCTGTAACATACCCCAGAACTCCATCTCAGATAACCATCTACACCGACTTAGTCTTCAGTCTATGAAAATTCTGTGCATATTTAATATACTGGAGACAGTCTTTGATGGAATGTATATCCAACATATACTTCAATACTGCTACAATGGACTCAGTTCCTTTGCTAATTACATGATTAGAAAAAATAGTTCACCCACATTAGGTAGTCTTTCTAGTTTTATACAGATGTACACAATATACTGGTAGTGAACTGAAATATTCAAAATCTTTTGCCTACTACTATTATTATGATGTGTATAAGAAACAAGACAGCTGAGTCATTGCTGAGTACTGCCTCTATACTATTTATTATTGAGGTGAGCAACTGGGATGCATTTTTAGGATACGAATACCTGCAGGAATAAACAATATCTGGTACAAATAGATTCACTGAAAATATACTAGGTTTGGCTATTATTACGTTTATTTTAAAAGCTGACTTTTCACCAAGAATGCTACTACAAAGGTAAATGCTACTGTGAGGCTATAAAATATATACTGTAAATTAAGCTTCAAACACATTTGATGGCTAAAATGCATATCCTTTCTCAGGGGAAAACATACAGCATCTTGTCTTTGGGTGGTATGCCTGTACTTGTTTCCAAAAGGAATGCTCAGAATGTGGCAAGATTTAGGGTCCTTCTGCCGTTCAGCAACTTACTTGACAGTTAGCTGATCTAGGTTTCATTCGCATGCAGAAGTGATACTGTTGGTCTGTACAGCACGCTATACAAACACAAAATGAGAAATATGGGGAGTTACTATTGTTGTTAAGAATTTGGAAGTCTTTAAAGGTTGCTTTCTTTTCTTAGATCACCTTCAATGTTTTTATTAAAATTAACTGTGTAGTTATATATTTTTTCAACTGTCAGACTCTTTAAGCTTTTTCCTAATGGTACTTTTGTTCTGAGTTCTCTTGTTGTTGGTTCCAGTTACTCTGTCCTTGTTTTTAAATACTTTATTTTATTCAGAGAATAAAATATTCAGAATTATTCATAAAGAGTTCATAAAAAATTCATTCAGAATATTCATAAAATAAAGTTATGCATAAGTCAAATCTACTCAAATGTGACAGATATTATAATGGACCTTAAATAGGACAAAAGAAATTACCTGTGTTTTGAGTCATGTAAAACTAGTGCTTTCAGTAAGGATATATCCTACATTTCATAGTTTACTCCTCAAATACATTCCAATATCAGTTATTTTTGAAGTACTCAAAAGTTTTGTTTTTAATTCCAGGAAAATGAAAAAGAATTGGAAGAAGCTGAAGAGTATAAAGAAGCACGTTCCATACTAGAGTCGGTCAAGCTGGAAGCTTAGAAGTTTTTCAGTACTCTTTATATGCATTAGCACTGGGTCCATTCCACACCTTTGTTTTACTACAGCTCTATTACTACTGCTGACTTGCTAAGGTTCCCTTTATGCAAACTGGCCTTTCTCTTACTGCAAGATGCATCAAATAAAGGATGTTCTGAAACATCTGTGTGTTCCAAATTCAGGCAAAACAGAAGCATTGCCAGTTCACCTCAACTACAAAAAGAATTTAAAAAAAAAATCTATTTAATATAAGCTTAGGCTAAGAAATAAAGTACAGTTCAAGTGTTTAGCTATGTAAGGAATGTGAGGTGCTAATAAATACTTTAGAAGCACCTTGTAATTGAAATAATTTCAAGCCATTATAGCATAAAATCTGTACTGAAAGAGGAAATGAACTAAATGACACTTCAAAGTCACCTATTTTTTTTCTGTGATGCAGTTAATCTGTAAGTTTATCAAGTATTACTCCTTGTTTATCTTTGAGCCTAAGATGGAATTAAGAGCTGATTCCAAACCTTTCTCAATTTGCCTGAGGTTGATTTGTAGAGCCCAATTCACACAATTTCCATTGATCAAAATTAAGGTACTTTTTCAATAAAAAGAATTTTGCAGCTGTTTAGTATGTTGTCAGTTGGATCTGCTTGTAGGAGTTCTGGAGTGAACTCTTCCTGAAATCACAGCTGTTCACCTTGGCCACTGTGACTTTTTTGTACAAAGTTCAAACCCCAGAAGCTGAAACAAAACAAATGGATAAGGGAACAATGCTTGATCTACATGGAAGATCATTAAAACACTATGTACAAAAGCTGTGTTCTTTCAGAATGGCTTCTATAAACAGCAAAGAGAAAGCTCTGCTGATGAACAAAAAAGGTTTTTTTATATTAGTTTTTCTAGTTTGAAAGTTTTTTGGCTTGTTCCTTAAGGGCAACAGGAAGCAAAACATACCTTTTGTGTGGTGCTCTATTGAATGCTCTTTATAGATTTTTTTTGTTTGCCTGAGTATGTGTAAACTGCAGTTTCATCTACATCTATTTGGCACAATGAAAGTAATGTGTACTTCTCAATAACTCCTAAGCACTTCTTTGACAGATTATCAGCATTGCAAGATTTCTGATTGGCTGCAGAATGACCTACTTCTGAATTAGGAGATGCCAGATCCCAGTCTTAGACAGATCTTAGCCAGATCATATGCCAGATCTTAGACAGTTCTAGGAGCTAAAAGCATTTGTGACAACACTATGGTTTCATAGAGTGTATGCACACCTTCTTCCCAGCATCATGCCCTAGGTAAGTAGCTGCAAAATGACCTTGCCCTGTTCACAGCACAAGTGAACTGCTGCTGAAGAGAACATCTGTCTTGGCATACACATTTCAGTCATCTTCTGTGGACCTTCACCAGGAACGGCAAGCTGGAGCAGACAAAGCAAATTGCATCCCTAGCTGACCAGCTGCAGTCAGTGCAACTAGCTATGCTTTGCAGGCTACTGAGTGGAATCTGGTAAATAAACACTGACCTGATAAGGAGCTTTGGGGGGGGGGGGGGGGGAATGCCAAGTCTGCTGGGTAAGGCAGAACTTCAGATAAAGATTACTCTTCAGAAGAAGAAATAATACACACTCCTGAAAAAACATATCCACAGAAGAATGGCGTGCAGTTGCTGAACGCCACAAGGAATGCAGGTCAGCATGAATGCTGAAAATAGGTGTTACCTGTAGTGGCTGGATAGAAGAAGCCTTGCAGAATGGCTTAAGTTGGCATTAAGGATGCATGGTAGTTAATAGGTAGTTAATGTATAAACCAAACTCCAGGGAAAAGCTTCTCAGTGCAGTAGTTTCTAGAATAGAATGTTTTCTTGTGTCTGCAGTTGTCACAACCTGAGCCATGTTTGCCTCCACATTTTTGTCCGAGCTATTTTCTAGCTCCCTCTGATTGCATCATGAACCAAGATGACAATCTCCCCATCCTTTTCATCTTCCCTCTTACTAAATTCTCCAAAAGACTGAACATACTCTGTTGTACAGAAAACAGCCCGCTTCTCTGATGAAAATCAAAATATGTTCATACATTAAATGAATTGCTTTCTTGTTGTCTCCAGTTGCCCCTGGAAGTATGTGACTTCTGGGAGGACTGCAGCATAAGACCTGTAAAAAACTATACCAAAAAACTGTGACAAGGTAACAGTTACATAGGGCTGGCCCTTGAAGAGTGATTGGCAACTCCATGCAGGTAATGCATTACTCATGCTAGCAGAGCAAGTTGGTCTAGTAATACATTATGACAGACTGAATTTTTCCAGCAGCGTTCTGAGTGGCAAGATGCAGATTATTCATATAGAAGATTATTTTTGCTGACAAAATGTTTATCATTTAGACTAGATCCAAGTTCCACAGTGAAGTATAATAAAGAAAATTAAGGCTAAGGAGTAGTATCATTATTACCCTCTCAGATCCCAAATTCAAAAAGCAGTAGCTGTCTACACTTTTTGGAGATACATAGTCTGCATTAGCTAGTACAAGAGAGCATCCACCAAAAAAGAAAAATTCCCTGGGCAGCATTTTAGGCCTATGTCCATTTTGAATCCTGCCCCGAGCTTTACTGATGCCTTTCAAAGTTTACATAAGATTGTCACGAGCTGGATTTACTCTTACATACAACTGATACATGTTCATTTGACACTCAAGGTTTCATGCCACTTTCTTACCATGATTACAATTTTTTATGCCCTGGACAGAGGTGCTATCCATTCCATTATTGCTGCCTTCCTGGTAGAATATATTTAAGAAGTTTCTCAATTATTTGTTAGTTGAACAAAACATTTGTTTTACTGAGAGGCCACAGCAGAAGAGTCCACGTTACACCCTAGCTGAAGAAACAAAAGAGATGAAATCATAAGAAAAGCATAGGCAAAAAGTAACAATTGGGAAGTTATCAACGTAAGACCTGTGCCCATTGCTCTGATCATATGCTTGCCAACTACAACCTGTTTTTCAGTTTACCCGTGCACAGTTAAGATTCTTGTCCTCTGACTCAGAAGACGTACAGCATCTAAAGTACTACAGCAATCTAAGCAAGAGGCAGAACTAACTTGGTACCTTCACCTGGAAACTATTGTTTCTCAAGTCCTCAGTTATATTCTGCATTCAAAACAAAGTAGTTTCAAAACCGTTTGTCATCTAATTTAAACTCATTCCTGCACTTGAAAAAATTCCACAACACTCAGGTAATTTCTTGTAATTGGCTAATTCACAGGCTGGTTGCTTTTGTTAGTTACCAAAAAAATATTTTAATATATGGCACTTTCTTCCCCAGCAATAATTTCTCAATAATTCCTTAAAGGTAAGTTTCTTATATTAAAAAAAAAAAAAAAGTAACTGATGATTCTAAAATAATGCTTCTAAATAATGGCCTCTACTATGACACATTTCAAAATAAAGTCCCTCAAAATAATCTGCATTGAAAAGTAAACCTTACAATTTATTAGAACCAAGTTTTGGGTTGTTGCTTTACAATGTTTATGTTCTGGGAGCAAGATACAAGGAAGCAGTTTTCTTTGGAAAACTACATCTAGCTGAATACTTCAGAAGGGGATTCAAGAAAACCCCACATTTCATCATGAATTGTAGGATGCACACAATTAAGCCACATCCCATCTGCCACCCCTATTCTTGTGGCTCTGATTCCAATAAGTAAGCTGTACCTCTGTCTGGCTGGGATTTGCAACCTTGAACCTCTGCTCAGAGTCTGATGTCTAAATAAGTTATTTCTCTCAAAATACAAGCCAAGTAAACAGCTGCTACTGTACCCTTGCACCTTTTTATTTTCATTAGCCTAACTCCTACCACTTACTTACTTTAATGTACAGAAATCTGTTCTTGTAACTGACCCCGCTATCCTAGAGACCAACCAACTAGAGATCAGGAAAACACACAGTCTGGTCCAAAAGCACTTGCAGAGAGAGCATCCCTACTTATGGGCCATTCCTGGCCATAGCTTATTAGCATAAAAGGGATGAGACAGAACAAAGTATTTTTTTCCCATCTAAATATTGTTCACTGACTTGAATTAGCTGAATTTCACTATGGTCACACAGCATATTAGAAGCCTTGCTAAAAGCCTTGAGGTAGGAAAATGGGATCGATTAACTGCAGAGCGCTGAGCCAATTAGCGCAGTGCCATTGAATCCAAGGGCAACCATTTCATAAATGTCTAATGCTCATGGATCTACAGAATATTATGTACCCCATGCTACAAACACTTCCAAGATGCTCTGTCAGAGTTTGACTTCCAGGCAAAGAAAAAATCTGAACTTTCAAAATGGCACTCACAAACCAATAAACTATGCAAGAAGTTTCTAGCCAGCAGAAAACACCAACTTTAGGAGCAGGTAACAAAAGGCTTTATCTGCCACCCAGAAAATCAGTTTTCAAATCCTTTCTGCTTAACCTAAGGTAGAGGTTTGAATTCAGATCTGCCAGTTAAGAAGTAAATAATTACCACTGAGTTGCTCTGCTTTTTTAGAATAATGGACTATTTCTGGCAATACATCTCCCACATCTCCAATACCTCTGGTGAAAGCCATCAACTGAGCTGCCGTCAGTTTCCTACACTCCTCTAACATTGACTGATCTGTCTTTAAAAGCAGAGACTGAGAGCTCTCCCACAGAATACCTAGCAGCCATGGTTCAAAACATGCTCCTAAAGAAGAGTTAAAAAAAAAAGAAAAAAGAAAAAAATATTCAAGTTTGTGGTCTAAAACAAGCAGAGGGGCTCAGATCCAGAAAAAAAAAAAAAAAAAAAAAAAAAGCTTAACTACTGCACTATACCTCATAGACTGGGGCCCTCGTAATTCCCAGGTAAGTAGGACAGACACGTGCACAGCTCCTTTCACCAAGTCATTTTCAAGAGTTTAATACTAAAATTGACCATCCCAAAATATTCAGTTCCATTCAAGTGGTCTGCATGACAAAAGAGGCAAAAGAGAAAGTGTACATGTTTAATATGTGGGTGACGCAAGGCAGTTGAGTATGTTGAAAGACAAGATCAGAAATCAAGCTTTTAAACAAACTGGAGAAAGTTTAGAAAAACATGCATTTCAGTAAGAACATATTTCAATAAGGAAAAATGCAAAATAATACATGACAGCAGGAATTATCTGCTGCATAAACACAGGGAAAGGTAAAAGCTTTTCAACATTTCTGGAAGAGATGCAGAGGTTTTAGTGAATTATACAAGATACATTAGCCTAGCACACATGACAAGGGTAACAGCCCTTAAATTCTCCATATCACTAAGGCTTCATCTAGAAGCATTATTGCAGTTAGAAGCTGTAGCTAGAAGCTACAATTCAAGGAATGAACAAATAGGAAAGATTCAGTGTAAAAACAGTGAGAAAGACTAAAATACGGTCTGTCTGGATATACAGAACAAATTCAGGTGTTTTAACCTGGGCAATACTGAGGGTGGTAATGGCAATAGTCTCCAAGCATGCAAAAGACAGCGGAGGAAAGGAATGAACTTTTGCTTGGCAGACACAACAAAATCCAATGGGTTTCAGTTGCAGCACAGTAAAAAGGTAGCATGGTTCCCCACACCTCAGAAAAATGTCTAAATTTAAGACAGACAAAGCTCTTGGCACAGGTTGCCTAGGGAGGCTGCCAGAAGTATATCCCTAGAGGTCAGACGCTGGACAAGGCAGTTCTGTCACACATCCATCATGGAATTCTACAAACTTTCATGTAGTAGCAATTTAGGATTTATTTTATACTTTTATGGTAAATCACAAGATTAGAATTGTATGATTCTTAACAGCATTTAATCGTCAACCAGGTTCAATGATTTCAAGAGAATTTGCTACAATAGAAGCAGTGACTTTAGTTAAAGGTTTGAGAATGGCAAGGTTCACCCAAGACTTACTGCAGAGTCCTGGGGGGAGGTTCTAAACACAGTCATGTGCTTCCAAAGTTCCTCCTTAGGGTGAATTACTCACCCCACTCCCTCATCAGTGTTTGTCCACAGACGAGCTTGTTGCTCAAGGAGCCAGCCCCGTGATGTGCTCCCCTCAGGGGTACCCTGAGAGTTGTCCCAGCTCGGGGGAAGATTGAGAGCACAGCCCGTTGCGGTCCCTGGAGAGCTCAAGGGGTCCTTTGCTTAGAAGGACTACTGACAGGACTGTGAGACAATTGACTTTTCAATTGACTGTACCTTTTCATCCTGGCTATGGTTCCGATAAGGCAATTTTGGTATTTTCTACCGACCCTGCCATTCTGGTACATTGCACATCGTACAGCTCTGGTACTGCAGGGAGACTGCTCTGAGACGCAATCAGGGAGTGCCTGTTTGTACTCACCTGGTAATGCCTGCTGCCCACGGACAACAGAGGACTGATGTACCATCAGTCAATCTTGAACCATAGCTCAGTTGGGGAAATAACTTTACCACCACAGAGATCAAGGGTTAGAGCCTGCTGCGATCCTTGGAGAACTCAAATAGGCTTTTCTTCAGCCATTTTATTTATGAGGTAAAATGGCTGGCTCATAGTCAAACTGTGATTCCTTATCATGTTCTTGAACTCCAACATGAAAGGAACGGTCACATCGAGGCCTACTGTGGCTTGTAAGCACGAGCAAGACTTATACCACATGCAGGAATAGAGCATACTTGCCTCAACATCACACAGGTACAGCTGATCCTTCCTCATACATACATATTAGGGAAAGCCATCTAAAAGTGAATGGAACAACTGTCTTTCCCTTCGCAGAACTCATCTCTAAAGCTCACCCACCCACATGGAAATGTAAAAAAAAATAAAAAAAAATTAAAAAAGGCAAGATTCATGACACAGCTGAAGTGAACTACTCTGAATATCATCCCTCCACAGCAGCGATGAAGAAGTGATCCCTAGAGCCCCCTCAAAGAAGAGGGTTTCAGTGGTATGTATCAAACCTTTCAGATCTTGTACTGCACATTAAAATGCAGTGGACTGAAAGAAGTAGACTATGATCCACATAAAGTCATTTGTCTGGCTTCCTACTTGTTTTTATTCCCATTTCTGAACACCTGTCATTAATGCAATGCCTAAAGTGCCTCAAATTTCTGACTAGACAGGGGTGTTTATTTTGTGCACAGGTGACTCATTCAGGCAAAGAAGAGGTCAGAGGTTTGGCCTGAAGCTGAGAACTGACGGATGGAGGCTGCATGACACCAGAGGTGAACTGTGGGTCCTGCTGGAAGCAACTGGGAGGGAAGCAGCAACTACTGAGGCATAGTACGGACTCAGAAGAGGTCTTTAACACTTGAGAAAAAGGAGAAGAAAATACACGGCTTATAGCCTAGCCATCCTAATGGCCCTCATCTCTCCTGATCTCTCCAGGCATCCACTCTTTATAAGGAGCCAAGACTGCACTATGGAGAGAAAAACACAAAGGAGATTCGCTTGCTGGGTTCTCTTATGTGTACAATCTTGACTATATACTGTCATTATATGTAACATAAGCTTCATGATAAATCCAAATTATGGCCTTTGGGCTTCAGAGGAGATAGCACAATAGTTGTGCAACTCCTGCCATTCCCCAATTTTCTAATTGTATCTCTAACCACACTGGGAATACAAAAACAACAAACAATACCAATCAGTGGCTGAACTTTGCAGGTTACTTGCTACCATGTCCTAGAATCCAGCATTTTGGGTCAAATGTCACTGGAAATCAAAGTCCAAAAATCTAGAATCAATCAGCATAAGCATTACCCTTAACAGGAAGAAGGAAAACTTCAACCATGCAACAGTTTGGTTTCCTTATTGTTCTGCAGCTCCTGTAGACATTGCGTTAGATGGAAGGAAACCCAATGACCCAGAGAAAGAGCTTCAATTAGTGAGGTTAACAGAAGCTGTATAGGTTGAAATTGGAAAAATAAGCACATTATTTATGTATCAATTACTGCTTGCTCCCCATTTCATCGAAAGGAAATAAAATTTCTCATCCTTCCTAACAATCCAGCAGCCTCCTCCTGCCCCAGTGTAATTAGTGGCAAATTTCACCACAGTTCTCCACAAGCAATCAAAAAGGCTACATAATTAAAAAAGTAATTAGTTTACACAGATAGATGTGAGTGGGTAGATTAGTTTATGAAAATAATATGAAATTCCTCTAGATGCTTTTAGAGGCTTGGCTTCCTGCTGTTTTACAGTTTCTACACACTTCCAGGGGAATGGGTTTAAAAAAAAAAAAAAAGACATTTTCAACAAAGATGGTACCTTTCAAAAATAATTTATCAGATGTGTCAATTTTGTAATTTGTCCTCTGAAAAGAGAGGACACAGAAGATAAACTTTTTGTTTTTTCCATAAAAGCCATTGCCTCCACAAAAGGACTAGCATGTGTTACAATTCATTCTCTCAGATTGTTTACACAATACCTATCATCAGGTCATCTAGGCATCATGCTGAAATGGTGCTGAACCAGGAACAGAAAGACTTAACTACTATCACCCAGCACGTTGCAGGATTTTATAAAACTCCTGATACTGGGCTGGACCAAGGACAGCTCCTGCTACCAGGCTGAACCAAGGGCTCTCTCTTCCAAGCACCTTGCTGCCAACAGAAGAAGCCTGGTTCAACAGCCTAGACAGGAATGCAGTTTTCTCAGGGTGAAGGCAACCCTCACACTCTGCACATGCTGGCTCTTGCATTTTTCCCAGATGCAGGGAACTCGCATCATTTGTGGCAGCAGGGAGTTGTATTCCCTCCCTCTTGAGCTGGGGGTTGGATGGGGCAGGGGGCACAAAAGCCAGTAGCCAATGCTCGAGGGAAAAGTGTAAGGAACAAGTATAACAGTGATCCCTGATGAAAACTAGGAGGCTCTGCCAGGGAAATCAGTGAGCTAAAGGACTTCCAACCCCAAAGGCTGCATCATGGCCAATAGCCACTAACGGACCTCACCTCCACAAATGTATCAAACATCACCAACACAATCATGATACCCCAGAAAAACCATAGTAAGAACTGTAACCATCACAAGAGCGTAAACTGCCTTCTAAACAGTACAGTAATAATAATAATAAAAACTTAGTTGATCAAATTAAACAGCTGTAAACTTAAGTTTTATATTACTTTAAATTAAGAAGACATACATGAAACTGAAGTTTTAAGCAATGATATCAAATATATACCACTACCTATGTTGAATTCATTAACTAACTTTTAAAGGACCCAAGCATCAACTCTCATTTTGTTTGTCTTTGCTACTTTTGGAGTGCCCCTCTCTGCTTTGAGGAGCATCAGGTCAACTGGAAATTTCTGGGTAATGTGGACTCATGAGAACACATGCTAAAGACATCTGACATTACACATGTACCTTTTGTTGCACTAGATGGAGCTATCGAAAAACAAGAAGCTTATCTAGTGATCAAAATGAAGTAATTTTCACATCAGTGAAAATCCTATTTCCTAGTTCCCATCCTATTTCAAATCCCAGATTATTTGGTCAAAACCAACTTCAAATAAATAATTAGCAGCACTACCAGCCTACATAAAGTGTGATGGTAAACCCCTTCCATTTCCGAACATTATTGAGCATTTATAGATGTCATCACATTAGGTCCTTGCTGCGCTAGGGGCTGTACAAATAAAGGAGCAAAATAATCCAAAAGGGTTTATGGTCTCAATGTTCATGCGAACCACTAAATAAGACAAGCAAAGACTTTAAAAAAAAAAAAAAGGAAAAGAAAAGAGTAACCAAGGCAGTAAGTCTCTTAGCCAAAAGGAAACAATGCTCACACCACCCTGCTACTGCTGGAAGTCAAGTTTCTTACCACAGTTAGGCAGAGCTGAGACTACATGAGTAATTGGAAGGAGGACAACCAATGTTGTCACTTGGCTTTGAACTTAAGCACCTATGCAACAGCAGCTACATGCAACAAAAACTATGGAAAAAAATGCAGTCTTACAAGAGCAAAGGACAGCTGTGAGAGCAGAGCTGCCAATAAAAATAGTGTATTATCTACGCATTTGTCCTATGACAAATACAACAGTACTAAACTATGAAGGGTTCCAAGGCAGAGACATTTCTCTTATGGATAGCAGAGGGGCAAGAGGGAAGAATTCACATCTTAAATACTAGCACCTTCAAAGGAGCCTACAGCTGAGCTGACATGGAAACTATATTAGCTTCCTAACGTTAAACTATCTTCTTATCATTAAGAGGAGTAGTGCTAGAGTGGGGTCAAGACAAATTACAGAAATGAAGTCAAGGTAAAAAAATGTCAAGACAGTTTTGCCAAGACTATACTTCAGGTGGATAAACAGAAGATTCCAGTCCCTTCTGCACCTTCCAGAAAGGCTCCTATTCAATTTTAATGAAAAACTCAGCTGGAGCTATACCAATGCTATCTATTTATGCTGCCAAACATAAAACTTTACTCAAAAAATGCAACATCATCAGCTGCCTATGATCAAGAGCACTTCACAGCTGGCTTAACTTCAAAGATATGTGCTACTCTTCATACTGAGGTTCGTAACAAAAGCCAATCTACGTTCAAACATGAACGTTCAAACATGAAACTCAAACAGAAAGATGTAAAAAAAAATAAATTAAAAAAAAACGTTCTGTGGCTCAATAGGCAAAAGCACTTCCACACAGGCCAGAGGCTTGATGAGACAAACATAGATAAACTCTACTTTGTTGTAGAGCAATTACTAGGCAGGGAGGTAGACTGCTCTCAGAGCCAGGTTACCAACAGTGATGCAGTTTTGTTTTGTTGTTCTTCAGTAAATCAGCTTCTCCAAGCTTTTCCATAAGCTAATTCCTAAGTGTTTTAAGTGTTTTTCTCACAGTGGTGATGTCCAGGTTATTTCAGTTCAGTAGTTCCATCCTTGGTGAAAGCTGTTAAGTAAAAAAAATCACAATTAACTGAAGAAACAATAAATACTTCCTTGTTGAGAATTTTACACTCAAACATGCAAGCTTCAGAATTTCTTGATAATTTTAAGCACAGAACTTAATTCCAGGATGTTTTAAGTACGTAGTATGTTGTATTACAGTTAGTTAATACTGTTAATCAAGCAGAAGCAACTATTTTCTTACAAGAGAAAAACTGCAGGCAATTGCCAGATCAGCACACGAAAAAGATACTTTCAACATACAGCTGATCATTATTTTTTTTTTAAGTCTTCTGCACCAGAACTCAAATTGTGCTAAATCTAACTGAAGTGTCCAGGTGGAGAACGCAGGATGAAGAGGGGTAAGAGCTGGAGAGCCTAATGGCAGGTATTTAGACCAACTGGATAGACAAGAGTTGGTCTCCAGGCAGAAAATGAGTCCAAACACATTAACACAACCCAAAGGATGAAACATACCCTACCTTCCAAAACCCAACAGCTGCCTGAAAGCATATACACTATGCTAAAAATGGAATTGTGGCTAGATGATCACAAACGACAGCATGGTTTACAATTCAGGATAAAGGCTTACAAACATATCACAAGACAAAACATTCACCTGCCAGCTATTTTTTTGAGCTATAACAAGGTGAGCGAAGTTGTACCAATGCTTATATATAGACAAGCCTTCTTCGAGCCCTTATTCCCACTAGGAATCTCAATAAGCAGTCCAAGGAACAAGCTACTGTTTTCAAACATTGAGTTCAAAAAGGAACACACTTATCCTGACTGTATTGGGCTATTTTATCTCTGCCTCTCTAATTCTCCCCCTGCAGAGCACAAGGAAGGCATACTCCGAAGACAGCATAGGAGAGAAGAGCAGTGACAGCTGGGAGCCATCCAAAGTAAAGAAGGCCACTTGCAGGAGGTTTCCTCCCCCAGCATGGCATCATCCCCAACGCCAGGCTCTCTCTCCTGTAGGCTCTCACTGCTTCATTAGCTGTAAATAATGTAGCTTAGGAAGGAAGCAGAACTTTATTAACATTCAGAGAGGCCAGCACTGCACACTGAGACTCGATTTGCTGATTACCAGCTGCCAAGCCCCACCTTTTGTTCTGTCTCCCTCCTCAGTTTGGACATCCTAAAACATGACTTTTGCTCTAGTTCCTCACCCCTCAAACAGTGGAAATGAACAGTAACAAAATGTCACTGTCACCTTTGCTTCCAGTGCTAGAGAAGAAAATCCATTACATCCAGCCTAAAATCATCTCACGGTGTCCATCTGCAGCCCTGCCATCATCAGAGTATGAAAAGTGCAGTAGTTATGATGGAGTTGCTCAATTGCCTGACTCAAGGTCTTTCAGTCCAGTCTTACAAGATGCCTCCACTGCCATCATGTTCTCTGTCTCCTGTGGCTGCAAGACTAAACACTTTCATGTTGTGACTCTCAGGTCTGCTTTCATGCAATTTTATCTATCGCAGTAATTCAAGGCTGAAAGTAATCCACCTACAGCAGAATGTGTTTATACCAGGTGAAGGTAAACCTAGTCAGACCCTGATCACGCACACATACTACTTGTGATATGTTATTGCTCCATTGAGTTGTATGAAAACCTCAGTTAATCAAGAATACAGTTCCCCCACTGCTTGCCACTAGTGGATGAGGCAGCTGTAGATTGGCTGCAATCATGAGCATACACCACTATTTCAATATGGGAAGCAAAAGAGCTCCTACCGCTCTACAAACTTGGTCACTACTTGGCCTGGTCATTACTTTACAGTTAAATAAAATACTTCTGTACTTCAATCCTCAAGCCCAAACACTCTGCCAACACGCAAAGTGTCCTCTGCTGATAGACAATTTGATGCCTTCTCCTCCTCTGGAGCATAAAGAAAAAATGACTTTGAGTACTGTAGCTTCCCTGGCAACAGGGTATATAAAAGTCTGAGTGCTGAGTCTCAGCCCCCCTCAGAACATGCTGCTTACAGTAAGTATGTGCTACAGCTAACCTGTACTTTCAGTTGTGAAGGGTCAGCTAGATTTAAATGTGAAGAATTCCACAAGTCTCATGATGAGGTTTGTATGACTCCTTGTGAGAGCTGGAATACGGGAAAGCAGTCCCACACTCACTATTATTTTAGGAGGCAGAGATACCTCTTTTTAGAGGACATCAGTTCAAACACTGTAAGCCATGATCACAAAATTAGCCACTGGACAGACTAATTGGGAAGAGAGTCATCTACAAGAAGAAGAGTTTGTGGCTTCTCAGATCAGAGCACACAGGCTAAGCAAACCATGGTAGGAGGTCTGAAAATGAAGACCTACAGGAGAAGAAGAGTTTTTCAGAAAACATATTACCTCTTTCCAGCCAGTAGCAGAGAGTTCCTGGGACCCCTGCCAGCCATTTTTGTTGTTGTTGTTGTTTTTTTTGCTAACCACGATTTGCAATTTCTTCCAATAGAATCAATCATCCAAAACCATATTTTTTTCCACCCCCCCCGGAGGTGATCATTAAAAACAAAACAACATAGTTTTGAGAGCGTTGTTCTTAGGATTACTTTGGAGTTCCTAACATGCACTATGGTCATATATAGAATGGGTGGCACTGCATGTCTCCATCATGTTAGAAAGTACCAAAACGGGTGACAGACATGCAGTGTTTGTTAGGTGTTTTTGGAAATATATGTATTATGGATATATTTACAAAATGTATATATATGTTGTAATATATACAACATATATATATTATAGATTATATATGTATAATATATGTATGTATGCATATATGTATACACATATATATATATATAAAAATAGCTTAAGGCTATGAAATCCTCTACGCACACCAACACAACACACAGAGGTAGCCATTAAGAAAATTAAATCACACTGTGGTAAAAGTGTTGGCTAGCACCTTCAGCCAAGGGGCTGCCAGTGGTCTTACAGTTCTCAGCTCTTCCACTGCCAGGCACAGCTTTCCCTGGTTTCGTTTTATTGTTGTTTTGTGTTTTTTTTTTTTTTTTTAAGTCACACAGATGTTTTTCCTAATCAAGAAACTTGACCTTTACCATCAATTGCACGTATTGGGCTGAAAGGAGAACTGTTTTTGCTGACAGTAAGAACAAAATGTAGATTCCATCTCCACTTTAAGTTACTGAGAGCATAAGCAAAGAAAGAAAAATACCCTGCCCTTTATTTTATTTTAGTATTTCACATGCAAGCCGTTTTTCTTGATTAGTTGGAAAAAAACACCAGGACGTGCCCAATTTTACACTATTAAAAACCAAAATAAAACAAAACAAAAAGCTGGGGGTGAAAGCAAAACAATGCTTTTCCCTCTGTCAAACAGCAGAGCCAGCATGTAATTTCCCCGGGGAACGTTAGGCAGCCTATTATCCCATTTGCTTCCCTTTTATTTTATGTAAATATAACACTCCGCTCACAAACGGGCCTTGTCTTTCGGGGACAACGAAGACATCGCCTCAGCGTTCGGGCCGCGCGGGCGGCCCCTCACCGGCCCCGGCCCGGCCGCTGGCGGCGGCACCCCGTCACACCGCCCCGGGCCGAGAGACCGCCGCTGCCGGGGGTGGCCGCGGCCGGTCCCATGGGGGATCCCGAGGTGCCGGGGGACTCGAGGCGGTGCCGAGGGACGCGAGAACCGGCCACAACCCCTAGGCCTGCCCGGTGTCCCCGACCCGGGCTGCTCCCGCCGCCGCCCGCCCAGCGCCCTGATCCCGCGTGCTTGGCAGGCGGCCGGCGGGCGGCCATCTTGTCGGCCTCGCCGAGCGGCAGCCGCCCCGGCGCTCAGCGGCGCTCCCGCTCTAATTGGTTTCCCTAATTAGCCCTGTGAGCGCTAATCAGCCTCCCCCGAGTTTGCCGCACATCCCCGCTCCGCGGCCCGGTGGCGCGCTCACAGCGCCGGCCTTTTGTTTTCCCGCTCGCCGGGGAGAGCCGTGCCGGTCAGCTCCCCGCCGGGGCAGGGAGGGCGGCAGGCGAGGCTCCGGGGCGGGTGCCGCAGCTGCCCGGGCGGAGGGAGCCGATGAGGTGTTTCTGCTCAAAATAAATAAAAGACTGCGCTAATGGCTTTAAAAAAAAAAAAAAAATTAGTAATCATCAAACGCCTCTCTCCAGGCCGTGCCCGCTGGGTGCCTACGGGCCCAGAGGTGCCTGTCCTATGGCCGAGGAGCGGGCGGCGGCACGGCCCGACTCGGCCCGGCCTGGGGGAGGCGGTGGGGAACGGAGCCGGTCCCGGTGGTACCGGAGCCTGGAGCGCTCCCCGCGGGGCCGCCGGCTCCGTCCCGGCCCCTCCCGGCTGCAGCGCGGGGTTCCCGTCCGCCCCGTCCCGTCCCCGCGAGCGGGAGCCCGGCGTCGGTGTTCTCAGCAGTTTAGATATTTTGTGCAACTCCCAATATTCACCCAAGCCTCATTACCACCTCTTAATGAGACCCCTTTACTCCGTGACGTGCAACCGCTCCATCTCATTAAGGAAATCGCTCTTCAATGCTGATTATTTTATTTGCAGCCATAATTATATTTCTTTCGGCTAAATCACGGTTTAATCGAGCCCACATGGAGGGCAGCAGCACTAATTACAGCGGGAGATGCGGTGGCGGTGGCTGTTCGCCTGCCCGGCCGGAGGAGGAGGCGCCGAGGCGGTCGCGGGCGCGGCGCTCCCCTCGCGGGGCCCGGCCGGGGGCAGGGCGGAGGGCCGGGGCCGGGGAGGTGGTCTCAAACACAACAACTTATTACTTCTAATTCCCCGACTGTCACCAAATCACCTGCACGAAACAAGAATCTAATTTGTTAAGCTGGCATTTCTGCAGATGGAAGATCGATTTTCTCTTTAGATTTCTCTAATTGAGTGAATATAGACGCCCCGAATTAGCCGCAGTCGGGCAAGAGGGAAAGGGAAGGGGAGAGGGAGGGGGAAAAAAAAAAAAAAAAGTCAACAAAAATCATCCTTGTAAAATAAGCCATATTACCTCTAGAATTGCCCCCAAAATAATAAAGGAAAGTGGATCGAAAGGTCCCAGATTGAGTGACAGTCATATTTCTGGAACTAACTGGTTTTTAAAAGAAAAGGTTAGGACGGGTGGAGAATGCTAAGTAACGGCGCGCGGGAGAGATGGCTGAGCTCTGAAATTGCTTACAGAATTACATTTGTTTTTCTTGTGATTTTATTAAAAGTCACTCCTCATCTCCAGAATGCGTGAAAATATCTACTTTCCACTCAGATACACCACATTAACTTGTTGGAGGCGAATTTGTTTGTTTGTCTATTTTATTTATTTGCCAGATAAGATTGATGCAGTCTTATTAGCGCTATATCTAGTTATAGGAAGAGATAAGGATGAGATGTTTTCTTTTTATTCCAATTACTAGACTTGTCACCTAACTGAATAACTGATATATGATTATTTATCTTGAGTAAATAGAAATCAGAAAAGCAGCGAACTTAACACATACAAACAAAATATGTATGTTTCTTATTACTATATACCACCTACGTAATTGAAGAGATTAAAACTACGGTGTTAAAAAGGAGAAAGTTAAATACTCCACGTCACTCCCCGATGTATATCCTTCCATTGCTATGCCTGGCGACTTTATTTATCTAGCCACTCGGGGAAAATTCGGATTAAAAAATACGCGAGTGTGTTAGATACATTCCTCAGATGTCAGTAGGAACAGTCTTCCTAGGACCGTACTGTTTCCCTGACCAGACATGTAGTTTAAAAGTGCTTTGTGCTGGTGTTCCCTTCGCTTTCGGGGTAACCCCGATGAGTCGTGTCTGACCGAACAAGCAGAGTAATGCCGTGCGTTATGTTTGAGCTCGGCATCAAGTTTCTGAAGTTAATATTACGGCAAAAGACTGTACGTACATCCATCCATCCATACACACACACACACATACATACGTACATACATAGCTGGAAGGCGACGGGGAGGTGACTTTTGCGTATAGAGAGTTTATATTTGGACGGGGGAGATCGGGTTGGGGGGTGGGGGTGTCAGGCGTACCTTATATTAAAATAGCTTTTTCCCCATAAAAGACTGGTTGTCATAGTTCTGATGAAAATTAATTGATAGAAGCCATCCTTTCAATCTAAAGCAACCGCTTCGCTGTCGAGCGCTTCCCCGCAGCCTGCCAGCGAGGAGACAATCGGAGATGCTCCCTTTGACTTAGCCGGAGTGAGATACAGATATTTAGGTAAATAAGCAAATAAGAA
Source organism: Anser brachyrhynchus (assembly GCF_964034855.1). Classification (NCBI taxonomy): domain Eukaryota; kingdom Metazoa; phylum Chordata; class Aves; order Anseriformes; family Anatidae; genus Anser; species Anser brachyrhynchus. Next base: position 20,684,286 of record NC_137697.1, read on the forward strand.
AACGGTGTTCTTAAACGTGTTTGAGAAAGGATGACAAGAGGTTCGAGCTTTCCCTGCCGTGCTCGGAAAGGCTATTTTCGAACATCAGACGGCTGCGTTTCATATCAGCTGCGATTGTTCTTGCCTCGGATGTGTTTAAACTTCATAAAGTTGCTTTCAAAGAAGTATATTTATTACAGCTACAAAATGCTGCTTGCAGCCTAATGTCGTAAAGCAGCGATGATCATCATATTTAGCTCTGACTAGAATGAATAAATTGGGATCTGTAGCTGCTGGCAACCTTGTCCTTCATTTCCAAATAAGTCATTTTATTTTTTCGAGAGGGTTGATTGAAATAAAAACACGTGTTTATGTTTTTCCATTTCTTAACTCCAAATTACGCCTAACGAAAGGATATAGTTTGATTTGTCATTTGTGTTTAGGCTATGCCGATGTGGAAAAGTAAACAGGAGCCTAAGTCACTTGATTTGTTTTCTGTAAGCAAATAACACTCAAAAGCATAGCTGTAATTTACAATGAATTAAAATTGATTCTTTTCATCAGGCAAGAAAATAGGGAAATGTGAGGTCGTTAATTATTGAGGGAGGCGCTTCTCATTAAAGCGAACAATGTTACAATGCAGCACTGAGGAGCGGGAATGTGAATAATAATATCCGATATTTCAGCGCTGCTGTCTGGAAATACCAAAAAAGCAGCGCGAACAAGCCAGGCAACCAAAAGTTACATTTGATAAACGCTGGGAGCGTGTGCTAAGTGTAAAAAGCAATTACATTGCTCTGCATACAGCAGTCGCCTTAACTGGATGGATGCTCAATAAATACATAAATAAAATATCAAATTACAAACCTGATCAGCCATTTACGCCAAGCCACCCCGCTGACTTTAGCAGTTTAACCTTATTTTATCGTGTTTCTTGCTCCAAATATAATTATTCTGGTAAAAGAAGGTTCTGTTCCTAAATCAGAGCAGAATTGGTTAAATACACTTGTTTATATTACAGCCTCATTCAATCAGGGCTTGAGTTTAGCTGGGAGGGGAGGGAAAGAGCTCTGGGGGCTGGAAAGTTCTCTACCCTTTTTTTCCAGGGTCACAGCATTGGAGAATTAGGGTTATATTGCCTTCCGAGGCGGCCCGCCCCGATCCCGCAGCCCTTACTCAGGCGGGTCGGGCAGCCTGGGCAGGAGGCGGGGGGCGGCGGCCCCAGCCGGGACCCCGGGATCGGGCCCGCTGAGCGCCTCGCGGAAGGGAAGGAGAGGAAAGCGAGGGAGGAGATGATCTCCCGGTGCCAAGCCCCTTGGCAGGCGCTCCTGTACGAAATTCAATCTCTATTTTTTATGAGAAGTAAACTGTCTAAATAAATTTTATTAGGGGCAACCAATATATTTTCTGGTAGTTCCCTTTGTTCCAGTTCTACGTGTGTGTAACAATCTAAAACCTATTTATTGAGGAAAAATCACTGGATCCGTCATAGAAAATCCTTTTACTTTGCTCTGAAGTGATTTCTGAAGACACTCTCGTCACTCTGAAGATTTTGGGCCATTGTGCTAAAGCCTTTCCTTGTTAGGAACTTCAGTTCCTATGATCATGTGGGGAATACCGTAAATTATAACAGGGAATGGACTTGACTGGCAGTTTTCTGGCTACGCTGGGAAAATAGAAAGATGACGGGGAATAAAATCCTTGTAAATACATCTACAACGCTGCCCAGGTGAATTCAGGCACTTGACAAAACAAGAGTGTGCGGAAGCAGAATGTGATTAGAGTATTTTACATATACCCCATTGTCATTTTCTCTCTGACACGCTTAAGTGTCAGCCCTGCTCGCTCTTTTCCCTCCTGCAGACTTCCTTCTCCGATTTCCCCCCTTCCCTTAAGACGATTGTGCTCTGAAGTCTTGGAAGAAATGATTTAGTTTGTTTATACTGCTATAAAAATCAAGAGCAATAGAAAAGTCATAAAATGAAGCGCGCTATCAATCACACTGCAACATTGTTATTCAGCAGTTACTAACAGAGATTGATAATCCTTTGATTTCATCCCATTGTTATTACTCTGATGTGTCTGCACATTAACTATTACACATTTATTTATCGACCTGAAACACACAACAACACGGAATAGATACACACGCACGCCGTGCGGCTGCCCGCAACGCGCTCCGCAGAAGCAGGCTGCACGCACCTGCACCGCCCGGCTCTTTCTGCCGGCAGCGGCGGCTAAAAACGGAGCCCCCGACGGCCCCCGGCCGAGCCCGGACCGCTCGCCTGACTCCGCAGCGGAGTCGCGGCGCCCGCGCCCCGGTAGGGCCAGCACCGCCGCAGCGGAAAAAGGCCGCGCACCGCGGGGGCCCCGCCGGCCTCTGGCCGCCTCTCCGCCGGGCGAGTGCTCGGCCCGGCCACGCACCGCTCCGACGAGGGCTTCGCGGGCTCCGCTCCGCGGGTTCCGCGACCCGACAGTGGGCTGGGAGGGCGGCTCTCGGGAATTTTCATCGCCGGGGCTTCCCCTCCTCCGCCGGAGCTGCACGGAGACAATAATTTGCAAAGGAAAAAAAAAAAATAAAGCAAAAGAAATAAGCCGTCGCCGCCGCCCCCCCACCCCGTATAACCGAAAAAAAAAAAAAAAAAAAAGAGAGAGAAAAAAAGAACAAAAAGAAATCCCGAAACTCCCACCCCACCTCCACCTTTCTCTCTCTCTGTCTCTCCAGCTAAATTGTGGCCCGGCTCTGGGTCTCTCTCTCCCTGCTCTTAGCTGTCGTTCCCGGGCAGCCAGGTTCATTGCGACAGCCCGACGTCTCGAAAGCTGAATTGAATCAATGCAGCCAAAGATCTGAGCAGGGAGGAGGGAAAGAAAAAAAAAAAAAAGGCAGCAAAACTGCCCTAGAGATCGGTCGGCCGGTTCCTTTGTCTCCTTGTTCAGTCGCTGCCGAAACCCTGCACATCTGAGCTGCAAACAAAACCACTCTTACATCTGTTCGCATGCAGCATTTACAATGTTTTGTGTAAGTCAATTGGACGGCGGAAAAAAAGGCCATTGGCGCTGTATTATTTAACACAGACTTCACTGGGCTCCCTTTTTGGTGGAAGCTTTATTTGCACTAAATGAATAATCTTAATTGCATCACTTTTGAATTAAAAATCAATGTTAATCAAGTTGGAAGTAGTAAATATCAGTTTTCATTGTGCCTGGGTAGAGGGTATATTTCTTGTTTTGCAAATAAAAATACAAGTCAAATAACTTTAAAAGGGCATTATGTTCTGCTACAAATACAATTGAAACGGATTGTTTAGGAGCGGATCAGAAATGGTACAGAATTTTGCACTTAATTTCCTCAGTTATCATTTACAATAAGAACCTCTTGGCTTGACAGCCAAGTCTAAACAGTAGTAAATTAGTACAAATTTATACTGATTTTACTCTAATAATCGTAATAAAAGCTTATAGATTTGGCACTAATTACATAAATGCCTAATGATCTTGAAAATTACTCTGGTTAGAAATATATTACTAATCTAAACTTTGTTGTTGGCTGGCTTTGAAAAATCAGAACATTAGAAATGGTTCGCTTCACTTGTGCAAAGCACTTTAAATTGTTCAAGTAGTTTAACATATTCAAGAGGAAAATAAAAAGCATTTAACTTTATTTACTGCTTTAAATTGAGTTTGCAGGCGAGCCGAACTTGGAAACTTTAACCGAAAAAAGAGGCTTACGGGCTCTCACATCTCGGCCGGGAGGGCAGCGCTCCCCGGGCTGCTGGGACGCGCCGTGTTTGGCTCCCTTTCGACCGAGCTGCCGTGTGCTTGTGCGCTGAGCACACGGGGAAGGGGCTGGCGGGCAGCCCCGGGGGGCCATGGGGCCCCGGCGCGGCCCGGGTCGCTCGGGGGGCACTCGCCGAAGTTTCTCTCCCCTCGCCGCCCCGCAGCCGTCGGGGCCAGGCGGGCGAGGGACGGATCCTGCCCGCCGCCCCCGACCCCCGCCGCGACCCCACTGGCGAGCGGGGCCAGCGCTGCCCGCCCGGCCGCCCGCACCCACCCGCTTGCATCCCCCCCTGTGCCGCGGGGCTTGCGAGACACCCCCGGGAGCCAGACCTGGTCGGGGCAGAGGGTGCGCTCCGAGGAGGCATTAAAGAAAAAAAGAAAAAAGAAGAAGAAAAAAAGACAATATGTATAAAATAATAGTAATAATAATAATAATAATAAATCAGAGGTGACCCGGAGCTGGGAGCGGGGTGGCCAGTGTGCTTTTGGAAGAGAAGGGAGCAGGGGAGAGGGGGAGGGCGGGCGGCGGAGGCGAGCGGAGCAGGGGAAGGGAGCGGCGGCGCGGTGCGGGCCGGGCCGGGCGGCGGGAGGCCGGGGCGGCGGCGGGCGGGCGGCGGGCGGGCGGAGCGGGGCGCTCCGGGCGCTGACATTTGCAGGCTGCCCTCCTGATTGGTCCCTGCGCCGAGCTGCTCACGGGTTCATTGAAGTGTTAAGCACCTCCCCGTCTCTCTAAAGGACATTATAATGCAAGAGACCCCCTTTTTAACCACACACCGAATTTTCTTTCATTTAGGCGATCTGTATATATCTATATCTTATATCTTATATCTTATATCTATTTTAAATAACTTAAGGCCGCTAAAATTTGGGGGGGAACAGCCTTCGCCCTGGAGCGGTGCGCGATGCTGTCTCACGCCGACCTCCTGGACGCCCGTCTCGGTGAGTTTCCCCCAGCACCCCCCCGCCCCGCGGCGGCTGCACCGGCGGCGGCGGCGAGCGGGGAGGAAGCTGGGGCAGGAAATTGACAATTTGTTCCTTATTTTACCTTAATGCGATCTAAATGGGCTAATTCCTTTAAAAGTAATTGTACTGTATTAAAGTTTAATTTGATTTAACATCGTCTTTAAAAAAAAAAAAAAAAGGGAGAGAGAGGGACACCTACGGAGTGCGTAGATCTACAGAGAGTTGTGGATCATTTAATTTCTTTTTCCCTGTTTTTATACACATACCTATACATTATTGCGATTATGATGAGTATTATTATTTTAAGACGGATGAGCTTGATGGTATTTACGAAGGAGTTCGGGGTGGCCTTTTCCTGCTTGCCTGCTCGCATTCTTCTCTCTTTTCTTTCTTTAAAAAAAAATAGGAGAGAGAGGGAAAAAAAAAAAGAAATATATTTATCTACCTACTTATGGTTATTCATGCGCTGGTTTGGAGGAGTGGAGGGAGGAGAGGGGAAAGGTGGCCAGGCTGACCGACGTCCCGGCACATCTGTCGGGGAGGTGAAGCTGCCGGCAGCGGGGCGGCGGGGGTCTCATTTCTTTCCCTCTGCCCCTTCCTTTCTTCCGCCAGCTTGGAAAGCCCCAAGCCGAGCCCGGTAAAACTTGCCCTCCCCCCGCTCCCCTCCCTTCGTCGCGTTAGGGGAGGCCCGGCGGGGAGCTGGTTATTTAAGGGGGATGAGGGGAGGCTCGCCCTAAAGTTTTCTCTCCCCCGCTCCGAGTCGCGCCGGGCCGGGGGCTGGGGCTGGGGCTGGGGCTGTATGCCCCTCGCCGGCTCGGCGCGCTGGAAAGCGGCTCCGACGGACACCTGCGGGGCTGAGCCCGAGGCCGCCCGCCCGGCTGCAGGGGAGTGACCACGGCTTGTTTGCTTCTGCAGGGATGAAAGATGCGGCCGAGCTGCTGGGACACCGGGAGGCGGTGAAGTGTCGGCTGGGCGTAGGGGGCTCGGATCCGGGGGGACACCCGGGAGATATGGCCCCCAACTCGGACACGGTGGAAGGGACCACCCTGCTGCCGGGGGAGGACATCACCACGGTGGGATCCAACCCCAGCTCCTTAGCCGTCAGCGCCAAAGACCCCGACAAGCAGCAAGGCCAGCAGGGCGGCCAGAACCCCAGCCAGGCTGGGCAGCAGCAGGGGCAGCAGAAGCAGAAGCGGCACCGCACCCGCTTCACGCCGGCGCAGCTCAACGAGCTGGAGAGGAGCTTCGCCAAGACCCACTACCCGGACATCTTCATGCGGGAGGAGCTGGCCTTGCGCATCGGCCTCACCGAGTCCCGGGTGCAGGTACGAACAGCCCCCCCCCCTCCTTCCCCCCCCCCCCCCCAAAAAAAACAACCAACCAACCCCAACCCCTCCTCGCAACGCCCGCCCCCGCTGGTCCCTTCCCCAAAGGCACCCGGCGACGCCGGGGGTGGCTCCAGGCAGGAGGGGGGGGGACAGGAGGGTGTGTGGGGGTCTCCCCCAAATCTCGGTCGAGGAAAGCTGCCTCTAAACGCAACAGTTTGGGCAGAAAACCTCGAACCGCGCTGACTCCCGCCCCTTTCCGCACGCGAAACCAGAGCTGTCCCTGCCCAAGGGTGGCGGCGCCGGGGGCTCTGCACCCCGGGGCGCCCCCTCGCCCCCCTGCACCCACCCGCATCGCCGTGGTCCCAAGCGGGGCGCGAGTGGAGCCGCCCCCTCCCCGCAGCCCACGCGTGGGCTCGGAGCGGGGCAGGAGACAGCGGGGGGGGGGGAGGCAGGTCTCTGCGGCAGGTCCGCGGTAAGGGGCGAGCCCGCAGAGCCAGGGCATCGCCCCGGTTTGCCGGTGCCGGTGCCTGGCGGAGGCGAGGCTGCGCTCCTGCTCCCGTTCCCGTTCCCCGTCCGCCCCCCCCGGGGCTGCTGTCCGGGGTCCTGGCGGCGCCGCCGCTCCCCGGAGGGGCTGCGGGCAGCGGGGCTGCGGGGAGAGGGCACCTGCATCCGCGCGGTTGTGTCCGGAATCGGAGTCCAGCCCCGCTTTTGGTGTCAGGTACGGCGGGGAAGCGAGTAGGGTGCATTTCCCACCGGGGTGTATTTCCTCCGTCATGCCTAAAGCCCGTGCTTACACGAACACGCGCATGCACGCAGGGATGCACACGTAAGAGACCGTTTAGCCCCGCAGATTGGGGAGAAATTTGGGGAAGGGAGAGATGGATCTCGCTGCCAGACCACTCAGGCGCGAGATTTGCGGGCTGATTTAGCGGCTGCCCGCCTTGAGCCTCGCCCGAGGCACGGAAACGCGCACAAAGATGCGCTGGGGATGCGCTCGGAGCCGCGCACCGGCAGCGCCGCCGCGCTTTGCCGGAGCCGGAGCTCAAAATCCCCCTCGGCGAGCCCGGGCTCCTCGGCTAAACACAGGCACGCTGACAGAAATGCCTCAGCAGAAACTGCCCCCGTTCCCGAATGTGACAGCAAATGCACGTCTGCTTTTAAAAAGTAAAACAATTTGACCCAGCGTACACGGGACTGTAATTAGTTTAAATTAAGAAAGAAATTAGATTCACAAATAAAATATAATTGGACAACTGACTCTGCGAAAAAAAAAAAAAAAAAGAAAACGAGGTCTATTAAACTTTATTGGGTTTCCCAAAGGTTAATGATACCAATTTCAATATTAGGAGTGTGGTAAATGAAGTAAAATATAAAATATAAAATGGAAATAGTTATTTTCTAACAGCACATCAAAGAAATTCGTAGGAAGAAAGACAAAGTGTTTTAATGGTCTCAGCATAATCTTAAACCGATGATAATAGCTCGAGACTGCTGATAAAAACAGTTTAATAGAGTGGCAATTTAAATATTTTTTACAATAATGTTCTGTAGTTTAAAAAGTAATCAGATCAACACAACCTTCTTAATTAACACTTCAGAATGATTAACATTATGTAATCTAGTGCAAAATAATTTATGTAAAATGTATTTACTTCACAATCTACTGTATCACTGCTCCTTGACCAAATTTAAATTAAATAGTAATTGGTTTATGTTCTTATACGAGTACTTTATAGTTTTCTTTATAGTTAACAGATTGCCTACACATTCCTTGCAGTACGAGGGCTCCATGCTGATTAAGAAGTGATCTAAATAGTTAATTTATAGCGGCTGTATATGTTTTTAAGGGTTTTAGATGCTAGGATAAATTACCTCTTCCCTCGTCTTAGATCTGTATTTAATGTATATGATACATTTAAATAATTATTAAAGCGGCTGGTGCTTAAACGGGAGTCCAATTCCATGTCTGATATTGCTCTGCTTTTCAGGCTGGTGTAATAAAACCATTCTTTTTATAGCATGCCATTATTAGAAACCAATTTCAGAATTATTTATAACCTGGAATGGCTTATTAAGCAGCAATGCGAGAATCATGCAAATTACGCGATCAAATGCAATATAATAAGCATAATCATTAGTCTCTAGCACGGATTAATTAACTTTCAATATTTTATTTACATAAAAACCAAATCAGTGAAATAACTTCTGCACAGTCAGGCTTGCCTTTCAATATTTTATACGAACAAAAATAATGTGCTGTAATTCCATTGACCGTGTCCCCCACAATGGTCCCGTCACCTGCCACATCTTAATAGGGGACAAGCTGAGAGTATTTTCTAGTTTTCTAATGGAATGAGAAATTGCATTTTCTTCCTCTCCCAGCACTATTAAAGTGTAATGAATTCGGCCCAGAGTTCACGGCTGGCTGATCGAAATGAACCTGAGATCTGAGCTTTAATACAGCTCTCCAGATTTCCTACCAAATCTTCACATTAATCATCCGCTGGATTCCAATGAGATCTTCATAAAGCTTTGGCTCCTGGAAAGAAAAAAAAAAAAAAAAGAAAAGAAAAAAAAAAGGAAAAGAAAACAAAAAAGAGGAAAAGTGATATTCTCTCCCCTTCTCTCTCTGTTTCTAACACATTTATAGCTGGGGAATTAAACGGGTTATATATTTTAAAATACATTTACAGTATGTCTATATTACTGTAACAGTGGATATCATCAAGGTAGATTTTTAGATTCCAACGTCCATTAGATTGTCACTGTTGTATTAACAATTTTCAGGTGCTAGTTGCATTTTAAAAGGAGTCCAAAGTTGCCAAATGCTCGTGGTTAATATATTTCTAGAGTTGTCATGTGTGCATTTTCAAAATCTCCCCCAGGTTTTCTCTGCATTTTAATCTGTCATGCACTAGTTTTCAACTGGAAACATTCACATTTTAAAAGCATATGCAGTATAGCTATGAACTGAGGCGATCAGACCTGATGGAGATTCTTTACAACACCAGTAAACCATGAAACATAAAAGATTTTGTAGCCGCAATTTAACTATTAACCCTAAAACATAATTGAACACGATTTTTCGATTATTCATATAACATTTAGTTCCTTAACAGCTGCTCATTCCCGCTAATGGGCGCGGGTATTTCTCAGCGCAGGTATCTAGCATTAAACGAGAAACTCCAGCAGGTCGGGGGACAGTAGCGCTCCTCCGGATTTCAAGCGGACTCCTTTTTTATTTTTCATTTCCCCCCTCCCCCCCGTAACAAGCATCCCGCTGCTCTCGGTAACGGTGCAGCGCGACCCACAAAACCATCACTGCCCCGAGCAAAGCACCCGCTCACACCAAACCCCCTTGTGCTAAAACAACCAAAACCAAGCGGCTGCGCCCGGGGGGGCTCGGCCGGGGTCCCCCCCCGCTGCCGGCCGGGGGTCGCCTCCCAGGGCGCCGAAGCTCTTCCACGCCAGGGCGGGAGCCGTGGCCCCGTCGTTTATTTCCGTTTGGCATCACTGTTGTTATTATTTTCTCTTTCGGGGGGAGGCCGGGCACGTCTCCCCGTGCCTCGCCTCCTCCCGAGCGAGGAGGCTGCAGGCAGCTCGCTCCCGGGACGGGGGCGTTGAGCCCTGGCGCTCCCCAAAATCCCGGCAGCTTCATCAGCCAACCCGTGGCGGGGCAGCCCGTGGGGCTGGGCCCACGCAGGCTGCGACAGCGACCGGGGACAGGCCCCGGGAGGGCGAGAGGGGACAGCGGGGAGAGGAGCGGGCGGAGAGCCGGGGGAGGCTGCCAGAAGCCTCCTTCCTCCGAACCGCGCCTCCGCGGAGGGTGGTGACCCCGGCGGAACCCGAGGGGCTGGGAGGCCTCCCGGCGGGGCTGGCAGGCACCCCGACCCCGCTCCCAGCACCCCCGTCCCGGCCTCGGAGCCGGCGGCGGGGTGCGGGGGCTCCGCGCCCCCTAGCGCCGCGCCGGGTGCGCCCCGTCGGGGCGGGTGTCGCTAACGGAGCTGTCGCTGCCCTGTTCCCCCTTGTGTCCCCCTCCCTTCCCGTGTCCCCGACAGGTCTGGTTCCAGAACCGTCGGGCCAAGTGGAAGAAGCGCAAGAAGACCACCAACGTCTTCCGCGCCCCGGGCACGCTGCTGCCCACGCCGGGGCTGCCGCAGTTCCCCTCGGCCGCCGCCGCCGCCGCCGCCGCCATGGGCGACAGCCTCTGCTCCTTCCACGCCAACGACACCCGCTGGGCCGCCGCCGCCATGCCGGGGGTGTCGCAGCTGCCGCTGCCGCCGGCGCTGGGCAGGCAGCAGGCCATGGCGCAGTCCCTGTCCCAGTGCAGCCTGGCGGCCGGGCCGCCGCCCAACTCCATGGGGCTCTCCAACAGCCTGGCCGGCTCCAACGGCGCCGGGCTGCAGTCGCACCTCTACCAGCCCGCCTTCCCCGGCATGGTGCCCGCCTCCCTGCCGGGCCCCAGCAACGTGACGGGCTCGCCGCAGCTCTGCAGCTCCCCGGACAGCAGCGACGTGTGGCGGGGAACCAGCATCGCCTCCCTCCGCCGCAAAGCACTAGAGCACACAGTCTCCATGAGCTTCACCTAATGGCCGCCGCCGCCCCGCGCCGCCGCTGCCGCCCCCGACCTGCGACCCCGCCTCGCCCTCCCCCGGATCCTTTCCCGTCCTTGTCCCTGTCCCCGTCCCCATCCCTATCCGCATCCCCATCCCCATCCCCGTCCTCATCCCCAACCCAGTCCCCATCCCCGTCCCCGGATCCGTCCCCATCCCAATACCAGTCCCCGTTCCCATCCCCATCCCCAACCCAATCCCCATCCCCGTCCCCGGTTCCTTCCCCATCCCAATACCCGTCCCCGTTCCCATCCCTAACCCCATCCCCAACCCAATCTCCATTCCCATCTCCAACCCAATCCCCATCCCCGTCCCCGGATCCGTCCCCACCCCAATACCCGTCCCCATCCCCATCCCCACCCCCACCTCCACCCCCACCTCCACCCCCATCCCCGTCCCCGTCCCCGTCCCCGTCCCCATCCCCATCCCTATCCCCATCCCCGTCCCCAACCCAATCCCTATCCCTATCCCCGTCCGTGTCACCCTCCCCACCCCTGCCCCCGCGCCCGTCCCTATCCCCGTCCCGGAGCCCTGTCTCCGGCTCCGTCCCCAGCCCCGGCCCCGGCCCCCGCCCCGGCAGGCCCCCGCCTTCCCCCACCTGACTCACCAGGGAGTCGACTCAGGATCTGAAATCAGACGCCAACGGACTGGTTTGCGGGCCGAGCACCCCCCACCCCACCCCACCCCACCCTACCCCACCCCAACCCTCCCCGTGCCCCCTCCTCGCCCCCCGACGGCCGCCTCTCTCCGGCGGCCGGGGGCACCCCGCTCCCAGCCCTGCCTCCCGCCCCCGCCCCATCGCCACGACCCGCCGGCCGTCCGAGCGGCCTTGCAAACAAATGCGATTTGGTTTTGGGTTCGGTTTATTTCTCAAGAGTAGCGATCTCCCGCCGGCCCCGTCCGCGGCGAGGGAAGGGCCGGGCGGCGCCCGGCCCGGCAGCGCCGTCGGGGGTGGCTGGGCGGGTGCGCGGAGCGGTAGGAAAAAGCCCGAGGGAAATCAAATCCATTTTGATTGCATTTATAAACGAAAGTGAGAGAGAAGGGGATAAAAAACATAATGTTTTGTTTCTTTTTTTTTTGTTAGTTTTTCTTTTTTGTAATCGTAGAATACGCGGAAAAAAAAAAAAAGGAAAAAAAAAAAAGCAAGAGCACTTCCCTTTTTCGGACCTTTGATTTCGTGACAGTTGAGTTGCCAATCTGCCCCACGTTTATTTATGCATTTATTTACGTTCCTGCTGCTATTGTCCCTCCTGCATCTTCCGCTGCCGCCGGCGGAGGCGCCCGCCGCGGCCGCGGCCCCCGCCCCGCCCGTGCCGGCCCCGCGGCCCGCCCGCCTGCATGTGCCGGTCACCCCGCCGCAGGGCAGGGCCGCTGGAGGAATGAGCAAACAATGTGAAATAGGATGTTTTGTGTAGATGAAGCATTCTTGTTACATGCTGGTCGATTCGTGCTATGTTTTAACTTATTGTCTGTGCTAATTTATTGAATTTTGCGTTTCATAATAAATGTTTGAGCTAATATAAAGCATATCATTTGACTTTTCCGGACAAGTTTATATCAAGTTAATGTAAATGGATAAATAAAATCATTTTCAGTATGTGATATGAAGAATTATGGATTTTGGTGTGGCGTGTGAGATATGAGAGGTGTTTTGAACCGCAGGCAAAAAGGAAAAAAAAAAGAGGAAAAGAAAAGAGAAAAAGAAAAGAAAAAGACAAGATTTCTTGCCTTCGGAATCACAGATTCCTTTGTCATACCTTTGGGGATGGTTTGCTTGCTTGAATTTTGCATTGAAGCGTTTCATCTATCACAATTTTAATACTTCATGATTAATAAACTTTTGTTAATCTTTCTGCGTAACTGGCCTCTCCACTGCAAGAGATGGAAAGTTCCGCTGCGAAGCGAGGCGCAGGAAAAGCGGGAGCGGGTGGCAGGCACGGGACGGGTGGGGATGGGACGGGACGGGGAAGGGACGGGAAGGGGATGGGACGGGATGGGATGAGACGGGGGTCTCTTTGCCATGCATCTTCGTGGCAGCTCTGAATGAGTGTGCGGCTGCCGGCGGGGCTAATCCCACGGAAGAGAAAACACTCGATTTAGTCCTGTGCAAACTTTGACACGGGGGGTGGAAATGGAGAACTTTGTCAAGCATCTCACAGCCCATTTTTCTCTCTTTTTTTTTTTTTTTTTCAGTGCAATGCACTGAGATCTCTTCCCCTTGTACATCAATTACACACCTCTTAATTACACACCTGAGAGTGCCCAGCTCCATAGGCACCCGCAGAAGGGTCCTTGCCTGCTCCAAAGTGCATATTACGTATGCATATTTAATTTAAAAGAGAAATAAAAGGAGGATAAATTATTGGAGATCCAGGCCAGGAGTGAGTCCACTGGGGGTCACCCAAGGAAGCAGTTCCGTGCCCTTTCGCAGGAGCCCACAGGCCTGGGCACCCAAACAGCCTGGGATGCTCATCCTGTGGCAGGCCAGGCGAGATGGGTCCCACCCACACCACGAGGAATGCCTGGGGTGAGAAGGTGCTGTGCCCTGTCCCTCTTTCCATCCTTCCCTCTCCTCCCCAGCCCAGCCTTGGGCCAAACAGCTGCCCCTGGGCTCGCAATCAGAGATTTGAAATCATCTGAGATGGAGGTTGGGGTGCATAGGGTGTGTGCGCCCCGTTATCCCACGTCCCTTGGTCTGCCCCATCCCACAGCACTCGTTTCCCTGTGCCGCAGCCTGCAGGGAGGGAAAGCATCTCTCCACCTATACGGGGAGGAGAGCAAATGTTGCTCTGCTCCTTCCAAATGTATGGAAGGCTGTTTACAAGCATGTAATTTTTACGGCTGCTTTATATCGCTATAAGCAAGACAGCTTTATGATGTAGGAATGTAGTAAAGTGCGGTATGGAAGATCTTTAAAAAATATGTGCTTTTTAATGGTAGAGAAAAATGCTCTCTCTGGCTGGGGGCAGGGGATTGAGACACAACATGTAGCATCTAGCTCTTGACACTGAACATCTCAAGTCTGTGGAAGAGGCCCTGCAAAGGTCCTTCTGGTTAATTCTCGCTCCTAAAACATCCATCATTTCCTCCATATTCTAATGAAAGTGTTGTCCTGGTTATGAGCAAAGCTTTTTGATCCTACCCAACTTTGATACAACATTTGTTTCCATGGCAATAGATCTTCGTGTTCTGAGTCCTGGAGATTTTTGAAATTATACATACCCTTAGCACCAGCTGAAGCTTTGCAACATAAAACATCTACACTGATGCTCTTATGTGTTTAACATGGATGAAAAGAAGGGGACTACAGGTTTCACTCATACATGTTACAGGTTGTGTGTGAATGATTTTATTACAAAATCTCACTCTCACTGATACTAAAATAAAATAAAATTAAAAAAAAAAAAATTAAACCATGCTGACCAGTTCTACCTAGCAACAGGAACAGCTTTGCTTCATTCGCATAAAGTGATCAAAATAAATGAGTGAAATCCATATACATCGAGGGGAAACATTTACGCTGAATAACAATTAGTCTACTACCTACTAAGTAGCTAACTCTGGGCTTTGGGGGCTGCTATGATCTGGGCTTGTTTGCTTACCTTAAGGTGTGTTTCAACCCTGAGCAATTCCACTCAGCTTGTAAATAGACTCTGATTTAAGTTTATATATATGGATTCATTTCTACACCAGCACACATCCACATAGGTTTACTTCCCTCTAAACACAACATCACCTCTGAAGTCTGAGGAATATACATAACGATAATGTCACCGAACCTTTCATTTGCTCTCTTGATGAAATGCTTTGACACTCTCTCTCTCCTGTCTTACTGCCCTGAAATCCCCCTGGAAGGCCGAACCTGCTCCTGCCCGCAGCTGGAGATTGCATTCGCTGAGCAGCTATTAACATCGGAAGAAAGTTTGTGCAAGGCAAGAGATCAGATGACATTGCAGCACAGATTATATTATTGTACTAGCAGCAATGATCCCTTCTCCTAGAAATGAAAATGTGGTTTAATTTGTGTTGTGGTCCTTAAATTTTCATTTTTCAGAATAAAAACCTCCGAACATGAAAATGTATCTTACGGTAATGGAGGTATGGCAGTTAACCTGTCAGTTGAAAGTATGTAACCTTCCTTTTCTCCTTTTCATGACAAAGGTAATCTCATCTGAGGGCATTTATGTGAAGAAATAACAGCATGGCATGGTGAAACCACTGGCTCATTAATCCTGGCATCTACTTCCTGCAGGGTATCTTGATTAGTTAGATTCATTCATCGGGTATTTCGGAGTTTCTGATTTCTCACCACTGGCTAGGTTCACTGAGTTCAGGCTAAATTGAGCCAGAAGCAATGTTTATTAGTAATTTTGTAATACAGACTACCCTAATAATTCAGGACAAATATCTCATCTGAAATATATCCATTCACCCTAACACCTAATGCCGTTTGCAGCTGTGTTCGGAGAGAACTGAGGGAACACAAGTGATTGGGCATGTATTTTCTAAATTATTAATATGAGAGCTAATAGAGAACTCCTCTTCATTTCCAATGCCAGAATTAAGATCCTTTTCCTTAAAGCAAGCCCTGGCACAGAGGGGACCACCTCCTGCCTACTGCCAACACCCCGCACGGGCGGGTTGGCCCAGGAAGCGCAGCCTCCTCAGCCTTCCAGTGTGAAGGTGAAAGGGAGAACAAAGGAATTTTAGTTTCTCCCTCCTGAGTGTTATGAGCATGGGAGAAGAAAGAGAAATCCCTAGAAATTAGTATCCTGAAATGGCACAGATCTATCCCAACTCTTTGGTAGCTGCAATAGGGTTGCAGCTGATACAAAAGAGACACAAGAGCAAAAGCCCCGATCCTGCGGCCTTGAAGCCTATGCTTTCCCACCTGAGAGTTAAGCAGATAAGTGTACGACAATTTGCAGGAATGGTACTCAAAACTGTTCTGCCAGAAAGCATTTCCCCATTTCATAAAATCTCTTCCCTAAAAGAAATAAGAGGACCACACATGGATCACACACTGGCTGCAGCTTGTGTCACCTCAGCTCATCCAGTCGTAGGTCAGAGCCAGGGCCTGGAAGCCAGTCTGACTCCATGACCACACATAAGGTACCCCAAAATCTCTGGGCAGGGCAGCTGACAGTCCTGGCTTGACTTAGAGAAGCAGGGTTTAGCCACTAAATACGTAGAACCTACACGATCCTTTTAAACATCACTGCCTGATCATCACCCGGGGCAGTGATGCCATGAGAGGAGGAAAACCAGGGTGCAGTGGAGGGGGAGTGCATGGACAGCACTGTTTTAATTTAATTGTCACCTCATCATGACAAGAGCATTGGGGGGGTGGGGGGGGTGTTGATTAACCATCACTCTTTGGTTTGAATAGGGCTCAGTGAGCACATTAACAGCCCCATGTAAGGCCCTATGTGAGATTTACTTCTACTCCTCAGAGAAAAAAACGGCAGGAGGGTGTCTCTCTTTTCATCCTCCTCACAGCCAGGGCTCACGCACAGATGAGCCCGCCTTTGTCTTCCACCTGGGATGCTGTATAATGGTATGGGTGGGAGGTCGCCTCTCTTATTTGCCAATAAATTGTGCCTGCTTCAGCTTCTCCTGGGACCATGCTTGAGGCTCAAAAACTCTGCCTCACTTTCATCAATGCTCATGCTTAAAAGCATTTTTTTTTTCCAGAGCTAAAATTATGCTTTTAGGAGCTTTGAAATCTGCCAGAGGAGAATTGCTCCTCTGGAGGAAGGAGTCCAGAGACATTTGCGCAGGACTTGCCACTCGAGGTTACACAACTGCTCTGCAGAGATCCTCACCCTCCTGCGAAGGTCAGAGGGAAAATGCAGAATATGCTTAACACACTGCCTGCGAGGGTGATGCTCCCTGCTGACCCCCATACGTGGTTTGTGCCTTGGAGTATGAAGTTTGATTAGCCTTCTCTTGCAGCGCTGGAAGCATCATGGTAGCGATCCAAAAAGTACTTCAGAAAAAACAACAACAACAACAAACAAAACCCACAAAAACTACAGACTTTCTCTCACTGACCTCCCGCTACACTGAATTTCATAAGCTGACAGTGCACCCTGTAAGGACACATTTCTTTTTTACTGGTTTCAATTTATTGCCCTTTAATATAATTTAAGTGGCAGCTATGATTCCCTGTGGCTCCTTTACAAGCCTGTAAAGTTTATTTTTTGCTAACTTTTAAAAGAGTATTTCAGGATGGCTACAAGCACCCTCCCCTGCTTTTGGTATCTAATAATTAAGAGAAAATACCACCCTTTGTTTCGATCCATAAACATTATTCTGTAATGAAATTCTTACATACTGGATGCATGTGATGCTGAGCATCCTGCCCTATATCTGAGCTGAGGCAAAGCTCAATTTGACCAGAACAGGATCAATCCTTGTCTTGCTGTTTCCAGAGGGTTTGGTTGTGCCACAGTCACAGTCAGTGAAAGATGGTGCAGATGCAGTTAGTGCACGCTAAGTGAGCAGAAAACAGGACATTGGAAGGGGGCGTAGTGCTGTCCAGCTACTGTTCTCCATGGCCCAGCCATTGCTTGGTGATGTTTGGTGTCCCCTGAGGGCAGGACATGCCCAGGGAAGTCCCCATCAGTGAAGGAGCTCTCACTGCAGCAATGTCACCTGGCTTACAGGCTTGCGTAGTTTGTCAGACATCCAATGAATTCAGATTTATAAACAAAACCGAGTGTAAAAAGGTATTGCAGCAGCTCTACAGCCACAAAATGTCACCAGAAATTAACCAGCTTTGCTCTTTCAACTGAAGAACAAAATGAGAAGTCTACAGAAGGTCAGACATATAAAAATGCATTGGGATGAACAGGGAAGAATATTAAATTACTAAATAAAGAATTACACTTGGTACAGTTGGTGGCTCTAATCTTTGTGTCTATTATAAGCAATAATTAACACCCACAACTGTATTCATTGTCAGCCTGTGTTCTTATCTTCAGGTCTTGGTAGCAAATAAATGACTCATTCTTTATTCTTGAAATTTTAAATATTTTAAGAAATACTTGATGATAATTCCACTATATTTTATAGTACCGTCACTTTGTCCTTTCTGTTTTATCTTCTGTGCAATCTTAAGCCGAGGTTTGCCATAAACTGTGACTGAGCAGAGCACTGCAGGGGTGGGGAATTCTCCTGGCCTCTGAGGTGTCCCATCTCTGTATAAAGACAGCTACAAAGAAAGTGTTTATAAAGAATGTGGGGCCCTCTGTTGTTAGCTTATTGCTCTGGCCCTTCCTAGTATCTTACTCCAGAAGCTGCAGCATCTGACCCACTCACCACTTGGCTTGTGTTCTCACTTGAACCAGACCTTTCTTGTTTCTGTTGGAGATGATTCCTGCCCGTTCTACAATAAATTGCCCTAATAGTCCTTCATTCATTACCCACTTCTCTCTTAGTCTCTCTAGTGGGGTGTAAATCTGTACATTTCATTTGTGGACCTTATAGTCAATCAATTACACCCAAAATGTAAAGCCAGTCTTTTACTTGTTGATGCCTTCCATACACATCCTTCTTTATGTTATAACTCTGACAGTAGATGGTTACACCATTACTTCCTAAATGAAAGCATCCACTATTGCAGGTATTTTTTAAAAAAAGTGTCTAACTGTCTTAGTACACAAGTCTCATCTTTAAAGTACTGTAGGCTGCCAGGCTCCATCAATTTTCATCCTCATTACCTCCACAGCCTTAAAACACTCCACATGTAGTTTAGAAATTTCTTCTTTATCAAACAACATCCTCTGAACTTGTTCTGCCCAAAGGCTCAGCCAATGCACATATTTCCTCTTACCATTAATTATGCTGCTTTAATCCTGGCCACCTTTGACAGCACAGTTGTCCAGTCACTCTTAAAGTGCTCTTTCTACCAGGCTGCAAAGCCCCATCTCATCTTTAAATCTCATTTTGATCCTTGTATTTTATCTCTAGCTTCAGAATGACTTTCTGTGTGAAGCAGTGTGGCACTCTCCACAGGGAAGATTATCTACCTGCCTGCTTCTGCTTTCACCAAAGCCTCAAGGATTTTGACACACCAGATACAATTCTGATTACCTGTATGACTCACACCAGTTGAGAAAGGATTTAGCACACCATTCCTGGCTATGTCTTTTCCCCTCACCTTCAGTCACCATTATTTGTGCCACTCCACTGGTGAATCTCCTTGAAATGACTTTGATACTTCTGGATCATGCCCAGGTCTTCTCATTTCCAAACTAGTAGCATGCACTCCTGCATTTGCTGAAGGTGGGTTTACATTTTCACACATTCCCAGCTGGTTTGTATGCTTGCATCAATGCAGCTGGGGTTGATTCTCAAGTTGATGGTATATGAAACTAGAGTGGCTGGTGCTCAGGCTCTCTGAAGATCAGGTTCTTATGTGGTTGCATGGTTCTCTGGACACTTGGAGAAACATAATTCCTCAAATACCCTTAAAGTTAATTCTTATGATCTGCATTCAGGCTGCAGTTTGTAGTCATTTGGGGGAGAGGATGATAGGCACAATAAATGGGTGATAGAATTTCACTTCAAGGTGAGGAGACCCAGTTCATCTCCATTGCCTAGGTGGGGAACAGACTGCAGCAGCCTTGCTCCAAATCACCCTTTGATGGCTTCGACTTAGGTACTACAGCTGAGCTCACATTCAGAAGTCCTAAATTTCACCAGTATCCCTGTGCTCTCTTGGGTCATATCTCTGAGGACTCCAAAGAGTGCCATGAATAAGCCAGTAGGAGATACAAAGCACTGAGTTATGCTGGATTTAGCTCTTTGCAGATGGCTTGGTGTGGCTCAGGCACTGCTGCAGACCCTCAGGTTCTGTGTCTTGTGCACAGCAATGCAGTCACAAGTTCCAGCAGGGCTTGGAGTCCAAAATACAATCCCAGACATGCTTCACTGGCCTGGAGTTGTATTTGGTGAGTAATAATATCAATTCCAGAACCTTACTATGGTTTATTTACTGGTCATATTAGCATGTAGGCTGACTCACATTGCCATAGAAAACCCTTGCTTGCATATGAATGTTATTATGCTATCAACTGCATCTGATACTTCACAGATATTTTTTTTTCTGTTTTCTCCCTCCTAATCTATTTTTTAGGCCAACAACCCTGCTTCAGTGCCAGCATCTGCCTTTCTAATAATGTAACTATTTACTGCATCATTGTGCTCTACTCTCATTTCATGTTGTCACACTCTCCATGACATTATTTGAAAATTGTCAAAACCTTCAGTGAGAATTTTCTACCAGAGGGAAAATGAAAAACGCAAGCGGTGCAGAGTGGTTACCATGAAAAGGCACAGAGACTGAAGCACCACGGCATTTCCTCAATGTGACCTCCTTCTGTACTCTGGCTGAGATACTCAGACCCACATGTCTTGGAGAAGCTGGTGCATTTGTTTATCCTGCCATGTGTGCTCTCTGCACAATTGCTGAAGTTTGGTCTGAATCCCTCTGGACAGCTCCACACTGCATTTCCATCATCTTTTTTTTTTTTTTTTTTTTCTTTAGGTCTACAGCTTTTACTACTCTCTTCAGCAACAAATATCCACACAGTGATCAGTGAATTATTACAAACACAGGTGTCGCTTATCTTGAGTCATATCTCCAGAAATGAACCAACATGACTTTACCACGGGTGTAACTGAATTAGATGCACTGGATGAAAGAGAAGCAAAAATAACCAAGTGAATATGTTCGGTGGAGAGCTTGTTACCAGCAGTAGCCAAAAGTTGCCCTGAGCTCAGTCCCAGACAGCTCCACCTGCAGCTACTCACAGCTGCTTTGTCCTTGTCATGGTGGTCCTTGGGAATAAAGATGCAGGCAGGGTCTGCAGTGCCTTGTCAGAGCCCTCTGGCTGCCTGGCCTTTGCAGGCTGTGCTACTCCATGGCATCGCGCTCAGGGCAGGGGGAGATGAGATGTTTTAGGAAGAATGGTAAGTTTTGGCATTCAGTTCTTCAGAGCAGCTTGCCTATATGAGAGATGACCTCATATATGCTGGATACTGCTTGGTATTTTCCCCATGTTTTCCAGCTTCTGTCCCATGCACCCCAGAACTCCACCAAAATCACCTCTGAACAAGGCTGTGTCCGCGGAGTGGTTCAGCCATGTTGTCAGACAGATGGGACGGCCACATCTGTATGGAGACACCTCCTCATGTTCCCTAGTGGCAGCACGTGTCTCAGTCTCCATGAGCTCCACCTAGGATGGATGTCTCTCATGCTTTCCTCCACACTGGAGGTCAGAAGGACTCCTCCTCTTCAGGCATTACACCAGGGTCACCCACTGCATGGACAGGGCTTAACAGACAGTTGCAGAAGGTGCCAGCACAGAAAGGAGGAGCTCAGCCACTGCCAGGCTGTCCAACACTCTCTGGCATCTGCTTCTTCATGTGCTGGTACATGGACCAGCTCTTCTGCCACCTGGGAAACAAGAGCTCTCCAAAACAAGGGCCCCAGAGGTATCAAAACAACAGAAGACTGACCCAGACAAAATGTTCCTCAGCTATTCTGCAAACCTCTGAAGAGAACAAGGTCATTTATTTCTGGCACAAGTGCTGAAGGGGCGTGAGGGCTACTTGCAGGTTAAAAAATACTTGTAATGGTACACACTGAGAGCCTCCCTTCTCAATAAGGAAGCTAAATATAAAATGCTGCTTTAAACTTAGGAGGCACATGACTGCAGGGTGTCTGCACGTATTTCTATGTATAATAAACTTGAAATTGTGTTATATTTTATTACCAGTGGTTTGAAAATCTCACCCATGAAGTTACATATTGTGCTACATCTGGCATGGCTGTAATGCTGCTAAGAAAAAATATGTACTAGTAAAAAATAAAGATAAAAAAAAAAAACAAACAGAGGTACACATTGAGTAACCCACATTTTTCATCAATCAATCATCAAAATGTCTTCAGAATAAAGCTGTGTCTTTTGTTAATTTTTTGGGGGGATAATCCAATGAGGCTACTAAATAAAGCCAAATATTAAGGATGTGAAGTCAAAAAGCTTTTTTCAGCTCAGCTGTGAATTGCCGAATGGCAATTACACATTCTGAACAATCATACAACTTCTTTAATCAAATGAAGTAGTATGAAGCTGGCTACATTTTCCTCAATACTTTCAACTTCAGTGAAAAATACAATAATTAAACTCTCGGTACAATGACTTTCAAACCTCTGCACGCTCTCAGCCCCCTCCCTTCTTCTCTCTCTGGATAATAAATCCTTATGAAAGCTGCCACCACGACAGAGACAGGTTGTGAAATTGTTTAATAATGTTGACTCAAGTAGTGACATCATTTGGAGACTTTTGTTTTTTTTTTGCAACATCTTTCTAAAGACAACTGCGAGCTGCTGGATGTGACAGAGCAGATACAGCCCCTGGCAATGAGAAGAAAAGTGCCTGAAGCAAGAGGAGTGCACCCCCAGTGAGCAGGCAAGAAGGGGATCCATCAACTGTGCTACCAGCCCTGGGGGTGGAGGTGAGCCAGGATCAAGGGGAAGAAATCCCAGTGTTGTCCCTTTTTTCCTTCCCTGGTGGCCCATCTGACAAGTCCTTCTGTGAAATGCTTCTTTTAGGAGAACGACAGGGACAGGAGAGTCAATGCCACATATTAAGGAGAGCAGGGAGGATGCCCAAGCGAAACATTTTGACATGCATGGAGAATGGAAACATCTACTGGAAAGTAAGCCCTTTTCCACAAGCGCTTTCTATGTCCTGCGAAGCAGCTGTCACATCTGGCCCTGGGCCCTTCTTGGTCCTGTGTGGAGGCAGCTGCCAGGCTCCAGGAACATGTGCTTGGCAGAACTGGTGTTTTCACTGGGAAGATGCAAATTTGCTTTGAGAAGAACAGAATCACATAATGGCCAGGTTTGGAAGGGACCTCTGAAAATCATCTGGTCCAAACCCCCTGCCAAGCAGGATCACCTACAGCACATGGCACAGGAAGGCATCCAGGCAGGTTTTGAACATCTCCAGAGAAGAAGACTCCACAGCCTCTCTGGGCAACCTGTGCCAGTGCTCTGTCACCCTCACAGTAAAGAAGTGCCCTCTCATATTCAGCCAGAACCTCCTGTGCTTCAGTTTGTGCCCGTTGCCTCTTGTCCTGTCGCTGGGCACAACTGAAAAGAGACTGGCTCCATCCTCTCAACACTCTCCCCTTAGATATTTATACACATTGATGAGGTCTCCCCTTGGTCTTATTTTTTCCAGGCTAAACAGGCCCAGCTCTCTCAGCCTGTCCTCGTACGACAGGTGCTCCGGTCCTCTCATCATCTTCTTAGCCCTCCTCTGGACTCGCTCCAGTAGCTCCACGTCCCTCTTGCACTGGGGATCCCAGAACTGGACACAATACTCCAGGTGTGGCCTCACCAGGGCTGAGTAGAGGGGGAGGATCACCTCCCTTGACCTGCTGGCAACACTCTTCCGAATGCAGCCCAGGATACTGTTGGCCTTCGTGGCCACAAGGGCACAGTGCTGGCTCACGGTCAGCCTGCTGTCCACCAGGACTCCCAGGTCTCTCTCTGCAGAGCTGCTCTCCAGCAGGCCAGCCCCCAGCCTGTACTGTTGCCTGGGGTTATTCCTCCCTAGGTGCAGGACCCTGCACTTGCCCTTGTTGAACTTCATGAGGTTCCTCTCAGCCCAACCCTCCAGCCTGTCGAGGTCCCTCTGAAAGGCAGCACAGCTCTCTGGGGTATCAGCCACTCCTCCAAGCTTTGTGTGGTCAGAAAACTTGCTGAGGGTGCACTCCGTTCCATCATTCCATTGTCCAAGTCATTGAGGAATAAGTTGAACAAGATCACACCCAGTACTGACCCCTGGGGGACACCGCTATCTACAGGCCTCCAAGAACGGCTTGGGTTGAAAGTGACCTTAAGGATCATCTAACTCCAACCCCCCTGCCATAGGCAGGGATGCCACCCAATAGATCAAGTTGGCCAAGGCCCTATCCAGCCTGGCCTTGAAAACCTCCAGGGATGGGGCATTCACAGCTTCTCCGGGCAACCTGTTCCAGTGCCTCACCACCCTTCTACAGAGAAGAATTTCCTCCTAATGCCTAGTCTATCCTCTTCTGGTTTAAGACCATTCCTCCTTGTTCTATGCCTTCTTACAGGTGGGAGGTATAAATGGTATAAAACGGGCCTGATTTTTACCTCAGACAGAGCTCCTTTCATCTGAGAAGCTTCCTGTGCTGCTCCTTGGAGAGCAGCCCATGCTGGAGCATTCCATTCCTGAAGGACTGCACCCTGTGGTACGGCTCCCGGGCTGGCAGTTCTCAGGCCGGCAGGCATTTTCTTCTGCCCCAGGTTCAGGAGACTTTTTCCGTCAGCCTTTTTCCAGTTAGGGCATGGTCACCCTTATGGCTGCTGCCCTCACCCAGTTACCCAACCCCATGATAATTTCCTATCCCCCAAATGACTTCCATCTGGGTTGCTTTTTAGGATTTTTCTATTTTTTCATTAAATGTGGGGCCTGGCCTGGTGGCCTGCGTGGTCGCCAGCCCCCGGTTCCTCCTGCTGGGCCCTACGCAGCCATGAAGTGTCCCCGGCGTTGGCGTTCAGCGGGGACCGGGGCCGTCTGTGCCCGTCCTGCTCCCAGTGCCATAAGAAGCTTTGGACGAGCTGTCGTGGCATGGAGGGGCTGCGGTCCCTGCGCCTGGGCGAGAAGCTGCGGGACCTGTAGCTGGAGGAGCTCCTCCGCTGCAGCTGCTGCCGCCGCCCCGGCACCACGTTGCGTTGGGCCCTTCCCCGGGGCCGGCAAGCTGAGGCGTCCCACATGGAGCACGGCACCAGCCTTCGATGGCCAGGATGGGCCGCCGGCAGAGCGGGCAGGTGGCTCTGTGGGCAGCCCATGGCTGGATGCACTCCACGCAAAAGGAGTGCCTTCAGGGGTTCAGCCGGGCTGCGTCAGCCAGCGGGCCCAGGCAGATGGTGCATGACTCTTCTATGGGCATCTCCGCCGGCAGCTCCTGGTGTGGCTGGCTCATGGTGTCCGCCTCTGTCCTGGTGTGGAGATGCTTGTTGTCTGTGGGACGCTGTTCTGACGACTAGCAGGTGTCAAATGACTCTGGTTCTCAGCACTTCCTTTGCAGGTTGCTGGCAGAATCTCAAAGAGTTGCAGCCCACCAGCAGCACCCTGATGCCTTGCGCTCCATCAGGAAGACCTTGACACCTTGCCTACAACCAGAGGGAGGGATCTCAACATCTCACATGCCACCAGAAGGACGTCAACATCTTGCGTTCCACCAGAAGGACCTTGACATCTCGAGTTCCACCAGAAGGACTGGGGTGCCTCACTTGCCACTCAGAAGGACCTCGTGTCTCTCGTGCCACAGGAAGGACCTTGACGTCTCGCGTGCCACCGGAATGACTTTGATGTCGCGCCTTCCACTCACAACACCTCCAACTGTCACGTTCCAGCAGTAGGATCTCAACCTCTTGAGTGCCACTAGCTGGACTCAACACAGGCTGGATGCTCAGGGCTCTTATGGCCAGCTGCCTTTTGTGAGGCCATCGGGTGACAGTGACTCTCTGGTGACATCACAAGGCTCTCGGGGTGCCCCTGATGGCAGCACTTAGGAATTAACGTGACTGTTGTGAGAAAATGCTGATGTGAAATGGCTGCTCCACACTGACAGGAGCAATGTCTGCCAGGCTGGGGTCCAGGCCGGGAGCTCAGCCTTCAGCCTGGGAATTGTGCCTGTGGGCCAGAAACGTCCTTGTAGTGCAGCTGGACACCTGAGCACAGGAAACGCCCTGAAGAGACCATTGAGAAGGACACAACAAGAAACTGAGGAACAATTTATCGCTTGGGAAGGTGAAAAAGAGCCTGGGCATGAGGAAATAGGTTCAAGAAAGTGGGAACATGCATGAGAAATCAAGAGTTTTTAAAGAATATGAGGAACATCAGCAGCTATTGGCTGTCCAAGGAGGATGGTACAAATGAACAGCATCTATTGGTTACCTGAAGTGGTGGTGTCATCATAGAATTATCACAGAACCTCAAAATCACAGAATGGGCAGGGTTGGATGGGATCTCTGAAGATCACCTGGTCCAAACCCCCTACCGAGCAGGATCATCTAGAGCATGTTGCGCAGGATGGCATCCGGGTGGGTTTTGAGTATCTCCAGAGAAGGAGACTGCACAGCCTCTCTGGGCAACCTGTGCCAGTGCTCTGTCACCCTCACAGTAAAGAAGTGCCCTCTCATATTCAGCCAGAACCTCCTGTGCTTCAGTCTGTGCCTGTTGCCTCTTGTCCTGTTGCTGGGCACGACTGAAAAGAGACCGTCTCCATCCTCTCAACACTCTCCCCTTGGATATTTACCTCCTTACAGTTATAAGAAGATAAAGTGCGAGCCCGGGAGGCTCCTTCCCATCATCATGCCTTTTTTGTGCTCAGATGACATCAGTGTAAGTCCGACAAAAATTATCAGGGTATATCTCAACTGGCTGTATACCGGGTAAAAAAAACACTCCTGGTGTTCCTGGTGCAGAGATGTGGTGGGCCTGAGTGACACTGCCCCATGTTTCAACAGGCAGCTCAGTCCCCACAAAGCACTGCAAAATGACAACCCCCTCCCCAAATATCTCGTGGCTTTAAGAGTATGTGTCTGATAAATCTGAACATTATCTGTTTAAATGGATGCAAAATGTCCGGCTCTCAGAAGCTGGGCTGTAATTCCGAGGACTCCATGGAAAGAAGAAAAAAAAATTACTAGCACTAGTAACAGATGTGAAATTACATTAGATAAATATAATCATTAGTTTCAGTCTCACCCTGGTTAATTTGTTTGTGGAAATGTGCAACCCATTATTCATTAGGTAATTTTTCACACATTGATTAGAAAGCCATGTCGAATTGTGACCCAGCACATTGGGGTTTGCCTATCTTGCAGTGAACTATATCGCTTACAATAGTGGAAATGGGGGACAAAATGTTTATCTCAAGCTGATTTTGTGCCAATAAATAAAGTAAATCAATAGCCAGTGAAGTGTGAACGACATTTCTCTGCTGTATAATATGGTTTTGGGGGCAATTTGACATGCTACAAGGGGAAACAAGGGTCTTGAACAGAAAGGTAATAAAAGCAAATCATGCTGGTAACTGTTACTGAAGTCCTGTATTTTTCTCTACATGGGCAGCTTTAAGATGAGAAAAATAATGCACGTAACACTCTAAGCCCACTGTCACACTCCCCACCTCTGTAAGCACAGGGGATCAAACCCAGATGTGGCAGGGGCCAAGGTGGGTCTCTGGGGAATGGATGTCTCTGCCGAGACCGGGTTTGCGTTTGGACGGGGACCTGGAGGCACTCGCCCTCGCTGCCATCCTCCTGCAGCAGCTGGCTCTCCCAGAGGTGAAATTCTGAGGCTATAAATAGTTTTGCATCGAATTGCAGAAGCAGTACTCCCATATACCCATGAGACAACTGCCACACAGATGCAGCTTATAATAAGTGGACTTTGCTGCTGGTGCAGACTGGAGGAACCTCACCGGCTTTGTTGTGTGACACCAGCTTGCAACAGCAAAGAACCCAGGCCTCCATCACTGTTATTCACTCCTGCTGCTTTTCCTTTGTGAAACTGCAGGTAAGTAAAAGAGGAAACGAGAGAGAAATGCAACTTGTAGCTGGTGCTGCCAGGTCTGTCTTTTACAGCCATATCCAAATTATTTCCAAAAGACCATTTGGGTGACATATGACCCAAGCATCAGTTGTGGTATACCTTGTTTAACCCACACAGCTTCTTCAGTCAGCCAAATGCAAATGAGAATAAATTCTATTTTTTTTTTTGGTAAATTTTATTGTTGTTCTTGTTGGCATTGCTATAAGGAAGAGAGTGGAAGGGAATGTACAGAACAGTTCAAGCAATCTTTCAGTGAAATCTCAGAAATCAGTCTCAGGTATCACCATAGCTGGTGTCAGGTAAAAAAAAAAAAAAAAAAAAAAAAAGAGCAAGAGGAGAAAATAGCTCCTTAAGATAATTCCAACATCTCCGCAGGGCTCTGTGGTTGCGCCACCTGCAATGCTCCACACAAACCACCTCTGCATTTGCAGTGCTCCATGTCAGGTAAAATACAACAATAAACTCAGTCTGGAGAAGAATCAGTGTAATAAATTCAGCCAGGTTCCTCCAGGCCCACGAGAGGAGCAGACCCATAAATCTAGGCCAGTTTCTCTTTTCTGGTGCATTGGAGCTGGTCCAAACCAACAGAAGTTCTGGTGGCGAGGTAGCTTAGCCCACTGCTGAGCATTGAAGAGAAGGCAAAGTGCGTAGGAAGCAAGTTGCAGGAGTGATGCTCCAGAGACAACCCCAAAGTTGGGAACCAGGCTGTGCCATTTCCTTGTGGATGCTGGCAGTGGCTCCTGGCGTGGTGTCATCTCTCTGAGGATGGATTCATCCGCAACATTCAACATTCATCCACACTGGGGGCAGTGTGGAGTCTTACATGTGCACCTGGGGATCAGGACCTTTCAATCAAAGCACACACTCTGCTGAAACTTCAAAGGACTCAAGTTCTGATGTGGCTTTAAATAGAAATAAATAATTGTTGTAATAAATATATTGATACATCTTAATATCATTTAAAATTAGGTATTAATGCTGCATTTGTATTTTTCACAGAAATCAAATTAAATTGCCTGGAACTGTTTCTACCTAAATTGTCTGCAGAAATAGACCAATGCATCTATTAAACTGATAGGAATCTCTCCCAACACCAAAGGGGCAAGAGAAATATCTATCTGATGATTTATAAGCTGCCTCTGCCTGGCATTTTAAGCCTCAGATGTTTTCTTTAAAATACAGATTAAAATAACTTGAGCTTTTCCACATAATGCAGACTGCATTAAGGTAATTAACATTTAATTAACAGCAGGTTTTCCTCAGCAGGTCAGATTGCGAAGGGCTCACTGTTGTTGCCATAGAAAGTGGAAGGCTGGGCTGTTTGGTTTCCAGAAAAGGAACAGCTGTCTTTGAGCCCTGACAGTCTGAAACCATCCTCGGTAGACTATAATGCTCCAAAGGACAAGGAGAAGAGGAGGCTGTCAGTGTCACAGAGACCATCTCAGGCTGCTGGAGAATGTCATCTCCTTTAGAAACCAGTGTGCTGTTGTTAGGATATTTTTCTAATTGAACTGACAGTAGAGCTTTAAAACTCCTGTAAGCACTCAGTAAGCTAATTTAACTGTTTTCCTCTGATATGTTTCTTAATTGCATGAACAGAACGGTGCAATTATTTCTCACAGTTTTGCTTTTCATCTTTTATTTTTGCTGCTTCTCTTCTCTTCAGATTCTTCACTCTTTCTCTTGGTAGCCATTTGGGGCTTGTTATGAATATTATCCAAGAATAGATGGATGCACAGATTTCATTAAAAAGTCACATTGTTGCTGTGAATTGAAAACTGCTGTCAAGATGTTGTAAACGATATTTGTAAAGGGATCTTTTAAAAGGACAGAAATACTAAAATGAAGATAACAAGATAGATGTAGTGAATCTGTAATGGCACAGACTAATAACTCCTGGGGGAAAAAAAAAAAAAAAAAAAGAACGCAATCTCAGAGAGAACTCAGAAGAGGATGGGGGCTCCCAGAAGGCTGGTGGAGTTCACCCTTTCTCTTCAGTAGGTGCAAGACAAGGCTCAAAATGATAATATCAGAGACATGCAATTGCAACAGCAACGGACTGTAATTTTCAATAGACTGATTCAAGGCCTCATGTTGCAGATGGAGGTTGTATCAGTCCACTCCTAGATGTCTGCAATTGCAGGCACAGTGGCTCCCACAGTCCAGGGCAGTCAGAGAAATAAAATAACCACCAGTGGTTTATTTCACGGTTTTGCTCCCCCTTCTGTTCCAGAGAAGAGTGACAGATCAGCTTTCCCTCTTCCTGTAACAGCTTTTAACCACCAAAAGCAGTCCAGCTGCCCCTTAGAGTTTGTAAACCCTAACATGGCTGCTAGAGCATCTGGTGCAGTGTGGTGACACATCTCAGGGAAAGCATGGCCCCAAGAAATATATATGTACTATATGTATCATAAACATAGACAATACATACGTATGGTCCTATGAAAAGGTGTGAATCCAATGACCATTCAAAAGAATATTTTGATAGCTGCTGAGTGGATGCTGTTCCTCAGACTTATAGGGGACATAAAGGAACATAAAGTAAATAAAGACACTAGTCTGCTGAGGACACAGGCATGAAAAACTCTGCTAGCCACAGCAGATGTGTCCAGTCTGTTCTAGCTTGGCCTTCAGTGGTGTTGACCAACTGTAAGGAATGCACTTGCCCAGGAAGCCAAACACACATGACTTAGATGGACCCAGATGAGAAACCCAGAGATGGAAAGGCTCTTTACTTTCACACGTCAGTGCCAGAAGCTGCAGGAAGGAACTAAACCTGGTGTTCCTGGACTCTTTTGGGATGCAGGTCCTTGGGAGGCTCTTGGGAGCACAGGTGGGCTGTGGGCTTCCCCTTCCCCATCACCCAAGATGGATCTGAGCACCAAGGCTTGGCATTGCTGTGCTCCCTCCAGCTCCTCTTGCTCCAGGTGGGAGCCCTGGTCTGTGTGGGATGCTTCAAAGTAAAAGGAGGACCAAAGCAACTTGATGTTGTATCTGTCTTCACAAACAGCATGGGTCTGCATGGCTTGGACCATACCAGCTGAGGATGGCAGCTTTCTATCAGTGCCATTGCCATTGCCTGCAAGGGATGTCTCTCTCCAAGAAGAGGACAACAAGGTGAGAAGAGGACAGTGGGCTTGATTATGGATGTTACTGGGCGTAACTGGAAGAAATTGGGAACCTGTCTACTTGTAGAAATCAGCGCAAAGTGAGCAGAGGTGAGGGTTTCCAGAGCAATAGCTGCCTCAGTGCTAGACTGCCTACTAGTGCAACAAAGGGAGCTGTGGAGGTCCTGCTGTTCAGAGGAAACAAGTCACAGCAAACCCATGCCCTGAAGAAAGCCCCTGTACAAGGACGAGGAGGATCATCGAGATTCCCTGGTATCTTGATAGCTTAGTGCCTCCTTCTGGAGCCAGAGTGGCACTATGTCCAGGACACCCCAAAAGTTGTGTGTACATGGGGGTGAACCACTGCAAAGAGTGCAAGCTGCTCCTGGACGGGTTGAGTTGCTTCCGAGCTGGCCATGTAGGGCCCAGATGTTGTAAATTTTTTGCCATGCCTTGTCTCCCATCTTCCCATTTTTCTTTTGTTTCACTGTTATTATAAAAAATTGGTGGACGGCTAATATTACAAGTCCAGGGCAAAACTACTCATACGTTTAGTGTAAGGACATTTAAATATTTAAAGCAGATGGTTCCCAATGACCTTACATGTCTCCTTTATAAATGTATGTACTGTCTTATAGAACCATCTGCATCCCAATATGCAGCTCATATGTTTCCAAGTGTTTCCTCGTTAACCAGCAGAAAACTTCATCTTCCCTCTGACATGAGGTAAAGGTTCAAGCCCGGCTACTGTGGTGCGCATCCACTCCCCCACTGGGAGCAGCGCTTACCCCAGGGCAGCAAGATGAGAGTGCCTTTCACTTTGCATTACAGCTGGCTGGACAAGGGCAGGACTTGGAGCATGCCAGCAGGCTTCCTGGCATGAGACGAGCCTGGAAAATTCAACTGGGGAGCAGATGATGTGCAAGGGCATCACCACTGGTAGCACTGGGGTGCGCCAACCACTCAGCACGGCTGCGGGCGAAGCACGAAGCAACGCGGAGCCACACACAGTTCCCTGTCCTCCCGGATTAGCCTTGCTCCTCACCCTAATCTTGTAGAGAAGAGATGAGTCAAACCTGCAAAAGCAATTTTCCATTCCCAGAGGGACCCGGGGGAGATGAGTTCTGATCTCGCACTCGTCTTGCACTCGTCTTGCACTCGCCTGATTCCCCGGCCTGGCAGCCTCCCTCCCTCTGCAAGCCTCCACCGCATGGAGCTCCCCTCTCGTCAGAGCGCAGTGGTTGCCTGGCTCCTTTCAAAGAAAAATCCTGTAATATTTTAGGACTTGCCCTGTGACTGGCCGCGTGCTACCTGCCCTTTTTTGGTAGGAAATCATCTTAAAGAATTGTTCATAAAACATATATAAGTGGCAGGTAGATGGGAAGTGGCATGCCTCTAATTTAAATTTCGATTAGAAAAAAATACAGAAATGTATTACATGAGGAACTGCTAAGAGTTGTATGGAATATTGTGTTTTAAGACCTACTGTAGATCTATGTCGGTGCCTGTGAAAGAGAGGATAATTAGTGCCCGTACTCTCAGTCATATCAGACTAAAGGTAATGGGGTGTAAGAAATGGTTCATTAGGCTCTCTCAAGTACTTTTACTGTGTCCATACTATTTATACCAGCAGAAAAAATTCAATGTCTTTAAAATCAAGTCAAAGCATTCGCCTTAGATTCTTCAGTTTAAGAAATAACATTGAGTGATGATCTCTTAAAGTCAAATGGAAAAAAAATGTACATAAAAAAAAAACTTAAGCCATTTTTATTAGCATTCTGTGTCACTCCAACACAGTCACCATGCCTACGCAAATCCCGTCTCCTTCGTTTGTGCTTCCATTTATATGTTTAGCTTCCACAGGGGAAAATTTGTGGACACAGGAGGTAAGCTGTGAAATGCATAGTATTTATTTTTGGAAGAAACGTGTATATGAAATATCATTTGCTTTCTGTTCTGAACAAAAAAGCAAACTGTGAAGAACAGCAACAAATGTGAGTAAAGGAAAGGAAAGAATGGCTGATAAAAAAGGGTTAAAAAAACAAAATATGTGTAGCTTGACTAAGTGGGGAGGACAGGATGGCATGCTACAAATGTTTGAAGGGTACAGCTATCAAATGAGGGTGGGAAAGTTATTTAGGCTGACAAAGGAGATATAAGTAGGAGTAATAGGATGAAGTTAAAAAAGGAAAAAATTAGGTTAAGAATCAGGAAAAGCTTCCTGACAGCAAAATATATAATACAGTTCTGGAGCAATTTCTCTTGGGAAGCAGAGAAGCCCCATCACATGAAGCCCTATGCATTTAAAACTAAATTGGAAAAGCATTAGAAAATATAAGGATAAAAAAATATAAGGCCCATTTCTGTACAAATGGAGGCTGGTCTGTAGAAAAAGGGGCTGCTCCCCCTTCCCCCTGTTTCCATTTTTTTTCTGGTTCTTTGCTGACAACGTGCCATTTGCACTTTCTAGAGAAGTACCTAGCACAGCAAGGGTAAATTTGGGAGTCAGTCTATTAGCATAAATTATGCTATATATCTACAAGATAATAAGGGCATAGCAAAGACACATTGTACTAATACTGCATGCAATTCTGAGTGCACTTTTGAACATACCTCATTTTTTGATTTGCTGTCCTGGGCATCTCCGTTTTGAGAATTTGGCCCTAGACAACAGCTTAGTCTGATACCTGTACGGCTTCTGGCAAGAACTGAATGAGTTGTGTTTCACTCCGTACACTCCAAGTATGGTTTAAGCACCAACAGGTGCCACAAAAAATAGGTGTGGGACACCAATGGTCACCAGTAGGTTGATGGGGGAGCGGAGGTGCTGAGCATCATTTGGTGGCACGTCCTTCCCAAGGCTCTTAGCTCAACAGCTTGCTTTGCACAGGGCTATGGAAATGCAGGTCCAGTGGTCTGAGCTTGGCGCAGCAGGCAAACATTTTACCAGGATAGGAAGTGTGAGGGGAGCTATGTCGTGCTGGGGTGGCCTAAGCTGGAATTCATTTGTGGGCACCAGAAAGGGGCTGCATAAATCATTCAGATTCCTCTGGGAGGGCATGCTTTGCAAATGACCTCTCTAGGGCACAGATTGGCCCAGTGGCCGTGTTGTGTAAGGACAGGTAGGACACTCAACTCTTTAACATACAGACAATGAATGCCTGCACCCAGGGAGAATACACAATTAAGGCATCCTGATTAATCTGATATCACAGAGCAGAGATACAAGGGGGAATAGGCATATCCTGAAAGAGGTAAAGACTAATTATCTACCTATGCAAAATCCATACCACATGCATTTAAGTGCCAATTTAAACTTGGGCTATTGCCACCTGTTCTAAAGCTGCCCCATGAAAGGAGAATCTTCTAACTGAAAAATATCATTGGGAGTTTAGTTATACTAGCATTGTAAATTCCCTTTGCATACATTATAGAAGATGTGCTGTCTCGGTCTTAGATGACTATGGCTTTCCCCACACAAAAGAACGGTTGTATCTTGGCTAAAAAATTCTTTGACACGAAGACAGAAGTATCTTGGAGACTGTTGTTTTATATATACATGAACAAATGGTCAGCAACATGGACTCTACCCAGCAAAGTGTTTATGCAGATAAGCTTGTCCTACAGAACTATCCTGGGTACAGGAGCTTGAGGTCCAGAAGCCAGAGGATCTTAATTTATGCCAAGCTCTTGCATGGCCATGCATAAAGGCAAAGAAGCTTTTGTGATCGTCATGAATACGTGAAGGCTTTCACAATGTGGAAGCCTAACATTTTCCTGCATGTAAATATTGTTCCCTTGTCTTCCACAGAACGGATTTTTGTTTACTTTGAGAATTTAGGTTTATAAAAAGCAGCCTCTGTAGTTCTTAGACAGAAAAAATGCCTAAAAGTCTGGGGGTTTAATGTTTGTTGCCCTTTTTTTTTTTTTTTTTCCTCTTGAACAAGGACTGCAGGACCGCCCCATAATTACTTCGCAAGCCAAGAATTGAGCTTTTTGTGCACCCTATGTTTGATGTTTGCTCCTGGAAAAGACTGCAGAATGGTTCATATGTTTTATACTCATGTAAAAGGCAACAGTATCTCCTATATGCAAAATTCAGAATGAAGGCTGCCCTCAATTGTTAAGCAGCAAAACCTTTTGAGAAATGTTTGAATTCTGGTGTACACTTGCCCTACATCAAAAGCATTCTGTAAATCAGCCCACTTTTGTATTATTTTTCATCATTGTCCTGCATATTCTGGAAGTGTTTAGCGGGGCCAGTAATGAGCCATGGTCCTGCTGTGGCAGGCCCTGTGCAAACAGCCGACAGAGGATGCCCGTGTTGAGGAGGTGGCACTGATGACAAGTGAGAGATCATGCTCACTGCACAGGCTGGAAGCTCGGGGCTAATTCTTACTGGTATGAACCTGACCTTCTGTCTTCAAAAGAGTGTTTTTCATCTTGTGCCTGTGAAATCAGTGGGAGCTTTCCCTCCAGTTTTAACAAAGGTAACTCAGAAAAAAAATAAATCTCAGGTGCAGTGCCTGTTGGTAGGGCTCATCTCCCCTCCCAGAAAGCTGCAAGGAGCACAGCGCTCCTGAGACCCTGCATAACTGTATGTTGCAGGCTTCTACCTTGCTCTGCTGTGACTCGCCTCTGTACGGTGAGGTATTTTGGCACAGAAGCGTCCTTTGTAGTAAACTTTGAGACTTTTTAAACGGCACCTTTGGCAATTTCACACAGGGCACCTTTGAAAATAAATCACTTTTCAGACACTACTTTGTGGTTTTCTCTAGTTACATATTTTTTTCCCCCAAAATTCAGGGGAATTCCAGAACATTTTGCAATTAGCTAAGGATTATATTTCCTTATTTTTATTAATTTTATGTAAAGTGGGATTTATCAGTGGAGCATTCATTGACACTGACTTCAATTTATTCTGATGAAACTGACTGACATCTGTGTGTGCTGTTCATCAGTCATAATTTAAACCATTCTTAATTGCATTAAATGTAAATTAAGACATTCAATTTCAGCCATTATTTTTCATAAAACACTGTGAACTGAATTTTAGTGGGTCATGAGATCTTACATTCAAAATAAATAGGGTAAATTCAAAACTTACCATTGATGTTCATATTTCACCCTTTGTCGACTGTATTTCTTTTGTAGCTTACTAGATTGGAACAATTAATTTTCTCTCTGAAGGGAACATGAATGGCTAAAGATGATGTAGCTGAATTTTTTAACGAATGGTTTTATCATTTCTAGAGTTTGCTTGTTACCACAATGTATTAAATATATTAATAGGAAATGAAATTAACCTTTCATCTAAACCAAATGACAAATTAAAACAGAAAGTGCAAACAATGCCAGAATCAGTCCTCTGATTTTGAATTCATGAGGGTATGCTGCTGGAGTTATTTGTCGAGCTTCCTTGATGAGCTTTGCAAAGCAAAATCCATTAGGCAATGAAGGCTTGGATGAGGCAAATCTCAAAATAATGGGAGGGCGTGAAAGCTGCACTTGTTGTAAAGGGGACTTGTGTTCAGTGAGCAGGCATGGGAAAGGTCTGACATTGCCCTGAGAGAGGCCAGGGTGGATCCTGGCACTTGGGATACTGAGGGAGTTTGCAGGATGGGGCTCTCAGGGCCGGGCTGCAGGATTTCTCTCTGATTTAATGAGTTTTGATGGACAGTTATCCACCTGCATGCCCCCTCATGTCACAGGTCTGCTCATTTCCATCTCAACCTTGTCCTTGCCCGGACAATGTGCTCAGAGGGTGCTGGTGCAGGACGAGGTCAGAGCCTGTAGTCCCACAGTGCTGAACTGTACTGGCACCAACTTCCCTCTCTGCTCATCCTCATGAAGGTCCCACTACACAGCAGAACCTCTGGTGTGCCCCAAACTGGGGCCACGCTCCTGGGGTTCACCCTTTTGGTGCACTGAGCGAAGACTACTCATGTGGCGACGGGTCTCCAAGATGGGGTGCAAAAGCTGGTGGGCAAAGGGGGGCCACAGCACCTCCCTGCTCTTCTTACACGTGTAGTAAAAATGTATATAACCATTATATACGGCATTTACATTCCCATGTCAGTGCAACTGATGGAGAATGAAGTGTTGCAATAAGTCTGGAGACGGGTCGTGATGCAATCATTCTACCAGTTTCTTGCTATTAATATATGTCTCTTACTCATTTTTAAAGATAGCATAAATGAGAGTACTGAATATAAATGGCTTTTGTAAGTCATTGAGGTCGGTGAAGCATGTCATTGTTTGCAACTTGAATTCCATGAAAGCGCAGGCTGCCTGAGAGGCACACTATATATTTTTCTCATAAATAAAAATAATAAAAAAAAACACAACACAAACAATATTCAGTATGTTTAATGATAATTATAAAATAATACTGCATACAATGAGTTTCCAAAGCCAGAACTAGTCGGTAG
This sequence comes from Anser brachyrhynchus, assembly GCF_964034855.1. Classification (NCBI taxonomy): domain Eukaryota; kingdom Metazoa; phylum Chordata; class Aves; order Anseriformes; family Anatidae; genus Anser; species Anser brachyrhynchus. Next base: position 20,721,154 of record NC_137697.1, read on the forward strand.
TGCTTAATAATGTGACCTTACGGTGTCATCGTTAGTGTACGTGATGCCTATATGCCAGCAATGTATAAATTATTTCTCTGGCTGTACGTTAGCAAACATTTGATTATGATTTATTTTGGGGTTCTCTGAAAGATGAAGTAAGTTCTTTAATATTAGCATTACTAATGATTTTAATGAGGCATTAAAATGTTGCAGTATTGTAGGAACATTTTTCTTTTTTAATATTATTTCATTAATAGTTTACATGAATGTTAATGTTAAATTGATTATGGAACCTGAAAGAGTAATCCACAAAATGTCAAAGTGCCATTAGCACAGCGAAAGAGCCCTCCAAAGGCAGGAATCTGGTAAGAGCTAATGAGATATCTCTGTACCACATAACACTGAAGCAGCTTTTTCTAAAATTAAGACTGAAAATTAGGTTTTAACATACTTCACTTTGGGAATCTCTGGCCATTTCAGGGACTGAGTGCTCAGCTTCACACACACAAAATGTCCCTTAAGACCACAGAACCAGAGACTCCCACAGAATTTGGGTCTTAGGTACATGAGTCTGAATGAAATACTTAAAAAAGTCACATGCAAGAAGAAAAGGAGGTCTTTCATAGGATGCAAGGACTGCATTATCCACCTATCGATACCTCTGCAGAGTGGATCAGCTGCAGGGATTTATGGTTCACATGCAGTAAGTACCGTACATATTGCTCTTCAGTCAAACAGGAGGGAGAGCGGTGAATGCCACCAACACATTTTGCTAAGGCAGATTTTACCTGATGCTGGTAAATTAACAATTTTAACTAATGTTTTCTCACCCCAGAAGGCAGGCATGTTCAGAGCAGCATGGAGACACACATTGCGTAAGAAAACGTAAGTGGCAGTAGGGGACAAGGAGAGGTGAAAAAGGATCTGACAAGCTTCTGTGAGGGTCTCCACCAATTCATATGTCTGGGAGGTTGGGATGTTTGGAGAGACTCGTCCCACAGCAGCACTGACTTCCACAACCTGCACTTATGCAGCAGATGAATGAAGGTCTTACTGACCTTGGCAGCTTTACAGGGGAAAAGTTAATGTAAAGATGGAGTGTTCTTAAATAGTTTCAGCTATGTGCTTTGTAAGCCCACACTCTAATGTGCTTTTCATATGTCTTGAATTTCTGATGATAGTTTTGTTAAGACTGGGGCAAATAAAATTGCTTTCTATATCTGATTTCTCCTCCTAGTATAAGAAGACACAAAAAGGTGACTGGGTCATTTTATGGCTCCACCTTATTAGAGTCTCATTCTGTGGAATATATAAGGGTATTCAGGGACGCTCATTTGCATAAGAGCATCACAGTCACACTAGAGAAAAAGGCGCATAGTCTTTTAAATATGGCCATCAACATGCTTGCCTGTGATCTCCCAGCAACCCAACAACTGCTATGGTATTTCACATACAGTCTTGGCTACTGATGTTCAGTCCTTCCTCGCAGTGGTTATTTACAGGATCAGAAGTCCCAGTTTCACCACCAGGGCCAGTTTCCTGCCAACACCTTCAAGCAAGTATGGACAGAAGTTCAGACCTCTGGGGGTTCTGGGCCACAGGGGACTGGGGACAGCCCCAGGACAAGGTGCCAGGGCAGGGGAAGTGGCCCTCATATCTTCAGCCTGAAGCACTGGAAGAAGGTTAGTGCTTTGGCCCAGCAAAGCATCCTTCAGCCATGTAACACTCCTGTTGCACTGTGGTAATGATAATTAATTAGCCCAATGGCACCTATAAGAAAAACACTTCACCTCTGCTGCAGATGAGGAAGCTGAGGCTCTGCAGCCAGTAGACAGCTCTTGCTTGGCCTCTGTCTGTCAAAACCAGTGAAAATACTTTTCAGGACCAAATGAGAAGACTACAGTCCTTGCCCAAAGGAGGAAATGATTCCTACAGACTGAAGTTATAGAGTATTACTGCTGGAAATAAAGGGCTTGTGGAAATTACTCTAAAACTCCTTTATTACAAAATTCCAAGATGGATGTTAGTCCCTCTACTTTTGCCATAAAAATTCCTTGGCTCTTTTCATAATTCACATACCCAAATTATCTTAATTCAATTGCACATTTTCTTGTTGTTGTTTTTCATAAGTAGGAAAATGGGGTTGAAAAAGGTGTTGAAATATTTGACTTGTTTTCTTCCAGCATGGCTTGTCTGTATCCCTTTGTCTGGAAAACTGGCTTAATGTAGCTTCATCCAGGACCTGGTCTTAATTCAGCAAAGCTGTTCCTGAGTACTGCTTAATGGTCAGTTACCCTTTGCTTCTCTGTGGGGCAATGGACAGTAAGACATGGTTTCAAGTAGCCTTGAGATCACACTTCACTGTCATAAATCAGAATGGGGAAGCAACAGTCTCATTCCTTTCCTCTCTCACCTTAGAAATTAGTGATGGCAACTTTAATCATTAAACCAACAACTTTAGAAAGCAGTTAAGTAGTTAATAAATAGATCATTTTCCAATAACAAGGAGAGACCAGATCGGCTGAGAGACAGTTCTGGCCTTTAAGCGGAATACCTCATTCCTCTCCAACTCAATGCAGCGCTCTTCTGCATTTTGATTTCATTTGGGAATTGTGTGCTGAAGCTGAGGGTATGATTTGCTCCATTATACTTAAGAGGGCATGTATTTATTATCACTTTTGTGTGTGTAATCTGAATATTCCAGCTTGTTTTTAATATATGGAAGCTACAAATCAGATACAATGTTCTGAGTACAAGGAATATATTTATCCTGCAAAGACCCATTTTGTTAAAAAAGGCAGAGTTATGAGATTAATATGTCAGAAAGTTGGACTGTGTTTCTCTCTACTGATGACAAACCTAATGGCCTTTCCCTGCATTCATCTACAGAAGAAACTTCCACCAACCATAACAGGAGGTTTTCCTTGTGTAGACACTGTAGGGTTGGCCCTTGATCTGCTCCTAACATTAGTGAATAAGCAAAGAGTTAACCTGGAAGCCTTTGCCGTTTGCAATCCAGTGTGTCAGTTTCCTTCAAGGGAGAGCTCCGTGTGAATTCATTTTCAGCTGAATATGTTATTAAGGAACAGGATTTATTAATGACTTATTAATGCAGACAGAGACAAACTGAGCTCTGGTGCAAATCCTCTAGGATTCGAGGGAAATACACTCCTGCTTATGGGGCACGTGGTCTATGTATGGCTAGTTCCTGCCATTTGATGTGGATATATAGACAATATTAAGTATTCTGTTTAAAGCTGTACGCTTATATTCATTACCACTCAGAATAATAAAAACTTCCCATTCTACAGTGACATTTATTTACCGCTGAGCATCAGCCCAGGCGGAAGAACTCCCAGTTCACTACTGTATATAATCTCAGGGTCTGTCATTCACATGTAGAAAACTCAGCTCTCTATTTAGCACAGTGTTGGTGAAAGATAGACATTTACAGGGCCCCTCTGCCCTTGAGCTGTTCCATTAGTGCATGGAAAGCACCTTGCAGCCTGTGACAAGCGCAGCAGATCGGCACTAAATCAAAAATCAGTGCCAGCCAGGGATCTAAGCCACCATGAAGGTCACAGCCATCAGCTGCATGCCATCTCAATCCAAACAAAACACGCTGGATACAGGGGGATTTTCACTACTCACAATAGGAGACAAACACTTCATGTTAGAGTAATCCCCTGATAGCAGTAAAATGGGTAACTGACCTTTTAAATACTTTTGAGTATTTAATAAAACTTTGAAGACAGGAGAAAGGAGGTGTTGGTAATTTTTGGGTGCTTTTTTTATTGTAACTGAAACGTTGGATCTGTGCCACAGCAAACCAAAATGTTAACAAAGAATTTCTCTCAGTGCTGGGAGAGCTCATACATTTCAGAAAGCTCATGAGTTAATTCTCTGTGTCCTCCCCACCACCTCCCACCCCTCCCACCCCCCAAGTACATGATCCCTGTTCAGAATAATTTTCTTTTGAATTCTAAGAAGCTTATCCAAGTGTCCTTAAATGGTTGGTTAATCTGAAAGAGATTTAAGTGAAGTTAGAGCACGGCTTTTTTTGCGAACATCTTTCCTGAAAAATATAACCCAAAGCAGTGTTCAGAACTGCATGCTGCAACAGCAGCACAAAGCTAAATGCAGGGAAGGTGGTAGAGGGACAGGGAGATTATGAGGTTTAACCAAGGTAGTCTACTGCCTAAGCTGAAATGAGATGAAGAAATATGGGCAGGATCTGAATTGAAAAGGCATGTGTCTTCTCTCAGTCAGGCTGCAGGAGAGGAGCCAGGGCTGAGGATGAACCTTCATGCTGGTATGGACACATGCTGGGTGACCTTCTCACTGGGTCTGTCCAGGAACTGCCCATGTTGTGCGCTGTTATTCCCACCGTCCTCCACAGAAAGTGGCATCTAAAACCATTCCCTTCTAAAGGACTACATGTATCCCAGATGGTAGAGAAGGAGGATTGTGGTGAAAAAAGACATACTTACCTCCTCCCCGCCCATCGTCCTCCCCAGACTGTGGGACCCTGACCACTGGGGTGGTGGGCTGGTGCACAGACCTGAGAACACGTTTCTCTCTGGGGTACCGTAGCCTTCTGCCAGTTCTCCTTGGTTCATAGAGAGCTTGGGGATATTTGGGGATGTGGGGGCTAAACTCCAGCATCATTCCACTGATTTAGCCTCTTCTAGTTGGAAATAAATAAATAAATAAATAAATAAAATAACGGAGCAAATTACTTCCTAAGTGAACTGTAGAGCAAAATACTTTCCTTTTCCCAAGACTCTTCCCTCAGGCTTTGCTCAAGGGGAGCCCTTTGCAGAATCATTAGGGATGGAAAAGACCTCCAAGATCATTTGGTCCAACCATCCCCCTACCACCACTATCACCCACTAAACCATGTCCCTAAGCGCCATGTCCAACATTTCCTTGAACAACCCCAGGGACGGTGACTTCACCACCTCCCTGGGCAACCCATTCCAATACCTGACTGCTCTTTCTGAGAAGAAATGTCTCCTCATTTCCAACCTGAACCTCCCCTGGAGCAACTTGAGGACATTCGCTCTAGTCCTATCACTGGTTATCTGCAAGAAGAAGCCGACCCCCAGCTCCCCCCACCTTTCTTTCAGGTAGTTGCAGAGAGCAATAAAATCTCCCCTGAGCCTCCTCTTCTCCAGACTAAACAACCCCAGTTCCCTCAGCCGCTCCTCACAGGACTTGTGTTCCAGGCCCTTCACCAGCTTCGTAGCCCTTCTCTGGACATGCTCCAGGGCCTTGATGTCCTTGTAGTGAGGGGCCCAAAGATAAACAGAGCTCCCCATCCCTTAATGTGAACTATGCGGTCTGACGGATGGAGTTTGCATTTCCTCATCTCTACAATAGCTTATGTTCTGTAGCTAGGAAGAAATACAAACATGTTGCCTGCATGTCTGTGTGTGGCATACAGGGTATGTGAGAGGGGTTTCCTTTCCTTCAGTGTCCTAAATTGCAAGGCTTCTGTGCCACTGTGTGAGAGGAGAATGAAACCCCTTGGAAACAAATGACCAGGGCAGGAAGGCAGAACTGCTTCCCCTTGGAGATCTCGATATCCTGCTTTGGGAAACTCTGTTAGAAGTGTCTTATGCCTAAACCAAAAGGAATGGGTTATATAGAAATAACATTTATGTAATCTACATGACCAGATCTATTGAAGTGTCAAAGCTTATTTTAACTATGGCGCTTCAGACTTTGACAGACTAATTGGCTGCGTCATTAATTATACAGAAAGCTAATTTAAATAAGATACAAGCCAAGGCACTGGGTCAGGCTACAAGTTCACTGGTGCCCAGCGGTGGACACACTTTCTTAAGAGAAGACTGTGGGAAGCAGGCCACATATGTAAGCAATCCCTCCCTGACTGTCTTTCCGTGGCTGAGGGAATTAGGCACAGCCAGATGTTGAACCGTCTTGTTTAATAACTGCCAGTGGACCTACCTCTCACGAGACAGTCTGTTCCTTTCCTGAAACTATTTCGGTGTGTTTTTTTCTAAATAAATGGTAAACAAACAAACAAACAAAACCTGCTGTTGTGCTTTTAGTAAAGAAAGGTTTCTCTCAGAGGACAGTATTTGTGAACATGAATAGCGCTGCTGCTCTTAATGCTCATTTTGCTATTAAAAAACCATACAAATCCACGTACACCCGGCTGATTAATGTAGCTTATGTAAATCTTATTTTTTTTTGTGTCAGAATTGCATATATCATCTATATAATTGCAGACATAAACAAGAGCTTCACAACCTACAGCAGAAACTGGGCTATCGGGTGCTAATTCAAGGCAATGCATGTGAAAAGCAGGTGGTTTGAGGCCTTTCCGAAGAGAGGGAAAACAAACAGAATTTTCCCCCAGCCCGAGAAGTTTCCTGGGATGGCAGAAAACAAAATGTGCTGGAAAAAATGTGCCTTGGGGGCGGCTGCCACCTGGTGGCACTCGGGGACGAGCCCGAGGCAAGGAAGAGGCTCCTGCTTCTCGGGGCAGATTTTGGCTCCTTCCAGGTGGGCCCAAAGGGCAGGGTTTTGTCTTCGCTGTGCCAGAGCTGTGCATGAACACATGAGCATCTATAAATTACATTATTTGTTTTAAATCCTCTTTAAGGGTTATTTTTAGCATCCTTTTTTTTTTTTTTTTTTTTTTTAATTTTCTTTCTCCAATGAGGAAGGCACTTAAAACGTAGGCAGCATAAAAAGTGTCCTTCCCTTTTTCCTTTCACTTTTTCTTGTTTGTTAATAAAGTTTCTGTATTCATCACTCATCGAAAGTCAGCCTGTGAGTGTGCTGTGTTTAAACGCTCTGGCTTTTCACTTAATGCATCCCATCTGTTTCTGAAATAAATTGCAATAATCCGTGTTTAATGTTAATCAATGTATTACTAAATATGCAAATTATATTAAAAGACGTGGTTTGAAAAAGCTTTCATTTGTAAATATGGTAGCTTAAAACAGGAAGCATATCTAAAAGCCATTTAGATACAGTAGCCTAACTCTAACAGTGTGGCTGATTTATAAAGCGGTTTGCAAGTTGATCTTTCTCCCACAAGGGGATATGTAAAACTGTTGCATATCAGATTTTGTTAACATCTGATGGGTTACTGCTAACAGTGTAAAAGCCTAATATTCACAACCATGTCTCTTATTTAAATTAGAGCAATCTTATTCCAGCTTTCTAATTTTTGTGCTCATCCTATCACATGAATTTGCATGAAGAGTTTATGAATCACAGTGAAAGCAATTTGAACAAGCTTTTCAATCAGTGCTACATCTTACTGCCTGATTTAGATAAATCATTGTCTAAGGGGTTCTTCTGGCCTCCCCATCTCCTTTTCAGCATGCCAGGTCTGTTGGGCTGGCCATCCCTGGTGGTGCAGCCAGTCTCTCCACTCCAGTGCATCACTTTGCAGGGGCCCCCACTTGTGACCTTCAGGGTGTTGCTCTCATCACTAAGGTGGCCCTAATCCCAGACCAGGGAAGCCCTACTGTGTTGTTTTGCTGCTGTGTTAGCCATAGAGTTGTTTGCCTTCACTGACTTTCCACAGAGCAGTGGTGGTGCATGTCATGGAAGAACATGCACACAAAGTCCACAGTCCCGACATGATCCCTGTGCCTGGCCTCTTGAACCCATACACAGTAATGGACACACTGGTGAGGAGTGGTGGAGAGAAGATCCAGCTGGAAAGATGAATGCTGAGTCATTCTACAAACAAAGGTGGCTCATTGTGCTCTTGGGCCAGTGCTAGCCATTAACTCTCATGTCAATTGTTGTCTTTTTTGTCTCTCTCTTTTTTTTTTTTTTTTCCTTGTTTTCTTGTTAACTCTTCTGTTAACTCCGCTGGACAGACTGCTTGATGAACCCCTCTTTTCATGTCAAGCAGGCCTACCTTGGAGCTGCTGGTGCTGCCAGCAAGGATGGCAGGTAGGCCCTCTGTGGTGGTCACTTGTGGTAAGGTGGGGGGAAGCTCAAGAGATGCATATGTCTGTGGCCAGGACTGCCTGTGTGAGAGCCGCTGCCACAAGCCCCATCTTTCCCTGAAAACGGGAACTATCTTTTAAACTTCTCATCGTTCCTCAGCTGGCAATGTTTGCTCAGATTGTTAATTTGTCAACACACATGTGTTGTGTTACAGAAAATCCTTGACAATTCAAGATGTGTCAACCTCTACATACAGATATTTGAAAGGTAGCTTACCCCTTGCCCAGGTAGAAGGTCAAATCAAGATAGTGTATGAGGTAGCTTCTGGATTGCTTTCCTTATTCTTCCCCTCCCCTCCCCTCCCCCTTCCTTCCACCCTTCCACCCTTCCTTCCTTCCTTCCTTCCTTCCTTCCTTCCTTCCTTCCTTCCTTCCTTCCTTCCTTCCTTCCTTCCTTCCTTCCTTCCTTCCTTCCTTCCTTCCTTCCTTCCTTCCTTCCTTCCTTCCTTCCTCCCTCCCTCCCTCCCTCCCTCCCTCCCTCCCTCCCTTCCTCCCTTCCTCCCGTCCATCCTTCCTTCCACCCTTCCACCCTCCACCCTTCCACCCTTCCTTCCACCCTTCCACCCTATCACCTTCCTCCCTTCCACCCTTCCTCCCTTCCTTCCACCCTTCCTTCCACCCTTCCTCCCTTTCTTCCTTCCTCCCTCCCCTCCTTTCTTCCTTTTCTTTCTTTCTTTCTCTCTTTCTCTTTTTTCTTTCTTTCTCTCTTCCTCTCTTCTTCTCTTTCTCTCTTTCTCCCTTTCTCTCTTTCTCTCTCTCTTTCTCCCTTTCTTCCTTTCTTCCCTTCTTCTTTTCCTTTCTTTTAGTCCTTTCTTCCTTTCTTTCTTTTTTTTTTCCTTTCTTTTTGCAGCTTTTGGTGAAGCACTGAGTGAAATTTGCTGAGAGGTCCCAGAGTAGAAGGAACAGGAGGCTAATTTACCTTAAGCTCACTTGTATTCTGTGGGTAATCTCTTGGGTCCTCACATATTTGCTATGGTTCCCACACCTTTCCAGAGACATGGGCAACATTTTGAATGACTTTGCAAGTAAGAAGGAGCAAAACTGGAACAGTTTTGACTACCCCTCTTTCAAATAACCAACCTTTGGATGATGCATTAATAAACATTTGATGTCTCACCCACAATGTCCATGAGAAACTGAGCACAGATGACTTCAGCTAAGTTTTGCTCCAACTTTTTACATCTCCTCAGTCTCAGACCCAGTCTTGTCTATATATGTGAGGAAACCTCCCAGGAGCGAAAAGTGGGAACAAGGTTAGCACAAACTCTGTGAACCAAAACTGTCTAGTTCCACATGGCTCTATTTATGACACCGGTGCTACAGCTCAATAGCCTTGTAATACCACATATCATGTACAGAGAGAGAGAGAGTGCTACTGATTGACTGTGATGCATTGTTTTATGTTCAACCATATGGAAACATTCCCCTTTTTGCCCTGTAAGCTTAATAAAAGTATTTTTGGAAATGAAATCTGAGAAGTAAATAAAACCTCCTACTTTCTTCTGGAGAAGAAACAAGGGGGGAAGCAAACAAACAGGATATCATGAAATGAATGACTTGCAGGGCTTGAAAACAGAAGCACAAAAGATAGCTGGGAATACTTATTTCTGTGACTATAGCTGTTCCACCCAGAGCTGGTCTTTCAGGGAACTGATACGTGTCTCCTTTTTATTCTCACTGCCGCAGGCCTATAAATTGAGTGCCCACTTCTGGGTCTGAAGTAGAGGCTTGGTTTGACCTTTCTTTTGCAAAGAAGCGCTCTTCCCTAACACCACAAAGCCTGAGGTTTGCCCTCAGCCCTCTGGGGATTTTCATGATGGCACTGCGTTTGGTAGATGAGACTGCCCTCAAGGAATTTCTTGCATCTCGTCTAATCAAATCAAAAAAGTTAAAGTAACAACTAGGTTTGGAAAGAAGATCCCTATTCATAGAGGATTTATTGACAGTACCTTTGAAAGTCCTGTTTAATATGCAAGGTAAACAAATTAAAAATCCCAGCTTGCGGTCCAAGGGCATTCACAAATTAGAAATGACCCCCTGCCTGCCCTGAGAGTGCTAATGATGTAAAAGCTGAGAGGAGCTGAAGCCTCTTGGGAGAAGAGAGTGGGTCAGAGGGGCTTTTGTTGAATGTACCAATCTGTTTGGCTTTGACAGGCTCTTTGTCTAACTTGGGACATGACAAGAGGAGCTGAGCCGCCTGGCAAAGGTGGGGATATCTGTCTACATGGAGCTGCAAGCCTTGTATTTGTAATTTTATACTCACTTAGCTGTTAGTACCTCTTGGCTGCCTGGGGCCAGGGAAAACACTCGCCATTGCCTTCAGCTAAAAGGAGAAAGTAGCTAAGGGGAGTGAGTATCTAAAAGTGTGGCACATTGTGTCTTAAATCACAAATCCACCAAGTCAGCTTTGCTTCACAACTGTTTTTATCACAAAGGTTGTCTCTAATCCAGAGCTGAGAAAGCAAAAAGTCATCCAGTAAGCTGTTCATCCAAACCTCACCCAAAGGCTGTCAGGGGGAGCAGAGTGCAAGTGGTGGCAATGTTGGTGTCAACTATATGCATTGGTACAGTCTGAAGGCTGAGCTGCATGTCTTTGTGCTGCCAAGGACCACACATAGGAGCCAGTCTTCATCTCAGGAAAGGTTATCCTATATTTACTATAATTTTTTTTTTTTTGTGCAACTGGGCTGTTTCTGGAGTTACAAATCTCAGCAAATCAGCTGGGATTCTTATACCTTGAACAAGAAGACAAAATTCTGTCCCCAAGGGATGCATTCACTATTAAGAATTTGAGTGAATTTCTGGCCCCACTGAAATAAAAAATATCTGTGCCACCAATTGCAGACAATACCAAGACATCCAGGTTGATACCTAGGTGGATACCCATGGAAGTCCATATGGATATATGGAAACATGGGCAGGAGAGCCTGGCTGTTCCTTGGTTAATGTACAAAGGAAAAATAATTTCTCTCACCCATTTCCTTTGTTCCTTTTGAATTCTTGAATTCTGTTCCCTAATTCATTCAGTCAGGCTGAAGCTACCTATCTCGTGGCTTTATGGTAAGAAGCAGCTCATACCTCTGAACAGTGGTAACTGGGCTTTCTATCTCTTCTGTTTTGTGCTGCACCACAATATTCAAGAAACACCAGACTCAGAAGTGTCCATGAATGTTTCTTGATGGTTTTAATGTAAGTACCATATCTGAATTTGTTTCTGCTTTATCATGGCTGAGTTCCCCCAGATGAATCATGAGTCAAACTATCTTCTGTTGAATTTGATATGCAAGACTTTACCAAAACAGTTGGCCATTATTTTTAGAAACTTCTTTTCAGCTGAGATATGAGCTTTGGTCTTTATAAACCAGCCTCAGCAATCCTCAGACCCTATATTTTGTTCATTTCATAAGTTCTCTACTGAGAAGAAGTTAATTTTTTTTTACTAATGTGGACTCCCTGAAGTACAATCCTCTAACAATATTTCACCCACATTGATGAAGTCTGGTATACACTGTCCTCTGATTCCTTATATAATTACAGATAATAGTGAGACTGGGTGAGCCTATGCCACAGGTCTATGGACATAAGGTATAAGTAGGTATGCAAGCTTACAGCATTAGCATGTTAAAGAGGTGAGGAAGGACAGCACAGCTGTAGAGGTGGAGAGCAAGAATATATATGAGAAAGAAAAGAAAAAAAAACAAAATGGAAGTACAGGGGAGCACATAGTGCTACTTAGGTGCTCATTTTTCTGACTTTCCTAGGAATGAATGAATTAGCTATTGAAGCCTAGCAGAAAAAGACACACCATAATCCTTGTGGATAGATGTCAAAGCCAGACAAATTTCAAGTTTTTAGACACTTTTAAACTGAGAGCTCAATCAATCCTGGAACAGCTTGACCAAATGTGCTAGATTCTGTCGCATGACATCCCTACATGGAGAGAAATTGTTGTTAGGAAGAGTTGTTGCAGCCTGCATGGAAACTTGCTGTAGAAATGCTTGGCTTAAACGTTCTGGTCTGTGTCATGTGCAAGGTAAGAGCTACTGAACATAACAGCTCTTGGCTTAACACTTGTTTCTGAAGAGCTGCACTTTTGTAGGAAGAATGGCTGGGAGAAAAGAAGAGGAAAAAGAAGAGGACCCGAGGGAATGGTGTCAAGCTGTGACAGGGGAGGTTCAGACTGGCTATCAGGAAAAGGTTCTTCACCAAGGGGGTAGTTGCACGCTGGAACAGGAACCCCAAGGATGTAGTCACAGCACCAAGCCCATCAGAGTTTAAGAAACATTTGGATTATGCTCTTAGACATATGGTCTGAATTCTGATTTTTGGGTAGACCTGTGTGGATCCAGGAGTTGGGCTCAATGATCCTTGTGGGTCCCTTCCGACTTGGGATATTCTGTGATCCTGTGAAAAGTTTAGAAAGGACCAAAAGCCTCTTAAAATATCCTTGGACAGCTTGGAAACCAGTGCATTACTCAAGAAAGCAGCATTAAAAGAAGGCATAACCTGGCTTGGTGTTAATATCAACACAGTCTGTCCTATTTTAAGAGAAAAGAATGAGAGAAGTATGAGTCTGAGGACCACAATTTAGACAATGGAACTGTTTCTCCTGGAATCTGTTTTGCTAGTACAAAAGCTTTGATTTTTTCACTAAGGTTCCCAGTATCATCAGTCACCTATCTTAACTGTTTTGTGCCGTTTTCTTGCCACTCCTGTCATGAAAGAAACACTGTAATGTAAGAAACATGTAACACATGCCCTTGGAAATCATTTGTGTACTAAGTGGCAGGTTGCGTCTGTCACCTCTCTTTGCCGCACAGGTACAGCATCTGCCTCTCTTGCACTGCAAAATAACAAAGGCAAATTTGTTATGGAGGGAGGCAAGGAAAGCCAGCACAGCAACCTGGTAAGTGACACGTGCCAGTTAGTTGGCACTTGGACACACTGTGCTGCACCACCTAGATTTTTCTAACATAAGAATTAGTCTTGAAAGCACCACTCTTAAACTTCCAGTTGTACATCATGCAAGGATTTATGAGATCAAGGCCAAATAAAATGAGGCCCTCTCCTGACTGAACCTTACTCATTACTTCAAGGGGGAATTTGTATGAAAAGGGAGCAAAGGATATGGCCTAATACTGCTGTCTTTTTGTGGCATTTCAGTGGTTTCATACAGAGAAGGGTCTCAGAATGAGAAAACCATTTTATTTAATGACATAGTATGAATTAATATAGTAATATTTTTTAACCATGGTACATGTAGAAAAGAATTGTTCCCTAGCTAATCTTCTAAATCATTATGGCTCATCAATTATAATTTTGTTTGAACTTACTATGTGAAGTTGAATGACATTTTATCTCAAAGACTGTAGACTGAAACATGAAAGAAAAAAGCTCAATGTATGGTGCACATGTATCCTACGCTTCAGCATATTTCTTAACTAGAACGCTGGACTTTAACAGCTGGATTTGACTGTTACGACTGAGCATTTACTCCTTTAGCTATTTGGTTACCTGCTTCCTTATAGCTTGACTGGAATGAATGGATGAAATACTGAAATATTTTCAAGGCTTTGGCTTTAATCTGTTGTCCTAAGTGGGAAGACTCCTCTTGAATGGGAGAAATGGTGTGCTACATGAAAAACAGTATCAGCGTGTGGCTCACATACAAATCAGGTAATGTACTTTAACACAAACTTGCCCTCTAATATTTCAGTAGAACAATTCAGTTAGTGCACATTGGAAAAATGATGGAAATACTTTATTAGATTGGACTTTGGAAAATAAATGGCGAAACGCCCACATCATCCCCTCCTTCATTCAAAGATCAGAGCAAGGTATATGCATCTATTGTTCCCATCCAATTGTGTGGTTGAGGTTGGCATTTAGTGGCCTTGTCCCAGCCTGGTGTGCCATGACAGGAGCACAGGAAAGGAATTCCCCAGAGCAACCACCTCTGTCTCTACAGGCCCGCTCTGGGGCTGCTGATGTGCCATTGCACAGTTCCTTAAGGCTTTTCCCACTGAAATTTCACTTTTGTTTAAAACCCATTCTCATAACCCAGCCTTAATTTATTTACAGCAAGTTGGAGTTTGACCATTTATTCTGATCCAACATCAGCTTTTTCTCCCCCCTTCCATGATAGCCTAGGGAGAACTGTTCTCCCCTTTCTATTTGTGCCTGGCTGAGCCAAAATTTTGGTGTCATTTGGTGTGATCACCCTTAGGTGTTACGGTGACTGCTCCCTGCTCACATAATGGTGTTCTGTTAATGTTTTCTGGCTGTGTGACCAGACTGGTACCTAACACAGCAAGTGAGGTCTTGCTAGTATCCTGTACATTGGTCATCATAGATCTGTATCTATGCTGCTTCACATTGCCAATGTATTCATATCCCCAACAAATGAGTGTCACCCAAAGTGAATTCAACAAGTAACAGTCAAGGACATTCAACAACTTCTTCTGTGGCAAGACAGCAAGACCCCAGAGGACAACAAGAAGTGATCAGTGCTCTCATTGTGATTACTTATTGTGATGTAAGCATTGAAGACAAATAGGAGGATAACTAAAGAGAAATGTCACATGCACAGTACGAGACTGTCTAAAAAGAATGGGTTATTTGTAAATCTTGTACACAAGTACACATGGCTTTGTTTCAAGATCTGTACAAATACAAGAGATTTTCATTTGCCCAATCCAAATCCAGTACTATAATGTGCAAGTGGCTAGAATAGACTGAAGCTTAGCTCCTAAACAGATAGTAAAATGACTTTTCAGATGAGCTATTGAGAGTTTTTGGGCTGAAACACAACAGAACAGCTGAAAGTTTGAACTTTACACTTTCCTTCTGCATCTCGTGGCTGCAAACAAACTTACACTGCTACAGCAGTTTTGCTTTAGGAGGTGTGACTGACAATACTCTGACTTACTCTCTCCTTCAGAAGTACACTCTGAAATATTTCCAGGGCACTGTGTAGGTTTGTTTTTATTTATGACACATGTACCAATGTATTTTAAGCAGTGATTTAAATTAGCTCCATTTGCTTTATTAAATATGATTACTGTGTATTTGTGCTGCTGTATCCCACTGGCATCCTAAACAGGGACAAAGATCCCACTTGTCCGAGTGCTGCACAAATGCAAACTAAAACAGCCTGCCTTTCAAAGAGGTTATAAAACAAATACAAGCAAGGAGACCATGAAGAGACACAGATGCACAGCACGTGGAGTGCATGACTAGGTGACAGTTTTGGTCAGTGCCATAAGGACAGCTTGCAGCACACCAGCCCAGTGGTTTCTAAGGAAGCTGTAGCTGAGAACTGGAAGAAAGGATTAGAGGGGAGTACTTCTTCCACAGGTTCAATAACGTGTGCAAGAAACTACCTGAGTGTTCCCCAGCAAAGTAAAAACTGGGCATGAGATGGCTGAAAGGGAAAATAACATAAGAAGGGGGCATTTATACTGCTCAGCATTAGGGCCTGTGTTTGAGCCATATAGCTGATGGAGAGAAACGCTTTGGCAGGGAGCAAAATGGATGAGGATCTACCTGGGGTTGGCCTAAGTCAGTCTCTAAGGCAGCCTTCCCTCCTCTGATGGCAGAGGGAGCTGAAGATGAGCCATGAATGCTCACAGCACTTAGACTGGGTTCCTAAGTTAGGAGGTACAATCTCTGCTCTTTGCGAAGGGCTACCTGGTTTTGTGTCTGGGAATGTAAATCCTACCAGAATCCCTTTGGTTTCATGCAGCCATAATACCAAATTCTGTCTGGATTTCATCATGACCCAGCGTCAGTTAATACCTATGTGTTGTAAAGTATTAGTCATAATTGGATTTACACTTTTCTCATAAAGTTGTTGAAATGTAACTAATTTTACTGTAATTGTGATCTTTAAAATTTGAATGGTACCTTTTATTGAATAGCTTGTGCAGGACATCATTAGCTTATGGACTTTAGTATCTGGAATATAGTAAAATTTACATGATTCCATTAAATGTCTATCAGATTTCAAGCTGGGTTTAAGGCTACTGCATTTGAATGACCAAAACGTATACAAATTGGAAACATAAAATAAATAAATAAATAATGGAACAGAGTACAGGTTTAATTTCTTTCCTCAAATCTACCATGAGGGCGAAGAAAATTTCTTTTTAAACAAAAGAATCAGATCCATTCCTTATGAAAACAAATGATTTAGAAAAACAAGGTTAGAATGCCACCTGGGGGCTTATATTGCCATCACACCCCGCTTAAGATCAGAGCATCTTGTGATTTATTCTGTCAGATCAAAAAAAAATGTTTTCTACATTTTCTTCATGAAGCATGGTAAGACTTTTAGGAACTCAGGAAGACATTATTCCATTTTATGGCATTTGCTTTTTTAGTCTTTCAGCAAAAATATAATAGAAGAAATGGGCACTGAAGAAGAAAACCAATATGCTTTGCAAAGGAAAACAAAGCTGTATGGCAGTATGTAGGATGATCTGTTTCTTCTCACAAATAAATGTAAGAAAAACACAAAACACACAAAAATAAGCACATTTATTCACAGCTTGCATTAGAAAACGCTAGCTTACATAGCCACACAATAGAGAAGGCCACAGAGTTCCTGGAAGCAGAAAAGTGATCATTCAAGCCCAATTAACTATGTAATGTGGTAAATCAAAGCATTAAAATGGAAATATACAAATCACACTTCTAATCAATAAAATTAGTATAAAAGTAAGTCTTCCTTTGACTTTAAATTAGGATATTATTCACCAAGGGGAAGTCATGCTTGACCAACCTCGTTGCCTTCTATGATGGCATCACCAGCTGGGTGAAGAGCAGTGGATGTCATCTACCTTGACTTTAGCAAGGCTTTTGATACTGTCTCCCATGACATCCTGCTAGCAAAGCTGAGAAAGTGTGGAATAGAGGACTGGACAGTAAGGTGGGTTGAGAACTGGCTGACTGGCTGAGCTCAGAGGGTGGTGATCAGTGGCACAGAGTTGGGCCGGAGACCTGTGACTAGCGGCGTTCCCCAGGGGTCAGTGCTGGGTCCAGTCTTGTTCAATATCTTCATCGACGACCTTGATGAGGGAATAGTGTCTGCCCTCAGCAAGTACGCCAATGACACAAAGCTGGAAGGAGTGGCTGACACACCAGAAAGCTGTGTTGCCATTCAGCGAGACCTGGACAGGCTGGAGAGATGGGCAGGAAGAAACCAAATGAGGTTTAAGAAGAGCAAGCGTAGAGTCCTGCACCTGGGAAGGAACAACCGGACGTATCAGTACAGGCTGGGGGATGACCTGCTGGAGAGGAGCTCCGAGGAGAAGGACCTGGGGTCCTGGTGGACGACTGGTTGACCATGAGCCAGCAGTGTGCCCTCGTGGCCAAGGGGGCCAATGGGATCCTGGTGTGCATTAAAAGGAGCGTGGCCAGCAGGTCAAGGGAGGTGATCCTCCCCCTCTACTCTGCCCTGGTCAGGCCTCACCTGGAGTACTGTGTCCAGTTCTGGGCTCCCTGGTACAAAAAAGACAGGGATCTCCTGGAAAGAGTCTAGCAGAGGGCCACAAAGATGATGCGGGGCCTGGAACATCTTCCCTATGGAGAAAGGCTGAGAGACCTGGGTCTGTTCAGCCTGGAGAAAAGAAGACTGAGAGGGGATCTCATCAATGTTTATAAATACCTGAGGTGTGGGAGACAGAGGGATTTGGCCAACCTCTTTTCAGGGGTTTGTGCGGACAGGACAAGGGGTAATGGCCACAAGATGGAGCACAGGAAGTTCCGCACCAACATGCAAAAGAACTCCACAGTGAGGGTGACGGAGCACTGGAACAGGCTGCCCAGGGAGGTTGTGGAGTCTCCTTCTCTGGAGATATTCAAGGCCTGTCTGGACACCCACCTGGGCAGCCTGCTCTAAGGAACCTGCTTTGGCAGGGGGGTTGGACCCGAAGATCTTTTGAGGTCCCTCCCAACTCCTACAATTCTGTGATTCTGTGATTCTGTGATATCATGAACCCAGTGTAGCAAAAGTGTCTTTGCCAAAAGTTACAACTGTATACAACAATTCTTGCTGTTAGAAGAATGTGGGTAACCTCTCCCCACTATTAGCATTAATCTGCAATCTTGTGAACTTTTATACCCTTCATTATGATCCAGACCAGACAGGAAAACCAAGTATAAATTTTGCACAGTTAGATCTTAAACCTGAAGCCAGAGAAGGAGAGGTAGTCCCATTTCCTTGTAAATTTTACTAGGTCATCACTTAATTTTGTTTCAATTAGAAACAGCCCCAAATCCATCTCCCAGTCTCTTGAGATTCTCCTCAAAGAAGTGGACGGGAGCACTGCACTACCTTACTCCATCACATCTTCTATAATGAGCTGCATTGCAGTCATAAGATCCAAAAGCATTCAGGTATCTACTTCCACCACATAAGCTGCACTGAGGCTAAAGACCTGGAAATTTGGCTGTCCTACTCCATGTGGTCATTGTGGCAAGGTGGACCATGAAATATGTCTGTCTGTAGGGTGCATTTTTTGTTTGCCTACATCAGGCATCACCTGAATAGCAGAGGAAGAAGACAGTGTGCAAAGGGGATCCCATGTATAATGGGCAAAACATGAGTTTCTAATGTTCCTTCAAGGGTTCTTGGAGCTGTTGACTGGTCGAGATGACAAAACCTTTTCTTGCAGTCCACCTGGATGTGGTAAAATGCAATATTATGTATTCACATTTATGAATCTGAATCCACGAGCTTCTTTGATCCATGGGAGACGCCATCTACTCTTGTTGGAAATCACTGACCCCTTCCTCAGGGGAGAAACTTTTCTCCCTCAGAGACAACACTGACTGGCACTGTAGAAACCCTCTAGAGATAGACAGATTCAAACTAATTACCACCCATGGCTGAACTCCCATTCCCTAGCAAGTTCCTAGAGGCATTCACCTCAAAGCTCACTGAAGGGATAACTTCTCTGCAGGAACAGTGGGTATCTGAGCATTAGTATCACTCACCCGATCTTGGGAATGCCATGTAATGACCTGTTGTTTCCTAAGAGAATGGGTTTAACAGAAATCAAGAATAAAGGACAGTAGAATGGATTTTTAAGGTCATGGAGGAGTATAATACACACTGCCTGTTAAAATATCATGTGTTGGTTGGACAACACTGATTCTAACTCTGTTTCTTTAATATGTGAAGGGTTTTGGACTATATTTGTTTCCGGCAAAGTGTGAAATCCTTGCAGGCACTTTTCAACTGATATATTTATTAGGCATAAGGGAAAATACTGTCTGGATTAGGCATGGATTTTGTAACTGAAGCACATCTGACTATATCTCAAAGGTATATAGCCTGATTTAGAAAACTCACCAGTAAAAAAATAATAATAAAAAAACCCTGTTACTTTCTTTGTAAATATCTCACCAAGTGCTTCCTAAAATAATACATTTGAAACTGCTTACCTGTATCTAGCTACTCTATTCAGTAAATATAATCTATAGATAAAAATTAAATTGTGTAAGTTGAGGGAACTGTAATATGCTTTAGGAAACAGTAATCAGAGAAACATCCTTAGCGCAATAATCAGCTTTTCCTTTTTCTATGTAAAATTAAATTGTGATGTCCATATATGTTAGGTATAGCTACATAGTTTTGTACATTTTGTGTGTGTGTGTATACAGATGGACGCCTATATGTATATGCATGTTCATGCAGCAAACAGATTGAGCCATTTGTTTAAATGTCTTGATGCCTACAGCAAACTAAGCCATTATGCAGTTTATTAACAGGAGACTGCAGATGACTGTGTGAAAAGCTTCTTATTATTAATGATTATTTGAAAAATAAAATGATGGGAAAATGAAAATGCCATATTCAACTATAACACAAAAATGACAGTATTTGTATGAGAGAGTAAAAAATGTTAAGCACCCAGACCCAGTGGTATGGCTGCACAATACCCTCACTATGCAAAACTCACAGGAACATTAACATTATCAGTCTAAGGAGATGACTGTAAAATAGCTGTTTCTGAAGGACTGGGATTTTTAAAGGTTAATGTTGGTGTATTTGGTTGATGTAACAAGAGAAGCCAGGCAAACAGGAAGAGATAAATAATCGATCTGTTAAAAATAGGGTTTCTCTAACATATTAGAAATGAGAAGTGCCCACAAAACCCCCCATACAAGTGACGTATTAGATATGTTAATTAAGAGAGCAGAAAGAAGAAGAGAGAACCAGTGCCAGTTTCAGTTCCTAATCACTACAGCAGAGGCCACACAATCTCATCAGGCTAGGTAAGAGGGAAGCCATCATCTTAGAAGTTGGAAAGAAAATGTATTCCTCCAGTCAGCTACAAAGGACGAGGATCAAGAAATGACATGCTTGTGGAAGAGGGTCTCATTGTTCAAGTGTAATTGGAACATGCACGGCAAATTTCTTGCAGTGAAATATATTCTTGGTTCTCCTACAGAGGCATTTGGTCAATGAGAATCTCCATCCTTTACTGGACTCAGGGGGGAACATGACTACTGAGGATAAGGAAAAGCTGAAGTTTTTAATGCCTTCTTTACATCTGTCTTTACTAGTCAGACCACTTAACCTCAGGGTACTCAGCCTCCCGACGTGGAAGTCTGGGACAGGCAACAGAAGAAACCCCCCACAGTTCCGGTGGAAATAGTTAGAGACCTGCTGCTCTACCTGGACTGTCAAAAGTCCATTGGGCTGGATGGGATCCACCCGCGGGTGCTGAGGAAGTTGGCAGATGTGATTTCTGGGCTGCTTGGTCAACTGGAGCAGTCCCGGATGACTGGGGACTTGCTATTGTGACACCCATCTATAAGAAGAGTTGTAAGGCAGACCTGGGGAACCACAGGCCTGACAGCCTGACCTTGGTGCCAGGAAAGGTGATGGAAGAGGTCATCTTGAATGCAATTACCCAGCACATGTGGGACCACTGGGGGATCAGGCCTAGTCAGGATGGGTTCATGAAAGGCAAGTCCTGCTTGACCAACCTCATCTCCTTCTATGACCGGGTGACCTGCCTGGTGGATGAGGGAAAGGCTGTTGACATAGTCTACCTAGACTTCAGCAAAGCCTTTGACACGGTCCCCTACAGTTTTCTCCTGGAGAAGCTGGCAGCCCATGGCTTGGACGGGTACACTCTTTGATGAGTTAAAAACTGGCTGGATGGCCAGGCCCAGAGAGCGGTGGTGAACGGAGTGAAATTCAGCTGGTGACCAGTCACCAGTGGTGTTCCCCAGGGGTTGGTGTTGGGGCCCATCCTGTTTAATATCTTTATTGATGACTTGGATGAGGGAACTGAGTGCACCCTCAGTAAGTCTGCAGACAACACCAAGTTCGGGGGAAGGGTTGATCTGCCAAAGGGTAGGAAGGCCCTACAGAGGGACCTGGACAGGATGGGTTGATGGGCAGAGGCCAATGGGATGAGGTTCAACATAGCTAAGTGCTGGGTCCTGCACTTTGGTCACAGCAACCCCATGCAGCGCTACAGGCTTGGGGCAGAGTGACTGGAAAGCTGTGCAGAGGAAAAGGATCTGGGGGTGCTGATTGATGCTCTCCTGAACATGAGCCAGCAGTGTGCCCAGGTGGCCAAGAAGACCAATGGCATCATGGCTTGGATCAGGAATAGTGTAGCCAGCAGGACCAGGGAGGTGATCGTCCCCCTGTACTCTGCTCTGGTGAGGCTGCACTTCGAGTACTGTGTTCTGTTTTGGGCCCCTCACTACGAGAAGGACATTGAGGCCCTCAGGCATGTCCAGAGAAGGGCTACGAAGCTGGCGAAGGGCCTGGAACACAAGTCCTATGGGGAGCGGCTGAGGGAACTGGGGTTGTTTAGTCTGGAGAAGAGGAGGCTCAGGGCAGACCTTATTGCTCTCTACAACTACCTGAAAGGAAGGTGGGGGGAGCTGGGGGTTGGACTCTTCTCACAGATAACTAGTGATAGGACTAGAGGGAATGGCCTCAAGTTGCTCCAGGGGATGTTCAGCTGGAAATCAGGAGACATTTCTTCTCAGAAAGAATAGTCAGGAGTCACCATCCCTGGGGCTGCTTAAGGAAAGGTTGGACGTGGTGCTTAGGAACATGGTTTAGTGGGTGACATTGGTGGTAGAGGGATGGTTGGGCCAGATGATCTTGGAGGTTTTTTCCAGCCTTAATGATTCTATTATTCCATGACAGACACCTTCAAACTGATCATCATTCTAATATTGTTTAACACAACCCTTCACCAAAAGGTAACAGTTGACAGCAGTAAGCCATTAAACTTAAGAATACACTGCATCTCAGCCTGGCAACTGTAATGCAGTAGTGGATTGCACTCATTACCTAGACATCACTACAGACACAGTATTTGTACAAACTACACTGGGAAACAGACAAATTGTTTCTGCTTCCAGGAAGTGTACAGTATGTTATATATCTGGAATACCACCCAGAAAACTTAGAATATCCTGAACCAAAAAACAACTTTTTTTTTTTTCAAGGTTGAAAGAAAGATTTAAAAAGAGATACACTGAAATTCCTACAACATGCAAAGATAGAGAAATGGAAACTGGATTAAAAGAGCTGGAAGCAGGCTGTGTTGTTAGTTTAATGGAGGGTTTCAAAGATGCTCAGAAGCAGAGTTCTGAAGTCAGATTTAATTAACAAGACAAAAGGCACTCTCCCAAAGTCCATCAAAGCCTTGCAAGGCTCTTGAGTCTATGTGTACTGCACAGGGACCTGGAGTGCTTCCATCTCATGGTTTGAAGAATGTATTCCATCACAGTCTTTACGAAGACTGTGCAACATCTACAACCTTCCGGACTGGCTGCCATGAAGTTCAAAGCTCTGTATTTGTCCACACGATGCTGCATAACACAGCTTACATCTCTGTGTTTTTTCTATCCTGCCCCTTCTAGGTGTGTGAATAGTGATACAGCAGCGTAAGTTAAAATAAGGTTAGTTAAAATGGCAGAAAGTAAAAGTGAAGTTCAGGAATGTATTTTCCTCACTGCATTAAAGAATAAAGAAGATCCTCACTCATGTTGCTAATCTGAGTAAGCTTCGTTCCTCTCCTACTTTATCAAGTACTTTCTTCTCTCTCTCTCTCTCTCTCTCTCTTTTTTGGGGGTTGGGGTTGGGGGGAGGAGTGTGTGTGGGGGTGTTGGGTATGGATATTTGAGGATTACAGCTCATACAACTGTATGCAGTGTTATGTTCTGCAGTGCTTCCTTTCAATGAATGAGCCACAATGAAACAAATCAACATTTGCCAGCTTGGAGAGGATACCAAATTATTTAGGGAGACTGTCATAGAGCAGATTGGTGATTAGAAAATATTACCATGGAAATCCTGGCAGACATAGCTGCGGTCGCAAAGTAATCCCAGTGGCTGTGCCCTTAGTCTTTAGGAACAGCACCTCTGAGTTGGCAATACAGCTTCAGTGAGCTTTACAGTGACTAAGTAGAAGAGCAGAGGTATGCTAAAGGAGGAGTGAACATATCCTACTTTCAAACTGGTGTATGGTGGTGATCAACTTTAGTTTGCTGAGAAGCGATCAACTTTAGTTTGCTGAGAAGCTGCAAAGAATTCACAGAAGGTATGCAATGGCAATATACAGGCTGCATGCCACCCACGTGTGTCAAACATGTCGACACAGTGGCATTTCACCCTAGACCTAACTGCAGTTTCCAGACACAGGTTGGCCACTGCTGTAAGTTGGGGTTTGAGCTAACCACCATTACCTCCTGCTGCAGGCATTCTGGCAGTCTCAGGTATGTCTGATGGCACTGTGTGGTGCTGATCACCTGGGACAATCTGGGCAAACAGGCGACAAGTGGAGTGTGGTGCTGGGGGCACAGGGTAGCACCCGTGCAGATGGGTTTGCACACATTGGAGGTCTCTCCATTACCTGCGTCTGCTCAAGAACATGATTTGCAAGGCCTTTTGGTTTGGGTTGTGTTCTGTGATCTTGCCCCACGTGTGCCTGAGACCCAGAAGGGCTGCCGAAGTCACCACGCGAGGACAGGTGAGGGGCAGGACTGTGGGTGGTGTGGGGCTGCCAGGTTTAACCTGACAGGGCAGCAGTGTTTTGAAGGTCATGTATTTGTGCCTGCATTCGACACGGGCATCATGGAGCCAAGGCAGGCTCAGCGGAGGAGAATGAGGGTAGCCAAGGGAAGACTGTTTTACACAGGATTATTTATATTTATATTTATATTTATATTTATATTTATATTTATATTTATATTTATATATTTATATTTATATTTATATTTATATTTATATTTATTTATTTATTTTGCTTTGAGGAACAGACAAGAGGGTCAGGACAAAATGGGATTGTTTCTCTCTGGCCGCACCATAAATTCCCCCTGAAAGTCGAAGGCGGCAAGGAAGACGCATAGCAAAGGAAAACGTTCTATTTTTTCGCCGTCACACGGCACCAACGCGCTGCCTTCCGCACTTACACACCGCAGGGCGCCTCGCGGGCCCACCCCCGGCCGCCCCTCACCGCCACCCCACCCCGCCCCGCACGCACTCGGCGCTGGATTGCTCACGCCTCCCCGGCGCGGAGCTCGATTGAGATGGCCTTTGCCTCAGCGGCAGGGCCGGGCCGGGCCGGGCCGGTGCCGCCGGGAGCCGCCGCGATGCTGCGCTGGCTGATCGGTGGCGGCCGGGAGCCGCAGGGCCTGGCGGAGGTAGGGCGGCGGGCGGCGCCGGGGGAGCGTTAGGGCCGTTGGCGGGGCGGGGTGGCCCGGCCTGGCTGAGCTCGGCCCCGGCCGCTGCCCGCTGGGTAGCGGTGGGCTGGGGTGCCCCAAGCACCGGGAGCCCTGCCTCGGGCACCCCCTGTCGATAACGTGTGTTTGGTGCGGCGAGTCGTTGTTTATACAGCCTGGTTGATGTCTGTTAGTCTTCGAGCCTCTCTTCTCGGTTTCTCCTCCGTAAAACGAGCAGGGCGTGCGTGGGGCACTGAACTCAGGCGTCCTTCCTGGTGCCTTACTTGGAGAAGGGTCTTACTGGGTGTGAAGGAGGCAGTGTCGCAATTTCCTCGTCCCTAAATCTGCTGGATTTCTTAGCTTGGACTTAACAAGAGTTAATTAACAGTTACTGGTGTCCTTCTAATTAATCCCTTTGTGAACTAGACGGATATGAGGAAGCAATTCTTCAGCTGCTGTGCATGAGCAAGCCATGACAGTATCACAAACTGTGCGAAACACCAGTATTTACTTCACTAGAAATTTGAGTTCATACCAGTGTGTGATGTAGGTGCCTAGGAATGCCACTGCCCTGTGTCATCAGTCAAAATGCTGGTTATATTATGGTTGGATTTACCAGCTTAGTGTGCAGCGTTTCTTAAAAAGAAGACAAGAAATAAATAATAGCATTCTAAGAGGGGCTAGAAAGCTCCACTGGTGTTTGTCCCTTTCCAAAGTTTAAACTTTAGCGGTATTTTAATTATACAGTCATGTGATAAAGCATGAGCATGAGTCAAGGTGTGGTTGAGTTCTTCCGTTCTGGCACTCATGGCTCTTTTAAACCTGATCCATGAAGCGTCCATTTCCATTGCTGCTGTTAGCAATATTCATTTAATTTGCTGAATGATGGTGTTTTGCTTCTCTGTGAAAAACTGAAAAATATTTGTAAGGATTCAGCCTAAAAATCCTTTTTTGCATTTTGGAAAATGGTTTCACCTGAAGATGGTCTCCGTAGCCATTAATTCTTTCTGTACTCTTGCAGTATAGATGAGGAAGTCCCAAAGAGTGAGTAGGCTAAGGACTGATTATGTTCATGTGCTGTGGCTTCAGTCAGTCGCGAAGAGGCCAAGTGAACTAGAGTCTGACAGTGTGCTGAGCGAATAGTAAAAACCTCCAGCAAAGCTATTTCATTTTAAATTCTGGAAACATAAATTTCTTGTTACCCATTTCTTGCTTTACTGTGGAATTGAAAATCATTTAGAGGTAAGCTTCTGAAGCTCTTAAGTTGATGGCCATGATATATGTTGTAAGCTGACTAGCGCTGGTAATGGAAATAGCCTAACTGCAGTGGCATCATAGTCCATATAAGATGGTTTATTGTGCTACGTGATAGGTAAGGAGAAATGCCAATATACTTTTGTACCCATGTTTTTTGGTAAATTGCTTTAGAAAATATAACCTTTAAATGCTTCAAATCACTGGGTTTATAGGAAGCTCTGAAATTAAGCTGAGCATTGTGTTATTTTACCAGTTGTAGTAGTGATTACATGTCCTGCATAAAAAGTTCAAGTTGGGAATAGATTCCATTAGCATCTGCATCTAATTTTTAAAAACTTGGTATTGCTACAAGTTCTATTAATAAATAAAGCATACTTAACAGTCTTCTTTAGAGAAAGAATGCACATGTAATCTAACAAGAAAATACTAATGAGTATCTGAGGAGAGAATGGCTTGTAGTATGAAAGAACTGGAGGGAAAAAAATGTTGTTTTGTTGTTCTCTGTAACACATTGCAGCATGGTATCTGTCAATATTCATGGGCATTTTTAGAACAGAATTAAGAAAAAAATAAGATTATGCAGGTTCAAAAGAAGTATCACTGTCTTATAATGAAGAGGAAGCAATGCCAGGGTATAAAATTAGGATGTGAATGTTACAAATTATGACTTTTTCAAAGTAGTGTTGCAATTGTTTTGTGAATGTATGTTTCTGATAGTAAATGAAGAAATGGAAGTCTTCTAACCACAGCAGTGCTTATGTCATCTGTTAAGTGCTACTGACATTTCTCAGAATTTTTAGAATGCTGGAATTCTTTTAAGGGATGTTTTGATTTGCTTTTGACAGTTGAACACTTAGTTTCCATATTTGTCCAACTTTTCTTTATAACTATGAGGACTATACTTGCATTATTCTAAATGGGAACTGCTATTCCCACATAATTGCTTAAAATGAGGAACAGTTGCTTCATGAAATGCATCAGATAACACAAAACCAAGATGAAATCACGAGATCTAGCATTTTGACAACCTCTTCATTTTAAATATAAACACAGATTTCCTTCCCTACTTATTAATTTTGTCATTCTTAACTAGTGAAATATAGTGTCATAGTAACAATACAGAAGCAATAGAAAAAAAAATTATTACTCCTGCAAGAAAATATTGACGTTTCTGCAGATATGTTTGTCTCTCACATAGGATTACTTCTCATTTATGCTACAGTGTTCAGTTATTACAGTTTTACCATGTAGTTTCTGTTGATGTCTTTGAAGAATAGACAATCTTAGAAGTAATAAAGGAAGGAAGCAGGAGAGTTCTGTCACCAAGTTTTTACTTAGCTACTTCTATATGCATTTTTTTAAAAAAAACAACTGTCTAATAACAAGTTGTTTCAGAATGCAGAAGACTATAAACACAAAAATGTTGCCTTACATTGAAACGAACTGTTGATTGAGATTAGCAGAACTATCATACCTTGAAATTGCAGTTCTACACAATGTTTTGTTGACCCTGCCGGGTGATCAGCCTGCTCCAAGTGATTGATAGTACTTTTAATTAATAGTCTAGTTGGGGTAATTGCAGATGTTGTTCTATAAAATGATTAATCGTTCTCTGTATTTTTCTAAGCTGTTGCCTTTGGTATTCTGTGAACAGAGTCCCGGTGGATGATTTATATATTATGTAACAGAACAGCATTAATTCACACTTGCTTTAAAGGTATTGGGATAATATAGGATTATATAGAATTTTAAATTTGAATCATAGATGAAAGATATGAGAAGTTCACAAACCTCACAGGAGGATGTCTGATTTAATGAAAATTCGAATGTATATGTATAGAGTTCTGAAGCTGGCTCCACAAGATAGCTGGAGCCTAAATTGGCTTTTCATGTTGGTGTATCAATGATTAAAGCAGTACAAAATGTTTTTTAAACAGCAAATGGTATGTTATGATTTGAAATACATGCTGTAGAAGGATATCATTAACTGGAAATAATAAGAAATGATCCTTTGTAATGA
Source organism: Anser brachyrhynchus (assembly GCF_964034855.1). Taxonomy (NCBI): domain Eukaryota; kingdom Metazoa; phylum Chordata; class Aves; order Anseriformes; family Anatidae; genus Anser; species Anser brachyrhynchus. The sequence continues at coordinate 20,749,123 of NC_137697.1, forward strand.
TTTTCATTAAAGCAAAATTAAATTTCAGAAACCTAATTTAACTTCACATATATCTATACACTTACATAGGAGTCTAAATATAGATTGATAAACATTACAAAGACCTGATGAAAATAATTATGTCAGTACAAAATAAATTTGATTTTGTTTTTTATTTTAATTTTTAATTTTAGAAATCATCTGTACAGACCATTGGTGAAGAACAAATACAAAATCCTTACACGGAGCTCCTTGTGTTGAAAGGTCATCAAGATATAGTACGATTTCTAGTACAAATAGATGATTGCAGGTATGAAATTGCATTCCAAGTTGTTTCATAACATTCTTTGGAACACTTTGGTGAATATTTATGAAAACATAGACATATTTTTAGTTTTCTATTTTTGCTGGGGGAGGGTGGGAAGAGACTGGGATTAAAAAGGCAAGGGGTGAACACTTTTTTTAGTATGTTATTACATCTTCTGGCATCTTTTGTAAGTTGTACTTTTATGAGAAGAGAATGTTGATGGAGTTATGCTTCTTGATACAAATTCATTTGTTTGGAAGAAATATCTTTAGGTAATTGAGCCTTTCTATTTCAAGCTGTTCCTGAGATGAACTTTCCTTTCTTTATATGCATACACACTCTTTCTCCCAAGACAGTACAGGATAGTGCCTGCTTCTGTTCTGAGCAGATGCATGTGTTTTTATTTTTGGTATGAGGACAGCTGTTATTTCACCTTCTGGTTTTACAAAGGAATGTAGTAGACTCCTACAGATACCCTCAATGTAGCAATTGAACATGACATTCTTAACAATATTCGATGTTGCTATTCCTTTCTTTCCAATCTTTTTCAAGTTTCTCACATCTCTGCTTTTTTAGTAGTGTCTAAAGCCGTGTGGTTGTTACACTTTCTTCTGAAACTCTAGTGCTTAATTCACTTGTGCTGTGGTTGATGAACTTTTTTCTGAACTTCTCAAATCTTGAAATTTTCAGTACTTTAATTGTGTGCAGAATGGCTACCTACTAAAGTTCAACATATGTAATACAGCAATTAGACATATCTCCTCCAATTTCCCATTTTTCAACTTGCTGTACTTCTTTGAAACCATACAGTTTCTTTGTTTTACTTGTCCAATTTTTAGCTTTGTGCATTTTTTGTATATTCCCTGACATTCATTATCTGTTCTGGTCTTAGTTCCTTGTAACTAGTTACAACATCCCTACAAATTCTGAGGAAGGAGTCATCTAAAGACTGGAAAACTGATTATGAGGCAGAGATAGTCATTAGATTTACCTTTGTCACTTTGGAAGTGTGACTAGGAGAATCAGATAAGTTACTTTTATGTTTGTGTAAAATTAACCTTACATGCTCTCTCATTTAACCTAATCCTGAAAGAGAGGAGATAATTAACTACCTTAAAGTGAGGTTGTGAAGCTTTTAGTCAATAAGCATAGTGACTCTTGTCTGACATGGAAAATTAAATAGAAACCTCTGAGAACTAAGAACATAAGTAATAGTCAGGAGACTCTTTGTTAAGGAGCTGCAGTAATTTATTATCTTGTATGGATTAGGAACAAAAGGATATTTCTAACAAGCTCTTCAATGTACTACACAAATTTAAACCAAACTCTTAACCATGCTATATCTTCGCAGTGTACAGCAGGCATTCTGTATAAATATGTGTCTACAAGGTACATAATTTCCAAGATGTGGGACGTATATAAATTCCACAAAATTCTCCATCGAGAATTTTTAGCTTTTCAGTTTTTATTCTTAATCCCATAAACATATACCATAAAAGCTGTATGCATTTCCATAAAATTTATTTTTACATTAAAATAATCCACCAGAAGATTCATGTAAAAATGGAATATTGTTGTGATTTTTTCCCACCATCCTTCTCTTTTCAGAGAAGTTGCTAAAATAAACTTTCTTCAGATTATACTTTTCTGAAAACAGACACTGAATAATCTGCTTGGTCTTTATTGAAATACCAGAGTATTTTTAGATTGCAGGCATTTTCTGATGTAAAGAAATATTGTACCATTTGGGGCATCATTGTATGTAACAGGTAAATTATTGAAGCTAAACTAATAGTAATCAGTATCAAGCTAAGGCCTGAATGGCTACATTGAAGATAGGTTATGAAATAGCATATGGATATGGAGTAAGTTGCATAGCTGGTTAATATTCTGAGAGTTTGAGGAGTTTAATAGAGTCGCTTCACTGGACAGTAATTCAAAGGTTTTATTTATGAAGAATATGGTGGTTTATGGATTGTTAAACAGCTGATAATATTGTTCACTTGGTTCTTTTCAATAAAATTAGTATTGTTACTCAGCTTCTGAAATGTTTTTATTTAGTTTCTGCAGCTATTCCATTGTGTGTTTTTTGTCAACTGTTGTAAGCCAAGTTTCACGCTTCAGGTCTTTAGATAATATCATCTTATTGAGAATTTTGCAGAAGGATTTTCTTGTTTTCTCAGTGGCTCGGCTAAAACCAGTGAGTGGAAAATTTTCTCAGATTGGTTTTTGAAGATACTAAATAAATCCTGTATAAATGTAACAGAAAGCTGTTTTTTTTCTTCTCTTCTCTTGTATTTTTTTGAACATGAAGTGAGGGTCGTATTGATTGGAAGATCACTGAAGAAGGCTAAGCCTCAGCAAGAGTCTTCCAAAAAATGGACTGAGATAAAATTGCATGTAATACTCTAGCATTTGACACATTAAACTAAACAGAGTTCATAAAACATTTTAAGAATAGCTTTCTTGCTTGCTCATTTGACCATTCCTTGCTCTGTCAGGAAGCAGACAAGGTTATAGAGGATGGTGATCATGACTGGAAAAGAATCAGGTGACCCATGAAACACCACTTTCATGAACAGGTTGTATCTGTAAGATAACAGACTCTACAATATACTTCTATACTTAGACCGAAATCCTGGTTAGATGATGAAGAGGAAAAATACAAAACAGGGCTTCATTGAGCTTCTGTGATGATGATTCATACTTGTACCTTCTTTCAAACACTAGTTTCCTTTCAGAATTTGTAAAGTGGCACACAGTTCCGACTTTAGTCAAGAAATGAACTGTAATAAAAGGGGTCTTGCTGAAATGTGAGAGTCTTAATATAGCAAGTTCTTGACCTTGTGACAAAACAAGGTGTAGTACAGCTAAAAAGCAAGTAAAGATAAGAAATTACTGTTTTCAGAGTTGTGCATGAAAGGTTGTTTTTTGGTTGGACCTTTTTAAAGAGGCATGATTGGATGTAAAATAACAAAAGATGTGGGAAAAGTACAGGTGGCACTTTTTAACAAAAAAAATGAGGAAAGGAATTGGGGGTGGAAGGGAACTCAGCTTTATGACAGAAAACTTACTCTTTTAGCAAATTTCACGAACGTCATAACTGCAAAGTGAGAGTCTAAAAGAAAGGACTTTTTTTCAGTTAATTAAACCACTCACAGCTGGCTCCAGGAAAAAAAACGTAGTTGATATAGCTTCATGACTTTCTTGCACACAGTACACATCTTAGTTATCTATGTCTTAACTGTTCGACCCTTGTCAAAGGCTTAAAACAAAAGGAAAAAATAGAAGGTACGTGTATTTGCAACTATCAACTGAATTCAATTTTCAGTGGAAGATTTTACTTCTGGTTTAAGCTTTCTTAACATGTATTACATCTTTACTGGGAAAGCTGATGTGTTTGCTACAGCTTCAGTGTAGCTGTGGTGTTGATAAAGATGCAAATGTAGGCAGATGCTTACAGATCCTCCCTCCCTCCCTCCCGGGGAAAAGATTGAGTTTAGATCAGATTTTGTTAATGTGAATTTAGCAGTCATAACACTAAAATTAACCTATTTTTTGGTTCTATGGTGCACCCTTCAGCTGCATTTTTACCAAAAGCCATATTTAGCACCAAAAATGTAGATCCTTTGGGAGTTTCCTAAGCCACTTGTAAGTGCCATAGTAGATACTCAGCTCCTCTATTCCTGTGCTGAACTCATGTGTGATTTGTAATTTCTTTGATGTCTTGCAGTCAGTTGGCCCTGACTGATAGTATTTGGTTTTAAGGTGTAGCGTTACTGAGTATGTAAGATCTCTCATTAATAAACAAGAGAATTGGTTCTGTAAAGTGGGCTTCTATTTATAATAATATGTCTTGCAATTCTTAAACCTTGTTCTTTATTAAGTATGTGTTGACATTAAGTATGTCCTGACTTCAGGACTTTAATTTAAAAACTAGAAACTAGTTGGGATCTATGGATATGTATTTATTCTTTAGGTCAGAGTACGATACCATATAAATATTTTTCTATAGATATTTTTCTTATGTAGCTGTTTTTCTTCTGTTCCATTATATTATGCTATATTCAATATTTCATCTTTTTTTTTTTTTCCCCTTATCAGGTTTGCATCTGCAGGAGATGATGGAATCATATTTCTGTGGAATGCTCAGGTTGGCTCTTTTTTTGGGGGGGAAAGGGTAGCATGGGTGTTTCAGAGAGGGTAAATGTTGAGGAGAGGAGTTAGAATTGTCTACTAGTGAAAAAGAATTGCTGCATGGATTCAAATCAGAACTACTATTTGAAAATGTAGAAGTGGGAGGGAGTCTGTCATTATCACTTGCAAAGAAGAGCTAGGAAAGTAAATGTGAGAAAATATTTAAATGTATGAATTTGTGACTAATGCTTCATTTAAAACATGTTCAGTCTTCACTGTAAATGTGAAGATGCTGAATGTGGACACAATAAATATGTAGCAAGGTCCCAGGGTTCACAAGACTCACATATCTATTTTAATTTTGACTATATCTTAGTAGCTCTATTTGCAATAACTATTTGCAATATAACTGAAGAGACTAAATGGAGAGCTAATGAAAAACAGCATTGGAAAGACATCAAAGTCGGTGAAAGTTAAGTATTTCACAGAGTGCCAAAACAAGGCCTTACTTGCTTGCTGTGATAAAAATCTTATTATAGTTTTTGAAAACCTTTTAAGATAAAGGAATTATCATGGAAAATGTGCTCTGTGAGTATGATAACCACCTTCCTACTCCTCTGCTCTATGTCTCCATATCATTGACAAAATTATTAAGAAGGGATGAGCATTAGACTTAGATAAGGAGTCTTAGTATGCAAGCTCATTAGGATGCTCATTAGGAAGTCTAAAAGGGGGACATAGTATACTGACTAACCTGTAAATATCAAGCATCCTAGTTAAGGAAGACAGAAATCTCAGATTGTAAACTTTTGTGGAAACATTCTGAAGAATTTATGTTACACGGTGGTGTAAATTTAAAATAAGGAAGGGGGAACTTGAAACTCTTTGTCTCTTTTGAGTGGCTTCTCTTAGTGCTTAGCTGAAGGCTTTTTACGATTCTACAATTTGGAAAAGGAGATAATTTCTGTATATTCAAACACATGTGAGTATATATGTACTCGGAGTTCAGAGCAGTTTATGGATGTAGAACTCATTTAGGAACAGAGTTCTATTTCTTACTTCTGTTGGATCTTCATTACATTTTTGTTTAAACAAATCTTTCTGTAGTTTTAAGTTAAAAATGATATATTTCTTTACACTTCTGGGTTATAACTATCCTGTATTTTAGTTGCATGATTAAAGCACCAATATGCTTCTGAATATTTGTTTGTTAGGTTCTGCTATCTAACTAAATGGAGCAGAAGTAGCTGCAACTATCTAAACCACCAGCTTAAAACTATCGATAATAAAAATAAAGCTGTCAGGAAATTGACAGTACTATGTTTGCCATAAAGTTGAGTTAAGTTTTTCAAATAAGTTAAGAATTACTTTTTCCAAGAGAGGCTTTGTCAACAAATCAGAGTTACTACAGTATCAGTTAAATAGGATGAATGGCCAGTATTTCCATTAAAGTGAAATTAGTATAATATACAAATTTGTAAGTGCTTCCAGAGATTTTTTTTTACACTTAAGGTAACTTTTATTATGTAGCACTCTTTATATTTATACTTAATATGTTATTAAAATAAGGTAAGATCTTGAAGTGTGTTAAAGGTCTAGTAAGAATTAAATCCACACCTGATTGTGAAATAGGGATATTAGACTCCTAGAAGTTCTTGCTTTCAGAAATAGTTTGGCACCTATGTCATGTGTTACTGTAGGTATTTTCCAAATTTTACCCTTAATTTCCCCTGTTCTTATTTTTCAGACTGGAGAGAAACTTTTTGAACTTCACGGACATACACAAAAAATTACAGCTATAGCACCGTTTTCTTCATCAGATGATTCTGAAGAAAAAAGTAATTTGATTTTAACAGCATCAGCTGATAAAACAGTTATTGTATCCTTAGATCTGGAGAGCATTCAAAAATTTTTTTCGTTTGTTTTTTGTTTTTACAGCTGGCATTGACACAGGCTGCAGTTTGTTTAAATTTATTGGCTGATAATATTCAGTAGGTATAATTGTGGCTAGAAGAATTCTAGTGCAATCTAATTAGATGAAAGCCCTACTAGAATAATGATCCATGGTCATGAGAGGCCATCATTAATACGTCATTTTGGCCAAATATCGAAAAGGCTATCAGGATTTATAAGACTGTCTTTCCACATTCTTATATCCCAAACTTTCATTTAATTAAAAACACAGCAGTTACAGTATATAAAATTGTTTTGGTTTCCTTAATGAATTAAGTCAGGTTTGGGACTGCACTACTGGCAGACAGGTTCAAAAAGTTTCATGTTTCCATTCTACAGTAAAGGTAAGCTGAGGAAACCCTAGATTGGTCAGTCTGTTGTATGCAATCTTTTCTGTATGGATCGTGAGACATATGGGCAGGTGCATTAAAATGAGCAGCAGTGTTTGGTTTAAGAACAGGTAACCCTTAAATAGTGAGTGACTGAGAATTGGGCACAAACTGTAGTTTTCTTTTTGGAACTCTTAGTACCTTGATTTTCTTTTTGGAAGTCTGTAGAACAAAGGTCATTTTGTAGCTTAGTTTTGTTACTGGATTGGAAAAAGCAACCTACACGCAAACTAGTTCTTGAATGCTGTTAGAAATATTCACTGACAAATCAGATTTTGCATTGTTAATGGAAAAAATGTAATGTGTAGTTAATTCTGTACTTCTCAAGAAATTGACACTTTAATACTGTATTTCTTAGTACTTACAGCTTTATCCCACTAAAGATCATGATAATTTCATTGAAAAATTCCCTGTAGAACTTTTGCAGGAGACATATATCTGATTTTTGTTCTGCAGTGTTTGACAGTTCTTCAAAGACTGGATGTATGGTTGTCTGGAGGGAGTGATCTATGTGTTTGGAACCGAAAATTAGATCTCTTGTGTAAGACCAGTCATCTTACTGATGCAGGTAAAAATGTAAATGACTCATTATAGCTGTTAAAGTGCAAGTAAAATGGATCTGTATAATGATGCAAAACCAACTTGGCAAATTCTCTTTAATTCTAATGATAACATTATGTATTAGAGCTGCTTTTTTTTTTAAATGTCAAACTCAATTATTTCAAAATTAAGACTGCTTTTAATCTCCTGTGCTGTGTGAATTTTAGAATATGTCAAATCTCAGTAACTGTAATATTTTACAACTACTGTAAATATTTTATAATAATGTGTGTTCCAGTTAACCTGGTATCTTACAGACCTTAGTTACTGATTTATACATGCTTGCTGTAGTGGGGGGAGATCCTTTGATGTGCTTTCTCTGAGAAGGAGCTGGAATTCTATTATTCCTAAGTAAAACACGGTAATAGTAGACTAGTAAAGATTGATTTTTATTCTTAAGAATCAGTAATTTTTATGTAGCAAATGAAGGTTTTGATAGAAATACAGTAAATGTAATCAGATCTCAATGTAAATCATGCTTTTCTATTAATAACCTTATATATTATCTGGCCAAGCAAATAAAATCGTTGCTTATTATTGCTGTGCTTTACAAAGATAGCTATGAAGCTGTGAATCAAGTTCAAAGGTGGAAGCAATATTTTTCCTTATTTTTGTCATAGGGTGTAGTAATGGAAAGTCAAACCCTTCTGAATCTCGGAGGATACTAACAGTTCTTTAGCTTCGATACAAAGTACCATGCCAAATAGAAGTTGCAAGTGGTATTTGTAGTCCTTAGTGTGAGTTTCTGTTGAAACTTTTGTAGGCGGAGTCAGTGTGATGTGTAGCATTGGCCCTCCTAATCTCTTGCTTTCTTTGTAGTATGGGAAGATAGAGGTTGCATATTCCTGAGTGATTTTTCCCCTAATGGTGTGGCAGCACAGGCTGGGGGATGTCTATGCAGGATGAAGGCAGAATAATGTACTGTCTTGTGCCTTGTTTTGCTTCAGCTGGCTCTGCACAATGTTTTGATCTTATGTACTGTGGTAGTATCAGTATCTAATAACTTTAGCTCTGCATGTGTTTAGAGACTCAATAATTACCACGATATCCTTAATATTGTCCATAGTAGGACATAGACATCTCAGCCCTACTTAAAATAAAAAGATTATTGATTCTCAGCTTCCACTCCTATTTCAAGCTCAGTGTTCAGAATTCTGTTATATTCTGGACCAAACCTCCTGCCTCTGCCACCATCTGAGGTAATCTGTTCACTTCCAATGCAGTTTGACTTTGTGCATTATGTTTTTATTCTGTTAATAACTTCTGTGTGGAAAGGAGGTTACAAAAACCTTGTTAACAAGGAATTATCAGTTAATTGTGTTTTATTCTGGTCAATAAATACAATAAAATACAATAAATGTTTTCTCCCTTCTTTTCTTTTTTTTTTTTTTTTCAAAGGTATCAGTACTTTGGTTGAATTGCCTAAAAATTGTGTTGCGGCTGCTGTTGGCAAAGAGCTAAGTGAGTATATTGCATTTCTGTTAAGTCTTCATTGGCTGTTTATCAGAGGTATCTGTAAAGAGCACAGTGCTGGAATTGTATTGGACAAGTGAATGGTGTGATTAGCAGTCTTCCTCCTTTTTCCCTCATGTGACAATAAGGCAGACAGTACTGATTTCCTTCAGGAATTTCATTGAGATCTGCCATGATAAAAATTTTTCTCTATTCTTTGTTCCTGCTGTTAAAGCCATCTGTCTAGATCTGATTGTGGATGTCTTCATTTGTCCTGGAGAAGGTTTGCAACTCATTTTCAGAGCTGCTAAATACTAGGCTTCCCTACAGCCTCTGTATCCCAAGATCAAGAGCGTGCAATATTGCCAATGAAATTATATGCAAACCTATAATGAGACAATGTGATGGTTTCTGATGCTCACTTAAGAGACAGGCTTTTCTAGGTATGCAAACTCTAAATCATTTGCTAGCTATTGGTGGGGAGGTTCTTACTAAGAGTATTTTATGAAAGTATTGAAATTTCAAAATATAGAGGAAGTTTCAAGAGAAAAAGCATAGCACTGAGTCCACAAAACAGTAGATCAAAATTCTGATCAAGGAATCAGGAGCAAATTAAAAATGGTCATCTTGTATTTATACTTAGGTATACAATGTAAACTTCCATCTGAAGTTTCCATAGATCTTCAGAAATGCCCTTGAGTTAGCATAAAGAAATATCAAGACTGGTTAAAAGAAAGTCTTAATTCCTGGAAATTTTGTTTGCCTCATTAGATAGTATTGCATATTTTTGAATAATAGTTTTCAGTCAGATAAGTCTTAAAGACAAATGTTTCTCTTTTAGTTTACTTATCAATAAAGCTACCTAACTCTTTTCACTTCTGCTTTCTACAACTTCTGATGTTGATCAATTCTCTGAATTTCAAAATTGCTAGGTTAAAATGTTTTATCCTACGGTGGCTGTAACAAGAGACTTGAAGAATAACACTGTAATAAATTATTCCAATTTTGTGTATTATGAGAGAAGCAGTTAAAGAGATGGTCATAAGTGGCTTTGCAGATCTTGCACTGACTCATTTTTAATGTTCATTAATTTGTGTCTGAAAATGATGTGTTTTACTTAAGCCTATCTATATTTTACTCTGATAAATGATAAAGCTTACTTAGACAATTTCTGTCTATCTTGGAAGTCATTTTTAGGTTGATTGCTTCCAGTGATAAGTCTGAAGGTTGGAATATCCTTGAAGTAAAACGCCTTGTTGACCATCATGATAACATCTTGTCATTGGTCAGTGTCAATGGTAAGAGGGGTTTTACAGTATTACTTGTTTTGTTAGTTATCGGTGGGATATTTCGACTATGCGGTTTTGGTGGGACCAAACATATAACTGTAATGAAACTTCACAACTAGTAGCTGAACCTTCTGTGTAGCTGTGAAGGTAGTGAAATGTGAAAATATAATGGCTTTATTTAAGGATTAATGGTGAAATGAAGCCAGGCAGGTTATGATTTAGGAAAAGCTCAAAAGATATGCAGATGTAAGCTTGCACAGAGGTGCATTATTTAGAGGCTTTGGTAGATGATGATGCAGTCTGTGCTGCTCATTGTGGCAGTTCTGAGCTATGACCTGAAGCTCTGTCTAGTCAAAGACTGGAGGTACCCACCCCTTCTACTATGTTGTCTCATCTGCTTTTTTTTTGTTTTCTGGAGTTCCCTCTGAGCCCAGGACAAAGTATTCCCACTGTGACAGAGAGTGGATATTTTGTCGGCCTGGCTGTTGCATGGGGTCTGTGGTATAGAGATGGTAAAGCTGGAAAGAAGAAAACTTGGATTCTGTTAATAATGGGCAGAAAAAGACAATATTACCTGTTTTAAGTATTCCGAAGCAATTCCTTTCCATATGCGATTAAAAAAAACATGAGCACTTACTTCAGTCTTGCCATTAATCCATCTGTTTCATTTCTCATTAGTGTTTCTGGTTGAGGCTAAGACATGGTTTGCTGTGTCTGAGGGGTACTGATAAACTTATCCAACGAATAGAAAGGTTTTATATGTAGGCAGCATGAATTTCAAGTATTTGTACACACTTCTGGTGGTGATCCTTGCGTTTGCCATACTGTGCATTGTGTCTGGTAAATATTCTCTATGGTAGTTAAAATTTTACAGGAGAGATCTCATCTCCTTTTGATCACCTTAGCTATTCTAAGTGATCAAATGAGTATCTTCTCAAAGAGTGAGAACAAACTGAACTGAACAAACTCAGTTTGTTCTGTCAGTTACTAACTGTACGTTTTATGTAGCTTCACTCTTAACATGAGCTCTCTTACTCTATAGGGTTGTGACATTGTGTGAAATGGATGTATTTTTTTATATAATATGATTTCTATGTGTTTTTTTCCCCTCTAGATTTGACTTTTGTGACAGGTTCGCATGTGGGTGAGTTAATAGTTTGGGATGCAATTGACTGGACAAAGCAGGCATCTGAGTGCAACTTCTGGGAGTCCTCTGTCCATCCAGATTCACAGACAGAAATAAAGTTATCCCAAAGTCCAAATGAAACTTCAGTTCAACACTTAACATCTGATGAGGAGGTAAAAAGCTTTAAACTGAATATACTATTTCAAATGAGCTACCATGACCTTACCATAGAAGTCTGAGTGTTTTGCATTTTTAATTTGGTTGTTGTTGTAAGTAATAGAAGAAGCTTTTTAAAATGTACACAGCTGTATTTATGCAATCAGCAGTTTTTATACAAAATTTTCATCAGTGAGGTTACTGAGGGTTGTAGGGTGCAGGTGGTGTGGGAGCTAACATAACAGCTTTTTTGACTAACAAATGAAAATTTATTATCTGTTTAAAGTACCACTAGAAAAATAAGCAAGAAGGTGCATTTCAATGGCATACATATTTTGTGTGCCATGGTTCTGAACTTGCAGTTTCCAAAATAATGTATCTTTTGAACAGTTACAGCTAAGAGCACCGTGAAGTGAATCAAAGAATTGGCATGTGCAGGTGCACAGCAGTAAATAAATATTGCTGCTTTTGTTCAGGCAGGCTATACTTAATTGTGAAGAGCACAAAGATGGGTCCAAAATGTAGTCTCCTGTAATCATACTTAGGAGCTGACCTAGGAGTGTTCGGTCAGAATACTCAGGCAGAACCCAGCAGTAAAATTCTTGGATTATTTATGTTTGTGAAATGTACCAATCGTTAATGGGAAAAGAAAAGATGTTTCATTGTTGCAGTACAGTGGAGTTCTGTTCTGGAGCCTGTAGGTGCATTACTGAGGAATGATTAAGAAAGAAATTCCTGGAAACAGATTCAAAGATGTGAGCTAAAACAGGATTAAAGCTGTGGAAAAGCCCCAACATAGTCTGAGGGCCAAGTAGTCACTTGAGGTACTTGTATGTTTATGAAAAGAGTGTTCCTAAAAAAACGGAAAACAAAACATTGAATGGGGATGAGGGAAAGTAAGTGTAGTTGTCTTTAAAGGTAGGATTTCCTGTATTTTTTTTTTGTGGGTGCTTAGTCCTGAAAGAGAAAAAGCCAGTCCTGTTCATGAGAAGTTCTCTGACTGAGCTTCAAAACATTGACTCCTTGCTTGAAAACTACACAAGACAGGGTCTAAGAGGGAAAAGGAATTTTGAGAAGTTCAGAAGTAGTTAAAAACATTGAATGGGATGGAAACTGAGTCTATTGAGGACTTTCTTGTATTCGTGGAACTGAACTAAACGCAAATTGCTGCAGAATTTCAAACTACATGAAGGAAAGGTGGTTCTAGTACTACATCCTGAAAGAGAAGGTGCATTTAGGGGAGATCTGTCTGTCAAGGTACCTTGTTGGCAGGCTTGGTAGTTAGGTAGTTGGAGAAGAACTTGTCTCGTTTGTTACTGGGCTTGTAGGCATAGCATCATTCAGAAGCCAATGGGTTGGTAAAGGTTTGGCAATACTAAGAAGTGTATCTGCTATCCTCATATGTATATGTGTTTTTAACTTCCCCATTAAGATTAGTTTACAATTCATTTCTTCCTCATCTGTTCTTTTCTTGGGGTTGAAGATGGCCAGAGTTTTGCCAAGGTTTGCGTAAAAGGAAATATAATCTGTGAAGAGCACCTTTTCAAGAGTTAAAATGTTATATAAAACTAAAGAGCCTGTCTCAACGTGGAAGACTGAAGGAGAAAAGGCTGAGATACAGGAGTGAAAGAGTGATGTGGAAAGCACATTGAATCAACCTTTACACAAAACTAGGAAAAGAATAAAAATGGGGTTAGCATTTTCTCCTTGATTTGGCAGAGTGCTATTAGAAATCTGAGCTTAATTTCAGAGGTATCAGAGCTCCCACCACAGATGTGCTTAAGAAAAACATAATTGGACAGAGTGTTGAACTATTGTATGTTCAAAGTTGCACTTTGTTGCGCTTTGCTGAAGGAGAGCATTGAATGTAAAATGCTCCCAGCTCTTCACAGTATTGTAATACCTTTTTGTGAGAGAGTTCTTTTTCTACGCTTCTCTTAGTGGAGCCCATGCCCTTGGGCAAGACTTCTATGTGAACCTCCTGATGAATTTAAAAAAAAAAAAAAGACAAAACCACAGAACAGCTTCCTGAATTCTCAGGAATTATTTCTTGATAAAACAAGAGTTTGTCAAAACACTGATCGTTATTTTAACATAAGAATGTTTAATTGTAGAAATGTGTTAATATATTGATATTCTTGGTTTTATTTTATTTAGATATTTATTTATTTATTTATTTTATTCTATTTAGACTGTAAGGTATAGGATGAAAATACAGAAATGAAATAATTGCTTAGAATGTACATGGGTATCTCTCATTTCCACAAAATAATCCATATTTTTTTTCTGTAACCTCTTGTTTCTGTATGTCATTAAGCAGTAACATGAGGACAGAAACTAGCCAGATAATGTTGACAAGATGACATCATAGCACTGCTGGAAATCCATAACATGCAGGGTGATATTTCAGTGTCTGTTTCTGTAAGTTGTTCCAATGAATTTTCTTTCCAGTGTGTGTTTGCTGCTGTTGGGAAAGGCATATACGTATATAATCTTCAAATGAAGCGTGTGATTGCCTGCCAGAGAACTGCTCATGACTCCTCTGTACTGCACATTGAGAAGCTTCCAAACAGGTACAAGTCATGATACGTTTTATCATGCAATAAAGAAATGCAGAATTTGGAAGGGTGGCTAGATACAGTCCGCAAAGCTGCATCTAATTTCTAGGGCGGGGACTTGATCTTTAGTTTGATCTGCTTTCATTATGTAGAGCTTGTTGATCTTATTTTTGAAAGTACGTAATTGTAATTCAATCTGAAATAACGCTAATCTATGCTTGATGCACAGACTGTAAGTAAAATATCTTGGCTATTTTCAAATCAGACTCAAACACTTTTGTCTACATTGTGAAAATATAGCTTAATGTCATATTACTTCTACAAAGCAAAGACCTATGGCAGATTCAGAAAATATTTTTCATTAAATATTTCAGAACTGTCTAAATGTTTTAACACAAAATAATAACTTCAAGCCTTTGTTCATTAATGCTGAATTTCTGGCTTGAACTTATTTGTGACAGCTAAGTTAGAAATTCATGAAAATAAAATGAACAACTTGTTAATAATCCAATAGTAGTATTTTTTAGATCCTTTTATAGTCTTGTTCTATGAAGCAAAAGTGTATTAGAAGCTAAAAATTAGGGTCTTGATCTTGTAAATGCATGTGCTATTCTATATTGTTTATATGTAATGAAAAGGACTTTTTTGTTATTTTTCCATACATAAAAAATACGGTTTTGCTTAATGAAAGTCAGTCTGTGTGCCTGTGTTTGCAGAGTCTAGATGTGTATTTCATTTTAGAGCGGTACTTATCTTTAAAAATGTGTTTAAAAATGTGTTTATTTTCCACCTATTTTGCAAGTTCATTATATTTTGTACTGCTACAAATACAGTTTATTTTGTATTGAACATCTGGACGTCCTGCTACATAGGAGAGACACCTTACAAACTTTATAGAAACTTCACAAGGTGACTTGTGCAGATAAGTATCCATGCTAGTGTTGCTTATCAACTGTTTTGACAGGCAGCTGATATCCTGTTCAGAAGATGGCAGTGTTCGCATTTGGGAGCTCCGAGAAAAGCAGCAGGTGCCAGCTGAACCAGTTCCAACAGGTTTGTCTATAGTGGGGGTGGGAGGTGGGGTGAAAAGAGCATTTAGAAAAGGAAAAGCAGGGAACTCTATACAGGTGTAGAGAGGCTTCTGAAGGCTTTGCAAGAAGAGTTAAAGTCAATATGTTCAAACAATTGAGACAGGTGTGGGAGGGAAACTAGAGAAGACATCAGGCATACAAGCCCTCCAACGTCTGATTTGAGAATTTAGAAGGTCCTCTGAAGCAGGTATGGGCCATAAACCTTATCTAGGGTTTCCTGCTATATTAGCTGGTGAAAAATTATTACGTCTCCTTACAAACTTTGATCCAATTCTGCTTGTACTGGGTACCCTACCAGGCAAGAGTAAGTACTTGCAAGATCTTAAGAGGAAAGCTAAAGGCAAGCTTGAAAATGAGCAACTGACACACGCACAAAAAAGTGCGTTCTACGTTTTCTCCTTGAACTTGGAGGGACATTGGGACTCGCTTGGAGGCTGCACCCAGCCTCATTTGCATACTAGTTGCAGTCCTCAGGGCTAGTTGCTATTGTTTTAGGAAGCATTTTCCCTAAGCATAGGCACTACTTGCTTAGTGCTTGCTTCTCTTTGACCAGGCCAGCAGCTTCCCTTGGTACTGGTAGTTGTGGGTTTGGAGAGGTGGTCTGTACAACATAGTTGGTATTATGGATTGGAAACAGTAATGACCTATTATTCTCATAGATTATTCTGGTAGAGCATAGAGTGTTTTGAGAAGGAACCGTAAAGATCATCTAATTCTAACCTCCTTTCCATGGGCAGGGACATCTCCCAGGAAGGGACCAGGTTACTCAAAGCCCCATCCAACCTGGACTTCTCCCGTCTCAGATATTTTTATTAGAGCTGTGAGGGATTTTGTTGATATATTTAGTCTGCCTGGCTGTTTATGTGTTGATTGTAATTTTTGCAAAGATTTTTTCTAATGTTTTTGCAAATCTTTTTGCTGCCTCGGTTGGTTTAGAAATACTTTTTCAGGAATATTCTATCTTCAGTATTGCTTGTGACAGCTCATCTACACAGTTCAGCTGCTCATTGTTACACATGGCATTTGGTTTTACACTGGAAATTTATAACTTTGTATAATTTATATAAAATTTATATAATCTCTATAGTCTATGTAGCCTATAATTGGAGATAGATTTGAAAGAAACCGTATGCATATTGAGATGGTTGGACTGCTGTTGGTTTGCTCTGTTTTCCTTCTGAGCAATTCCTTTATTAGTTGTTCATCTCCCCTATTATCTGCCTTGCACCAGGGCCATGGTATAGCACACTTATTGTGTGTGCTGGTAGGTCTGAGGTAGGGATCAGGAAGAAAGACAGAACTCCATTGTATACAGAACCCAAACTTCTTTCTTTTGCCAATATTGTTACACAGTTCTTCTGGAGGCTGGGGCACAGATAAGTGTTTTCTTGTGATCTAAGTGGAACATGTGGAGGACTATCTATATATTCCAGTTTGGGTGATGGTTTTAAATCTGAAGGAGAAGTCAGTGGACAGTACAAAAACAAACAATACCGGAAACTTACTTGTTACCTCTATGCAGTAATCTAACGCATTAGTGCAGGACATGCAGGGAAAAGATTGGCACCTCTTGTCTGTCTTCTGAGGACAAGAGACAGCTAGTCAATTTAGTAAGACAGAGCATCATGGTCCTGCATCTGCCTTCCCTGTATAGCTAGTTCATTTAAGCATTTCCTGTTTTTCCTGCTAAATACACATCATCTTGTTCAGATGGGTAGTTTGATATTTGCCATATTGCAAGTAAGAACAAGAGTCAAAGCACCTATGCTTCCCTCCACCTTCAAGACGAATAACTCTGCAGAAATGCTGTGCAGTACAATGCTTCTGTTATTTTGCCATGCAGACTGTCCTGCTTTTAGATTTTAACTGACTCCCATAGTTCTCTTCTTAGCTAGAAGATACACATTTTATGTGATTTTTTTTTTTCCAAAATAAAAGTTGTTTCTTCCCCTCCCAACCCCCAGGATTTTTCAACATGTGGGGATTCGGAAGGGCAAACAAACAGGCAAACCAAGCTGCTAAGAAGACGCAGGAGAATACAACTATGCATTTTTTGGAGCTGGTTGGTGATTTGATCGGTCATTCATCAGCTGTGCAGGTTGGTCAGCTTTAGTAAGAAGAAAAAGTGAATTTCATTTACTGATGTGATTTTCAGAATGTTCTTTAAACAGCTGTGACTTTTTGGCTGTCTGGCTCTGGAGGCTGGGAGTATGTTTGTCACACTGGTGGAGTTGTGTGGTGTAACTGGGTTTTAGGTCCTTCTAACTTCACCAGAAATGAGGTGACCAGTAAATGTGCACATTGGTTGTGTGGTATATGTAGCACAGTGTGAAAACAGTAAATTAAAGTTCCCATTAGAACTCAAACAATGACTGATGCTTGAGGATTGTGTCTATAGGTGTACACGTAAATGCTACAGAAAATCTGGTGGCATATTGGGTTTTTCTGTAGACTGCGAACACTACAACTGGGAACTGGATGTTTGTTCCAAATTTCATCTTAAGTTTGCAATCTACACGTGGGCTTATAGAAAAATGAAAACTATTCAGGAATTTTAGCCTACTGTGACATTTCATGCCATCTCAAACATAAAGTATATGCTGTAATTTTGGATACCTAATGTTCAAACAGAACCACTTCAGACACATGTATTTGTTTAGTCCAGCTTTACACTGAATGTTTAAGCCAGCTGACAATATCATGTAAATACCATAATAATAGTAATGGTTTTGTTGCAGATGTTCCTGTATTTTGGTGAACTGGGACTGGTTACATGCTCTGCTGACCACCTCGTTATCTTGTGGAAGGATGGTGAACGGGAATCTAGACTACGGAGTTTAACGTTATTTCAAAAATTGGCACAGAATGGTGATTTGCAGCTCAAATTTTAAATAGCTTGAATACAGGCTAAATATCCATAAACTGGATGTGCTTTAAATGTGAGTGTAAAGGAAACTCGGAGCTACTGGGAATGTGATTATCAATAAGGTTTACACTTAATGTCATGGATTATATTGGAATTTTTATGGCTACTACTCTTCTCAAAGGAGAATTTTGCATGTTGAAACTTACTTGGCTTTATCTGTCAGCAGAAATGGTGTTCCCTTAAACGACTGAAGATAATGATGACTCATTAAATAGTTTCTAGTATTATTCCTAATGTTTAAAAAATTCATGGGTGGATGTCAAAATTAAGAGTTGTTAAAAATACTTAGCTGGGTGATAACTGAAGCAGCTGGAGCTATTCCACAATGCTCTATGTGGAAGAGGCACAAGAACAAATTGAAGACTTTCTGCTTTATGTAATTTATTTCTTACAGCTGAAGTCTGAAAGACTTTAGTCACTGATGGCTCAGAGTTAAGTATCTACCAAAAAAAGACAGTTTTCATAGAATTTCTGCATGTGAAGTTACACCAAGGGTTAGAGGAAGAAAGAAAAGTAGGCAATACCAGTTTGTCAGGTCTGCCTGTTGGTCTCTATCTAATGCATTGTTTTGCCTGGTCTTCATCAGCAAGTGTTGCATTTTTAGCTACTCTGTGAAAGGTACAAACTGGGGGGAGCAGTTTCTCTTTGGCTTTTTTTTTCCTCATTTCAAGTGGGAAATAATTTAGTTATTCATAAATTGTGTATATAGGTTGTTACTAAAACTGTACAGTGAAAGCTTATAAAACTTTTTTTTCTTTTTTGAGGGGCTACTGCTATCATCAATTACAACTAGAATGGAAGAACATCATCTTTTATTATCTTTTCTTCCTTTACTGTGATAATAACTATTTCATCTTTATGTGACTGCTTTTGAGTGAATACCTGGTAGAGATACAAACCTATTTCACTGAACAGTTCTAGTCACAAAACTCATTGTGCATTTTACAGGGATGTAATTCAGTCTTAAATAGTCCTACATGCATGTATAAATATTTATATCTACCGAAAGTGCCATTGTTCTATTGCTGGTAATAGATCTCCTAAGGGACTCATCCGTTAAAGTTCGTTGAGTTGAAAGAATTAAACAGTTGTTTTTCACGTGAACTTTGAGCGTAACAATGAACACAGTAGGGCGATACTGTCTGACTCTGGTTAAATAAGAATTTGACACTTGCTGTTAAGTGCAGTGAGCAGAACTGGAGACCAGGTTAGAAATTTTACTTCCATCTAGTGTCCTTTGTCATTGTCATTGTCACTTTGTCATTGGTCACAGCCAACATGGGCTCACAAAGGGAAAGTCCTGTTTAACTAACTTAATTTCCTTTTATGACAAGTTTATCCATCGAGTTGACCAGCGGAAGCCAGTTGATGTAATCTTTCTGGATTTCAGCAGTTTTTTATACTGTTTCTCACAGTATCCTTCTGGACAAAATGCCCATACATTGTATATAATATAAATACATAATACAGTGAACAATTAGGTGATGAGCTGGGCTTGAATTGTTGTAGTAAATGGGGTTAAATCATGAGCCACCAGTATCTAGGGTTCCTCAAGGCTCCATCTTGGGGCCAGTACTTTTCTGTGTTTCTATAAATTGTCTGGGTGCAGGATTCGAATGCATACTATGTAAGTTTGCAAATGATACTAAAGTAGGAGGAACTGTTAACTCCCTTGAGGGCAGAGAGGCCTTGCGGAGAGATCTTGACGAGTTAGAGGTCTGGGCAATCACTGACTGCATGAAGTTTAACAAGAGCAAGTGCTGATTTCTGCACCTGGGACAGGGCAGCCCTGGCTACACGTACAGACTGGGGGATGAGAGGCTGGAAAAGCAGCTCTGTGGAAAGGGATCTGAGGGTTCTGGTCAACAGCAAGCTGAACATGAGCCAGCAGTGTGCCCTGGTGGCCAGGAGGGGCAACCCTACTCTGGGGTGCATAAGGGGGAGGAATTCTGCTCTGCTCTGTGTTGGTGCGGCCTCACCTCTAGCACTGCGTGCAGTTTGGGGTGCCACAGTGTAAGAAGGACGTAAAACTGTTAGAGAGCCTCCAAAGGAGGGCTATGAAGATGGTGAAGGGTCTAAAGGATAAAACGTATGAGGAGCGGCTGAGGTCCCTTGGTTTGCTCAGCCCAGAGCAGAGCAGGCTGAGGGGAGGCCTCATGGCGGCCTGCAGCTCCCTCACGAGGGGAGCGGAGGGGCAGGCGCTGAGCTCTGCTCTCTGGGGACAGCGACAGGACCCGAGGGAACGGCATGGAGCTGGGACAGGGGAGGGTCAGGCTGGGTGTGAGGGAAAGGTTCTGCACCCAGAGGGTGGTTGGGCACTGGGACAGGCTCCCCAGGGCAGTGGTCATGGCACCGAGCCTGTCGGAGTTCAAGAAGCATTTGGACAATGCTCTCAGACACATGGTCTGATTTTTGGGTGGTCCTGTGTAGAGTCAGCAGTTGGACTTGATGATCTTTGTGGGTCCCTTCCAACTTGGGATATTCAATGATTCCTTTTAAATTTATTTTTCCAGCTTAGTAAAGCAGAATTGTGTATCTTCACCTCATGAAAATAAGTATCTCTATCAGAAATATCCTTAATGTTTATACAGGGGAGAGGGAGCTGTTTAAGTATCTGTGCACTGACAATAGCATGAAACAACAGCCTGTGAGTCTGCTGAACATGTAAGAGTCTGACAAAAGCAGTACATGAAGATTCTTGTTTCTCCTGTTCTTAAACAGGACATCTCTTCACACAAATTACTTTTTTACTTAGTCTCTGGCTGTTTGGAAGAAACACATGATCTTGCAACAAATACACTGGTTCCACACGAACGCTTTAACTCATGTAACAGAACTGAGGCTGAACTTTATTTCTTAGGTTTCTTCTACTGTTGACATTTTTCTCCTTGTGACAGTACTGTGACAAAAATACTGAATTGAAACGTTTTACATGGCTGTGATCTTACAGTGATGCTGTATTTAACAAAATAAATTAATACGCCAAAGCTTTGAAACTCATGAAATTCTTTTTCTCTAATGCAAGCTGCAGTGAGCATTCAGTCATCAGAATAGTTGAGATACAACTACTGAGAGCACTAGTTCTAAATAAAGCAATAGTAAAAGCAAACAGTTTACTGTATCAAAATCAGAGGTTCATCTGATCTGAATAAAAATCCATTGAAAATGTTGCAATATATAAGAAATAATGAATATATGTACTTCACCAGAAACACCATTCTTCAAATATACACAGTGCAGCATTTTAATACAAAGTGACCTGCCTTAGCTATGACAAAAGTAAGGTTCTATTACAATTCTAACAAAAATATAGCTTATATACATTTCTCTGCACATACATTTTATGAATGTTTCCTTTTGTTTTCAGAACTTGGTACAAAACATACAAAAAGGTTGGCACATTATGTAAGCTACCTGCAGTAAACAACAATCACTGTCACTTTTCTTCCACAGCAATCTAAGCTTTTTTTTTTTTTTTTTCCTTTACTTGGTTCAATTCTTGATACAGTATGGGGGGTGATAAAGAGTCTGCCTCAGGACCTTTCCTTTTAATGAATAATGAACTACTTCAACTGAAGTCACAGATTTGACACTCTTGCCTGCAGCCTGGAGTGCACAGTGTTAAAAAATCAGTAATTCTCCTACTATTTATTAACTGAATAATCTGAGAATAGTTTAAAATTTGAACTCATGTTCATGGTCTGCACGTGATTAAAATGAGATGTACAAAAATACACATTTGTGCTTTGGAAGCTTTAGCATAAATTTTGTATCTTAAAACTAATAAAACTAATCAAACTATGTTTGATTTCTAACTTACTTATTTACAACTTTCGAAATCCTTTTTTACATCATCAAACAAAACAGCATTTTATTAGGAGGGAAAAAGCAGTACAAATTATCATGCTGTTTTAAATTATAACCTGGAAATATTTTTTTAAAAAAAGTTACAGGTTCTTTCTGTAAGTAGCACAATATATGGCCTTGTCATAAAATTTAGATCAGTCTAATAAAATTGATGACCGTGTGTACAAACACCACTTTATAAAAAGGGAGGTTGATCAGTGCCACAAGGGTTTATATGTAAAAACTTGACAAAACATCACATGGTAATGTCTCTAAGATGGCAGAGAAAAATGTGAATGGTGCCAACTATACGGAACTTGCTTATTTTCTTCCATTGTGTAACCAATTTTAAAGGAATCTGACTTCTCAATCTGAAATTTTACATAGAAAAGAAGGACGAGAGAGCAGTTTTATACTCTGTAATAAAAGTGTTGCTTTAAATCTCACAGGGTTTGTTTTTAATGTGTTCTTGAGGCTTACTTGTTCTACTCTGCATGCTCTCTTCAGAACTATCATTGAGAGAGCTAAAGAATAGCAGAACTGGAACAAATTTTGTGACAGATAATTGGGAAGTTTTTATGGGTTTGTCAACCTATTCTTCTACTGGTGACTAGATTGTGTTTGTGTCTGAGAAACCATTGTGTGAACTGTTAGCAAATGCAGTTGTATTTGCTATGAGATTTGACAAATGCAAATTCAGTACTAGAAATTAGTTTCAGAAGTACCTTTTCTGCCACAAACTGATATTTCCAAAGAGTTCTTATTCATATGTGGATTATATAGCCTTTTCAAAAACATTTTTCTGTGGAATTCAGAGACTCTTAGAAGTGGTGGATAAAATATTTCCTTCTTGCCACACAGTCTTAATTTCACTTGAAAGGAAACACTGTCCCTCTTGTATCCAAATTAGTACAGTGATTCACAGTGAAACTGGTAGATCAAGAGGTCTGTTTGTCTTCCTTGTGTGTCAGTTGTTGTTTTCTGATGGGAGCCTGAGACTCTTGCACTTTAACTCATCCAGTGTTTTCCAATGTTTGTAGTTATTAGCCAAGTGTTGCATCAAAACAGGCAGATGTGCAAATGCTGAAATGAAGCGGAGGATCAGTTGTACTACATACACAGAGTGTGCAGCAGAACAGCCTAGCCTTGTCTGAAATTAGCATTCTCCTAATTTCTTTCCCTCCTTCAGTTGTAAGCTAATGAATACTAAAAGGGGAAAGATTTTTTTCAGTCTTTCTTTCAAGCAAATCCATTTCTTAAAGTATGTTGCGTTCAGCCAATTAGGCCTAGCACGCAACCACTGTGATCTCAGTTTCTGCTTTACAGAAGAAATACGTTGTTAAAGGAGCGAAAGACCTAGACAGAAAAAGCTTAGTTTAAGCCACTGCTCCTTCCTTCTTTACATAGAGTGGTAAGTACTCAGCTTTTGCAAAGTGGGAAGTGTTTCACTGTAGAAGTGTTTCACTGAAAGAAACCAGATTTAACAGCATCATTCTTTAGATCCTGTGCTGTACTGAATACAGGTATTGCCCCTGAGAAAAATGGACTAATGGCCAGCTTGATTTTTTTTCGTTTTTAGTCTGCAAGGAAGAAGAAGCAGAACTACTTACCATCCCATGCATCAAACATGTCTGTTATAAAATAATCAATGAAGGAAATCTGAGACTTGGGGATGCTGCAGGTGTTTCTATCAAAAACTGGCATTACAACAGGCAGACCCTGTCTCTTCTCTTCATCAGTCTAAGAAAACAAAACTCCAGTTAGCCCCTGAAGCTTTGCTGGCTTTCATGTTAGAATGGCAAAGGCCCGGGGATTAGATGAATCGCAGCAGGAGGCTTGAGACAAAACTTAGAACCCCAGAGGTAAATGGCCTTAGCTTCCTGTGCTTTATTTCCTCTGGAACAGGGACTGAAATCAACATCTGTTCCCTTTCACAAGTACTCTGTTACTGTGCTGCTGCGACTGTTCTTAGTTCCAGTGAGACAGAATGCCATAACCTGGTGATTAGGGCACACCAGCCAAAATTGGAAACTGGACTTTGAGAGTCCTCTAGCAGAGGACAGCCAGACTTGTCTTTTCCATAGCTGTGGTGGCTGTTCCAAACCATTTATCTTTTAAGTAAGAGGGATGTTGATGTCTCTACTCTCTCTGCTTGTATTATGTTAAAAGAATAACAGAAGTCAGAGTATGTCCTTTAACTATGTGCCCACAAATGGAAGAGGGCTGATTGTGTTGCTATCAATATGTTGGAAGAGCCAACCAACTCAATAGGATTTTATTTACAACATACATTTGAAGTAGTTTAGGCAGCATCTAATGCTGGAAGTGGCAGCAAAGCAGTCCCAAAATTACCAGGTGAGGTGAATGAGCAGTTCTCAGCACCTCATCTTGCTGCAGGTAGGCTAGTGCCCAAGGGTGGCAATTTAAAACCAGCTTGACTGCTTGCATGATACCTTCACCGCTAGGGAGCATGTCCTAAGTGATCCTTGATCTTACTCAGCAAGTGAGCAAAATTATTCACAAGGATTGAAATGAAATTAAAGATATGTACAAGATATCTACAAGTTTTTTTTTTTTTTTTCCTTTATTCCCCCCCCCCCCCCCAGCCAGTAAAAATTGTCTCTCTTACTTGAATTTGGATGGGAAGCATACTAGGAACACCCACCTGTCTTTTGAACCCAAACTGCAGATTTTCATACCATTAGTGGCAAATCAAAGCTAAGAAACTTTGAGTTGTTCAAATAACTAGAAGAGTGTTTCACTTTAAAGGCATTGCTCTGTTTGTGTTAGAAAAACTGAGTTTTAAGAAAGGATGTTGTGCTTCCAGTTCTGTTCTTCAGGATCCCATGTGATAAGCATTTTTCTGCAGTACTGAGCTGCTCCACCATCTGCCTACTGTAGTGATCGTTCAGGTACCATCTTCAAAGAGGAAGGGCCAGCCCAATGATTCAGTTGAGGCGCTCATCAGGCATGGAATCGCTTTTCAAGCTCTGTTCAGGGGAGGTATTGATTGGAACTAGAAGCTAGAACGGTGATGGTGATTGAGTATTAGCCAAATAAATTTGCTAAGTGGTCAAGTCACTGTTTCATTTAGATGGAGAAAACTAAAGGTGTGCAAGCTTTCCACCGTTCTGTACTACAAGCTTCCCAGTAAGCAAACTGGCTAGCTTTGATGGGAGAAAATTCTTCTGCATGAACAGTTCCCATTCTGACTGGGGAATAAAATTATGCTTCTGGTGATACAAGGAAGACTCCGTGTAGAACAGCAGACCAGCTGACATGCACTTTCTTAAATAATATAATAATCAAATGATAAAAATATACGCACCTGTGCAAAATACTCTTCTGAAATCCTCCCTGCCCATTCAATACATAGCTCTAGGGGGCGACACGGATTTGCTACATCTGCACACTTGATCATCATGCGCTTAATCAGTGTCTGGTTATCTGGAAAATTCTTTATGTTGGCTGTACGTTCACAGTCGCTGCCTTCACTCTGCAATAGAGTTGGTTATGAGGGCTGGTGGCCAGCATCCCTGCTATCAGAAGTAAATGCATCATTATTAGCTCTACAGTGCTTATACAGTAAGTGGGCACCCAGCCTAATGCCTTCTCATTCCACGCAGAGTACTGGGAAGCTGGAGGAGAAAGTGGTGGCTGAGAACAGCAGCTGTGCGAAGTTGCTAATGGTAGTGCCACCACATGGCAGCCGGGGAGATTCTCAGCATTAATAGCAAAGTTTGTGAAACAGGAGTCACGGCTCCTTATCAGCTAGGGTAGGTTACCCTTCTCTGCATCCTAGCCTTGCCTTTAGGGAACAGGACCAGGGTGGAGGAGTCATCCACAAACTGCAAGCTGATAAACCAGCATCATCACTGCTAAGTGTTTAAAACTTGGGTGCAGGAGTGGTAGGGGACTGCTTCATTTAGGTGAGCTTTTACAGTTCAATTTTCAGTTTTTCATTCACAGATGAGAAAACTGAAGCAGGCACAAAGCGGTGGTTTGATTTGCACAACTGATGTCTCTTAATAGAGGCAGAAAAGCAAGTATATGCCATTCAGTTCCATTATGTTTTCAATTAATTTTGCCATTTTTGTGCTAGATTTTGTACCCTAGGCCTGGAATACTTGTTGGTCTTTGCTACCAGCTAAAATTAAGTATCAGCTAATCTAGGAGATAAACAGTAGGAAAATACAGGAGTGGCATACTGACTCCAGAATGTCTCTGCTTGCTCTGCTGAACTGCTCAAATGCTGAACTACTTACTCACCACTATGGAGAACACGTGCAGAGAACAGAGTATTTGTGACAAGTCTGCTGTGACATCATCTGGGTCTCGAATAGTTTAAAGAAGGGCACAGGTATATTATATTCCTTATTGAGTAATAAAAAGCCTCCACCTCAGCTCAACATGGCATTAACACTATTCTCAAAATAATATATTTGTGTAATTATGGCCTCCCTTCACTGCTAAATTCAACTCTGAGTCAAAAATTGAACATAAATACTTTTTACCACCACTGCTAAATTAATGTCTTTGAAGGTTTATGGGCAGATATTTTGCAGTGACTCTTGCCAATTCAGGCATTAATCTTCTAACTTTATGTTTAACAGTTAATATTTTTCAGCATGGGTAGCCCAAAACGAGCTGCCAGATTAGACCTACTCCTAAACTGCTGTTCAAGATCAAAAATAGGAAGAGCCACCATTAACAATAAGGAACAGAACAACCTAATATTAGTGAAAAAAAGAAAAATCTGTAATACATGTGGTTTGTGCTGCACTTTAATTACTCCCCAACTCCTGTAAGTTTTGAAAAAGCCTCTGCCAGAAGATGGTAAGATAAAGGAGAATGAATCAAAGAAAATGTTTTCTGTAGCTAAAAAATAATGGTTGCAATAGAACATATGGAGAACATTTAAAAGCTCTTTAGCAACTGCTAGAACAAATGCATGTGATAAAAGTGAGATTCCCAAAAAATGCATCCAGAGCTTGGAAACACTGTGGTTTCAGCGAGACTTGTGAATCTAAGTCCTACAGTGCAAGGCAGGGATGCCAGAACACAAGAGGTTTCAAAATGGGGGCGGCCGAGGAAGCAACTCAGAAAACAACCTGTTAGAGGGAGAAATGATGTTCAAGAACGCAGATTTCCCTGTGGCACTTCAGAGGGCATTTCAGTAATTGCTGGGCCCAGAGCAAATGGCTTTCTGGCCCACAGGTAAGTACAGGCAGGGAAAGCTGAAAGCAGCTAATTCTACACAGTGAGGCATGCTGATGTGGGTGTTACTTTCCTGTGTGCTTTGAACTGAAGTGGGATCTCTGCTGTCCTGTCTTTGCCAGTACATGAGGGCAAACCCATGAAATACTCTCCTGAGGTGTCAGGATGGGAGCACAGTGCAGAAAGAGCATCAGAGGCCCCCACTGGTGCCCAAACCACATCCCTCTGTCCCGTGGAAGTGCTGGCACTGAGGATAGATCAGGCAAATTCAGACCCAGTGCCACGTACAGCAAGCCCTCTGGAGATGGAAGTGCTGGGGAGTAACAATACAAAGTGCCCACAGAGCCAGTGAAGTTCTGCTGCATTTGTGATTTCCAGCTCAAACTGCTGGGAGAACGGAGCTCAGTGGTCCCTAGGGCAGGTCAGTTAAACTGACATGATGCTGCCCCAAAAGCCATAAGCCCCACCAGTCCTGATTGGTTTCTGTATCCATGTCAATCTACAGAGCAAAAGGTTGAGTTGTGGAGAACTAACAGAAGACACTTTTATTTTTTAGTACCATTGAACTTCATTTTGATCTGATTTTGTATGTGTGTGTGTGCTTGTAATAAAGCACTATTGTCACTAAGTAGTGATAAGATAACTTTTGTTTAGGTAACACTGCTGTAGAGAACCCTGTCAGATGCTGAGCATTTGACTTTGAGAAGCAACAAAAGAAGGTGAAGAGGGGCCTGGGATGGGAAACACAGAGGTATCTCATGAAGAATGCTCTGGCTGGTTATGGAGCACTAGGGTGCATGTAACTGACAGGAATAATGCCCATGATATCTTTTGGTGCCATCAGGAATGGGGCTGGGGTGGAGAGATTTCAGGAAACAACAGAGTTGTTCCTCCCGATCACAGAGGAACAAAACTATGCAGTTTCCTCAGTCAGAGCCCCAAGCTTAGGCAAATCCCACTGCTCAGAGGCGCGACCGCAGGCACAGGTGCTGACCTGGCTCCCTGAACAGAGTATTGTATATACAAAAGCGTCTACTTCCACATTTTATGAACACAAAATAGCTTTGAAAACAAGGCTTATAAAATGCAGGTGTTTAAATGAGCTAAAGGCAGAGCCCAGACATAGAAAGCTTAAGAAAGTATTTCTTCACACATTGAGGTGTGAGGTCATAAATCCTATTGTGGATTGTGTTGGGCATTACCATAATGCAAATGAAAATGATACTTAAAAGTTGTCTGGGAGGAACGTCACTGAAATGCCCAGAGGCGTAAAGTCCTGAAGGCACTTACATGTGAGCTGGTCTCCTCAGATGCCATCGGCTTGTTGATGCTGTTCACAAATTTGTTCACGTGCTCAAAGTGCTTTGTCATCTCTGTCGCCAAAACCATATCAATAATGGCCTGGCGCAATGTCCGATAGTGATTTCTAGGGAAGAAAAATAGTTCTTGCTCACAAGCCTGCTGGACAGAAAGCTATCCTTTTCTTGTTCCTTCCCAGGCAGCACTGTAAAACGCAGCTCGTGGGCTCATCCACATGGAGTAGGCACCTTCATCGTTATGAAAGGTCTGGCTGGAGGAGGGGCTGCCAACCGGACCATGCCAATGCAGTGCATAAAACATTAGCAACTATCTTTATATGCTTCCTAGCGATACAAAACTTGGATGCCTCAAAACACAGAACACAGGGCGGGGGAAAAATATCACAGCCTTTTTAAAAATAATGTTTACATAGGATTCTGGAAGAGGTTAAATATTTAATGTATCAATTCAAATTATATTTCCTGGTTTAGAAGGTAGGCTCTCGATCGGCCCCAAACTAAAATCCTGAAGCAACCAGTACACACAAACACACACACATGCTCCCCCTCTCCAGCAAACCCACCTATCAATGTTCTTGAAAATGTTGCATTTGCTGTCTTTAGCTGTAAGCTGAAATGCCAGTGCCGTGTGATGGCTCTCTAACACAGCAGTGTCATTGTAGAGGACAGCTAATTCACTGCCTGCATTGCACAGGAAAGAGTTGGTCCGTCCAGGGTGATCTACATCATGAACGGTGGCTGCTATTAACGCAGCCACCTCGTCTAAGTGGTCAAGGCTTCCCTACAGAAGAGAGAGATCATGACGTATCAGAAAAATTAAAATAAACCGATTTCTCCTCATTTCTGTGTACCCACAAATATGCAACTGCAAGCTTGAGTGTAGGGACCCTACCTCCTTGTGATCATTTTCCGCTCACTGTGCACATGGATTACCTAGTACAAAACCCCCTCCCAACCTCACCCAAACCCTGCTTCATTAATGAAGTTTTTATTGTGCTGTCACCTAAGCAATGTCTTTGCTTTAGGTCCTCTTTGAGGTGTTCTTCCACTTGGTGCATTTTTCTGAATGACTCTGCTCTGACTCCACTCTACAGACCTTGTATGTTTTGCAAAGCTTACAAAGAACTAACAGTCAATTACCACCAGATAGAAAAGATTTTTTCCCCTATTGTTGCTAGCTACAAGTGCAAACTCCTTACTTCAGAGAAACTGTGTGGGCTGCAGGCATGACAGGAAAGGACCTCAAGGGCAGAGCAAATTGATGAAGTCAGGGCCATTATTTAAGCAAACGTGGCTGGATGACACATACAAAATGGCACTCCAGAGTGACACCTGAGCAAACACACCAAAATCCCAGCCCAAAGAGCTCCCAGGTGACAGCTTTACCTTCACTCTCTCCTTCCCCAGAAAGAAGGCGGTAGCATGCAGGACATCGGCTGCGTGCGTGGAGTTGTGGTAGGAGTTGGAGGAGTGGTAGTTGGCTTCAATCACCTGCAGCCACGCTCGCAGTGTTGCTTCCGAGCAGTTTAAAAACTCAGAGACCCCAAACCGGCCAAAAACTTTCAAGCCCAAATAGACTAATGGCCTAGAAAACATTAGAAAATAGCACTGCTGTGAAAGAGGAAATTCTACAGTTTTAAAGAAAGATGTTTTCTTCAAAGAAACCAACAAGACCTTAGAAATAAAAGGTGGGAGGAATATTAAACATTTTTATCGCACATCTGTAATCTCTAAATAGCCTGGCCAGACTCCACAGTCTCTAAATAGTCAAGGTTACAAATTACTACTTTTACCATCCTTTCAGACTTAATACATTTTGCAGAAATGGCACAGTTCCATTATAGCTTCACCAATTCCTATGATTTTATCTTAGCCTTCAAGAAGCCACAAATAAAAAAAAAATGCTTAAAAGCACAGTTCTTTTGAGTTTTGATTATCTGTCAACCATTCAAAAATACCTTTTCTTTTGAGGAGAAACAGCACACTTTGTACACTACACAGGCACATCTTAAAGGCGACCAAGGCATAAACGACAAAGTGCCAAACATTTACGGGTTCAAATAATCTTAGTACTTCATGAGTAGAGATTCCTACTTCCTGAATATTTGAAGCTGGCAATACGCAAAGCATATCAATGCTTCTTGGGGAAGTTGTTAGCATCAGGTCACTAGTTCACATAACCTGCTCCAGCTTAGGAGGACTGGACCACTTTCTAGAATGGAGACAGGAGCCTGCCAGCCTTTTTCCAAACACAACACCAAAAGCCTCACACTCTCTAGCTTCGAGTTGTGTGGGATGGACTAAATAGAAGTGGCATGTCCTGAATCCTTCAGCTAATGAAGAGGCATGAGACAAAGCCACCAGTTAGGAGGCTGTTGGCATGCTGTGCTTCTACATATAGGTTATTTGAACTGGGAAAACCAGCAGCTGAAAAAAAGAGCTAGTGATGAAAAACTGTGGTTCCCCAAAAATAGCATTGGTGTCGGAAAGAAGAAGGGGGTCTGGAAAGAAGTGGGTGAAGATTCTGGCTGGAGGAAAGATCTTGGAAGCAGGGGAAGATGCTAGAGATCAGAGAGCAGTGCAGAGGTGAACGACAGGATGTCCCTGTGGACTGTGGCCAGTAATGGCAGAGGCTGGTAACTGTGCTGCTGCAACCAACCCAGCCTTCTGCCTGGCCTCCCTGTACCAGCAGCTATCTCCCAGATGGGGAGGGAATTTGAGGTCTAGTGAATGTAATGCTGGGCAGGGGAGCGATGAGCCAGTGTGTGACACAGTAAAGCCAACATCTGCAAATTAAAAACAGACAAATGCAAATTCAGACAATGGTTACTTTCTTTAAACAGAGTACAAGAGCACACGTAGTCTTCCCAATCACTTGCATCTTGGAATGAAAATCACTTTTCACTCTGAATAACATGTTTATTTTTGTGGGCTGCATGACATCAAATCTCCTGATGTCTTCTTTCATTATCTTTCAAAATCTCAGGCCCTTGATCCTGCCGCTGGCTTATCCTTCATCCCAGTTTTTTACTCCTATAATCAAAAGCCACAGTTGCCTCGCAGCTTACAAAATCATAGGGTGATTGAGGTGATGGAGGGGAGAGGTTTGTTTTTTCCAGCCTGACCACTTGTGCAGCATTAAGTAAAAGGGCACGTACAGAATGTAACAACAGTGGACTGTACCAAACAGTGTGACCTGAGTATAGCAGATGGGAGTCAAACAAGGTAGAAATAGAACAGGAAGCAATCTTGGAGGGCTGGAGATGCTGTCAGGAAAGGGAACAGACTGCACAGGGTTCTCCATGGCCTGCACATGCATCTTGACCCTGGTGTGTGCCTGGCTTCTAAGTGGGATATCAACACATACAAGTGAGCACACACAAAAACCAGGAAGGCAGCTCTCACAGACTTGCAGTGTCTTTCTTTACTTTTTCCAGAGCAGAGCACTTTCAGCTACAGAGCCTCAGCAACATTTTTACAAGCACCCAGGAAAAGGAGTCAGGTACCTTTTATTTGTAACAGCTTCCAATTCAAAAATATTGAAGTCCCAGCTTTCCTCATTATCCAGGAGCTGTGCAATACAAGGTGGAACATCATTGATGGTATTTGGCACTGAAAGGTGACTATGGCTCAGGTTCATATCTGTTGAAATGGAATTTGGCACTTACAGCATTTATGGATTTTTTTTTTTTAACATGCAGAATTCAGTTTAGAAAACAACTCTTTTAAAGAAAAACAACTCTTTCTCTTACATGAAAAAGTCTGTAAAAGCCTGTAATATTATATGACTATCAATGATTTGGAAATAAACCAGAAAGATCAATGAACATCTCTTCGAATGACAATTTAATTATTTTCTGGTCTGATTTTCTACCTTTTGAAATGCATTATTTTAATTATTTGAATCTGCTTCAGCTCCAAAATTGAGGCAGTACAGCACTTGTTCTCCAGTCACTTAGATGACCATTTCCAAAGAAAAACATTTCACTGCAAATTAGCATGAAGTTCTATGTCACTAGCATCTACACATGAAATAATACATACAAAGAAAATTTTAAAATGGAGGCTTACTTTTAGAAAACATATACTCATTTCCTGACAGTCTTCTCAAGCCATCCTGAAATAAACAAGTCTATTATAAGCTTAAGGCAAAAACAGCACCCGTGCATCATTTGTAAGAAACATTACCTACATTTTCTCTGTAGGTCCTATTCCTGGATACTGAACGTACTGCTCCTACTGTAGCACTATAAACACCATCCATATTTTAAAGTATTTCAAAACAGATGTGAAAGGTTTCAAGGGACACTAGTATGAGATCTCCAGAAAGAATATTACTAACTATACAGTGTACTGCCCTCCTTGACCCTTTTATTGGCACCTGCACCATTTCATCATTCACATTAACCACCATCATTTATTTTTCATTTCCTTTACACTATTTTGACAAGAATTAGCTCAGTGTTTGTTAAAAAAATGAGGTAATCCATGATGAAATCTGGGTAGTCTGTCTCTGGCAGACAGTTTTGCTACCCTTATGGGGCCAAAGTCGTAACCCAATGAAAGTAAAACTTACTCTTGCTATTGTCATCTAGTTGTCAGGTAGAGTAGCTGTAGAGCAATCCCTTTAATTCCATCTAAGTTTCTAGGGTTTCTAAATAGTACCTCCTTGAGACAAAGCAGATTGGATGATATAGTTTCTAGTGGTGACCACGTTCACTTATATATGAGGATGAATGCATCCAATGGACTGAGACATAGCCATATCTTACAACATCTCAGTGCTTACTGATGGTAGAGATGCCAAAACACTTAAGTGAAACAATGATGAATTACAATTTCCCTTCCCATTCCTTGTGAAATTTTAGCTCAGCAGAGCATTGAGCTGTGATGCAGGACACTGGTAACAGTAATTTCATCTCTACTAATTTTACTCACAGTCATCAGACCTCCAACAAGATCACTTGTGTGAGGATCTTCATCTTTGGTACCTAGCTGGGGGGAGTAAAGTTCTGTTGTCCGCAAGATTTCCAAAACTCTGTCCAAGGCCTCTGCTACTGTGATGGGGCTGTTTTCCTGGGCAGCATTAATTATGTTAATAACCTGAAAGCAGTTTAGGGAGGCAGGCAAGGAAGAGTGAATACCACATTTTTGTTTTCTTGCTACAAAACACTATTGGCTAGATTATGCTACTTCCCATTTACCAAATCCTGTGTAATTCCCCCAAATCCTGTGTAATTCATTTTCTCAATGCAAAAAAGAAGGGCAGAGAGCAGCAACAGCTGGGCTGTGGTTGAGGGAGAAGAGGATGGCTTTTCTTTGCCTTCCACAACGTGTCTCAGCTCCAATCTGGGAAAGCAGCAATGACACTAAGGCAGCTCTAAGGACTGGTCCTGGCACTGCCAGGACTGAGATGGCTAAAGCCCTTGCTTTATCCACAAGCTGCTGCAGGGGCACTACAGGCTATGCCTGGGGAGAGGAAAAGGAAAAGAGTCAGCTGCTGTAATCGGAAGATGGTGCTAGAAAGTTAAGAGCTTGATGATGAGAAGATGGGGAGAAAAGAGAAAATGGTTTGAGGACAGGAGATGGCAGGCACCATGGTTTGTGGGACAATAGATTATGCAGCTGGTTTGTGATAGAAGAATTTGTGTAACACAAATGGTGAAGAAATGAGTGCAGGAAAGCAGGAGACAGAATGTGGTGCAGATGCTACCACTTCTGTGTGCTATCTCATAAATACCAATGGCAAGAGCCAAGGTGAGACTGTAAGTACATGTTCTACACATTTGCAGACGAACAAAGCAGGTTCCTCTTCCTGCCACACGCAGAGCACCTAGTAAGGACATCCTTTTCCCCTTTTTTACCTTTTTCTTCATTACTAGGACTTGGAATGAGATGATGAGATGCAGAAAGTTTTATGAAAAAAAAAGTCTTGACTTTAAATATTCTGTTAAATAGAAAGTAAACTCCTGGCTATACTGCCACAAACTATGTTTTTCCCTAAAAGTGCAACAACGAATTCTGAGTCTGTGCAAAAGGCTCAGGGCTCACCTTTGTGATAGGAGCTTCTATTGTCATTGAGTGGATCCTTGCCATTGAGGAGTTCCGTCGGGTCTGTAAACTTGGAGCTGTCATTAAAGAGAGCACTGATTATACGCTGCAGAGTGTGAATCATCTGACATTCTTTAGTGAGCGCCAAAGGCTGTCATTAGGGAACAGCATGACA
Organism: Anser brachyrhynchus; assembly: GCF_964034855.1. NCBI lineage: Eukaryota > Metazoa > Chordata > Aves > Anseriformes > Anatidae > Anser > Anser brachyrhynchus. Next base: position 20,783,694 of record NC_137697.1, read on the forward strand.
GACCCCAGCCTTGACTCCCACTTCTCCTGTACCTCCCCTCCTGCAAGTTCTTGCTTTACTGATTATTTTCTTGCAGCGTTGTCTATCTCCTTTGCAGGCACCTCTCACTGCTGCTGTCCACTTGCCGTGTACTTAAGCTGTACTAAACTTCACGCCCAGCACCTCCCCCTGTCCTCTTGTTTGCCAATGTATTTCTGTCAGACATGGCTTCTCCTGTGACTGTACGTGCTCCTCTCATCTCAGCAAAGCAGCTGCTCTGATGAAACACATTACTACACCCTGTAACTTGTTCTTCTCACTGCTTACTGTGGCAGAAAGAAATCTCTGCCACCACCATCCCAGGCCTGGCAGGCAGTCACAGACAGGACTAGGAGCAGAAGTACTGCTCTCAAGTAACCAACAGCAATAAATCCCATCATTTCGCAAACTAATGAAACCAAAATACTGGTTAGGGTGCAGAAGCTGCAGCTTTCTGCTAGTGGAGGACCTGATGCTTCACCACGCACTCCTTTAACAGTCTGCCCTCCATCGTGTGGCAGAGCCACTGCTCCTCCTCGTGAAGGCACCAAGCTCTGCCATGCATCACACAGCTACATGGATGCTCATGTTGGGGCTTTGCAATTCGGAATTAAGAAATTTTAAAGAAGTTGTAAGACACTGAAGAAATCTCTGTTCTATCACCTGTGAACCTGTCCGCTTCCTCTTTCATTCTGTGTTTCCATTGCCTGTGGTAAGTCTGTTCTTTATTTCTAACCTTATTCTTGACAGTTTTCTGCTTTCTTACCATCACTACTTTGAGAAGTTATTGACTTAACATCAACCGAGTCTTTCCTTCTGTTCTTGCATTTGAAGGAATGGGATTCTGTAAATACAAAACAAAAGCTTTAAAAATGTGTCAGTAATAAATGTTTCTACAGAGTCTTCTCCATCCAAAATTCTGAACATTAATAAAATAATATTCACAATACCATGTAAGTGGGGGGAAATATTGTAATCTCTACATGTCAGAACAAGGGACTGAGATATAAATTCAGAGTACATCAAGTTACAGCAACTTGCCTAAGGTCACTTGGGAAGCTATTTTGGAAGAAAAACTTATGGAACAGGGAACTCGCTTCACCTAGCTTTAGCTGCCTAAAAGCAGCAGGCTTTCCGCTTGTGTTTGCCTAAGGGAGCTGACAAAGATCACTTTGCGTTAATGGGGATAGAGAGGGGCACACCCTCAGAGCAGGTCATTCTGCTTTAGGAGCGATGCCTAAGGCAGGAACGTTGAACCCCTCCAGCAAGTTCCCTCTGCTCTCCACTGAACACTGAACAAGGTCAGTTCAGCTGCTCAGAGGAGAAATCCCATCTCAGTCAACACTCTTACAAAGCCAGCACAAGGTTTAATCTTTTAAATTTTTTGTTCTTTTAATTTCAATAATTGTTTGTACACTGTTTTAAAAAAATCCAACATATTGAGAATGATTAAAACCAATCCATTCAGTTGCTGTGAAAAATAACCACACATCAAGCTGTCATTCTTGAAACTTCTATTTACTAAAAACAAGTGAAATCATAATATCCAGACAAATGCAAAAGCGAGATGAAACCAACTCATATAAATGCCTGGACAGTGCCTCAATTAAACAATGACAACAAAAATGATTCAGTAAAATTCCATTTTTCCCCAAAACATTACAGTCTGCACTCTCCCTTATGCTTCAAAACAACAACCTTGTATCTATGCACCTCTTTGTGAAAATCTCCACAGTGTCTACTCACAGAGTATACAATATGGCTCTCAAAAATCAGAGATCACTGAAAGCTTTCAAAGGGAGATAACCACTGTGTGAAGACTCAGAAATATAATAAAATTGATATTCTTAATATAAGGGCCAAATCACATAACCTTTTTCAAGACAACCTGCCTGTAATAAAACAAAATGTTAGTATACAGTCTTCTAGAATTAAAAACTAGATTATTCTAAAAAATGACTGGAATGCAGTTTCTGTCTCAAGCATTCTTTACCCCATATTTACAAGAAAGTTTGGATCTTTTTAATTTTGTTATAGTCATACTGGAGAAACTGAAGGTTTTTCCCCTGTTGATACATAACAGTTGGGCATCACTAAATCATGATAAATTATATTATTAATTTGTTTAGTAGGACTCCTCTTTTAAACCCCTTTTCTGCATTAATTTTTGCAGAAGTTTAACACAAAGCACTTGAGTGAGAGAAAACGTACACACAAACATAGCTGCAAGAGGCAGTAGCAGACGAGGTAACTCTCCTTCTGTTACTTCCTAAACTTCCAGCCTAGCCAGTTTGAAACTTTGCTAGTGCCATCTAGAGAGTCTCAGGTACAAAAAAGCTACTCTACATCACACTAGTTTCTGTTGGTAATACTTAAATAAAATTTTACTCTATGCTGGGTGAGTGGAGTGTCTCCCCATCCAGATTTGTTACAAACCACACCACAAACAGAACAATAAACATGGGCTATTTTTCTACCCTCTTCACAAACTGGTTCTAGGAATTTATTCTTGAAGCATAACCATGGACACCAGGGAAGGATAACCAACATCACATAGGTGTGACTTTAAGGTTGCCTGTTTTGAAATCATCAACGTGAGTCTGTGTGGTGTGGCTTCCCAGTCGTGCTGAAATCCCTCACAATAATGAGCAAATCTAAATGCCTCACCACAATTTGTAAAGCATGTTACTACACTAGTAACAACGTGTTACCTAGTAACAAGTGTTCTGCAACTTAATTCACGGGCATTCTCACCTTCCCCTTTCTGCAGACTCCACTACCAGAAAAGGAACAGTGAGAAGGAAAAACTGCATTTATTACTAGGACACAGGAGCAGTTTAACACACCATGGATCAGTTCTAACGGCAACACTGGCAATTAGGGTAATACGTTGCAAATATTGTCTCTTGGCCCCACTCCCACCCTCTCTGGTGGTTATTGTTTTGCACCACAAAGTTCTCCAATGCTTCTACCTACTCTTAACCTACTTTAAAAGCAGGGGATGTCATGCAGCCACTTCCCACACCCTTGGTATGTGAAAATCAGAAGCTGACTGACAATGGACAGCAATGTTGCCTAGTATTTCAATGTGGGAAGGGTCTTGGGTGCTAGAAGGTAACAGACTGAAAGAACGTGCTCTCTCAGAAGAAGACAGCACTGCTGCATCTAGGTCAGATCAATAGAAGACCATTACGAACTTTAAATTGGCCTTTGGTGTCTCCTTCTTCAGGCAAAACTGTTACTACAAACTGCACAGCACTGGAAGATGTAATTATTCCCTTACGTTCCTTCCCAACGTTATCTTTAGTAACTTCTGCAGGTAGCTTTTGATCCAGATCTTAAACGTGCTGTCTGCAAGTAAGGAAAGCTGCCTGAGACACAGAGCAAGGGTTGTGCATACACGTCACAACACCACCGTCATGCTCAATGCTGACTGTCCATGACTAGTTGTAGCCTGGGCACTACAGACACACTTCTTAGCCTCGTGCTGGGCCAAAACTAATTCCCTGCTGGCAGGTCCTAAACTTTGAAACACTTGGGCAGATCTGATAGCACAGTTCCACATTTATTTCAGACAGTAAGGAGTGACAAGATACACCAGCTTTCAGTTCAGACATGGTATTTTAATACGATGAAGAGCAGTGCATCTTAATGCAAGAGATCTCTACGGTAGATCAAATTATTGTTGACTGTTACAAGCCCGAATCATTGTGCAACATTTGAGCAGCTGGCACCAGTCACTGTCCATCTTCTCTGACCACAGACTCAACAGAGGGTAGAGACAACATATCATACCAGCAAAGAACCTGGTCACAACTTCAAGCATTCAAGTGTATAAAGGTAAATGATAGTAGTCTAACCTGACTGAGAATTGTCTCCTGTACACTTGTTATCGTGGTGACTCTTGCAGAGCTGAAGATGCACCAAGAGTAAAACATGTTTGTAAGGGAAAAGAACACAAAAAAGTTTAAAAAGGGCTACATTAAACACTGTCCTTAACCAATATTTTCTGTTCAGTTATTTAAAAAAAATCTCAAAGACTCTTTGGGTGTAACTAGACATGGAGAAATAATATGAAAGTAAACAAACATTCAATGCAGGAAATCACAGATACAATAGTGCTTTTAAATACTAACAGCAAGTTGCTGTTTAATACCTGTCTGTAAGAGAACTGACATTCCATTTTAGATAAAGTTTTAAGTATAAATTGCATATGATTCCATGAATAAATGCAAAAAGAAAAAAAAATAATCCTAAGATGTTACTTATTTTTGCGCTCTGCAAGTATTTTAACACCATTTCCTTGGTTCTGTCTAAGCTAAGTTTGCATGCACTCTTTCATGAATTAGTGATACACCGGGCAGTTACAAAAGCAACACTCCAGCCACTAAGGAGCAGATAGGTCTTATTCATCAGATCTTTGTTTCTAAGTAGTTTTTAACCACTCCCATGAATGAAGAAGTTAAATATAAAATCTTATCAGCTTGTGCTTCTGAAACATCTGAACATTTTGATAGATATTTCAGTCTTTCCTAAAATTTAAGTAGGACTTTTCCATCATCTTAAAGTTACACCTCTTGCTTGGTAATACAACAGGAGATTAAATGCTTCTTTGCTTTTCCTTCCTGCTCAGAAACCAAAGCACAGTCTGTCCAATACATGATAGTTTATTACCTGCTGATCAGTTTACCCCATTCCTTTGTTTTGTGATTGCAAGAAAGTATTTTGCTGTCAATAGAAAAACTGAACAGAACTTTTGGTTCCCCAAATCTTCTCTCTAAAAGTACAGGACTTACGTAGTTAGAGCTAATAAAGACACCAAAAAGGACTAAAAACAACACATAACTTTTATTTTATTTTTTATTGTACTCACTAGAGAAAGTATATTTACCATCTACTTCAGGTGAATAAGCACAGTGCAATACTGCACTCGCAGATTTTACATTACACATCACATTTTGGAATTCAGTACAGTCACCTAACCTATGGTGGATCATTCCTTTGACCAAATCCATTGCCTGCCTGCCTATAGCAAAGCACTAGATTGCAAAACTGTGGTTGCAAACAGTGAGTTAAGAGTAAAGAAAAGCAAGATTGCACTTGTGCAGTCTTTGTGTCCATAAGAGACACAGTATGCTGTAAAGTTGCTACAGGGATTATTTATGAAAGATAGAAAAGATATTATCCAACTTCTCTTTTCCATCAATCTTGAACCCTTTCCATCTTGTTTTCCTTTTTGCTGTTGGCAGGAGATGAAGAGGGTGAAAAAGAAAGAGAAGCGAACGGAAAGGGAAAGCAAACAGAATTCAGGAGTGGTTTACTGTGTTGAATAAGAATTAAAGAAAAGACAGGGAAATTATGCACTAATGTTCCATATAAATGGTGTTCAAAGGAGTACAAGAGACCACTCTTCCCTCAGAAAACTCATTTCAAAAGCTTAAACACCTCTCTTAAAATCAAGCAGGAATTCTCAGAGAAGTCACCTAGTCCCAGTAGAGTAAGGTTGTGGAAGCTCGTCATATATGGTGAATACGGTGAAATACAGGCAGGTGGAGAATGGATGGAGAGCAGCCCTGAGCAAATGGGGCTGATGAGGAACAGCCCTGATGAGGACCTGGGGATGTTGGTTGATGAAAAGCTTGACATGAGCTGGCCATGTGTGCTCACAGCCCAGAAAGCCAACTGTATCCTGGGCTGCACCAAAAGCAGCGTGGCCAGCAGGGCGAGGGAGGTGATTCTGCCCCTCTGCTCTGCTCTCGTGAGACCCCACCTGGAGCCCTGCGTTCAGCTCTGGGTCCCCCAGCACAGGAATGACATGAACATATTAGAATGAGTCCAGAGCAGGGCCGTGAGGATGATCAAGGGACTGGAGCACCTCTCATGTAAGGACAGGCTGAGGGAGTTGGCTGTTCAGCCTGGAGAAGAGAAGGCTCTGAAGAGACCTCATTGCGGCCTTCCAGTACCTAAAGGGGGCCTACAGGAAAGCTGGTGAGGGACTCTTTGTCAGGGAGTGTAGAGATAGGACAAGGGGGAATGACTTTAAACTAAAAGAGGGTAGGTTTAGGTTACATATAAGGAAGAAATTCTTCACTCGGTATGGTGAGGTACTGGCACAGGTTGCCCAGACAAGCTGTGAATGCCCCATCCTAGGAAGTGTTCAAGGCCAGGTTGGATGGGGCTTAGAGCAGTCTAGTCCCTGCCTGGGAGGTGTCCCTGCCCGGGAGGTGTCCCTGCCCATGGTAGGGGGTTCGAATTCAATGGTCTTTAAGGTCCTTTCCAACCCAAACCATTCTGTGATTCTATGAACTGATACAACTCATCTGAACTGCTCATTCTGGTCCCAAACTGTATCTGCATTTAGTCTTTGGATATCCACCTCTGTTCCACAGTTGAAAGAAAACCTTGGCACATTCCTCTAAGTACTCCAATAAAATAAATAAATAAATAAGTTCATGAATACTTTCTTACTCCTTCTGTAGCCATGACCTGAAAGAGATATGTAGGGTAAGTTATGAGAGTAGTTACATGGTTTATCTTGAACCGATATGCTCTTAAGAAGAGAAACAACACCTCCATTATAAATTTATGTATGTGCAAACAAGGACTCTATCCTTCCAGGTCTCAGTTCATAAAGGCAGAATTAATCATTAGCCAGGCTTCAGCATGCACAAATAGTCACATGAAAGTCAATCCTCATTCACAGATCTCCTCTGTACAAAAAATTACTACAGTTTCAGACGTATTATTTTCTGTGCATAAATCTAATATGGTTCTTTTTTGTATGGAATAAATCTGGCACAGAAATCCATGAAAATTTCTTTATAGTGGTTTCTGATTATACTGTAATCTCTAATACTATGATATTCCTTAGAGAGTCTGTCAGTAATGCCAAAGAACATGTCTACATTTTTAACTGTGAAACTATATATAGTAATGTAAGGATGTTTGAAAGCCTGTATACAGTGTCTGAATATTGAGTTCAAGCCACTTATAATTACACTGATGAAGTGAAACAGAAATTTGGATCAAAATTTGAATCATAGCAGATTTTACCACCCTATAACTTATTACATTGGTTTTTTTTCCATTTATTCTTACATAAAGAATTACCTTTGGTCTGAAGAGAAACCTTTTTTTTTTTTTTTTTTTTTTTTTTCGTTTGGGGGAAAGTTCTAGGATTCAAGTATTCAGAAATGGATTCCAGGATTTACCAAGCATATGACTGCCACATGGGCTTAATTTTCCCCAGAAGGTACTTTTGAGAAAATGAGTTTTAAAAATCCTCAACAAAAGCTGGGTACAAATTGAACTGGAGGAAAAAAATGATGGAGGAAAAAAAAAAACTTACAAATATTGTATTTGTTGCAAAAAAGTCTTTCCAGATTTGTTTTGCAAAATAAGAAATATTTAAGTGTTAAGAAATGTGGTGGTCTTTTGCTCCACTGCTTAAGATGCCCCCATGGCTAGAGGTAAAAAAAAAATCAACAACAACAACAACAAAATGAGTCTTATTACAAAACAATTTCTCTTTAAAGTGTGATTAAATGCAACGACTGATTTATTTTAGAACTGAAGCCTCATTTAATCTTCAGATCTCTTGGCAATAAAGACCACAGACATACACAATTCAATATATAACACCATCATGCTGACTTGTGAACCTACGCCAGCTTTCTAAAAGAAATAACTGACACTGGAATTCAATCACTCAAACTCCTGATGGTATTTTACTTAGGAAATTGCACAGTATGACCATGAGTGGGCTGTGGGGGATGAACAAATGTTCCTGGAGCAGAGCAAGTGCTGCTTACAGGATGACAAACATCACCCTCAACTCCTTCTGGGTTACAGATTTTGCAGTCTTACTGCCTCCTCTTCCCCCTTGCTATCCTTCCATGCATTTAGTCCTCAGCTTTACCTGCAGAGAAGCTTATTTCAGTGCATTAACATGAAGAGTCTGTACCCCCACCAGTGCACGGGATCACACCACGGAGAGCCAAAAGGTTAAAACTTCATGAAGAGCACTGACACCACCATCTGGATAGGACAAGATGGCTCAGCAAGATGCAGTAGCTCAGGATATTCTGATATTTCCAATAGGCTTTCAACTACCAGTATCTGTGGCTGAAATGCTGAAGTCTCATCGCTTGTAGGTGGCATGTCTCCTGAAGAGATGCCAAGTCAAGCCTGAGCTATTTGGTTTATACACGTGGAAAAATCAAGCAGCATCCTGTCACACCCTAAGCAATCTACAGTGCCTGAAGGCACATGATCATCTCACCCAGCTGCTGTATTGTCAAGGGAGAGGTAAATTTATTTTTCAGGAACGTACTGATACAAAATGGCAGATGAAAGCAAGGGACTGCCTTACAGCAGAACATGAGGATGACTTCAGAAAGGTCTAAATGAATAGAAGAAAGAGATTACTAGCTCCAAAACCAAAGAACAGGAGTGTCTGTGATGGGCTTGCCTACCTCTGGGACTGTTCTACATTATTGTTTGATAAAGTCTCATTTAACTCAAGGGCAGCACATCCTCAATGCATTAGGAACAGGGAAAATTGCTACATCTCAGCAAGCGGACAAATAATAGTCCTTACCTCAACTCTCTAGATGCAGACAGAGTGCTATTAACTGTTTAATTCTTCAATCCCTAAAAACATTTATTTCAATTGTACAAATGCAGAAAGTCTACGCAGTGAGACATTTGCCCTCTTCTCCCTGACTTTTCAAACAAGATGGTGTACTGTGTCTTAAAATACTGCAGTTTACTGAGAATTTGAAATATAGAGGCTACCACAAAACTAACTGAGTGAAATTCAATAGCTAAAGTAAAACCCCAGGAGCCATTTTATTAACACTATTTTGTCACTAATTCAACGATAATTTTCATTTTAATTTTAATCAAGCTTTAATGGATATTTAGCCTGTTCTGTTAACTGCTACAGAAAATGAAGCTCTTCTGCAAAGTTCAGGTTGAGCTTGGCAGCTACACAATGTTTTCTCTTTGACTGAACTTCTCTTTGCCACCAGAGGGTGTAACCTGCAGTGTCCAAATGCTGACCACAATAATACCACCATACCAGTAACGCTACAAAAATAACCGTAAGGAGTCTTATGAATATTGTATAGATATTCTTACATGTCACCAATACCACCCATATAAAATGAGTAAGAAACCAAACCAAAGCCTCAAGACACTGTCAGAGTTTTCTGTTCAATGCCGCAACACCTGATACTGTACTTAATACACACAGGAGAGACTTCCACTATGGAAGAGAAATGCAAAAAATCACTTAGTTTTGTTGGCCACACCTTTTTCTTTTTTTTTAAATTTTTTTAGTGAGAACCTTAAATCTCTATAGACTACACATTCTGTTAGGTTGTGGTCTTTAATCTTTGTAGCAGATCTCTACTTCTGTACAGATCCCCTAGCAGTTCTTATAATCTGGGCTCACCAGAACTCTAAGGCTGCCCATGCCCATTGGATTCAGGCTTTATTTCCTCATAACTGCTCATGATTCAATACTAAAAAGCATTTATTGATGGTGCTTTCCAACAGTGCAACAGTATAAAGAGTGTGAATGTGGCCTTTGACACGTTACTATAATTTTGGTCTCAAATTTACTGGCTTAAGCAATCCAAAGAACTGAGAGATTAAAAACAGAAGACAAAAGCACTTTTATCTATATTCCTATTGGTGCTTTTCCTAGATGGCTGCAAACCTGCAATTGTTTTGCACTGATGATCTTTTATAAACAGTATGACATTTACGCTGTCCTGCACCAATCTTTCAGCTGTGTGTATGTTACAGAAAAAACATCAAATGCTATCTCAATTCCAAATCAATGTCAAAGCAGCTGTAAATGAAACAGCATGAACTATGTGGTTTTATTAATGAATTAAGAAAAAAGAAATACATGTAACATTGACACTACTTCTTTTACAAAAATCTCTTGCACTCCAGGCTGAGCGCTTTTAAAATCCTGCTACTGTAAATGATACCTTGCTGCCAATACTAAAATATATGTTTTGATCAAAATACAAGGTAAGGTTAAAACACTTCAAGCTTTGTTTTTAAGTGGTAAAGCTTCAGTTCTTCCAGAAGCTATGAAGATTTCTCAGTTGACTTGATACTACCTTGCACAAAAACCTGTGCAAGGGGCATGGTTTCAACCAACAGAATACTACCTATTAACTTTTTCCAAGAGTAGTTTTCCAATAATGTATTACAATAATGTATTATTGGCTTGTTATACTGAAAAAGGGACAATTAGAAATTATAGTGACTTTCCACATACCTTTATGCACAAGTGTCTTTACCCCCATGAAAGATAAAAGAATATTTAAAATTCTAGACAAAAGATACATAACTCCATCCCTAAAAAAAAGGGATTTTAAGGAAAATGGAAATGATAGGAAATATGTTTCACAAGTACATCTTCACTCCACAATGCTGCCAGCTACTCTTTATGTTCCTACCTCATACTGCTTTCTTCCTACCTCTTACTTCTACAGACCATAGAGAGATTTCAGTCCTCAGCTCAGAGAAGCCCAGAATTCCTTACTCTTCAAGCCACGTACTAAAGTATTTTTGAGGCAAAACATGCAATATAACCATTTGGTTCAGAGGCGCTTTCAGATGGAGTGAACTAGGAGTAGATCACATCGAACGGCTTCTCATGCCACCAGATTTGTTTCAGAACCTGCTTGGGTGGATATGTGCCTGGACTGCAGAAACTGGGGTGACAGAATCACTGAATGGCTGAGGTTGGAAGAGACCTCTGGAGATCACCTGGTTCAACCCCCTGCTCAAGCAGGGACACCTACAGTAGTTTGCCCATTACCTCTTATCCCGTCACTGTACACCACCGACTTCCCTTCAGGTATTTGTAGACATTGAAGAGATTCCCCTGAGCCTCCAGGCTGAATAGTTCCAGCTCTCTCAGCCTTATCTCATAGGAGAGGTGCTCCAGTCCCTTCATCATCTTGGTGGCCCTCTGCTGGACTCTCTCCCATGTGCCCAGGTCCCTCTTGTACTGGGGGTGGGCAGAACTATACACAGAACTCCAGGTGTGGCCTCATCAGAGCTGAATAGAGCAGTTCACCTCTGTTGACACTTTGCCTAATGCAGCCGAGGATCACTGAGAGTGTTTTGAACTATGGCTTGGATTACACCCCTCCACAGCACACTTTCTGTGGTGTATGTGATATCTCAGGTCCTACTTCCAGGTAACATTTTATTCAATTTATACTTTACTCAAGAACCACACATTTGCAAACCTTGCGACAGCTGAGCATAGGTCATTATCAGCTCTAAGTATGTCAGATCAGAATGGCAAGAGCAGTTATAGAAAAAAATACCCTGAACTCCCTTTGCGTTATAGTCTGTGCTGCTCCACAATATCACAGACTCAACTGTCGTATCTAAGTTCCAGTGAATAAAAGGCATTCTCTACTCAGCAGTCCTACAAAAGGAAAATAGTCCAGCATAAAAAGGCTAAGCAAATGCAAAAGTTTCTTGCTTGATCCAACATGCAATGATAATATGAGAATGTTTTTCAAAGAGGATGTGATCTATATTCATTTCTTAAACAAAAAGTCAGTAAAAGTGATGAAAATTAAGACATGGAAGGAAAACAGTACCTGCTTGTTGTTTTCATTAGTACATCGCAGCCTTTTTAGGGACACAAAGTGTCTTATCTTCCTAGCAACAGAAATAAGCAATTGTTACCACATCAAACTGTAGTGATACACTGCTATTTTTTAAAGCTGAATTCTTGATGCTTTTATGAAGCAAGATACCAAAACCAACACCAAATGGCTGACTGAGCAACAAGCACTCCAGTGTTATAGCTATGTTTTTGTCCTAGGATATGTGATTCTTTTGCTTCTGCAGGAATTCACCTGCCCATCTGGGAGTATAATTTGGCAACATACACATGATACACTGTAAAAGTGCAAGCACATACAAGCATGGTCATAAAACAAGAGAATCATCTAGCTGATGATCCTTCCAGCTGACTGGTTAACAGTTTGTATACTGTAGAATAACTTCATAAAAAAATGTATTGTAACATCAGCCTAAACATCAGTTTTTAGGTGTCTAGATGAGCAACACTACTAATTGTTATGATTTTACAGTCCTTTTAGCCAGAGTAGGAAGACACCAAAATGGACAAACATGAGTAAAAAACATGGCCTTCTTAATTTTGCTTATTCTTTCCGCATCACTTAAAATCAGTAGTTCTATCATCACCCTGCTCCTAAATACGTAGAGGTTCACGCCAAACTCTCAGATAGGGAAAGCAGAAAGAATGACCCCCCAAAAAACAGAAAGCAACTGTGCTCTGTACAAGTTAGTTACCCTCCTTGACCGATCACAGGCGTTATCCTCACATGCTGCTGGATACTGTCTCCTGATTTTCTGTTTGTGTAATAAACCCCTTGCCATTCCTAAGCAAACACACATAACCGAGACAGTGTCTAAGAATACTCAGCTTGCAGTCAAATATTCACTTATTATTACATAGTCTTTCTGTAGTAAATAATTACATACTATTTCATGGTTGTATTTTTAAAATAGTGTAAAATGTTGTAATACATAGTTCCACCTTTAACAGATATTTGCTTATCAAAGGACAGTGCAAAATTTTTTCATATATTTCTCTTGTGAGAGAGTACCCAATATTTAGAAAGAAGTTTAGGAATCAGAGGAACAGAATTCTGATCAAATATAAGCAACTCACGAAAACAGTGTCTTGTGTTTTTAAACCTAGAGTATTAAAAACAAAGCAGCCTGGAAATCCAAATCACAAGCACAAGCACAAGCTTAATTTTACTTACTTACCTTTCCTTTTTTAATAAATGCATTGATAGTGTCTGAAAGATCTGCACAGTTTTTAACGCTTTTTGGTATTTCAGTGAGTTCCTTGCCAATGAGCTCTCCCTTGTGATACCCCATCATCCGTTCAAAGGCTGAATTAACGTACTGTCAAACAAGAAGAGCACACTTAAAACACAGTTACTTGCACATGACTGTCTAAGTATTTCAGGACGCACATCCATAGCCATAACCACACAGCCCTACAGTTCAGTGTTTGTCACATAAAAATACTATGCAAATGGAGAAACATTTAATTTACATAAGGAGTTGAACACAGAATGGGATATACAAACTGTTATCAGAAAGCACAGAAAGAGAAGTCAAAAACCCTTTACTGTACAGGTTATCTAGTTCTGCTATGGATCTCTTTGTTGTTTTACCATAAGTAACATTACTTCACTGGAAATGATCATCTAAATAAAGGTACAAAAAGAAAGGTCTTAGAAGTTCAGCAAGTGTCAACATGCAGCATCCAGAATTACTGCAGAAATATAGCAACAAAATTAAAATACAGAATTAGAAATTACTGAGCAAAGAACTCTTTGGGGTTCCTGTCTTCAAATTCTACAAAATGATTAACTTTTTTTCTCCATACCTGAACAACATGATCTTCACTGGTTATTTCTATGGCTTCCTGACAATGGTCTAATGCTGTAAACACTGCATTACATGCCCTGAAATTAGTAAATGATTCACATTAGTTTTATTGTTAGAGTATTTTGCTTACCATAAATGCATTATTACACTGTACTTATCAGTAGATGAATCACAAACCAGAATGTCATTATGATTAAACCAAGTACCCGTCTCCATTATAACTTTTTGAAGCAATTCATCTTCAGACATTCCTGTTGTTCATATGTTTTTCTGCAGATCACATTGTAAAATTGCTCATGAGTACTGCATCAACTTAATAGTATGTTGCTTTTTCTAGACATGCTCTAGAGAGCAGGAACTAACACTTAGCTGTAAAAATAACAAATGGCTGTTACATTACAATAGAAAGTTTTGTGATCATTAAAGATAGGGAACAAAAAAAATCACCACAGCACAGATACATATAAAGTTACAGCAAAAAGATCTCCACTGTCAAAGAAGTTGTAATGCAACATAATAAGAGTAAATAATTGAAGCCATTTCAAAGTCCTAGTCAGAAAAATATCGCTTTTCTTGCCTCCAAGTAATAATTCAACAACTTGATCTCCATACTTCCTGATTTTAATTAGGGGCAAAATTAATCTCCACTTCCCATTTTTTCAGGACTATCCTTTAACTAACACAAGAAAACAAAAATCTTGCCCTTTTGCTACAGGGTTTAAATTGCTTATAATTTACACAGAATGGGACTAACATTAATGCAGGCTCCTAGCATAAGAAAGCAAACTACGGATATATAGCGTATACAAAAAGAAACAACTCAGACATACCTGCTTTGATAGATGCCAGTACTTTATCTTTGATGTGGACTAAACACAAACTAATTATCTGCTATGTACTTCTCACTGCAGGTAGCATAAAGTGCATCATGCATAAACATCCTTGTTATTACCTAAAAGGGACATCTTGCTCACAGACTGCATAGTGGGGTTTGAATTAATACTGATGACCAGCAAATCATTAGCAGAGAAGTATTCTGCCTCCGTATCAAGAAATACAAGACATTGCCAGCTTTGCTCATCATGGAAGTAACACAGAAACAAATAGAAAACAAAAAGAACTATAAACAAAGACATACACGTGCAGTTGTGTGGATGAAGATTTGTAGGAAGAAGTGTTGTATACAGAATACAACAGTAGTATTTCAGTTCATACAAGAAAAGGAGCTCTCAGTATAATTTTACAAAGGATGCTCTAGCAGTCCAAGCCAGCTCCATGGTGTGATTTTTTGCTGTATGAAACAAGTAATTTATCTCAGTGACAGATACTCATCTGGTACACCAGCAGCTAGCAACAGTCATTAAGTAAACTTCCTGCAAGGAAACACAGCAATGTTTGCACTATTCAAACCCTATTTTTATCATTTGATCTGGCAACCAAGCCAGCAAAATTAAAAGTTCAAATGGTCCACGCTATTTCTGATTAATGCACACCTCCTACAGATGCCCAACCCAGTTGCATAACAGGTGAAGCAGAAAAGCTATGATGAGAAACAGTTTCTGCTTGGAATAGGACACACTTTGGTCCACTGAAATGACCTTAAATACTGCTTTCTCACACAGTTTCTCTTGTATGTGAACACCTGAAATAACCTGTTTTTAGTCCCATTGATTAACTTTCTGAAAATATTATCTCTTCCCTTCCATATATACAAAGCTGTACTGAAGACCTATTGAGACAGCAAACAGATCAGAGACCAGGAACCCTGTGGGATAAACATAATGTGCAACACTTCTTCACCCCATTTCATCAAACCACACAGATGAGAACAAACTGTAACCAAGCAGACTTACCAAACACTAGTTGTTTTAATTTTATGGTAAATTCACTTAGAGCATCTGCCTAACTGGGCAAAAATAGGAAGAAATCATCTTTTGCAGGATATCAGCTTCTCCAAGTTACAAGTATTCCTTTTCAGAAAGTTTATCTTTCAGAAGACTACTTTATGCCCCCAGATGTTAGTATAAATGTTATTGTAAGTGTTCATGTGCTTATCTGTAGATGAAATGCTTCTGGGGACTGACACTGTTTCCTTCAAATTTTAAGGTTTTGTTTTGTTTGTGGGTGTGCGTTTTAAAATAAACTCACAGCAAAACATGGTAGCCGATAACAAACCATGTTCCCTGAATTTTAATTATCTGCATTTGTAATTGATATCACTCATGTAGAGATGCTCAAACTGTATTGGCATGCAGTTCTTGAAATGAATTATTCCATGTGTTAAAGCAGGAAGTTTTCAATGAGAAGGATATAACATTTATTAGAAAAATAAATAAATGAAAACAAAACATACCACAAAAGACCATTGATACATTGTTAATGTCTTAAAGAAACAAAAGGATAATTTTAATTCTTCTATATTTTGGTAAACAGTAACTGATGGAAATGCCAAAAAGCTTCTACATACAGAATAAAAAGCAATGAATGCTGTAACACTTCTCAGCTAAGAAATTAAGGAGGCCATTTGCACAGACCTATGATTTCTTTCAGGAGTCTGACTTTGTACATTGTCAGACAACAAAGTTCTACAACTGGAACACTGGCTAAACCATGAGTAATCTTGAAAACTAGATCTAACATCTCGAAAATTTTCCTTTCTCTCCATAGTATTCTTGTTACTACAAAATCTGGTTTATTGGACTTAAACATAAGCTACAGGTTTTGCATGTATGAATGACATCTGATCTTATACATAAACTGGTGTTTTTCATCATTGATGACTTAATTCTGAAGTCACACATTTCACATTGTTTTCTACTGAACCAAGTCAGGACCACCGTAACACCTAATTAATTTCTAAAATTTCACTGTTGTTTTATTTTGCTGCTGAGCCTTTGAAAACACCTATTAAAAGTTGTGTAAGCCTGAATCCTTTTTCTTTTTTCTGAAAATTTTACTGTAATCTTATTTTGTATACACAAACACATTCACTTGAACATGAAGTTTCTAAAAATCTACTGCTTAAAAAGAAACACTGAATCTTGTAGAGAAGTGATAGTGTTCTCTGTCAAAGGAACTGGAACTCACTTTTGAGATCTAGAGAAATACAACTTCTCTGTGTGACAGCTTTAAGGGCTCTTTTTACATAGAGTTGAATTACAAAGATATTTACATGTAGGTATAAGCACTTGTATTAAATATAAAATTAGTCATATTACATGATAATGGAATGAAAGTCTTTAATTTCTTCTTACCTTAGTGAAACAAATAATTAGACAATTAGATATTTCTCACTAAAATAAAAATTCATGATCCTGAACTGTCAAGTCTTGCACGGACAGGAAAGTAAAAACTCAGGGTATAAAGAGCCAGCTCAAGATGGTGCTCAGCTCAAGCTGTCAGGTATGACATCTCACACATCTGTGAGCAAGAACGATTTTGTGAAAATGTCCTGTCCTGTAAATTTGCAGCCCTTAAATCTTACACACAGGACAGAATCTGTAGAATGCTACCCTTGCAATTAAGTGAGCAGAAATTGTTCTGCAGTATTTCTGTTAAAGGTTCTGACTCTGATGGTGATACCAGTAATGGCTGCTGTAACATTGCCAAATTCAACATATGTGCCTCAAGATGTATGGACAGAAGCAAGTATCAGAATAAGGGATGGGCATGTACTGCTTTTTGCGTTAAGGAAAGCTTTCATTTAAACTACCAATGAATGAAGCATACCAATGAAGCTTTTTGAGGGTACCAGTTACTAAAGCACTTAGATTTGTTACAAATTAACTGAACAGCAAAATAAGGCTATAGGAATTGGTTAACATATGTGTATATCATGTATAACAAAGCACATACATGCATAGCTGGGAACGTAGACCAAACAATTTATGTTGTGCACACTCTCTTACACTTCTACATACCGTAATTTGAACTGAGATCGTACTTCCCCATGTTCTATTTGAATCAGCTCATTGTAACAAGCAGTTATGCTGCTATTCTCCATGAAACGCTGGAAAACAAATCAATAGTGCATGAAATAGACTGGAAGCTTTTAAATCTGTTATTCCTGTTCCTGCTTCTAAAACTCTAACCTGATAAAGACAGCTGGCAACAGTCCAACAAAAGGCCACAAAAATGATTAAGGGACCAGAAGATCTTTCATTTGAGGAAAGGTTGAGAGAGAGGTGGGACTGTTCAGGTTAGAGAAGAGAAGACTCAGGGGAGACCTCTTCAAGGTATCTGAAGTGAGAATGCAAAGAGGACAGAAGCAGCCTCTGTTCAGTGGTTCCCAGTGCCAGGACGAGAGGCAGTGGGCACAAACTGGAACACAGGAAGTTCCTCCTGACACTAACTAACTTGTGAGTGTTGAGTGTTGGACTTGATGATCTTAAGAGTCTTTTCCGATCTAAATAATTCTATGATTCTAATTAGGAAGCACTTCTTGACTGTGAGGATGACCAAGCACTGCCACAGGTTGCCCAGAGAGGTTGTGAAGTCTTCCTCCTTGGAGATCTTCAAAAGCCACCTGTATGTGGTCCTGAGCAACCTGCTCTGTGTGTCCCTGCTTGAGCAGGGAGTTGGACCTGACGGCCTCCATAAGTCCTTGCCCACCTCACCCATTCTGTGATTCTGTACAAATAAAAAGCCTTAGTTGTACCTTTTGTGTTCAGGACTCATCTTTTCCATGGGAATGATTTTCTAGTCATTATGACAACATCACTAGTTAAATACAAAGCAAATATGAAGATATGCTGAAATCACAACTGTGAAATTTGCCACTTGGTGTTAGGTATTCAATTAGAAAATAGATAATCTAAAAAAAAAGCCCACAGTCTCAAACAAAAACAGTATAATTTGTATGTTTCATTTTGAACAGCAATGTCTTAATTCAGAACAGAAAACGAATACCTTAGAGATATAAAACATTCATGCTAAAAAAAAAGAAAAAATGTAATGACATTTTGCATTTCATCTGTTTTTCTGCAAATACTACATCCAAAACTCAGAAGTTGTAGTAACTTTGATCCACAAGTAACCTCACTGAGTCATCACTTTTGAATTCAGAAGTGCAGAAAAGTATATAAAGTAAGTAATGTGCTGACAGCAGCTAACAAGATTTTTATATACTCCAGATGGAAATAATGTCCTTTACTTGTTAGGCAAAGGCAGTAAGCTTAAAGGTATTGTGTTCGGTCCATCTGAAATCAGAAACTTCATGTTCATCACAAAAGTACTAGTAGATTCTCTGACTTCAGCTAAAGTTTACTGTTCATCAGTAAGCTGCTGCTCTAAGGAGCTAAATCACTGCTTTATAAATACATGCACAGACTTTGTTTTTCACAGAAAATACTCTGTGATGTCATCAGTTCTCACAGTACAGCTGCATGCTGAGTCAAGAGCCAGCAGTCAAAACTGAAGAACAAAGAATGTTTTTGAGGAACCTGTGCTTCTCTCTTGTTTTAAGAATTGTGTTTTGGAGACCAAGAGCTTAATCCCAAGTAGCCACCAAAACGTAAAAAGTAAATTTAAAAATAACTGTTAACATTGGTCTACCTTATCCCTATAATGTAAAGATATTAAAATATTTCTACAACTGTCACTTTGCTTATTAAGTGAATGCCTGGGAAACCAAAAGGCACAGTATAAAGCTGGTAGAAACTAGGGTTCAGATGATGATGTGTTCTTTGCAAAACAAAATGCCTGCAAACTTTTCTTCTACAGCACTGAAGATTTAGATTTTCACTTTTAGAGTGCTGTTTTAAAGTTTCAAATATACTTATAGGAAATTTAAAACAATAAAAATACAAATCTATCAATAACATACTATTTAAGCACTGATGGCTGCTGATTTTACAAGCTAAATTTCCTAGAACGTATTAAAGGTCTTTTCAGTTTGAATTTCAATGTATTATCATTTACTGACAAAATTTAAAAGAAAATGAAGATAACATGTTGGTATGATTCAATGCCAAGGAACCAAGAACTGCAGCTTGTTGGAAGTGTTAAGCCTGCTCTTAACTGCTGTATATATTTTTCTGCAGGTGCACAGAATCTCTTTATTTAAGTTTATAATATTAATATATTATTAACGTACTAGTTCACTCAAACCTGAGAAACCAGCTTGGACCTGAAAAAAAGCAGACAACGTTTCCTTTTTCTAATTTGTGCATATAAACAAGGCACAAGAAGAGGAAGATCTATTACCTCTGAAATACTAGAATGCTGACAGTAATACCTTCTTTTTAAAAAGTTTCTTATTTATACAGTACATTTTTATTTAACTAACATTTACTTTTAAATTACATTTGACTTCATTATAATCAGATTCCACTATCATCCCATACAGAACTTGATGTAAGCCACAAAATTAATCAGCTAATAAAAATGCATCATTCTTCTTGCTTAGCAAGAAGTACCAGGTTCAGCGTTAAAAATTTGCTTTGTTGCAAACCAACAAGTTTTAAGAGTAATGGGTCAACAGAATCAACATTTGTTTAGAAAAAGAACTAAAGTTCAAAATGCAAAACAATTTGCACTTGAGCAACGGCAGAAATCAAGGCTTCCTCCTTTGGTAATTTAAGTCACAGTTTAAAATCAGTCAGGAAGTCAAATCACTTACTTAGTCCATCCTAAGGAGGCCATTTCTATTATATTCATGAGACTTAGGGGGAAAGATCAGCATCATGAAGGTAATGCATTAACAAGACCATTAATACGCAAACACAAAAGCTATTACTGATACTGGAAAAACATTCAGAAGACATGTAATAAATCCCTTTCTTGAGAAGAAGGAAGAAAAAAACAGGGCAAACTCAGCATTAAAAAAAAAATGCCGAAAGATTCCTGAAATCTTTCTCTGGAAAGTGGTCATAAGATCTTTTAGTGATCCAGATGTGGATGAAAATCAATCTTCATTGATTTCATTAGAAGTAATGAAGTGATTATTCAAGTATACTTTTAGTATATTACATATGTACACATAAACATAGAAAGATATTTCTGTAACACACGTATACACAAAGTTAACAGAACATTTTAAAGCAAAATAATCAGCTATTCACAGCATGAAAAAAACATTAGGGTTGATGCATTTGCAAGCATATCTCCTAAGTATATTAAAGGAGTCCTGGGAATGTTTACATCCTAAACCTGCTATAAAAATTCTTTTTTTTTTTTTCTACAAAACTCTAGAAAAAAGTGACAGACTAATTGGCTACAGGATCAGACACTTCATTAGTCAAGTTGGAGATGCATTTAGAAGACAGCTACCACCAGACAGACCCATGTTTTGTCGAGAGAAGGGGTGGAGGAAGATGAGGAAATAATGTGACAAACACCAATACAATGAATAGTGATAATGCAAAATAAAGCTATCAGAAAAGATGGACTGTAAAAATAAAATCAGTGAAGAGAACAATATAATTTTAGCAGATGTGATTTTACAAAAATCAATTATCAATTTTATTATGCTGCTGAGGAGAAGATCCCAGGAGATACTGTTCCTCTACTTGGAGAAGGGGGTTATTTTTTTTTTTAATTTATATTTTTTACTTTTGTTTTGTTTTGTTTTTGATATGGATTTAGGCCCTAGAAATCCCTACCCAAGCAGAAAAAAATCCTACAGCCTCCCCTCTGTGAAAACAGGATCTCTGACATCAGATATATTTTAAAGGCTTGAAAATAATTCAAGTAGGGGATTATTATATGTTGCAAGCTCCCCAGTATATGTGGGACAGCTAGAGGGAATGGTTAGAGACTGTACCAAATCTTCTCTCTTCACTTGCCAGAACAGCTGTCAGGTGCAAAAAGATCCAACAAACTTTTATTTTTGTTGGAAGAAAGCATGACACTAAAACGCACCTCAGTAGCACAGTGTCTCCCATGTCTGAACTCAATATTGCACTTGAAGTCATAATACAGCCCACTAAATACATTGTCCTGCATTTTTTGAAAGGGAAAACAAGACTTGAGAAGCTAGAAGATGGTAAGCAACTGAAGCTATATTTACAGAGCTGCCTTTCTGCTCTCACCTACAAAGCTGTTTTAAGAAAGAGAATGAAACAGTTCTCTTCCCTTCTGCTTCCTGTACAGGACAACTTTTAATGCTGTCTTGAAAAGAGAGGGTTCGGGCCAACACAACAACCCAATTCAAACCTCAGTGAAAAAACAACATCTTTTTCCCTTCAGCAGGTGCTCGACTAGGCTGGTACTCCTTTTAGAAGAGGAATCCTAGCAGTCACAAAGACACAGAAACGTCCAGATGACTAGGCAGCATGTTGTTACATGCAGCACACATTAATCAGGGCACCACATTGTTTTTTCCAATGCACTCATAAACAAAACCCACCCACCATCTGCCCAGACCACATGGAATTAATCTCTCCACATCACTACTTATTCTGGAAGGACTAGCTAGATCACAGAGTCTCTTATTTCACATGCTTCTCCAAAACATTATTGAAGAGTACCCAATCAGCTGCCACTATTTTCTCATCAATAAATCTGGAACAGAAGCAAACGTCTAGTTTACGTGGAGGATTCATTTCCAGTTTGAGGAAAAAGAAGTGTCTGTAATTTACAAAGCAATCATAGGTACTATATTAAACATGTAATTTATCAAAGAAGACATACCCTATCAAAGCCTGCATTAAGAAGGGGAAGAACAGAAGTCTCGTCTTGATCAGCAGATCTATAAAATAAAACATGTTGGTCACTCAACACGGAAGACCTAGATGGTATCAGTTTGACAGT
Source organism: Anser brachyrhynchus (assembly GCF_964034855.1). Classification (NCBI taxonomy): domain Eukaryota; kingdom Metazoa; phylum Chordata; class Aves; order Anseriformes; family Anatidae; genus Anser; species Anser brachyrhynchus. The sequence goes on from NC_137697.1 coordinate 20,805,945, forward strand.
TATTAAAACATAATGTAGTAATAAGTCTTACATAAAATACACATATAAAAGCATAATAATACAGAAGTTGATCTTCTGAATATGTCAAAGATGATACAATCTTCTTTTGTAGATTTTTGCAACTGTTTCTACAACCTGAAAACAATTCCTATAGCAAACCTGACAGGTATTCTACAGAACACCTGTCTCTTCACAGACACATGAGGGTGTTAGAAGAAGAAAAAAAAAAGCATTAAGAGAATAAAAGACATCCTGTCATATCTTACAAGAAAGAATCTAAAATAGTGTTATTAAGTAAAATGTGAAATGAGCTGTAAAGCATTGTTCAGCAGCAAACTTAATCTATTTCCTAATCTTGGCAGGAATATTTCCTCTTCTGCCACTCAGTTTGCTAATACTTTAAATTAACTAGGAAATTAACAAAAGAGGATGGATTCAGCAGTGTGTAGGAGTTTTAACAAAGATGGGAAAGCTCTCTTCTTCTAAGGTATTTGATAAACCATGTAATTAAGTCAATAAGAATTCTGCCTGAATACATGGGGTATGAATTATCCGATAAGGATTTCAGGACCACACTCTGCTGAGTTAAGTACAATGAAGTTAATGAAGTTTACTCCATTAACAAGTTCCCTAATAATCACAGTTTGTTACATGATCTAGTTACTTCCTTTAGAAAATAATACATTTTCTTCTATTCTTTCATTTTAGAAACTAACACATAGGTGTTTATTTTTCCTTAGTATCCAAACCATTACATTATGATCCCTTGAAGACAAGGTGATATATTGCTCTATATAATTGGAAGGTTATTTAATACTTAAATAGGCCATATACATCATTTACCCATTTTAGGTAAAAATAACTAATAACCTTATTCTATAAGGCTTAATAATAAGATATCTTCTGTTATTAGATAACTATTTTATATAACATTCTTATGGAGTAAAATAAAAATATTTCACAAAACAGAGTAAAACGTACATGCGTGGAACCACAGCAAGTATTACAGTGTGTTCTGATGGCTTTGTGGCACGAATAGACCTAAGAAAACAAAATATTCTGTTACACCACATGCTTTCTCAATGTTACAACATCTTCGCAGGCAATATAAACAAAAAACAGGAGTGAAAGATGTTGCTGAATTTAGAAAATAGGATGTCACACTGCCAAAACCTACCCATCTTCACTTAGACATTTCATTTCCATTTCACTACCAGATTTCTCCTATGTTGTGCTGCACAACATAATGCAGCTCAGAGGCAACAGCTCCAAAAGCATAGGGCAGGAACCACAACTCCTTACATCTGCTCTTCCTACCTAATACAGGTTTGCCTTGCTTACCTCGTTCATTTGGAGCAGATTGTTCTGAACACATGGGCTGAGAGATACAATGTCTATACAATGCATTTTCAGTACTCATTATCTAATTTAAACAAGAATCTCTTCCATCTTCTACCATATTTACCATTGTCTTTCTAGATATTGAAACATTTTCTTGAAAGGCTACAAAATATAGCCTTTGGGCATGTAAAAAGAAAAGAAGGTATAGCAAATGCACATCTCTACAACACACTCATTTATGAAATGCTGAGCAAACAAAATTTCACCACTTTCACCACTTATTGATGAACTGAAAAAAGCATGACCAACTACCTGAAGATCACTCCACTCATCTTTCACTGGCAAAAGATAATTCTTTTTCAAACATGTCACGCTTTCCTAAGTGAAGAGTCTTCATATTCATTTTTTGTCTTTTATAAGTACTTCCATAAGCACAAGTATTTGAACTTGTCATAAGGACTGGAACTGTTAGTTCATGAAGGACTAATACAGTATGGTGCATGGTACAAAATGCATGCTAATTTTTCATTTCCATGTGTGCCAGAAGAGTGATGTGAACTTCTGTGAAGAGCACTCAGCGCAGCATACCTGACCTAGAGGGCAAACAATAGCATTACTTTGAAGCCCTGCAGCTTAAAACCTTGCTGTAGTACCAACGTATGAACTTATCTACTTATCTACTTACGTATGTACTTACTGATGTATGAAAAACTCCTGTTCTCAATGTCCAAATTTCCATTATATTATTTTTTTATTTTCCCAGGGGGAGGTTGGTTTTATAATTATAAGGGTCACTTTTGTATAATATGCTTTGAAGTTCAAAAAAAGCATAAGGTTCTTTGGTTACCTGCACATATCTTCTCCATCAAAATATCTGGAGTTCCTGTGATCTATAACAATTATTTCCTGTTGCTTATCAAGGAAACATTCAAGTGCTGACTCAGGAGTCCGGGCAATACTGCACTTGTAACCAGCTCTGTCACAAGCCCACCAGAAACCATCGCTTTGGTTGTCTTCTTTTGCAAAGATCAGCAAAACCTGAGAAGTACGAAAAACAACATAATCAATTTAAAAAATACAAAATAGTTCCTTGCATGGTGCAAATCTTAACTAACACTTCTCTAAGAAAGATTGAGTCTGCATTGAAAGTGGAAATATTGGACTACAGATTGTAAAACAGCTGACACAGTAGGACGACTATTAATAAATGGAGCAATTATCAACAGAGCATTAACTGTGTAGGACTGATATTTACTGCTTTCGAGTAAGCTGTGATTGTTCTGGATGTAAAAGTGTTAGATGATGACAGGTTACCCTGCCTTGCTCATTCTCTGAGCATCACAGCTTCAGGAACATTACTCCTACGTTAAGGTGGTTTGGTCACACATGCTATCCAAATAGCTGCCAGATGATGAGTCTCTTCTAACTCATTTTCAAATTCCATCAGTACCCAGACTGGCTGAGTAAATGTTCAAACACCACCACCACTCTTGTATTTTTAATTACACATATTTTTAATTGTAAGGAGCTTCCTGAAATGTAACAGCCCTAATTATCACTCTTCAGGGACAAACAATTAACATAATATGGTTTTATTCGCTACCCTGCCTTCAATGTACAACAAAATGGAGTTAAGCTGTATTCTTTCAAAACTGAAAAGAACAACAGGAATGGACAGGGCTGGGCTGCAGAAAAAATGATTCAAACATCACATTTGATCACTAACTATGCCACCCTATGTGACAGATAAAGAAAAAGATTATTTTGATGCAAAAATGGTGTGAAAGGAAAGGTCTCAAGAAGTCAAAAGTTTATCCACAGCTATTTGCATTGCACAGAAAACCTGCAGCCTTGGAATAATCTATAATCTATGTTAATTTCTCAAATCAAAAACATCCCTGACTTCACTGAAATAATCTGAGTGAAATATGGCAGATTTTGCCCAAAATGCACATGAAAAAGGTTAATAACCTTTTATTTATGCTGTTCTGTGTGTCTGTGATGTTACCACGTGAAATACAACACCATCGGCCTAGAAGCTAGACAAGGTGACCATAACTTTTCTTTTATCTTGAGCTGTCTAGATTGTTTAATTCTAAACAATAAACAGAACCATTAATGTTACTGTGGCAGGACTATCACCCAAGGTTTCATTAAACAGTGGTAGAAAATTAAGTGCTTGGAACTTCAGTAGGTATTAAGAAATACATCTGAAAATTTTAGTTTACTAGAAAGAGTATTCTTAATTGCAGTTAACAATAAGTAGATTTGGGTTTCTGCCACTTGCCATCTAAGGTGACAGTTGTCACTGAATCTAATCCCTATCTTTTTCCAGCTATCGGAGTGTTCAAAAGCAGTTACATGGTTCTACTGTAGACCTTTGCAGATACCTGGGCAAAATCTCTACCCTGATACAATCTTCTGTTTGTTTCCAGCTGATGTTAGTTTTATTTTGTTCCTAGTTTGATTGGTACAATGTGGTCAGCAAACAGGTTTTTCATTGTGCTTTTTTTGATATCTTCTTCTCTCAGCATTCTCAGTTTGGAAATAAAGGACTACAAAATTCAGTCATGTACCAGATGTAAAATAAAGGAGCTTAACTGAACCACCTGATCCCCCACCAGTAGCTAAATATCAGTGTGCGGATCCTTCAGAGAATATTAACTTTAAAAAGTACCATTGATGTATTATTACCATACTTTCTCATGAAAATTTGTATGAAGTTTAGTGTAAAGAATTAAACCATAACTATAATAACTATATAGTTATATAACTGCAATAACTATATAGTTATATAACATAACTATAATTATGCAAATATATTGCAAGATATATCCCCAAATCAATACAAAAATATAACAATCTGTATAAAACACACTGTCATGGAAAAGAGTTAATTTAATTTTTGTTTCTTGATGGAAAGCACATATCTGTGTTGTTGGTTTTTTTTTTTTTTTTTGGCATATAATATGTCAGTTTCACTGTAAATAGAACATTTTATTAATCACTGCTCTGTCTTAGGAGTACCACGGACTTCTGCCGATGAGGTATTTGCATTTTTGGTGATGTACTGGAATTTCTACAGTGTTTTTGAGTATTTGTTTTACACAGGTGCTGCAGGTCTTGTTCCCACATTATCATACAAACAAAGAAAATGGACAGAGATCTACTTTAAATATCTCAAAATACAGCCAAGAGACAACAGCTGGGTACAGACACATGGTACCAGAAGGAAACAATGAGAAAACTAGAAACAGCAACTTAAGTAGTCATAAAACAAGTTATCTAAACATTTTTATGCTATTGCAGGCATCCTATCAAAAGAATTGTAATAGTCAGGGGGTTGCTCTTGTGACACCCAAAATTGGCATGGCAAACGGTTAAATGTTGGGCATCTTAATGTTTTGGTTGCAGCTCAACAGGTAAGACAATCATCATCAGAAACATGGTGCTGTGAAAGTGATGATGACCAATGATTGTCTTAAGGGGGGACAAAATACAGTATTTGAATGGGGGACAGTGTTTTGTGGTAAAACAAAGTGGGCAAATTACCACAGGTGGCAGACAGATTCTACAGATGTTTTCTGAAAGAAAGCAAGAGGTATATGCTAAGACAAGAAGGAAATGCACTTACTAATATGCAAGACAAGTACAGTGGGAAAAGAAGTGTAATTATCTCAGTTTCCTCATTAAACCCAGGAATGGAGAAAAATGCCACAGTAACCCTAATACACAACCTAGTTTACTTCCAGTGTATTAAATGCTGCAAGGAGATGATGACAAACTTCACCTTAAATGCTAACATAAGCTTTAGGAGTGGTCATCACTACAGTTTCTGAGCCTTGCCTCATCTCTCTCTTCTTTTCCAAACCCTTGACCTGTTGGTTGTTAGGGAAATCAATGCCACATTCATGGCTTCACTCTAACACAACATAAAAATAAAACCACAGTAGCTTTTCCATTGGTCATTGCTTTAAAAAACGTCTAGACTGGATGTTGAAACATGACCTAGTCTGTCCTTCTCTCTCTGGCCTTATTTTAACAGTTATTAATGTTGCACATATAGATTGGTTTCTTGTTTTGCAAGGTTCTCCACAAAAATTGATTTTTATTTTTATATATATATATTTTTAAATCTTTGGTCTGGTTCACAAGTTAAGCAGAAAAGGTTTCAGTTTAATCCATTTGACTGCATGCCTGAATTGCATGCAAGTCAGCTCCCTGGCCATTAAGGCCATCTCCTATCAAAGTGCCAAACACAAGAGGTGGTTCAAGACTGTTCATATCCACTTTTTTTCCCTGGCTATCATCTAGCTTGTTTTACTGTTTTTTCCTGATCTTTGCATGATGTAGGGCACTGGCTTAAAAACTGTATAAAAAAGGCCCACATACAAACCTCTGTCAGCCCTAGTAAACAGTTCTGCAAAAGGGTAAGACAGCTTTTTTATGTGCACTAACTGTTTACAACACACCTTTCTCCTGTGTCCTTGGGAGAAACACTTATATGTACTTTCTTCACAGTCATTTCTAAGGTCTCACAACCAAACTGTGCCCATTTTCTAGCCTTGGTACGAAATCTGGGCAGACACATAAGCTGCACGCTGGGAGGGCGTTTGGAGGGTAGGAGCTGGTATGTTTGCTTTGGACTGTTCTCCTCTCCCACTCCTATGTCCTGCAGCAGCTGGGTCGTGATCTAATACAAACCACAACAGGTTTGTCCTCTAACACAGATGGTCATAAAGTCTAGGGTGAAATCTATTAAATGGTTTATGGCGAGTCATAGTCACAACAAAGGTCACCTCCCAGACAAAAAATACAGGCTATTTGCTGGCTGGCACAGGTTCGGTCCCAAATGACAGTTTAAAACATGCACCAGCATAAAATGAACATTGCTAAGAGAAACTCTGGTGACAATTGTTTTAACAAACTGAATTAACTTATCAGACAATTAAGGACACGATTAAGCACCAACAAATAGATACTTAAAATGTGACGTTTAGTTTCTCTTTGTACTGCAGAGAAATCTGTAGCTCTGTCTTCAAGCTGGAAAAAAAGATTAGCACACATTTTTAAAATGAGTGGATATGTGCAATCCTTGCACATATGTGTTCCACATAGGAAGTGAATTTATATAAAGTATTTTCCCTTTAGTTAATATATGGCAGTCTTTATGAAAAACTCTTCAGGTAAGAGTTTTACTTAAAGTCTGCTTTCTGTAGCACAATTTGTCTCTTTACTCACGATGGGACAAAACAACATCCACACCTAACTGGATAACAAGAGGAATGTCAACCAGGTTTCTAAACAAACAAAAAAAACCCACAAAACAATTCCCCTTCTTCTATGATGAATCTTCACTTAATTTATATCACAATAGCTAACACAGATACTGTGATACTTTGGCAAATCCAATTTATACAAGGCAAACCAAGTAAAATGCTGCCATAAACACTGAATATTCTTACTTAAGTATTTTCTTGACTATCTTACTGAAGATGATCACAGTCTATGGAACATTTTTCCATAAAATGTTCCACGTATTTATGTACAAATTCCTTCAAAAATGAAGACGTTTGTTTGCTGAAGTCACCATTATACAGTCTCTTTATAAATAAGCAGTTTCAACAGAGGAAATCACAGTTAACAGTGAATTATACTTTATTTAGTATTATCATACAGAAAGAAAATTTTAAAGCTTTATGATATATATACACATGATTTTTTGACCTCAGAAACAGCATGTATCCCACATGCAGGTTTTTCTTCTTGTAGCCAGATATGAAAAGAAAAAAGAAGAAACAAACAAACAAACAAACAAAAACCAGAAAGGGTGACTGCTGACTAAATTTCTCTGTAATTTAGAGACTTAACTGATGCAAGGCAAGAAGTTAGCTCAAATGAACTTTTAATGTTGCTCACAGGAGCGATATTAAAGACTAGGATGACATCATTTCCTATCATCTGAGAGCTCTAAAACACACTATACGCTAAAAAATAACTCTTGGCATCCATCTGTTTACGGACACAGGAACAAATTGTACAGAAACAGTAGCAACTACGGGTAAGAGCTGTTGCTTGTTAAACCAAAGTTCAGTGTTCTCGTTGGAACATGTGATTTCTTGCATCTGTGACCTATAAAAGCACAGTTCTTTGATCTGTTGTGCAAAACCCAGCAAAACTCACCTGGTACCTAAACTTTATAATGGTGCTCTCAGCTGTGCCATATCAGAACTCGGTGGTTTTTAACATTCAGAGACAGCTGTTTTACTTGCTAATGCACACACACACACACACACTTGTACTGACAGGACATATAAAATAAATGATTTGATGTTAATGGAAATTTGAGCACCTTGTTTGCCAATTTAATTTACCCACAGGTCTCTTCAAAGGCACTCAGATAAACCACAATACCAATTACCCATCCCACTGCCCTTACACAAGTAAAATGAAAACACTATACTTAACCATGAGGGCTGAACCTTAATTTCATCACTCATCAACACTGAATTGACTGTATCAAGAGACTGAAAGAACATCTTACCTGAATTGGATCTTGTGTCAGTCTCATGGGCCCAATTTGTACCTCTGTAGCCGAAGCCTGCTAAGTAAGAGTAATAGAGATTTTTTTTTCAGTCTGGTTCTTAACAAGGTAACATTTTGCAAGCAAGAATGAAAGATCAGACATAGCCAGTAAGACTCTCAAAGGAAGGCCAAATGACCAGCAGCCTTTATTTAGTTCCTCTTAAGTGGTTAAGTGTATCTTCAATGAACAGATTTTACCAAACTCACTATTTTGTCCTATTTTCCTCTAAGTTAAACATTGTAGGGCTTTAAATAGGGAAAAATCTAGACACCTCTTCCTTTCTCCTCTTTCCCCAGATCAGAGCACCTTCATTAAAAAGGATTTATATTTTGTTTAAGACTATGGAGAACTATTTTTTTTTGACCAAAAATTGCCTTACTCATTTCAATGTAAGCAGGCCTCCAAGGTCTTGTAACAGATATTTGATAATAATATTTTAGTTGTTTCGTTTAGAAAACCGAAACATTGGCTTTTCAGACAAGATAACTTTTTATGGATTATAGATTTAAAATGGTTTTCCAGAACTGTAGCTTTTAGTTTGTAGGAAAAAAAAACCACCACAACAGCACATTGCTATCATGTGAGTGACGTCATTTTCAGAAGACTTGAGACCGCACAGTAATTTAAAGCTATGGCAAGAAAGTCAGCAAATATTGGCTGTAGCTGCTTTGTTGCCATATTTCCTAAGAGTTGGACTACCTTCATACCTTCTGTGTACTGATATATTTCAATACACTCCTCCTATACACAGCTGATTTGTTTCACTTCAGATTATTAATTAAAGACCGTTGTCAGGCAACTGAACAATACCTGCTCCCTCCCACAGATGTATGTACTTAAGGAAAAGTCTTTGAACCCTTAAAATATCACTCCCCTCACCCTACAGAGGATTACTTACAAGTTATCAGTCTCTGAAAGGGCAGATTTTCTGCTTTCCTGACACTAGCTACTCTACGAAACTGGCGTAGGTGAGTTAAAACAGTTGCTCTGCAGGTCATATATTGGAACAAAAACCTAATTGCAGGCATATTCCCAGGACTTCCCCAACTCCCAGGAATCCTGGACCCTTATTTCTGCACCATTCTGCTCTGCATTGCTTGTTAGTTCAAGCCCTTTACCCAGGTATTTCCTTGTTCTTCAGTTTATTATTTTTCTAAAGGACCACGGATAAACATTCAACATGGACGATGTTTCTTCCTCAGAGAATACAATAGCGTGTTAATACTTAACATTGCCTGCGTATGAGACAGTGGAATTACATACAGCTACAGCTGATATGTTGGACTTTCACTCATCACTGAGCACTGATTCTTCCGAGCTAAATGTACGTCAGAAGGCAGTAGCAGGCGGTACTCCAGAAAACTAAACCACAAAGCCTACCATGGTTTTCCAAAGCAAAAACTGCCTCCAATGTAAGTATAGTTAACCTCTCCCTTTCTCACACAAAAGCTTCATTTCCCACTTGATCTCCTGTCATATTGGAAGGGAACATTATGCAAGTAGGGGTTATCACAATATCGGCCATGAAGTAATGAATAAGGTTAGAGAAACAGAGTTCTCCCAAAACTCCCAACTGCTCTTTCTTCCCTCCAGAAATAAAATTTTAAAAATAGCACATTTACACTCCAGTGGTATTATATAGGAAACTTTTAAATATATAAATATATTTTTAATCTTGAATTACTTTGATTTAGATAAGTGTTTTTAAGTCATCTCACTTGAAGAATCTCTAGTAAGCAAAATAACAACAGGTACACAACGTGCGTGGGTCTGTATCACTTCAAAAGGTTCTTTTTTAAAATGCAGAGCTCCAACAGTTCCCAGATGTATTGATCAAGAGCCTGGGATTCTTCACAAAGGATGCTTAGGACACCAATGCAATATTTTTTTTTTAATCCATTTATTAATGCTACTTAGGAATTGACATTGTAAATTACTGTTTTCTGCTTTGCTACCACTTCAGGGGGCATCCAGCTTTCATTACTCAGTTTTGTCCAAGATGGAATAACTATGCCTAAGAGACAGGTCTATGCAGGCTAGTCTGTCTGACTCTTTTTAGGGATTTCTTTCCTTCACTTCTCTTAGCCTGAGTATTTAAAATAACAAAATAAAAATCCACACAACTGTGACTTGGGACTTCTCTCTGTGCTACATCCATGTTAGCATCAGAAATAGAAAATATTTGGATGGACAGACCCGAAAATCAAGGAGTCCTATTTTTTTCTCCACCCCCATCCCAGTATTTTAGCATGTTCCTGTCTTTGCTGATGATAGGAAAGCTTCCCGAGGATTAGAAAATCTGAGATTCCCAATCTAGGTGAACTTGTCACAGTCCTGCTCCATGCAGATATGATTTACTTCCAACTGCTACCACACAGGGATGCAGAAATGGTGCTGCTCTATCAGAAAGATTGACATGTATAACCTTTAAGCCATTCCTTAAACCATGCATGGAAACCGAGGGGACCCTCAGATGAAGACTGGTAATGATCCTGAGCATAGGAAGGATTAATAAACCTTCACCTTAGATAGAGCAAAGAGTATGTCCTCCTTTCTGGACTTCCTTTTCTGAGTTCTAAGTTTTGTTCTACAAGCTCACTCAGTCCCCTAGATTTGTATGCCTGAATTGCTTTTGGTACAAACAACTGGCTCACTTTTCTCTTTCAAAATACAGCTAGAGGAGGCAGCAGGAATATGACATGAGTGCCTAGCCTTTGTAAAGTAGCACACCTCTCCTGGGCCTGAAGGAACTTATTTAACATCTTCCTAACTCCCAGAAGAGTCTGACCATGTGGATGTTGCATATTAGTGATTCCACAACCATACCTCTGCTCATTTCCTGGCTTAAGTGAGTATCTTATTGCTGATGATTTCCAATTTAAATAAATCTCTCATTATTTTATTGACTGGCAGGAAGGACTGCTAATAGACTTGCAACCTAAATCAATTAGCACAGAATTTCATGACAAACTTTTCTGGTAAAACACGTGGAGCCTGTTTCCAAAGAAGTCGGTGAAAAAAATCCCAATTTCAGTGAGCAGAGGAACAGACACAGGGTTGGAAGCAAAGAAATTATAAATAAGCTATCTCGGAATAACAAGAGCTTAAAAACAGTGAAGAAATTTTTGTTTTAACATTTTGAACAGTCCAATATTTTTTTCCAGTATCATTATAATTTCCTAGGTAATCTCCAGAGGAATCAGCTATTAATCAAAGAATTATATTAATCAAAGAATTAAAGAAAGTCAATGGTATTTTCTTAAATCCTTTCTTTTCATATAAATTAGTGATCATCAATTACCTTACTATCATAGCAGTACCATTAAGCAAAATGGACAGACCACTTTATTAAAGGTCCATCCTTTTATATCACCACTACATAAATCTTTACCCCTCATGTGACTGAAGACTTACAGACCCTGCAGTTTATGAATCATCAATAATTAAAAACACAACTACCGTAAAGATAATGACTAATTAGCACAGCAAAGTCTTCTTGAATAATTCTTTATTGTTCCAGAGAAACAGCAGCAGCTGGAGCCAGCCAAGCTGCGAAGCATTTTTGTTGGGAGTCCAGTCTCCTGGAAAGGCGCAGGACGTACTGCTTGAGATGCTCTATGGCATCACACAGACACTATGGGCTACTGACACTGTTTGTGTCCTGAAGGCTCCTTCCTCCTACCCACTACATCTCCTTCCACTTTTACTTACTGACAGTCATTATCAGCCACTGGACCTACTCGCATACTGATACACCCCTTCCCTTACATCTCATTTTCACACCTCTCTCCCTTCAGTTTCTAATGAGTTACTCAACTCATTACTCAACTAATGACTTACTCAACTCTTTTAGGCCTAGCTCTTACCACACAACTTCAATCCTTTGGCTCCATCTCTCCTTCTTCATCAGGGCTTCTTTACATTTCTTTCCAGCTCACTTCCCATCCACATCCCTGGTGAGGTTTGATACCTCAGCCTGTCCTTTTGGCTTTTACCATTTCCATATTCTATTATACCACTATTTTCAATCTCTGTCTCTCTATTTTTTTTCCCTGTCCAAACACTGGCCCTGAAATGGATTACAATCAAATGTGACCTCTGCACTGGTCTTATCTTTAAATTCTCTCACAGGCTTGAATTCCCTTAAGACACAGAGGGCTCATGGCTTTTCACAAACAACTTCAGCTTGCAGCTGTCTGCAACTAGGGCATCCAGGTCCTCTCCTGCTTTTCACCAATGTTATGTACCTCTCTTCTTTCTCTTCTTTTATCTGTCTGTTGTTGTTTAGAAGAACTATGTCCCAAATTCTCTCCTCTCCTCTCCTCTCCTCCCCTCCCCTCCCCTCCCCTCCCCTCTCCCCTCCCCTCCCCTCTCCCCTTCCTCTCCCCTCTCCCCTTCCTCTCCTCTCCCCTTCCTCTCCCCTTCCTCTCCCCTTCCTCTCCCCTTCCTCTTCTCTTCCTCTTCTCTATTTTTTTTTTTAAATCACTTATGGTTCATCCTCTGTTTTTTTTTTTTCTATAGTTTTTAGGCCACTCTTTCTCTGTTTGGACTCTCTCATGTGCTTCCTTTATGAGCTTCAACTGTTACAGGGGATATTACCTGACCTATAGAGCAGTTTATGTGGATTGAAGTAGGAGCAAACTTACAGGAGAAAAATGAAGAGCTGTTTTGACTAAGATGTTGCCTCTGATTCAAGGAGTCCCTTATTCATAAGCTGGCAATGGCTGGGAGAATAAATAGGATAGATCACAACATGTTCCTCCCAGGGTTCCTGCTGCTGTAGGTTTGGTCCTGAGCTAGAGGATTTTTGTCATGACCACCATGGCTTTCCCAAGCACCATTCTTCCCTGATTCATTAATTTAATCAGTTGCCTCAATTAATTTCCTTCTCCCGCCAACACAGTTGCTTACCCAGTAGAGAGCTACTTCTGTTGTTACGTTCCCCAGAGCCTTCCAGAGTGCTCCCACTTGATTTTTTATTCTTCTTTTTCTGTAGCTTCCAGTTGATCACTGGTTTGGCTTTCTCAGGTGCTTACACCCTGCATTTCCTTGGCTCCCACTAGAGGGCTGCAAAACCACTCTGCTCCACAACCCGCCTTCCTCAGTGCCAGACAGCTGCCGCCTTTCCAAGGACTCCAGAGGAGCATTAAATATTTGGATTGCACAACCCTAAGGTTAATGCTAAGGTCATGCCACTTTATTAAGAGAAAATAATGATCAAACACATATAGTACTTAGAAGAAATTAGGTTTCATCCTTGTTGACTTAGCTGATTAGCCACTTCAAACTGCAAACGCTGCAGGCAACCGTAAGAGATGCTAATGGATGACATCAGTATGTCATGAACAGCTTTTTCAGTGTTAATCAGCAGATACACAGGAACTGTTAAAAAAAAGAAATAAAAAGCATATGCATTTTGTAGAGCTAATCTACTCATAACATACATAACTTTTGCATAAGTCACAAATATTTGCAAAAACAGCCAGCATCAACTTTTCATGATGTATTTGAAACCAAGAAACCAAGGCTACTGCATACCCACAATCTATCAATAACTCATTCACAGGCTTCTGCTTGTGGCCATGCTGTGGAAATAACTGGATGTATGCCATAGTTTTTGTTGGTATAGATCAATGACTACAAATTCATGCATCTACTGCAAAGACCACTAAATTATCCAGGCTTTCAGTTCAGCCTAAAGAGACTCACATGCCTTTCCTTTCTCAACTATTTTGAGCTCAGCTTCTCTTCGAGCTCCACTCCAGCAGAAGTCTCTTAAGTGTCTCTCTTTAGAGTCAAAGGACAGCAGTACTCCACTGTCTTCTTCGATGCCCACATCTGCTGCCTTTCACACCACTGCCACTGCATTGTTTGAAATCTAGTCCTACCTTGGCTTTCAGAAATCTCCTCTACCCTAAGACCCTTTCTGCTTTTCTCTCCACCCCATAGAAGGTCCTCCCTCTAACTCTGGCAAAGAGTCTCAGGCTGTTTTTGCCTGCATACATATCACTGCAGGGATTGTACCTTAAAAATACTGACCTAAAGGTCCATTTAACTGGAAGAGAAAACATAGATTTTCTCCTTTTTTTTTCTTCCTTCTTTTTCCTGATCACAAGAAAGGAAAAAAACCTTCAAAAACACAGCTCCTTGTATTTGTAACCCCTTCTACTTCTTACCACCCCATCCTTCACCCTATCTTTGCCCTTTGCTTGGGATGTCAGGCAGTGGAGCCTACCAGTAAGTTTGCAAATTTCCAAGTTTTCATGATCTTTGTGTTTTGACAATGCCCCCATACAACAACAGAAAGTAACCCAAAAAGCTGTTTAGACTGTTTGTGGATTTCACAATGTCACAATAATGTCTCACTCCTCTCATCTCTGGCTCTGTTAACACTCCGTCACAACTACAGGATACTCTGTTGAAGGCAGCAATATGATTTACAGTTTGTGTTGTATGGTGCTTCAACAGTGATGTCTTGGTCTTTCACACAGTTAGATAATATAAGGATAAGAGCAGATATTTGTGGCTGTGTTTTTTTGTTTTGTTGAAAAGTAAACACACCCAGAGTCAGCATATGCCAAAAATAAAAATAAAAAAAAAAAATTACTGTAACATTTTTATCTTTTTTGCAGATTTATTTCTTCAAATAGTATCTGCATATTTGGATTCTTGACTAAAATTTATTATCCCAATTTATGCTTTTTCAACCCAAGAAAATGTTAATGCAATTTATAGTTAAAAAAAAAAAAGGCAAAACCCATATTCACATATATTTGGTATAAAGCATTAAGGATGGAAAACACAATCAACTTTTTTAAAAACATAGATATACTAAAAGTACAGACCTAAACGTTTATAAAAGTGGTATTTCCCACGATTTCTGTTATCAGTCCAGCTCTTATTACTACAGAAAATACAATCAGAATCAGAACCTCTTTCAGAGAATTTGTGAATGTTTTGGAAACAATCTCCTTTTTTATTCACAATTGTTCATTTCCACATTGCAGCAAATGGGATCAGTCTGTTTGAAATTCAGGTCTTTTTTATTCCCAAAACTTTTGCATTCGGAAGAGTGTTGCCAGCAGGCTGAGGGAGGTGATCCTCCCCCTCTACACAGCCCTGGTGAGGCCACACCTGGAGTATTGTGTCCAGTTCTGGGATCCCCAGTGCAAGAGGGACGTGGAGCTGCTGGAGCAAGTCCAGAGGAGGGCTAAGAAGATGATGAGAGGACCGGAGCACCTGTCGTACGAGGACAGGCTGAGACAGCTGGGCCTGTTTTAGCTTGGAAAAGAGAAGACTGAGGGGAGACCTCATCAATGTGTACAAATATCCGACGGGAGGGTGTTGAGAGGATGGAGCCAGTCTCTTTTCAGTTGTGCCCAGTGACAGGACGAGAGGCAACGGGCACAAACTGAAGCACAGGAGGTTCTGGCTGAATATGAGAGGGCACTTCTGTGCTGTGAGAGTGACAGAGCACTGGCACAGGTTGCCCAGAGAGGTTGTGGAGTCTCCTTCTCTGGAGACATTCAAAACCTGACTGGATGCTGTCCTGTGCCATGTGCTCTAGGCGATCCTGCTTGGCAGTGGGGTTGGACCAGATGGCTTCCAGAGGTCCCTTCCAACCTCAGCCATCCTCTGATTCTTTTGGTTAGATTGCATAATGCCATTTGTTTTTAAGGTGGTGTTATTTAAAATGTAGGACCTCATATAACTTAATGCTATTAAAAAAAACAAAAACACATATCAACACCGTTTTTACAGCATACTCCATGAAAAGTAGTATTAAACAGTTTCACAACAGAACTCTAATATAAGCATAGTTTTTTACTTAATGTATTAATTTAGCTCTCGTTCAGGAGACCTGAGACCTAAGGCAACTTAGTTTTAATTCACAAAGTGTAGCGTTTCACACATCTAATGATTTAATCATGTAAAGCTTATCTGTAAGTCAGGAACATTTTACCGTGCAGTTTTGAGCATACTCTTCACATATATGCAAGCGTTCATGATCCACAATATATTCACCTCTTACAGATACTATATATGATTTTATTGATAAGCCTCAGAGCTCAAAATTTCCTTTGTTTAAAAAAAAATAATTATTTTACTCACCTAGCTATCATGCATACAACTATTCAGTGACAAGTGGGCCAGATCCTCAGCTCAGGACTCCACAAACTGAGGCATACAACATAAAAAAACTTCAATACCCAGGCAATAAATGAGACCAAACCCACAAAGACAGGCAGGTCTCGCAGACTCTCCCTTAGTTTCGTGCACCCAGCTCAAATACGGAGAACATGAACTTGCAGCTGGTTCTTCTGCTTTCCCAACACAAGCATAACTAGGGCGAAGCCCTCTCAATGCCTCCTGTTAAAAACCCTTCCCTTCCATGACCACTCTCTCTTCTGGGATACACAGCACGTCTCTTGCTGCATACTCTCTCCCTCACCCATGATACTTGCATTCCTTTTTTTGCAGTGACCTGTGCCTGAACAGGAACCTTAAGCACTGTCTAACTTTCTCTCTCACTTCCCTCTCACCTTGCCTGGTAGGTGACCACTCATCTGAAAGAGAGGAGTTTGAAATGTTTAAGCTAGGCTGGGCACTGGCTACCATACACCAGACACACCAGCCTGCTGCTGTCCCTGCATGTCCCATGTGCTCTGTCCCAATCTGACTGAGTCCTTAAGAGGATGTGCCACAGAAATGTCTTTGGGTGTGAACTCCACATATTCTTCAGTGTGAGGTATGTGCAAAGACCACATTTTAGCATAGCTAAGATTGGCAACAGTTCTGGAGATAAGGAGAAGTTCCCGTAGACACTCCAAGATCTAAGAATCAAATGGCTACAACAGAATTTCTTAGAATTATATATATTGGATACTTAAGATGGTTTTTTTTGAGTTTGGTTCTCAAAGTCTGCTCCTAAAACTGATTCTGTGAAAAGCTGCAAAGATCTGTCTGATCAGAGCCAGTTTCAGGAACAGATGTTAAGATTTCTATCTTTCTTCCTTCATCCTCATTCCACTTGATATGTTTTCCTAGCTTGTATCTCAAAGAAGATATTATGAAAATAAGTATTTGAAAACAGAGATTTGTTTCCTCTCTATCTCTCAACTTATTTTTCCCCTGCAAAATAATTCATCTATTTTTAAGTAATTACAGACAGTCACGAGAGCATAATCTTCCGGTTTCAATCTAAAACCAGTGGCCAGGTAAAGGAAGGAAAGCAAACCAATGAGGTGCACTAAACCTATGAAAGACATGGGGAAGAGAGAGGGGGATGAGGGCAGCTGGCATAAACAGGTCACAAAACCTGTATCCTTAAGAGGAAAGGAATTGAGGAAGACAAAATGTACCAGCAGCAAATTGCTAGTGATTTTAGGCAAACTCTTGAACAAGCAAGGTGAC
Organism: Anser brachyrhynchus; assembly: GCF_964034855.1. Classification (NCBI taxonomy): domain Eukaryota; kingdom Metazoa; phylum Chordata; class Aves; order Anseriformes; family Anatidae; genus Anser; species Anser brachyrhynchus. The sequence goes on from NC_137697.1 coordinate 20,823,286, forward strand.
ACTAGTGAAATAATTCTGTGGGCTTTAATAGAACAAACGTGCAACTGATATAAAATTAAAACTGAAGCAAGAATATTATACTAGGACTTTCTGTATTCTGTTCAGATATTGGTAAGCAGCTTCTTTATAAATACATTATCATAGGAGGAAGCAGAACACCTAAGTATAAAGTGTAAATCACCCTAGCTTGGTGATTACTTTGTTAATTTGAGCATATAAGCTACCATTTGTCCTCCTCACAGCAGTATGTGAGCACATACTGCTCACAGCAATAGCTGCTTTGAGATCTGTCAAGGGAAGGCAAGATATAAAAATCCCGCAGTCCATAAAGAGTAGCCTGTGTCCCATTTACTCCCATAATTTGTAAATTAATACTTTCATCAGAATCTGAAACCAATCCCACAGGTTTGTACATAAAATGTGTTCCCACACACATTTTTCTTATGTGGATTGAAGGCCCATTGTCTGCACATTGTTCCTACTAACACCAGTACCATGATTCTGGTTCTTGATGTTAGCAAAAAATAGATTTGTTGTCCAAGTCAAGACTCAGCTTCTCCGCAGTTGGTTAAACCCAGTTGATTAGGTCATACCTTAACAAAAACCTACAAATATCTGGGGGAAGATTTCTAAACATATACCCCTGTCCTTTTAAAGGCTTGGTCAGGAACAGCCAATATTGGTCATACCGAACCAATCTTGCCCCAACATCCTATCTCTAGAAGTGACCAACAGCGGATGACAAACTGAAGAATGGGAGAACAGGGCAAGCACAATGACACTGTGCCTTATATGCCTCTAAGTTCAGCACCAATAGCTCATCTAAGCTTATGCTTTCCTTACAGAAAAGCCATGCTAACTCTTCTCCAGCACATCGTATTATCCAATTACCTATGACACCTACCTGTGTTACATTTTATAGCTTGACATAGCATCTTGCTCAGATGGAAACATAACGTAGTTCCTACATGATTTTTTGAACCCTCTGTGGAAAGCTAACATGTTATTATCCAATTTTCACTCCTCTGTCACTGACACCAGTTTAAAGAACAGGTGACACATCATAGTAGTTCAGCAATTTCAGATTTATGTTCCTTCTGAATTCCTGGGTGAATATGTGATTCCGTGATTCTGTAATATGCCTGGCAATATCTTCTCCTTCTCTTCCTCCCCACAGCAGAACAACAACAGGTTTGCATCCCCAGATCTGCTACTCCAATGTCTCTCAAGAGGAGTGTGCTCAGAAGACAGCTGGCTCAGATGACTTGTCAGCAGTCATGTGCATTGCTTGAGAAGGAGATGGCCTCAAAAGATGTAGTTATCATTATTAGCTTACTCACTATCAGAGATGTTTTTATAGCAATGCCATAACACCTATAACAAAAATGTTATAAATGAATTTTAGTAGGTAAAATACACAGCCAGGAAAATATCAAAATGCAAACTATTGTATCACACTCTGACACCAAATAGTTTTCTTTCAAGAATTTCTATCCTTGATGGATCCTATCTTTCTTGCTCTAAATTCAGCATTGATTTTAAGAAAAAAAAAATGTATTCTTTAATGGGCTTCCAAGTCAATGTTTAATTTACTAACTTTTGATGAGAAAGCTTCCTTCTTACATTAAACTGATCTTAGGTATTGCAAACTTCTTAGTCTTCTGTTTAAGTAGAAGTTTAAAAGTGTATTTACTTAGAACTGGCTGGATATCTGTACTATAGGAGTACAATATTTGAGAAACCAAATTGACTGTGACAAGGTGTCATTTCAAGCTACTACTTACCACAGATGCTGTTAATTCATTAAAACAAACAAATAAACAAAAACATCAGCAACAGAAAAAACAACTCTACCCTGCAACAGAGTCAGGAACAAGTCATTTTCATCAGGGAACAAGTCATGGCAAAAATCGAATGCCTCGATAACAGTATTTTGACTAAGAATTTTGACTAGGTTTTCCTGTTCACTGAGCAGCAAAGCACATAAATTCAGAGCATGCCTTTCCCCACTGACTATCTACAGGGTCTCAAGGTCTGCAACAATAGGAAACTTCCACTCTTTCTTCTCGGTATTCAGAACCTAAATAGAAAGAAGGGCCTCAACTAATGCTTAGAGATGCTCGATGCAATCCAATGAGTAAAGAATCACTGGCTTGAAGGGACCCTTGAAGGTTATGAAATTGCTCCAGCTGGTGCTATCATAACACTAGATCAGGTCAACAACACCTTTGTCTACGCCTTTTCAGCATGACTGCTGCTCAGGCAATCACCTCCCAGACTGTATTGATAAGAAAGGAATTAAAATCCATAGACTGTCCAAGAGCATTTGTATCAGGTTCACGTGGCAAGGGTTTGTTAGGAAGGGTTGCTGCGGTGGTGGCCTCTGTGAGCAGAGCCCAGCGGCTGCCCAATGTCAGATCAGAGCCAGCTCCAGACAGCTCCAAAAGGGACTTGCTGCTGGCCAGAGCTGAGCCTCATGGCTCACCAGTGACACTGGTTGGGCCTCTGGGGGAGCAGATTGAAGAAAGGGGGAAAAACTGCTGTGCAACAGCAGCTGGGAGAGCAAGGAGTAAGAAGCAGCCCTGCAGCCCCCCAGGTGAGTGCAGCAGGAGGGCAGGAGGTGCTCCAGGCAGGCAGCAGCAGTTCCCCTGCGGCCTGTGGAGAGGCTCCTGGTGGAGCAGGCTGTCCCCCTGCAGCCCATGGGTCCCACACGGAGCAGATCTCCACGCTGCAGCCTGTGGAGGAGCCCCCGGTGGAGCAGGGGCAGAGGGTGACTGTGAAGGAGCGGCAGAGACGAAATGTTAGGGACTGACCACAGCCCCCATTCCCCATTCACCTGTGCTACTTGACAGGAGGAAGTAGGAGACAGTGGATGGGGGGAAGATGTTTTTAGTTTTCTTTTAGTTTCTCACTGTTTTAGTCTGTTAGTGATAGGTAATGTATTATATTAATCTCCCTAATCTGAGTCTGTTTTGCCTGTGACGGTAATTGGTGAGCAATCTCCCTGTCCTTATCTCAACCCTTGAGTCCTTTTTCATTGCATTTTATCTCCCTCTTCTGAGGAGAGTGAGGGAGCAGCTATGGCACAGTTTAGCTGCCCAGCAGGAGAAAACCAACGCAGCATTCATTGTGAACTACTGCATAAGAGAGAAATATCCACTATCATAATGTAGTCCTGTTTTATTTCACTCCTTCTACCTACCTGTAACATTGACCAAATTTGCACTTTCTTTAGGAAAAAATGCAAACAAATTTCATTTTAAAGCACTTTTAAAAATGAATAGTGAACTCCTATGGACTCTTCTAGAGATATGAATCCTCAGTAACTTTCAGTATAATTGCTGGGGCAAGTTCACAGATGATGGCTTCAAGAATAATAAAATTCCATGCTTTAATCCAGCAGTGCACTGGTAATAAAGAGATAGACTCATTTCACAAACAGCAAAGTTTTTAGACTTGTGGAAAGAAAACTAATTACAGAATACTGTTCACAATTACACTTTTATTTTGAATGCTGACTTTGTCAGCAGAAGTTTCTCTGACAGTGTACTTAGCACACACATTTCAGGTTTTGTTAGTGTCCTTGCAGGGGGACACTAGACACAGGAAAAACAAACTTTTCTAAACATCTGTCAAAGTAAGTAGAATATACCCAAGACTTGTGGATCTCAGCATGAAGAGACTTCTTGCTGTACATCAGTTTTCCATTACTGTCCACTCTCAAGTTAGTAAGAAAATGAGTCACATACATTATATCGAGTCAAACCTCATTACATCCATCTCAGGGAAAACCACAGCAACTAAGTCTGAACTGTTTCAAAAATACTGATGTTTAAGAGAAACATTGATGTTTAGGCGAGAGCAAATTCTAGAACTACAGACACAGCAAGATTTTAAAATTAATCTTATTTTCACCTTTGTAAGTTCAGCTAGTCAAAAAAGCACCCACCATGAGGAAGGGAAACAAAGGGCCAAAATAAACAACTTCCTGCTTCCATTTAAAGACAAGGTGAATCCACACGTTCAGTGCTGTATGCCATCTTTTGTTCCCTTAAGTTGACAAAAACTGGAAAAAATAAAGTAACAAGAATAACCACGGATATTCCACGACATCTCCAGAGAACTAAAAAGACGAGGCTTCTTCCACCAGAAGGAGATGTAGCCAAGGAGGAACACAATCGGCATCTCTAAAACCATGAATGGTGTAGAGATGAACGAAAAATGACTCACCAATATTCATCGCAATACAAGAAATACAAAACTTTCACTTCAATTATCAGGCCAGTGGAGAGGGTGTTGTTCAAAAGCAATTGATCAATATTTACCAAACGTAGGCCCCTGTATCGCCGTGAAAGAAATATGACAGCAGGAACATAACCACAATTCAGAATTATTTTAAAAATTTTGCAAAGACTGGCCAAGAGATGAAAACATCAGGAGGCTACATGCGTACATGCGTACATCAGAAGTGTGGCCAGCTCAACATTTGCTCCAGAGCCTGTTCTGTTCCCTCCATCTCCCACTGAACTTACTACCAAAACAGATCCTCTGTGCTGTGTTAGTACAATGTCAGTAAGAATTTGCTGGAAAACAGATGTATTTGAAATTCCTCCTGGAAGTTAGCAAAGGAGGAAGTGAAATATTTTAATATGGTAAGTAATTCAGGGTTTTCCCACAACTCTACTTCTGCTAAAAAGCAGCAATCTGTCTTTTTTCTCTTAATTCAATATACTGCTGCCATTGGCTGCTAGCATTGGAGGATTTTTTTTTTCATTTAAGAATATTTTGACAAGTGTGTTCTCAAACAATTTAACACTGCTCTTATAGTGGTAGGTAACCTACCTGATTTCTTACCCAAGGAGAAAATTTCAGCTGTTTTGGCTTCCATTATTTATCTATTGTATTTTATTGAAAGTCATTACATTCAGATTAAGAAGTATTCAAAGGTTCTTTCTCCCCTTCATTATCACAAAGATTATGCATCTCAGTATACTGAAAACAGTTGGGATCAGAGCCTCAAATACTGGTTTGCAAGTGCACACATAGGTATTATGGACTCTACATCAAAGGTTAAAAGGAAGACAACGTTATCCCCTTAATGTATGCATGGTTTTTAGTCTACCTCTTCTCCAGCATTATTCAATGCAGATACTACTAGCTATCAATATTAAGTATGAGCAATTAGCAGACTTCTTGTTTTAGAGACGCATGGCGGACACCACCATCAGAACTTTGATTAGTATCACCTCCCCTTATCTCTTATGTCAGGTGGGCATAGCTGAAAAGATCTCCTTCTAGGTTGAGCAAGGTCTGTTTCTATTTTCATTTGCCAGCTTCTTACCGAAAGGCATCTATTTATTATTTCACACCAAAGTCAACACAATATTCCTCTTGCTGGAACACAGAAAACACAAAAATGGAATAAAGATGTTGTGCTGCGTGCTGGTCATTTCTTGAAGCTTTCTGTATTTTCTTTCACTTAGATAACTCAGATATGACCTTTGATTTAAGTTGTACAAAAATAACGAAATAAACATAATTAAAGAATAGGATATTCCTCACTTTCCTCAAAAACATAATATTGTCTCTTCCCTCTTCTCAACTCTGTCATGATGCCAGGCAGTGTTTGCTTTGCAGTTCTTCTGTCTTGATTGTTTGAGTCTGGGAACAGGCAGATCAAGCCAACTAGTTCAGCCTTGTAATTCAAATTTCAACATCCAAAAGGCATGCCCTGGAATTATACCTAGAAACTATTAAAACAAAAACAAACAAAACCCTCAAAAAAAATCCAAACCTCCAAATTCCAAATCATAATACCATCACCAAATAAAGCAAAAATCATTATCTTCCTAAGTTTTCATGATAATGTACACATGTAAAAGTGTATGTACACTTTTACCATTACAATCTAAAATTGACTCTAAAATCTAGAAATAGCATCTTGCAAGGGATGCAAAGAATAACAAGTAGAGATTCTATAGGTACATTGGCCAGAAAAGAAAGGTCAAAGAGAGTGCACCCCCTCTGATAAATGAGAAGGGAGAACTGGTAACAACAGACATGGTGAACGCTGAGGTACCCAACAAGTTCTTTGCCTCAGCCTTCACTGCCAGTCAGGCTTCCCATGTCTCTCATTTCCCTGAACCTCTAGGCAGGGGCTGGGGGAGCAAAGCCCCTCCCATTGTAAGTGAAGAGCAAGTTCGAGACCACCTGATGAAACTGAACAGTCACAAGTCTATGGGGCCCGATGACATGCATCCCAGACTCCTAGGGGAACTGTCTGATGGAGTCACCAAGCCTCACTCCATCATATCTGAAAAGTCCTGTGAGTCAGGTGAAGTCTGAAACTGGTGACTGGAAAAAGGGAAACATCACTCCCGTTTTTTAAAAGGGTAGAAAGGAGGACCCAGGGAACTACAGACTGGTGAGCCTCACCTCTGTGCCTGGCAAGATCATGGAATGAATCCTCCTGGAAGCAATATCAAGGTACATGCAGGACAAGGAGGTGATCCAGGACAGACAGCATGGCTTCACCAAGGGCAAATCATGCCTGACCAAACTGGTGGCCTTGTGTGATGGAGTGACTGTACCAGTTGACAAGAGAAGACCGACCAATGTCATCTGCCTGGACTTCTCTAAGGCCTTTGACATGGTCCCACACAAAATCCTTAACTCTAAATTGGAGATAGATGGATTTGAAAGGGGGACAATTCAGTGGAAAAAGAATTGGCTTGAAGGCCATACCCAGAGAGTAGCAGTCAATGGCTCCCTGTCCAGGTGGAGGCTGGTGACAAGTGGTCTCCCTTGGGGGACCATCTTGGAACTGATGCTGTTTGATATCTTTACCAATGACACACACAGTGGCAACACGTGCACCATCAGCAAGTTAGCAGATGATATCAAGCTGAGTGGTGCAGTCGATACAACAGAAGGAAGGGATGACATCCAAAAGGACCTGGACAAGCTTGAGAAGCTAATGAGGTTAAACAAGTCCAAGTGCAAGGTGCTGTACCTGGGTCGGGGCAATCCCGGACATGAGCACAGACTGGGAGAAGAACTCATTGAGAGCAGACCTGCAGGGGAGGACTCGGGGGTTCTGGAGGACAAAAAGCTCAACATGAGCCAGCAGTGTGCGCTTGCAGCCCAGAAGGCCAACTGTGTCCTGGACTGCATCAACAGGGGAGTGGCCATCACGTGGAGGAGATGATTGTCCCCATCTGCTCTGCCCTCGTGAGGCCCCACATGGAGTGCTGCATCTAGGTCTGGGGACTCCAGCACAAGAAGGATGTGGACCTGTTAGAGCGAGTCCAGAGGAAGGCCACAAAGATGATCAGAGGGGTGGAGCATCTGTGCTATGAAGAAAGGCTGAGAGAGCTGGGGCTATTCAGCCTGGAGAAGGCTCCAGGGAGTCCTCATTGCAGCCTTTCAGTATTTAAAAAGGGCTTAAAAAAAGGTAGAGGGTGACTTGGGCAGATAGTGATAGGACAAATGGCAATGGCTTTAAACTAAAAGAGGATAGATTTAGATGTGATGTTTACTCAAAAGGTGGTAAGGCACTGGAACAGGTTGCCCAGAGAGGTTTTGGATGCTCCATCCCTGGAAGTGTTCAAGGCCAGGCTGGATGGGGCTTTGAGCAACCTGGTCTAGTGGGTGGCATTCCTGCCCATGGCAGAGGGGTTGGAACTAGCTGATCTTTAAGGTCCCTTCCAACCCAAACCATTCTGTGATTCTATGATTCCATAATTTAAATATATGTCAAAATTAACTAGTTTGCTGTTGATTCTTTAACAGAAATCCAGATAGAAGAATTATTCCTAGAGTAGACTCTACCATCTAAAGTATCAAGAGTGAGGTTCTCTCAAGTAAAAATGCTTCCAGCTCAACACTTCCTTCTGTTATGCATTACAAGTTATCAATATGCTGTCTGCTGTGTCTCACACTAAAAATTGTGCAGACAACAAAAATCAAAGTCAAATTCTCATCAAAATAAACAACTCAGAGGCTTTCATACTGACTGAATAATTCATGATCACATTTATTTCAGTTTAAGTTTCTATTTTAATTTTGACAAAGCCATTGCAGATAATCCAGACAGCAGCAGTTGTATATGAATCTAAGAGAGTCAGATACCGACATCTGGATATCGCCTCCTGGGAAGTGCACAATGCCTTGCTCACTGGTGAATCATCCAACTGAGCTGCCTGGATGTTACCCAGAACTAGCATTTTTAACCTCTGTATTTTGTCATTCAAGACTAAAGTGTTTATGAAGTCTGTCTCATCTATTTAGGTTATAAATCTCAGAGAGAAAGATCACCTCTCACTTTTATAATACCTCATACAGTAGTGCACACAGATTGACTGATCCTATAAGCCCTACCCAAACAAAGATGAAACGTGGGTAAGAGTGGAAGAAATACTTGCACAAGGTGGGTTTAGTGGTTTAGTGGTACAAATGAAGTGGTCAGATGAAGGGGAAGGTCTCATCCAGAGAAGCACAGAGTAGCAGATGTTAGATGTACTTGAAGTATTCATATGTTGCAAAAGTAAGAACTGCCCTGATAAGCTTGGAAACGTAACTATACAGTATTACAAATCTGAAAACTTAATTACCTGGTCTTACACATCAGATTCAGTCATACTCATTTCACTGCCCCTATTCTACTTATGCAAATACTGGTAGGATTAGCATCTAATGTAAGGATTTAACTTTTGCATGCAGCTGCAATCCAAATAAGCACTGCAAAAGTATGGAAAGAAGGTATTACGTAGTTCCTGAGCTGGCCTGCTGCACCAGAGCAAATTATTACTTATGCAATAAGCAATAATAGTTTCTGTATTATTCAGCACTATTTCCACTTAGTGGGAGGAAATAATTAAAAGCTTTCTGGAAAAAGACTTTTTTGACATTTTATTCCAGTTTTAAAAAGGAGAAGCATAACCATGTTCAAGTGTCACTTTGTAGAACCAGCATTACAAAGTCATGAATGCATTCCACAGAGAGTTCTTACTGCTATGCCAGTTTTCACGTACTGACATCTACTTGAGCAGAGTATAGTCACTTCACTACAGTCACTTCACTAATGATGTCACAATACATCATTAGGATGTATTATGCAATGCACTCTCAATGCAAGACTGAGAAAATAAAACATTACACTATTATATTATCCACAGATAGCAAAATGTAATTCTCTAACATATGTCTCAGCAGCTATTTCCTCCCACAGACTCAGCACATGTACATCATGTGAATTTACATGCTCAAGAGTTGAAAGAAGAAGTTCTGGCTGCTGAATGCAATAACAACCATCACACTTCCTCTCCCTAAAGAATACTTACAGCTTGCTATTTTCAATGCACTTTATATTGCAGAAGCTTAATTCTATGCACCACAGATTCAATTCAGCATTCTGTTTATTTTTTCTTTATGAGGTTTATCATTGTAGGCAAAAAGGGTTTCTTGTATGGTTAAAGGTAGCATGATTCAAATGGTCAGCTTTTTTTCAGACTTAAGCACCAATTAAGCAACAGGAACTACGTGAATATAATGAACTATAGGAGAATATTAATTTCCTCTCCAAGAGATCAGTTCAAATTCTGACACTTTCCAATCACCTTTATCTAGAAATCCTGTCTCTGCATGTCATGAAAGATTTTAATTCCAATTCACTGACAAAGTTTTCACCAACAAAAAACTTCTATTCAAGCATCATTTCTTCATTTTAGTGGATTAGATTCAGTCTTACATACAGCTCCACTGATGACCTACTTATGCATAAATTACCCGTAATCTAACACTACAGTCCACGAGATTACTACAGAAAAATTATACTGCCAAATTTCTCATTTATCTCTTCATTTTATAGCTGTCTTTGGATGGGCTCTGAGGAGAAATAATGTTTTTTTCCCTCTTATTATTTTACTTATTCACAAGGGCATATGACAACAGAAAATAGTAACTTCTATAAATTTCTTGCTGAGTCACAGTCAGTTTTCAGGGAAGTTGAAAAATATTTCATGAACATAACCTGGGGGAAAAAGCTGCCAAGAGAGCTGGGAAAGTGACTTGTACAACCACAGGCCCATCATAATGTCATACATGGTAATGAGTATGCAGAGTATACCAATTATGGATGGTATAGAGTTGTGTAGAAGATCAAAGTCATTGAGTTATACTGAATAGAAGACACAATTCAACCCACTGTGTCAGTCTAATGTGCGTGCTGATAAAAGCAAGGTAATTCTTCTAAAGAAAGGAAAGTTAATAAAACTTGTATTGGTCAAGACTTCAGGAATGCTTTGGTTGGGATGGCAAAGGTGTTCAAAAAGCTACAGAAAATGAGGTAGAAGAAAGGCAAGGTGGATAAAGAGGCAGCAGAGAAACTTGAGGGCAGGAGTAGTAGAAATGGGATGAAATACAAACAAGATGAAGTGCTGCACTGTGTGCTTAGGTTTGCTGCTGTATGTCAGAAGCCTCTTCACTGAACATAACAGAAAAAGCAGCGGTGACCCAAGGGGAGGAAAACAAACTTAAAAAGTGAAAGAAAGCTTCTGTTCCTCAGAATGGTGTTCCAGGACTTCTGTCTGTAAAGTCAGAGAAGACCAGAAGTAAACCTTTTTAAAAGTGACAAAATTAAAGGGATTATAGAAGGTGACTTCTGACAACTGTAGGGGCCTGCTCTCTGACCTGATAGTCCTTTCCAGAAATTGCATTTGGCTTCACATAGCAAGCTACTGTTAAAGTTTAAATGCTTCTCCAGAAATAAATGAGACATTGAGCTGGGGGGCCTCCTAACAAGATACATCTGTAATGAATTAATTGTTACAGTCATTGAACATAAAAAGCCCATTTGTGGCCATACATAAAACAGTCTGACTAGCTCATTGGTCACATCTGTGGAAGCCCTGTGAATAAATGATAGCGCAGTAAGGATAGCTGTATTCTTGGCTTTGAGTAACACAAGAGTGCCATTGATCACAGAATCACAGAATCATCTAGGTTGGAAGAGACCTCCAAGATCACTGAGTCCAACCTCTGACCTAACACTAACAAGTCCGCCACTAAACCATATCACCAAGCTCTACATCTAAACGTCTTTTAAAGACCTCCAGGGATGGCGACTCAACCACCTCCCTGGGCAGTCCATTCCAATGCCTAACAACCCTTTCGGTAAAGAAGTTCTTCCTAATATCCAGCCTAAACCTCCCCTGGCGCCCATTCCCCCTCGTCCTGTCACCAGGCACATGGGAGAACAGACCAACCCCCACCTCGCTACAGCCTCCTTTAAGGTACCTGTAGAGTGCGATAAGGTTGCCCCTGTGCCTCCTCTTCTCCAGGCTGAACAATCCCAGCTCCCTCAGCCGCTCCTCATAAGACTTGTTCTCCAGACCCCTCACCAGCTTCGTTGCCCTTCTCTGGACTCACTTGAGCACCTCCATGTCCTTCTTGTAGCGAGGAGCCCAAAACAGAACACGGTACTCAAGGTGCAGCCTCACCAGAGCTGAGTACAGGGGGACAATCACTTCCCTAGCCCTGCTGGCCACACTGCTTCTTATACGAGCCAGGATGCTGTTGGCCTTCTTGGCCACCTGAGCACATTGCTGGCTCATATTCAGCTATCAACCAGTACTCCCAGGTCCTTCTCTGCCAGGCAGCTTTCTAACCACTCACCTCCCAGCCTGTAGCACTGCTTGGGGTTGTTGTGCCCCAGGTGGAGGACCCGGCACTTGGCCTTGTTGAGTTTCATACAGCTGGCCTCAGCCCATCGGTCCAGCCTATCCAGATCCTCCTGCAGAGCCTTCTTGAGCAGATCAACACATGCATGTAACTTGGTGTTGTCTGCACACTTACTGAGGGTGCACTCAATCCCCTCATCCAGGTCATCGATAAAGATATTAAAGAGAACTGGCCCTAGTACTGAGCCCTGGGGGATTCCACTAATGACCAGCTTCCAACTGGATTTAACTCCATTCACCACGACTCTTTGGGCCCAGCTACACAGCCAGTTTCTAACCCAACGAAGCATACGCTAGTCCAAGCCAAGAGCAGCCAGTTTCTCGAGGAGAATGGTGTGGGAAACGGTGTCAAAAGCCTTACTGAAGTCAAGGTAGACCACATCCACAGCCTTTCCCTCATCCACCAAGCATGTCACTTTGTCATAGATTATTTCAGTTATGGCATTGTGAATGTATTAGTACTGCTCACTACAGAATTTAAGCCTCAAGTCTTCAGAACCACATGACATTGTCTGAAAAAGAAATTTTCACACATGCAACTCTTCGTAGGGAAATAACACTTTTCAACTGCACTCCTCTTTAGACCTTTGTAGTGACACAGAGCTAACCAGCTATTCTATATTTAGCTGCCGGACACAGGTTATAAACACTCCAAGGTTGTTTTAGGCTTCTTCCGAGTGCAATGACCCTGTGGAAGTGTAAGTCCACCAAGTGCTCTGGTTTTTCCAGTCAAGCTGGATGCTTCTACTTGCATAGTTGACTGTTTTACTACTTCAGGCTTCAACGGAGGCCAGGATTGCAAATACCAAACAGCAGTTGTACTGGGTCAGATCAAACCACCAAACTAATATCGTATCTCTGAGAATGGTCTACACTGGATAATCATGTAAGAAGGGGGCAAGCACATGTGCATCCTTCTGCATCTATTCCCCAGCACAAATCACAGAGGTTTCCCAAATATATGAAAGTCAGTTTTGATTTATCAATCCTCAAAAGATATCTTACTTATTTTTTCAGTGTTCCAGTGAACTCAAATTATGTGTTTTGTGGAATACTACCTCCTTTCTGTATTTATAGGTATAAAGCAAGGCACAGTCTGGCACATTTTGTAATTTGTAATCATTATGTTTTTCACAGAAACCACCATATATGGGGTACAGATTACTCAGAAAACTTCCATTAAAAAAAAAAAAGGCAAAGCCATTTTTAGTTCTCAAGGTAGATAAAGTCATATTTTCAAAGTTAGTGTGAATCAACATATTTCTAGATTTCCATCAGGTCTAAGACAATAGCTCTAATAGTCTTTAAGGCAATTTAACAGACAGCATGATTACTTTAGCTTGCAGAGGTGGGAGTCTAGAAATGGGAGTTTGCCTGGTGTAGTCTAAAAATGGCCTTGATACACCACTTACGTGCATCTTGCCCAGTGATTTTTTTCCCTACAGGAATGTGGATACTGCTGCTCAAGTCCAAATTAGGATCATTATTTGATTTTAAGAAGGCCTTAGGAAAGGAGTTCAAAAACAGTTTGCACTAAGGATGAGAAAGGTGAGAAGTCATTTTCCTGGTGATAAGAACTGTAGAGAGTTTACAGAAGGTTGTGATTTTTGACCCATTTCAGGTATTTTCATTTCAACTATGATGCACATATAAATAATTTTTTCATCATTTCAGTAACTCTTATCACATACTTTTAAAAATATGACTCAAAACACTTACCATGAGACAGCTATGGAATATAAATCTGGAAGTTTTCAGAGGAATACCTAAAAGCAACTCTAACTACAATTCCTACTTTTCTCCAGAGTGGGCTCCTCATTTCTGGATTGGGAACTATAATTCCGGCCAAGCAGGAGTCAGCTAAAATCTTCCTCCCATTAGACAACCTCTGTGATGGTTGAGGAATCCCCACTGCAAATCAGGAACTCTTTCCAGCCGGCCATCTCAGAGGAGGCAAAATCCCCAGCATTAAAGACATTAGGCCATCTCAGAATTTTGGACACAACTCTTGAACTGACTTCACATATGTCAGAATAAGTGAAATGTTACCGTATTTCTACAGTTAATAAAACTTATGATTTTGTAGTTACTGGTCACTATATAAGATTAAGAAAGTGAAAATATGACATTAAAGTGGAAACCTTACCTATGCTCACAGCAAATAAGAACTGTTCCTTCATTTCTCAAACATGCCAGTGACTTCAATTGAGTTTTTCTTTGTTGCATAAGACACTTGCCATAAATTGTGATGAAAATGTATGCAGGTTCACGTAACTAGAATATACTATGAACAAACTAATTTCATTGGTAGCCACCATAAATTATTTTATTATTCTTGGAAGACTAGTAAAGATGCTGCAACTGTGTACAGAAGCAGAATAAATACACTCTACTTGGCAAGGGCTTATAAATGAGCTCTAGTGAAAAGACTCATTCTGAGAAAATGAAACAGCTGCAAGAATGTCTATCTTATTTAAGATGGCTTGGTTTAATGATTGTCTATGCTACTGTTGAAAGGTAGACTGCAGACATTTCCTTCTGAGATTATTACTTATCACTGAAATGTGTACAGCATGAAGCAGTACAGAAGTCTCCATGAATTTTTATGTACAGCAGAACACACACCATTGACTGTCAGTCACTTTACATTTTTGTTGCTGACAGTAATTTCAGATAACCATTTCATTCATATGCTTCCTTATATGACTACGTTCTCCATGGAAAGAAGCATAACAACAATGGATTGAGCAGCAGCCTAGCAGGCCAATTTAAAACCTTGGCTGGCTTCTTTTGACTGATTTGGACTGAGATGCAAACCAAGTTAGAAAGTGTATTTATTTAAGGACAGCTTGCTAAATTCTTCACCTTAGTGCTCCACTTTGTCTTTTCTTTCAAAGGGAAGGATTTGTCATTCCTATATCTGCTCACTGAACATATTTTCAAGCAGTGAACACAGAAGTGAAGCCAAATCTGTTAACAGCACAAATGATGTTACGGCAGACTGTAAGAAAAGTAAATAATCACTCATTTTATTTTTCGCTCTGAATTTTGATCTAACAGCTCAACCTCTACCAAAGATGCAAGATACATCATTGCAAAAGATAAAAAATGAAGCTAGTTACCAAATGAAAAGGAATAGCAGCAAGTCATGCAATCCTATCTTTGGAGCTCATGGGCCTTTGTAGATCTGATCCATTTGTCGAATGCCACTTGTCCTCCACAACGGTAGCACAACAGAGATACTTAGGCACCTGGTCAGACCCCTTAGCACAAGGCTGACTGGCCCAGCAAGAACTACGAGTTCAATCCTCTGCTTCCAAGCTCAAGAGCACTCACCGCTGGCTCTAGTTTGTTGTACAGAGGGCAGCCAGGTGCTGAAACGTATCAAATTCTCAGCTAGATATCACCTTCCCAGTATGTGTTTTACAGATGATGTTGCTCTAATCATTAGCCCTCAAGCTTTAGTAATTTAAAGTTGGTTTAAAGTTACTGTGGGTATCTCTATTGTAACATGTCTTCGGACCTCCCAGCTGCAGCATGAAGTGAAGTTAGCATTGCCAGACATCTGGAAGTTTTTCACTAGAAAATTTTCATCTGTAAGAAGTAAAACCTTTTGCAGAAGCAGTAATTTAGGTGGAATTTTTTTATCAAAATATAAACAGAACTCAAGACTATAGTAAGTTCTGACTGACTTGAAACATATTTCCAGAATTTTATCTTTGATAATATGTCTCTTTTTGAAGTGCCATTTCCAAACACACAGGAAATCCATTTCCCACAAATGTCCCATTAGCCCACAAGTCAGTTGCCAAGCAAATTTCTGAGCAGACAAGCACCAAAAATTTGGAAGGAGTTTAGACAGGATGCATGGAAGATTATCATTCCTCTTTTATGCTTAATCCTGTGGTGGCTAGCAATGAAAGTACTGTTTTAAGCCACATATCTGTAACATGATTTTTTCCTGTCTGATGCTGTCCAGTGTGAAGCTGGTGGGAGAAAAGATATTCCTATTGTTTTCAGATACTCATTGGTCCTATTGTTGTCAAATACTCATTGGTTTCCACAGTACTTGGAATAAACAGACAGAACTGCTCTCCAGAGTGAGAAAGCGACCAATCGTCAAAGAATGAATGAAAAGACTTGGTGGATAGCAGATACAAGATGTGAACCGTGTCCAGAAAGAACCAAGAAATCCATATGTTTAAACGTATCCAACTTTCATTCCATTCTCAGCAAGAGAAGTACCTCTGCAACTGCAACTGGGCAAATGAAACCAACAAACAACAGCAACGACAATAACAACATAAAAAACACAAAAACTGGAGTGGAGATACCAGAAGGTGGCTCACCCAACCTGCAGAAAAACATGCACCAAGCTTGCATACAAAAGAATCTCCCATCATCCAAAAAGGGCAGACTATCCTCTCCAGTGATTCTATACTGAAAGAATGAGTGAAAAATAAAAATCCTATAAGGCTGATCAACAAAAGGAAGTGGTGGCTAGAAGTACTGCTGACATCTCCAAGTGATGCAAAGCTAGAATGCTGCCCCTTACAGCATGCCACTGCCTCATCAGCAAATGCTGAACACTTAACAGAGAGAGTTAGGAACGCGTTTGGAGAAGCAGAACTGCCCGTCCCAAAAACTAGCTACAGTTAAAACTGCTAAGGTAGTTAGGAGGTAAGTGGTTTTGAACCTTGACTGCCCATTAACCAGAAGAGGAAATATCAGGATCCCATCATCTATTTCCATTGAACTAAAACCAAAACATGATGATGTTTTCAGAGAATATGGATAGCCTTTCACTTGTTGCTGTCTTCCTATCTGAAAGAGACCACATCTCCATCTCACTGATGTCAGTGGAGTCTTTCTAGAAGCAAGATTTGTATCCCGATATGTGGTGAGCTTCGTATTTGTCTGTTCTTTCCAGACTACATGTGTGAATTGCATGTTTCTGCACTGGGGCAGGTAGTGCAAAAAGGTACAAGGGTTTTACTGTTGCATCACTGAACATTAGTTCATGTATTAAGCTCTTTCAATTTTTTTTTAAATACTGTTCTTCCTTAAATGATAGAAGTGACACACAAAAATTCCAGATTACTCTTTGGTAAGCACCTTAAAAAACCAATCACATTCATCTTCTTCATGTTCTGGTGTTCAATTAGAAAGCTAGGTCTGTTTCATGTTAAATGTTCTTAGCAATGTATGTCCACAATCAAATTTAACCTCATCTCTCTCCTAATTTTCTGAAGAGCACAGAGGTGCATTGCTCTTCTTTACTGTTGAGATACTTCTAAATGTGCAAGATGGCAGTATCTTGTGGGAGTAGCTTTCCTGCCCAAATTAAAAAACTGTGTATCTCCAGTATCCTTTTATAAACATCATTAACACAAACTGAAACACCTTGCAACTGTGAGGAAGTTGCCTGCAACCTACTCCATTTTGTCCCAGTGGATCCTGTGCAGCTATATTATTTAAGTTCCCAAATACAGTGAAGGTATGTTTGAGACATTCTTTACTCACATGGTATTTAACAAGCTATAAAAAACTGTATGTGTATCATAAAACACAAAGTTGTAAACATATGTGCATCTCAGGCTTGGATAGTTAAACTGCATCATACACTGACACCAGAAAATAAATACGAGCATGATAATTAAGTATCGTCCTTTCACAGGCAGACATCCACATTAACCATACAGGAAACTAGTCTTCTCTGATATGGTTTCACATGCACACTATAGTAATACAGAGCCCTTTATCATTTGAAGCTATCTGCAGACTATTTGCAACTAAATGAAAAATAAGAATAACGTGAACATGAAAGGATGGCCTTGAAGAAGTTACTTTCAGCACAGCAGATTTTTCAAACCTAAGGCGAGGCTACAGATGCCTTAAAGTTCCAAGGGGAAAAAAAATCCTTGATCTAAAAATAGTCTCTTGTATAAATTTGGTGGAACCCATGAAAAGGATTCCTTTCTTTGAAGATGATTCATTACTGAACTCTTTGAACTATATGGATAGTCCCTAAGCCACTAAAATGCCAGAGGGCCAAAAAAGATCTGGATGTGTATCAGCTGTTTCAGTTACTGCATATCTACAAAGAGACAACAAAGGAACCTTCTAAGTTGATAGTGTAGGAAAGAAATAAATAAATTTAAGCCTAAAGCCTAAAAGTGTTGGTTTGAGCTAATTTTGAAGAGAGTTTCTCACCACCTGCTACCTTTTTTTTTTTTTTTTTCCCCTCAAGTCTGTAAAGATGTGCTAGGACAAATCAATAAATATTAAGACAAAATCCAGAACACAGAGAAATACAAAACTTTGTTCCACATAAATTAGTGAGGACCTAAACCCCAAGAGCAGCATATAAATATAATCCACTGCAAGAACTTACTAGAGGCCATACAATATCCTCACGCTTTCTGGTTGAGTGTAACACTGATTAGTCCCACTAGTTTATATTTTATCGCTAATGTTAAGATATTTTAATTCCTTAATTATCTGACTTCATACCTGCATATTTCAGTTAAATAACTAAACTTGCTGCCTGTCTGAAAAAGTCTGACAATTCCAAAAGCAGAATGCAAAGAATCTAACTTAAAACTATGAAAATTTAAGTATAATATTTTTAAGACTGGAACAAATCTTGTCTCCAGCCTATCCTTCATAATCGAATTGAGTTTTCAATCATGTTTGAAAAGAAAATCTTCTTGGAATATGAACAATTGTACTAATGGTGCAATAAACAAGTTCTGTCCCTCACTCCAAGCTAACCTGAATGACCAGAGTAGTAAAATGTAGCTCTGCCACTGAAATGAGCAGTAATGCCAGAATGCACCAAAGAAACTCTTGCACCAGATAAAGCAACATTAATACAAAGTCACTTTTGAAAGAAAAGCTGCCATTAAAATAAAATTAATTTCCACAGATCTAATAGACTGTGTTAGTCATTTCTTGGGAATATCCCCTTTGGGCTGGAACACAGGAGTCCGTATCATCATTTCGCAAAGTTGTACCAGAAGTACCAGAAGTATCTCCATGTTTAGAACAATTTTGATTCCCATGCCTGACTTCCCCCCTCCGCCCCCCTTTTGTCAAAGCTCACTTCAGGTCTACAGACCTCCCAGCAAGCTCCATTCCTTTCTTATAATAAAAGCAGTGATCTAGCTACCAACATTTTTCCCCCAGGTATCATGACCAGCATGGTTTGTCTGGAAAAGCACTCCAGACAAATGAAAAAATATGTGAAGCTGAGAAGACTTACCTTTCAAGAGTGCACAGCTTGCAAAAAGACTGGTTAGTAGACTTGAACTTGTCAGGATAAATATTAGATACTTCTCTTTTGCTCTCATATGTAAGGTGATATAGACTTTGTAGTCTTATATTGTTGTGGAGGGTGAAAAAAATAAGAAAAGCACAGACTACTAGGTGACTTTAGGCACCAGTGGGACCCATCTATGCATTCCCTGTTGCAGTGAAACAGGTGTAAAACTGAATGGCTTTAGAAGCTCGTTAAGACTACCACAAATAGACTTCAGAAGTTGTATTTTCAAGAAGACTGCTATAAAACACAGAGTTTTTAGCACTGAGTCATAAACTACATTTTTGTTGTGTAGCTATAAGATCTGTACAGGAATATCTGAATTGGACTTCCAAGTGTCATCAGCATTCTGTGCCACCAAGTCTTTTTCCCAAAACATTTTGCTACACATATGCCTCTTCAGCCCCACTCCCTCTGGCTTACTTCTCAATCCAGGCCTCCTCCACCCTGTAAGAGATGCTCCTTTTAGAATTGTCCGAATCCAGACTAGATGGATTACTTGCTCTCCTTTTGAACAATTATGTCCCGCTTTGAATGGAATGGGATGGCTTGGTTGGAAGGGGCCTTCAAAGATCATCTAGTCCATCTACCTGACCACTTCAGGGCTAAACAAAAGTTAAAGCATATTATTGAGGGCATTATCCAAATGCCTCTTGACCACTGACAGGCACGGGGCACTTTGAGCTCTATTGTCAAGCCAGTTCATCACCCAGTGTATAATGAACCTTTTTATCTCACAGTTAGAAAATTCTTTCAGAAGGCTGCCATTCAGGACAGTATCAAAGGCCTTACTAAAATCCAGAAAGATTACATCTGCTGCCTTCCCTTCATCCAGTATGCGGGTGACCTTATCACAGAAGGAGATCAGATTACTAAGGCAGGACTTTCCCTTGATGAACTATCACTGTGCCCGATAGCTTTGTTCTTTAACTGCCTTTCAGTATCCCCCAGGATAAGCTTCTCCATAACTTTTGCAAGGACTGAGGCTAGACTATTATGTCTGTAGTTTCCCAGGTCTTCTCTCATGCCCTTTCTGTAGATGGGTGAACTGTTGGCTGGCTTCCAGTCAGCGGGGACCTCCCCAGACTCCCATGACCTTTGGTAAATTGTTGAGAGGGGTCATACTATAATGTCTGATAATTCCTTCAGCATTCCTGGGTGAATCCTGTCAGGCCCCAACAATTCATGAACGTTGAGCTGATACAACTGTTCCTTTACAATTTCCATGACCACTGAAAGCAAGTCACTGTTTCCCCAGTCATGGTCCTCCAACGTCAAGATCCAGACAGCCCACAATCTGTAGTTACCACTAAATACTGAGGCAATAAAAGGCATTAAAGAATTAGATCATCTCAGATCTCCAATCTCTCTTCTAATCACCTACTGCACCCTCATACATTTTAGTGCTTTAGTTGATCTTTCCGTACTTGCAAACCTCCACAGAACAAAGATAGCTAAGCAAGTTCTTCAGTCTTCCTAAAGGCAGCACTCACAGGACGCTACGGCTGCCCTACCGAGTACTGCTGAGATGCGTGAGCTGTCCAGCAGCTGCTGCATCTGAGAGCCCCCACCTCACCAAGTTTGAAAGTACTTAGGAAATCAAAACTTTTGAGATGTTTTTTCATCCTGGTCTCTCTTGATATGTTCTCTAAGGTGAAGGGAAAAGGATTTTTGTGCAGGAGTTAGCAAGGCTGATTGATAGGGCTTGAAAATAGATTTGAAGGGGGAGAGAGATAAAAACAGGCACACCAATGATAAGCCAAAATACCATCAAAATGGTATGCCAAAATTTGAGGGATTGCATGCTAGTGAGATCCTTCAGTCTGCTCCAGGAGGTGCTGGCTACAATGAAGTACATTTTAAATGTTTCTGCACCAATGCAGGCAGCATGAGGAACAAGCAAGAGGAGCTGGAAGCCTTGGCTCAGTCCGAGAGCTACTTCATTGGCATAAGTGAAACCTGGTGGGAAGAGGCCTGTGACTGGTGTGTTATGATGGATGTTTACAGGCTCTGCAGGAGGGTTGGGCAGGGCAGGGCAGGGTAGGGGTGGCAGTGTCTGTAATGGAGGGGCTGGGCTGTATGGAGCTTGCAGTTGGTGAGAACACGTGAGAGCCTCTGGGTAAGGACTGAGGGACAAGCAAATAAAGGGGATGTCATCGTGGGAGTCTACTATAGAACACCCAGGCGGGATGAAATATGCTTTAAGGAACTAAGAGACACTTCTAGATCACCAGTCCTTGTCCTTATGGGGGACTTCAACTAGCCAGACGTGAAATGGGTGTACCACACAGATGATTCGAACAGGTCCAAGAGATTCCTAAAACACCTTGATGATAACAGAATCACAGAATCACAGAATCGTCTAGGTTGGAAGAGACTAACAAGTCCTACGCTAAACCATATCACTAAGGGCTACATCTAAACGTCTTTTAAAGACCTCCAGGGATGGTGACTCAACCACCTCCCTGGGCAGTCCATTCCAATGGTTGTTACCTAACAACCCTTTCGGTAAAGAAATTCTTCCTAATATCTAACCTAAACCTCCCCTGGCGCAACTTTAGCCCATTCCCCCTCGTCCTGTCACCAGGCACATGGGAGAATAGACCAACCCCCACCTCGCTACAGCCTCCTTTAAGGTACCTGTAGAGTGCGATAAGGTCGCCCCTGTGCCTCCTCTTCTCCAGGCTGAACAATCCCAGCTCCCTCAGCTGCTCCTCATAAGACTTGTTCTCCAGACCCCTCACCAGCTTCGTTGCCCTTCTCTGGACTCTCTCGAGCATCTCCATGTCCTTCTTGTAGCGAGGGGCCCAAAACTGAACACAGTACTCGAGGTGCGGCCTCACCAGAGCCGAGTACAGGGGGACAATCACCTCCCTAGCCCTGCTGGCCACACTGTTTCTGATACAAGCCAGGATGCTGTTGGCCTTCTTGGCCACCTGAGCACACTGCTGGCTCATATTCAGCCGACTATCAACCAGTATTCCCAGGTCCTTCTCTGCCAGGCAGCTTTCCAACTACTCATCTCCCAGCCTGTAGCGCTGCTTGGGGTTGTTATGCCCCAGATGCAGGACCCGGCACTTGGCCTTGTTGAACTTCATGCAGTTGGCCTCAGCCCATCGGTCCAGCCTATCCAGATCCTCCTGCAGAGCCTTCCTTCCCTCGAGCAGATTGACATACGCACCTAACTTGGTGTCATCTGCAAACTTACTGAGGGTGCACTTGATCCCCTCACCCAGGTCATTGATAAAGATATTAAAGAGGACCGGCCCCAGCACTGAGCCCTGGGGGACTCCACTAGTGACCGGCCTCCAACTGGATAACCGGCCTCCAACTGGATAACTTCTTCGTACAGCTACTAAGAGAGCTTACTAGGAAAGGTGCTTTCCTAGATCTGTTGTCTGTGAACAGACAAGGTCTTGTGGGTGAAGTGGCGGGCAACTGGTGGCCATCTTGGCCATAGTGACCATGAAGTAGTGGAGTATAAAATCTTTGGTGACAGGAGGAAAACTGGCACCAGAATTTCAACCCTGGATATGGGGAGAGCAGACTTCAGGCTGCTCAGGTAGTAAGGTCCCTTGGGAAACTGCTTTTGAAGGAATCATGGTCCATCAGTGCTAGTCAGTGTTTAAGTACCACCTCCTAAGACTATAAGAACAGGCAATTCCAAATGTCAGATGTCAAGCAGGTAGGGCGGAAGGGGCTTGGTTGAGCAGAGATCTTCTAGAGCTTAGGTGGAAAAAGAGAGTATGGCCACTATTAGTGAGGTCAGGCAACATGTGACAACTACAGAGACGCTGTTTTCCTTTGTGGGGAGAAAATTCATGTGGCCAAAGCTCAATTAGAGTGGAAGCTGACCAGTACTGTGGGGAACAATAAAAGGTTTTTAGTGTTTATTTCTTTTTAATATGTGAACAGCAAAAGGGGGACCAAAGAAAATACTGGTCCATTACTTGATGAGGATTGTCATCTCACAAACAGGGATATAGACAAAGTAGATACATTTAATGCCTTCTTTGCCCATCTTCAACAACAATGGTGGGCTCTGGGACCCCTGGAGCCCTGAGTTGGAGGGCTGTGATTGTAGTAACAATGAACTCCCAGCCACCCCTGCACTTGTGCAAGACTTGCTGTTCCAGCTGGATGCATGTAAGTTTATGGAACCTAATGGGATTCATTCCAGTGTACTCAGAGAGCTGGATGATGTCATTGCAACACCTCTCAATTATTTTTCAATGGTCTTGAGAATCTGGAGAGATCCTAGTTGACTGTAAGCTGGCAAACATTGTTCCAATTTTCAAGAAGGGCAAGAAAGAAGACCCTGGTAATTATAGACCTGTCAGTCTCACTTCAGTGCCAGGTAAAATTATGGAGAAAATAATTCTGGGAGTTATTGAAAAACACCCAAAGGACAATGCAGTCATTGGTCACAGTCAACAAAGGTTCACAAGGTGAAGATCCTGCTTAACCAACTTAATTTCCTTTTTTGACAGGGCCACCCATCTAGTAGACCAAGGGAAACCAAATCTTTTTGGATATCAGTAAAGCTTTCAATATGGTTTCTCACAGTATCCCTCTGAACAAAATGGCCAGCACACAGCTAGGTAAGTGCATAATCCAATAAGTGAACAATTGGCTGACAGGTTGGGCTCAAAGTGGTATAGTAAATGGAGTTACACCAGGCTGGTGAGGCTGGTGTCCTGTCACTAATGGGGTTCCCTAGGGCTCCATTCTAAGGCCAGGTCTCTTTAGTGTTTTTATAAATGACTTGGATGCAGGACTTGAAGGTATATGAAGTAAGTTTGCAGATTACACTAAATTGGAAGGAACTGTTGACTTCACCGAGGGATAAGAGGCCTTGCAGAGAGATCTCGAGAAATTAGAAAGCTGAGCAGTCACCACCAATCTGAAGACATATGAGGAGCGGCTGAAATCACTTGGTTTGTTCAGCCCAGAGCAGCGCAGGCTGAGGGGAGGCCTCATGGCGGCCTGCAGCTCCCTCACGAGGGGAGCGGAGGGGCAGGCGCTGAGCTCTGCTCTCTGGGGACAGCGACAGGACCCGAGGGAACGGCATGGAGCTGGGACAGGGGAGGGTCAGGCTGGGGGTTAGGGAAAGGTTCTGCACCCAGAGGGTGGTCGGGCACTGGGACAGGCTCCCCAGGGCAGTGGTCACGGTACCGAGCCTGTTGGAGTTCAAGAAGCATTTGGACAACGCTCTCAGACATATGTTTTTTATTTTTTGTGGTCCTGTGTGGAGCCAGGAGTTGGATTCAATGATACTTCTGAGTCCCTTCCAACTCAGGATATTCTATGATTCTACGAGGCTGTGACAAGGTGTCCCACGTGCCATTTACTCACCTCTTGTATGCATCACAACACAGTCCAGCACATAAACACAGCCCTAACTATTTAACATGGTGAATAGTCTTATTCAGAAGTGGAATATACTACCTTTTCCTGAAAGTTTGTGTTATTTTCCAACACAACTAAACAGCTGCCTAGGTCACTCTTTTCTTTCTGACACTAGTGATTCATCAGGACAAGACTCTTTGCAAATGGATGGATTTCAGGGAAGCTGTCTCAAGAAACTACAGAAGGAGAATCCAGAGTTGTTATCACTCCAGGAGACGGGACTCACACAGGAGACTCAGATCAGAGGACAGAACCTGAGTGTCTCATCTCTGGAAAGCAGCCTAACCACCATGCTATCACTGACCCTGGGGGAAGTCTCTGTCTCAGAGTTTCAAAATAAATTTGCTTCACTTCAAAAATGAACACACACAAAATTTAAAGCCTCATTTTTCCCTATTCTAAAAGAGATTTATTGGTTCTCTGGCTAGGACAATGCCTAAGTTGCATTTTATAATCAGACACAATAATTATTAAACATAACTGCAAGAGAAGAAGGATCATTGACAATATTCATGTTCCCAGTGCCTTCCAACAGCATTTTAAATCAGTAACAGGGGGGAAGGATAAAGCCTTTTTTATGGTCCTTGTGGCAAAATGGTTGACCTACAAAGAAAGGAAAATGGAGTGCTGGAAGCAGCTCCAAAGTTAATTTCATAGACCTTATGCCCAATTCCACACTGGATTAAGCTTTTATTTTTTTATTTTTTATTTTTTTTTGTATAGCACTAGACCATAAGCCACTGGTAAGTATACCACAATTTAGATTAAAACATGCATAAAATAAGAAAGGAATCAGACCCTGCTCTTCCAAAAATAAACAAATAAGTTGCAATTAAATCTAACAGGTTACAGCTCTACATGAAAACTGGCTATGAGCACAGTTTGTCCTAGGCTTATAAATAGCTGTTTAATAGCTTGTTTTCCAATAGCTACATTGCTTCGAAGCTCCATTCTGCCTATTTTATCTCATTGCCTTACCTCACAGTAGACATTACTGACTCTGCTAATGCACAGTCTCTCATCTAACTGCCCTTTCTTTGGATTTCTTATTTAAATATAATTTTGTAATATCTATACACATGCTCAAACTTGTCTGCATACTGTGTAAATGCACAGGAACCAGAGAGGAAACAGTGGTTCTGTGACATTCATAGAATCACAGAATCACAGAATGACTTGGGTTGGAAGGGACCTTAAAGGTCAGCTAGTTCCAAACCCCCTGCCATGGGCAGTGATGCCACCCCCTAGATCAAGTTGCCCAGGGCCTCATCCAACCTGGTCTTGAACACCTCCAGGAATAGGACATTCACAGCTTCTCTGGGCAACCTGTGGCAGTGCCTTACCATCCTCTGAGTGAAGAATTTCCTCCTAACATCCAATTTAAATCTCCCCTCTTTTAGTTTAAAAGCATTCCCTGTTGTCCTGTCATTATCTGAATGAGCAAAAAGTTGTTCTCCATCTTTTTATAAGCCCCCTTTAAATACTGAAAAGCTGCAACAAGGTCACCCCAGAGCCTTCACTTCTTCAGGCTGAACAGCCCCAGCTCTCTCAGCCTTTCTTCATAGCAGAGGTGCTCCAGCTCTCTGATCATCTTTGTAGCTCTACTCTGGACTCGCTCTAACAGGTCCACATCCTTCTTGTGCTGGAAGCCCCAGACCTAGATGCAGCACTCCAAGTGGGGTCTCACAACGGCAGAGTAGAGCAGGACAATCATCTCCCCAAAACTTCTGACTTCTCTGTTGATGCAGCCCAGGACGCAGTTGGCCTTCTGGGCTGCAAGTGCGCATTGCTGGCTCATGCTGAGCTTTTCGTCCTCCAGAACCCCCGAGTCCTCCTCTACAGGGCTGCTCTCAATGAGTTCTTCTCCCAGTCTGTGCTCATGTCTGGGATTGCCCCGACCCAGGTACAGCACCTTGCACTTGGACTTGTTGAACCTCATGTGGTTCACGTGGGCCCACTTCTCCAGCTTGTCCAGGTCCCTTTGGATGGCATCCCCTCCTTCTGTCGTATTGACAGCACCACTCAGCTCGATGTCATCTGCAAACTTGCTGAGGGTGCACTTAATCCCACTGTCTACGTTGTTGATAAAAATATTAAACAGCACTGGTCCCAGGAGAGACCCCTGAGGTGGTATACCACTTGTCACGGGCCTCCACCTGGACATACAGCCATCGACCACCACATTCCTGTGGACCTGCTTGGGATTTGACGTGCTGGAGTCCCAGTGGCCAATATCTCTGCAATTCCTGCTCCTCTCTTCCATGCTATGAAACCAACTGACTCTGGTCCAATTTTCCCACCTTTTTAGAAATAATGCTGCCTCTTTAGAGGCAGTAGGAATCCAGGGCAAGAGATCAACAAATTGTAAATCTACTTCAAAACTAGTTCTGTATTTTCAAAGGAGTAACTCAAGTTATTAAGAGCTTCATTCTGAGACTGCTTCTCAAGAAGCATCATCTAGATGAGGGTCTTCTTGGAATACATCTAAGTTCTATCTGCTCTATATTTAAGATACTAAATGTTTGGCACCGGATGGGCAAATCAGTAGGTACAGATACATAGGATTTTTTAAACAGTTCTTCAGAGTAATTCTCTATTTGCAGAAACAGAACAGAATGTCTTTAAAACATTTTTTTCATTTATGGCTGACAATACAGGTGAGAGAGAAATATATAAACAATTGAATGCAGAAGGCTGGAGCAGTGGTTGACACAAATGGTTGACCTGCAGGGGAAAAACGGGTCTCATGAGCTGGACTAAATGCTTCTCTCAGGTGGAGAAAGTTAGTTGCATTGAACGGCACCTCCAAAAGGCTGTGCAGTATCCTATCTCAGAATTAATATATAGCATTTTTTCCTCACCCAAACGGAAAGATGGTTCAAGCTTCAGAAGTCTAAAGCACTGGAGTGTTTAGAGGAGTAGTGGGAGCTTCTACAGAATAAGCTAGTTTTTCTTCACAGCCTGTAAGAATTGCCCCGAAGAAGATGCCCTCAGAGAAGAGAGGAAACAGTCAGTTGTTGCTGCCCTGCAAGACAGGTGACTTACTGAAATAAGAACTAGAAATGCAACTACTAGAAATGCAACTACTAGAAATGCAACTACTAAACATGGCCAGAGGGAGACAGTGACACACAAGAAATCATCATGTAGCACTTATCACTGTAAACTCATGCCCCAAACCACAAAATAATGCACTTTAAGCACCCATGCTGCATTTCACAATGCTCTGTACTTTTATTTTCACACCTGCAAAGATGACTGTTGATTTTCTGAAGCCATAATCCTGCTACCATTGACTTATACTGAAGTCCAGAAAATTCTGGGTCTGGTTACCCTGACAACAATCCCCCTCCTCTGCTACACCACCAAACACTTCACATGCTATCTCCTAGCAACCACACGGGTACATACAGCCTTTGCCGAAGGCAATTTCAAGAAAGTTACATATATATTAAATAAAATTCTACAGATTTCAAATATGCCATGCATCCTTCACTCTGGGCTTCACTAAAGAAGCCTGTGACCGATAGAGATTTGAATCTTTGAAAAAAGAGGAGTGATCAACAGGTGGATAGGAATTACAAGCAGAGAATTATCTACAAAAATGGAATACCCTTAGATCTGGCAGAAGTGCAGGTGATGCCAGAGGAAAAACTAACCCAAACCATGGCTGCTTTTTCACCTCTGGTTCCTCCTTACATCAACTTTACTACTTAACAAATCTTATTCTCCTGGACGTGCAGATACCTGATCGAGGATCAACTGTACTCGAGGAAACAGAAGAGGTACAGCAACCTGTCTGAAATGATAACTCCCCTGAGAAGTTGAAAGACCCTCACCAGAAAGAGTAAACTCTTTTTGTGAGTCAGGTGCTTTTTTAAAAGCTCATTGCATCAAACAGGGCAAACAGATGACAGATGCACATGCATCTGCCCCATCTGGGAGGGGGCACTCAAGCCAGCTGTTAGGAAATGCTTACATTAGATGTTTGCTATTCTTGCCAGTCTTTAGACTACCTGCAGAACAGGTGTGAGGCTTAGTTTCACAGCCTAAAACTGCTCAATTACTTTGCTGTCTAAATCACTACTCAAAGTATGATTGCTAGGTTATTCCTCTCCTGCCAGAGACAGGAGTGGAAACAATGTGCACATTTTCTGTACTACACCCTTGTGATTATTAAACACACAGAAATTAAAAGATATTCTCAGGTGCAGATATTCAAACCTACCTCTCACATCCCGAGGACATGCACTATTCCCAGAATATATTGTACAACTTTTCAGTTTGTATTATTTCTTTCAGCTGTGTGGTCAGTTTTATTTGAAATCCCTCTGCTCTGCATTCAGTCCTATCATGGAGTATTAGAAATTGCCAAAAGATCCAAATTTAGCTCCTCATAAGATAAAACATCAGTGTTATTTCACACATTGCAAATGGTACAAGGTAGAAAACAGAAGCTACTAATGCTCAGTTCAGCTGAAACAGTTTAACTTTGAGCTCTGAGAGCAAACCTTCCAAAATAACTTTTTACTGAAGCACTTACAGGGATGCAGGAGTCCTGAGATGCCTATTGACTCTCAGTGCCTAAATGACTTAGACAAACTGACCTCTTACAAGTTCACAACACTTCTCATTTTCCTACACAAACTAAGGAAGAAGAAGGGGAAAAAAAAGGCAGGTATGTTTTATATATAATGATAGAACTGCCTATTGCCCAGAACAGTTTTGCAAGTCCAGAATGTTGTGTGACTCGACGCCGAGTAAGTTTAATCTACCAGGCTGCTCTGTTTCCTTTGCCAAGTGGCTAATTATTGTCCGAGGAAATGGTTTTCTCCATGCTCTAACACTTCAATCCATGCACTTCTCCTGTCGGGCAATGCATAAGCATACAACCACAGTGCTTCTTGAAGTTACCTGCACTATTTGAAGGAGGAATGGAAGATCAGATATGGAGCATGAATTTTTGTAAAAGTCCTTTTAGTGTGCTCATTCAAAAAGTCTGGGCTTAGTCCAAGAAAAGCATTTCTCTACTAGCAACCTTTTTTACGGTAAGCATTATTCGGGCCAGCACCTCTCACAGACCAGCTGGGCTAAATTGAAAAGGCTCTGCACTGTAACATAGTTCAACATACTAACACTTTTCAGCCTGCCCCACATGTTTTCTTTGCCAGCCTTGCAACCCCACAATATGTTCAAGGGGACTTGATGCCTTAAACATCAAATCAAGTTGTGAAATGATCATTGCTACATTGAGTCACAAAGTACGGTGATTTCTCCCAATCTTCAGCATTATTTTCCAAGTTTCCTGTATGTCTAGTATGTTCCACATTCTACAGAACATACTAGCAGCCAGTTAAACAGTAGTACGGTACAAACAAATCAAGAAGTACAAAAAGTACAGTGACTTTTTGCATTCTTGGTCACAATACTGCTTTAAAGAGAAGAAACATATCTTAGATCAAGGCATTACTTAGGGTTGCATTTCTCCAAAGCCTGTGGACCTGAGAGAACTCTCTCAGTACCTAGACTTCTCAGAGCTCTCCATAGTACTTTGATATCCTCAGATTCGTAACTGACAGCTGCATCACTT
The DNA here is from genome assembly GCF_964034855.1 of Anser brachyrhynchus. Taxonomy (NCBI): domain Eukaryota; kingdom Metazoa; phylum Chordata; class Aves; order Anseriformes; family Anatidae; genus Anser; species Anser brachyrhynchus. The sequence goes on from NC_137697.1 coordinate 20,853,344, forward strand.
CTTATATTCCCCCATATTAAAAATAATAATAATAAAAAAAAATTTAAAAAAGAAAAACTGGGTGCTTGACATATTGAAGAGCATCCTTCTCCTCAGTGCTTCCACCTCATAACTTAATATAGACCCATGTGGATAAGAAGAGTGATACTGTCCCAATCCATTTCTTCTAATTTTTGAGCTTTGCTTCTATATTTTGCTTTCCATATTTTGATATGGAAATGCTTGAAAACTGTCAAAAACTGTTTTTAGTGTGACTTTCAGAGAAGGTTTATAAATGCATTTTTCTATTCCACAAAGAATGAGAAGAATCAAACCATTACACCTGTGCTCTTGTCATTTCAAGAAAAAAAAAAAAAAAAAAAAGGATAAAGTAATCAATGAATAGAAAACTGCAGGTATTTGTTTGTTTTCCCATCTGTTGCTATGGTTTAGCAACAAGAGCTTTAAAGCTTGTTTGTTCTTGGAGACTTTAACTTTGGCTAATGCTTAAGTATCACAGTGTTCAAGAAATGTGTTACCTATGCACACACTTTTGCTTGAGATCTTTACTGGCCATAATTAAAAGATGTATTTGCATTAACTACTACAGTGCAAATATTTTAATTTTTACATCTTTTCAAATCACTGAGAAAGTGATCAAGAAGCTGTTCTTATCTTGCTAAACAGCTGATACTGTTGCCCTTCAAAACTGGCAACAGTTGGGCAATGGGTCAAGCAACCCTTATACATGCAGTATCATCTCATGCTCAATGTTATGCTTCAATTAAGTAAACTAATTGCCTTGTATCTTTATAAAAAAACTGAAATAGGGTTTGAGATGTTAATAGTTTGCTGCCATGATACCATTTGCATAGTCTGTAGGAAAGATTAGGTGTGACAGGGTCAACGTGGAAGAATACACCTGCTATCTGCGGCAGTTGTATGTACATTACGAGTTTGGCCATAGGTGATATGGTAAGCATGTGTTTATTAAGAAATAATAACCGTGGGAACCAGAAACCGGGGGTCCTATTTCAAATTATGGCACAGACTCACCTAGTATAAGCTATCATCTCTATCTTCTATAATACTTAGCAAGTCCACTTAACTTCTTTGTCAACTAGTCTGTGGGTATTTGGTACCCAGCTTTTGAGATCCACAAAGAAATACTCTCACACTAGAAATACAAAATGTTTACTCATAACCAGTTATAAGCAGGATGTGATCAACACATCTGAATGTATGGAACAATTCAGAACTTTTTATTAAAGAAAACAAAAGAAATTATCTTTGTAACACTGATCTCACCCCAATGAGCACAGATTAGAAGTACTCAAAAACTACGGTTTAGGCAAGGCATTTTAAGAAACAAGTGTGTTTTTTGTTGTTGGTGGTGGTGTTTTTTGATGTTGTTGTTTGTTTGTTTTTTTATTACATTGGGTTGAAATCATTACAGGTAGTTTTCTTTCATTGTCAGGTTAATATTGTGATGTGGATAAGTTTTAAAGCATTTTATAATTATAGGGTCAAATGCAAATAATGCAACACTTCATTGTGTAAACAAGTAAAGAACATTTTAGAGCAGAAAACAAAGACAAATGAAGCAGCATCATTTAAGTGGGTTCAGTAGTTACACAATAGGAATATTTTATTATTTTATAATAAGGCTAGCAGCCATTTGACATGTGTCTTTGTTTCCTCACATAAATAGTTAGACGGGATTTCAATACAGCTATTATCTACAACCAAGCACTATATCAGTTAAAGCCATGGGTATTGCCAGACACATTTTCTTTACAAAAAAAACTATTATTTTTTCTTCAACTTTCATCTTCTATGGAAATAAATACTGTCATCATGTGTTACTGAAGAGCTGTAGTTCATGCCATTCCATTTCTTATAGCCAGACAGATATCAAGTATTATTTTGCCTTTATGATAGTTCTGTAATATTCAGACCTTACTTCGGTCACACAAGAACATATTATCCTGCAGGAAATTGTGCCAGGAGTAGTGGCAAGAATGGAGGCACTAACTTGATTTAAAAATGACACAAAGTATTTTACAGATCTTAATGCATATAAGACAGAGATATTTCTACCACGTCATTGGAAGTGTTGTTAAATAAATCAAAGCATCATTTCCCTCAGCTTGGGACTCTACGTGTGTCCAAGGAACTGAAGCAATTCAAAATAATATTAGGGTGCCAACTATGAAGTTCAAAAACGGCTGAAATATGTTCACTTTTAATGACCATAAAGTCAACAAATATATTTGCTTATAATGGCACATGATGTAATAATAAAAATATAAACAAAAAATAAACAATTTGTAAGAACAGAAAACAGTATTACCACTTAAAGATTTGGTTTTTATGTATTTCAACTTATAGAATCAGTCAACAATTACTATTTTGCTTTCCTCTACATTTAAAAAAGCTCCAGTAGAGCATTTTACAACTTAAGAATTAGGGCTTTGTCAAATTCAATCATGAATAGAAATGTAAAAATAAAAATAATAAAAAGAACAACAAAAACAAAACAAAACAATAACAAGAAAAACAACATGGGTTTGGCTATCTGTAGGGTAAAGTCTGTCCAAATAATCTGAGGAAATGTATGTGATTGCAGATGTGAAAAAAATGAAATGCTGAGAGATGCCCGAGCAGATAAAATTCCTAAAAAAAGTTTTGCATGGGTAGAATGCGAGGAAAACCCAATGACAGACAGACTGGAAAAACCTGTAGCAGACAGACTATGAACTGTTAGCAAATATCCATCACCTTGTGTCTAACATTCTGGATTAGTTTAAGTTTTCATCTAATAAACTAAAGATGGAGGGCACGCTGCTCGATGCTCCTTGAGTAGGTATCTGCAAAGCACTGGGAGAAAAACTCAACGTGTGTCAATTTAAGCCAGGCTACATGTTTAGTTTCTGAAGTTCACTGGTGGGGTAGCGGGGCTGGTTAAGGGAAAGCTTTCCACTGAAGAGATAAACATTGCATTTCATTGGGAGGGACAAGGGCAGTTACTCACTGACATTGCCTCGATGTTCATAATCTGAGCAACAACAGTACACATAGAATAAGGCAGCTCTGGGGCAAGGCTATGTAGCCTACTCCTTGTTCTATCTGCTCCGAGCAGAAGGCTGGATTAAATGACCTCCTGTGGTCCCTTCCAGTCTGAGTTATTCTGTGACTCCACCTGTGACTCAAGAAGTATCCCATTCAGAAATGAGAAAATAAAAAAAAGAACCTTCAAAAATCCAAGGAAATTTACTTTTACCTTATGTTTTGAGGTGGGTTTTTTACTCGTTTGTTTTTTTTATCTGGTGATCTCTTTCACTTACATTTTCCTTAGACATATATATATAAATATTAATTACAAAGGCTTCCAGTAATCTTTTAATTTTCTGATTATAATGAAACACCAAGATCTAGATAAGCCCAGGGAATTACTTATGACATGATACCCTGCTTTATTATTACAACAGAGAAGTAACCTAAGGTGCAGCCGGGATCACGATACCATTTGCTTTGAGAACAAGCTTCAGAACGATGCTGCAAAATATAATTCCTAGAAAACATTCTGGGAAATTAGAGAAAAGCCTACTCTGGTGGTACAACATAAATTTAAAAAAAAACAAAAAAAAAAAAAACAAAAAAAAAAAACAGTGCAACCACCTCTTCTACCTGCCAAACTTGACAGATGATGTTGAGGCGCGGGTTGTGGCCGCACCTGCCTTAGGCACTGGAGTCAGGACCGAGCCTTCAGCCCTGGGGTGTGAAATCCCTGCAGACACAGCCGCTGCCCACCCGGACTCCGAGGCGGGGCACACGGCGGCTGCCTTCCGCCTCGGCCGGGGCGGGTTCGGCCCCTCGCCGCCGTCCTCCCCGCCCCGCAGTTTACCTGGCGGCCGGTGCTGCTGCTCTGGGTCTCCGCCTCGGTGCCGCAGCAGCGGGGCGCCCTGGTCCGGGCGGGGGCGCCGGGCTGCCCGCGCTCCTTGCGGCGGGGCCCGGCGCAGGGCGGCGGCTGCCGGCTGCGGTAGGCGAGGACGGCGGGGATGGAGTCGGCGGCCTCGGTCTTGACGAAGAGGCCGTGCAGGGCGGCGGCGCCCTGCGAGACGGCGGCGGTCTGATGTGGGGAGCTGGACTCGTCCGAGTCCCGGCAGTACACCACGCCGCTCTGCGAGACGTGGATGCTGGGGGCGCAGCCCATCCCTTACGCACCCCGCCCCGCTCCGGTCCCGGTCCCGGTCCCGCTGCCGGTCCCGCTGCCGGTCCCGGTGCCACCTGCCGCCCCGCCGCCCTCCCGCCCAGCCCTGCGGGGCCGCCGCCCTGCGCTTCGCTTCTCCGCGGCGCCTCCCCGCGCCGCCGCCGCCGCTGCCGCCGCCGAGCTTGTGGCGCTGCCCCGGCCGCTCCCGCTTCATGTAGCGCCTACCTCGCCCCGCAACGCCTCCCGGGCACCTCCGCACCGGCTCGGCGAAGCGCGGCCGCTCCGCCTTCCCGCCCGCCCCCCCCGCCCCTCTCGGGCCCGTCCCGCCGTCCCCTCGTGCCGCCGGTGGCGCCTCGCGCCCCCTCAGGCGGCCTCGGGGCCCGGGGGGGCGTCGGGGCCCGACCCTCCTCGCCAAGGCAAAGCGGCCTCGGGCCCTGAGGGACTTCGTCCCAGCGCAGCCGCCTTCCCGAGCCTGGCCCGGTTTGGAGGTGGGCACAGCCTGGCCCCCCGCCAAAGAGCACCCACGGCATCCAAGAGTTTGTGTTATAAAGCCGGTAAAAGTGCCTGTGTGGAAGAAAATCAAAGCGCAGCTAGAATCATAGAATCATAAAGGTTGAAAGAGACCTTCAAGATCATCTGGTCCAACCATTGCCCTGCTACCACTGTCACCCACTAAACCATATCCCTAAGCACCACGTCCAACCTTTCCCTAAATACCCCCAGGGATGGTGACTCCACCACCTCCCTGGGCAACCCGTCCCAATGCCTGACTGCTCTTTCTGAGAAGAAATGTCTCCTCATTTCCAGCCTGAACCTCCCCTGGCGCAACTTGAGCCCATTCCCTCTAGTCCTATTGAGAGAGGGAGTTAGGAGAATCTTATCAATTAGAGATATGCGGTAACAAACATCAGCCCAAAAGGTGGAAATCATCGCCTTCATAAGAGCTTTTGAGCTGGCAAACATCTGGACAGATTTGAAGTATGCCTTTAGTGTGGTGCATGCGCACCATGGGGCAATTTGGAAGGAGAGAGAGGACTTTTATCTTCCTCAATTAAACATGCAGAAGAGATACTGAAATTACTCCAGGTGGTATAACTGCCTACTAAAGTTGACATTAAAGGACATCAAGTAGGGGATACTGATATTGACAGGGGAAATAGATTGGCTGATGCAGGAGCCAAAGGGGTGGCAGAACGGGCATCTGAGAGTCAAATTTTGGCACTAGTACCAGGAACAGAAAACCAGGCATTAACAAAAGCTTTAGAAAACGAAGTAGAATATTCTAATATGTAAACGGAAAATGTTACCTGCAGGTTTAACATAAATAAACGATGTGAGAATTGTGATACCATATTAAATTGAATGGTAATTGGAGAACATAATAAAGCATGCTGGGGAGCTGAAGTAGCATAAGAGTTTTTAAATAGAAAATGGATAGGGCCTAATTTGTATACCATTGTTAGACAGGTATAAAAGTAATCAAGCTCCAAACAGTGGTAAATTACTTTTTTTTGAACTCCCGAGAAAAGAGGGGTATCAGTATTTATTGGTATTAACTGACACCTTCTCAGGATGGCCAGAAGCATTCCCAACTAGAACAGCCAAGAATGGGAATTCAAGCTGAGGATTTGAGTTACTTGCTGTAGGCCACACCAGAGATCCACAGCAGAGCCAGCAACAGGGATCAGGATTATTCCATGCAGAATCCATATGTGCATTGTAAATAGATAAGCCCAGAAAGACTTCAGAGTTGTCAGCTACCTAGTTTGAGACTCAGTTCATAGTAAAGAACATGAAGGCAGATTGTATTTTGATTTTCAAGAATGATCCTGGTGGCAATGTCATGTCACACCCTAGACTATGTTGTTAGCTATTCACAGGTCATTCCTCTAAATAGATATTGGTGATAAGTCACTTCATCAGTCAGTCAACACCTACGTTTCCTTAGCTTCCCAGTGCTCAGGGTTCTGTCCTGTTCCTACTGAATTCTGTGACAACTTTGCTATTGATTTTAGAGAGCATTGCAGGCTCCTGCCCATTCTCAAAGTGTATTTCCCTTGTTTGGATATAACATTTGGGTCTTATGTCAGAGAATAAGCCATAGAAATAAGAAGTCACAGCTCTGGAGAACGTTTACTAAATGCAGCTCTTAAGTAGCCCTCACTGTGCTGCTGATGTCTGGCTAACAGGGAAGGACACCACTGCAGGGTATGAAGTTGCCTGTACAGGGTGCCAGAGCACTTGAGAGGAGTGAGGACTGCAGAATGGAGAACCATGTGGACTGCCGAAAGGCAGCAGAAAAGGGAGAGTAGTTTAATGAGAAACAGTACAAGCAAGTGATGAAGAGCATGAGCAGAGGCCGGAGTGGGACAAAGGGAGCAGGTGCAGGGGAGTGGGATGAATGTCTACAGCTGAAATCAGAGGTGAAGAAATGAAGGGGTATGTTAAAAGTTCTCTTTTCCCAGCATCAGTTCTCTTGCTGCATCTTGCCTATGAGAATACAGCCATGGATTTATTGGACAGGGCAAAGAGGGAATATTTAACGCACATACATGCAAATTTACATCACAACTTATGGCTTACTTCCCCACCAGATGATACTCCTGCAGTCATCTGGATGCAGCCTTCCCTGACTGATGCCTACCAACATGAAGGCGTTATTGTGAGCAGCACATACAAATTCAACCAAGGAATTACGGGAGGGACACTTCAAGTAATGAAGTAGACTCTACCCTCAGAAATGCACATTTTGTATGACCTCAGCATTAAGCCAGTGCATCCAACCTCTGTAAGATATTCACACGCACCAAGTTTTCCATTATTAAAGGGCCACCATGGGCTTTAGTTGGAACTGTACAAATCCTAACAAATTTTACACTTACAGGAAACCAATTTCCTACACATGACTAATTTCAGCATGATAAATTTAAGTGTGTGAGTGATTCTGGAAGACATCAGTGGAACCCTGATGCATCTTGTCTCTCTCTCTCTTTTTTTTTTTTTCTAGTAAAAAGGAAGGGATATGAATTCTTTATAGCTTTTACACCTGCAAATCTCTCCTCAATGAGGAAAATATTCTCCTCCAAACTTTATATCCTTTCCAAAGCCAGTCGTAGGCTTCAATCTGACCTCAATACTAAGACTCTGTGCTACGAGTAGATTGGTAAGTTTATGTTGGCATTATTGGAAGTAGCATCTGTAAATCCCTGTTCATTGCAGTAAGAATATACTACTTCAGAGGTCACATTTTACAGAGCCTTAAAAATCTGGTACTTGACAGCCAGCTCTTGAAGACAGTTACCTCAATTCATGGTTCATTTACTGTAAAACCAGTTTAAGAAGGCATAAATAAGCCTGTATATATATATATATATGTAAGTATTAGACTCTTAGGAGGCTCAACAGTTTCTCAGTCCTTTCATTTTGGTCCATCAATTTTGATGGACCTTTCATATTGGTCCATCAAATTTGAAAACTACAGTAAAAACTTACATGCATACCCAGATTAGAACAAAGTAAAAACCTAAAAATTAATTTAAATTATCCAGACTACATGCTATGTTTTAAACTCAAACTAGATATGAAGAAAATAATAATCATAGTGAATAGAATAGAATAGAAGCCTTCTACATAGACCTCTATTTTGTTAAAAAACAAAACAAAACAAAAAACAACAACCAACCAACACAACAACAAAAAAACAAACAGCACAACCAACTCTATAATAATAGATTATCAAATGCTAACTTCATGTTTCTACTCATCAACAATACAAGAAATCATGTTGCTTGGAAAAGAGAAAGATGTTAAATACAAGATGCAAAGTTTTTTTTTCTTTTTCCCTGAAGAAGAGCAGAATATATCTTTCAGACCACAAATCTGAGGACTCTCACACCAATGTAGTCAAGAGTAACTTCACTGAAAGCAATGAACTTCCTCCAGTTCAACCAAAAAGCAAAATCAAGCCCTTTATTTCTTTACTCCTCCCAAAGCTCCCTTATTTCATAACTTTTAAAAAATGTTGCAGCAAAATTGTTTTAATGTATCATGGATTTGTTATACTATGCTTGTACACTACATTCTGAGAGTGCTATGAATAACGATCTCCCAATGGCTTGGACAATAACAGAAAGGTCAGTTTTCACCAGAAGTTCCTAAAAGACCTTGCTGAATGGATATTTTGCAAGTTGGGAAACTGAGTCCTGAAGCACTCTGTTGCCAAGATCACTCAAAGAAACGGAGCTGAAGGGAGAACTCAGTGCTGTGCCTTCCCGTTTGCAGCCCACGTCCCTGTAAATGCTGCTCAGCACAGGTTGCAGGTTGTGCTGAGCGCGCAGAGGGGCAGGAGCCCTCCTTCAGGATTCACCTCCACCCCTTTGTGTGAGGGGGAGGAAGAGCTGCAGTTCCTGACCTCCCTCTGCAGCTGCTTCTCTCCCCAGGGACAGGAAAAGTTGCAGTCCTGGGCTTTTGCACGTTGGTGCTGACAGGGACAGAAGCCCAAATGAGAAGCTGCCCCAGGATACCCAGGGCTGCAGAATCCCTCCACGGAACAGACACCTGCAGTCTTTTTCCTTGGACGAGCTAACTTAGCTCTGTCTGTCGTACCAGCACAATCTTGAGAGACGCCCTTTGGCTTTGAAGAGGAAGAGTAATGTATAGAAATACATAGCTACAGGCTTTGGTGACTAGCAGTAGCATTATGTGTTAGCATTAATCCCCTTGAGGAGCAGAACTTTTGGCAGGACACTGGCCAGATACCAGCAGTTACAAGCAAATTTTGTAGGGCAACAGTGATCAGACCACAATTAAAAGGCTTAGACTTCTGTTCCCCACCAAGCCGTTTGGTTTGCCTTGGAGTTGGGGTGAATCAAGCATTTCACAGCACTCCAAGCCAAAGGCAAGCCGCGGACCCCCTACCTCCACTGAAAAGTCCCCCAGCCAACACTTCAGCAGTCACTTCCTGGCACTCGGCTTGCTGTTTGCTTGCTCTAACTTCACTAACACGGCGGTTCTCCACGGATTCATCGCCGCATGGGAGCCTTCCCTCTCCAAGCACCTCCGGGGCGCTGTCAGGACCCCCCCGGCTCTGCCCAGGGACCGCCGCTGGTGGCCCCCCCGGCACACCCCAGGCACGGCCGGAGCCTCGCAGCGGGCACAAGCCGCTCCTCACCTCCCTCCCGGGCCGGTTCCGCAGCCTCGGCGTGCAGCCGCCCCCCTTCATCCTCCGGGGAGAGGGACCGGGAGCGAGACCGGGAGCAGGAGCGGCGCAGCGGCCGCCCAGGTGAGCGGGGTGGGACCCCCGCACCCCTCCGCCCACGGCACCTCCCCGGGGGCCGGCCCGCTCCCGAGTAAGCCCTTGTCCCGCTAGGCTGCGAGATCCCGGCCACACGGGAGCCCCAGGAAACGGGTTGGGCTTCTGGGGTTCCGATGAGGGTGGAGGAGAAGGGGGCTTCCCCGCGCTCGCCATCCTCTGCCACGGCTAGATCGTTTTCTCCCCTGGTTGGGAACGCTCAGAATGGAGAAAACCGCTCGGGGAAAGTATGGTGAATCAAGAGCCGGGCTTGCTTCAATGTTCTAACAGTTATGTAGCCTTTGGAGGAAAAGGCAAACCCTTACATCCCCTAGAGAAAGGGGTAAATCCACCCAGGGAGCAGATAGCTTGTGGCCAGCGATTATTCCCAGGATCCTCAGAGAAAATCCAGCCTCGCAATCAAGGACAGGAAAGACAAACTGCCTGGGGCTGAGAGAAGGCAGTGTTACCCTGACCTAGACCAAATCACAAATGTCAGAGGTGGGACCAGAGACATGCTTCAAACAGCATGTTTTCATCTTTGTGATATTTTAGTTTGCAACAAGTACCAGGTTGGCAGAATGCGTTGCCTTGGGAATGACATCTTTGGGCTTGACTGGATTTAGCTCTCACGTCATTGCTCTCTCCTTCAAGCTTTAAGAACAGCTTATTGCTATTTTTTGTTTTGGAGTATTGCTGTTTCTTGGGACTTCCTGAATATGGTTAACACTGTCATTGCTCGGTAGTAAAGCCCAATGCCTCAATAAGGGAGCTGTACCAGATGCCCAGCAAATGCAACAAAGAGTCAAGGCAGTGGAGAGCATGTGGATGTCACAAAAGCAAAGCAACAGTAAAGACAACTGGGAGTCGTGGGGCAAATGGTGGTCAAGTCCCAGCAGCTGCCCAGCCCAAGACCAACAAAACCACAGAACACAACACAAAATAACCCCAAAGCACTGAACCTGTACAGAAAATCACTTCTACAGAGGAGAAGCAGAGACAGTGTGGGTCAGCAAGTTATGCCAGATTGAGGCCAGGGACAGTGGAGAGCAGTCCTACTTCTATGGGAGGAGAAACACGGTCAGCAAACACAATCCTCCTTGAGCTCCCCAGAAACCCTAGAGAGGGCACACACTGAAATGTCCTTAACAGGAGGTAAGAACACCCACCTTGTTGTGGCCACACGTCTGCAAGAGCTGCTGTCTGGGAGCCAAAGCCCTTTGCACTGTCTCAGAGTGATCAGAGTAGTGGACGGGAGGTTTGCTACAGCCACGTTGTCAGATTCCTGGGCCTGGAGCCCCAGTATGGTCTCGGAGGTGGTATAAACTTTCCTCTTTAGCACCTCTGCACAGATGCCAGGTGTGAACCAGCCTTTAATGGCAAATCTCAGTCAGCTCTACACCGTTATTTCAGAGGGCTGTCAGACTGGCTGCTTTGCAGCAAGCAAGCATCGCAGCCTGCCCTGGGACTCTGGTGGACGATTTAGGGACTAATTAAAAGATGTCTTTTACTCCTGCCATTCTGTACAGCCAGGCTGCCTTCCCAGCTGAGACACAGGAAGAGGGGAAGAAGTGGCTGGGATCTTCTCAGATCTTACCCAGACAAGGCATCGGGATGAGGGCAAGGTGCTTATCTGGACTCAAGGACTCAGAAGAGCTCACACTGTTTTAGGTAAGTTTTAGGTAAGACTGCAGAGATGTTTGGCAGTTTCCACCAGGTCTTTCACTGCGTTTCTCCTCACACCTTCAGACTGATAAAGCTTTTCAGGACTTGATAGAGGACTTGAGAGCAGCCGGAGTGTCAAATCCATGCAGACACTGAGAAGGTGACACAAGAAAAATGTCATGGTTGGCCCCATGGCACTCAGTGTGTGGCAGGCAAATGGCATTTTGAGTGTGCTCTAAATGTAAGATGCCATCCTGCAGTGGCTCTGCTGCCAGCAAGGGATTTTGTGAGCAAGGAGCACAGGCACAAGGCCACTTGCTTCTTACTTACTTGTGACTTGAGAATGGGCTGCTGGCACTAACTTTGGTGATTTAGAAGACAAAAAGTAACTAAGTCTTTGTTTCTGGGGAATCAGCCCTAATATAGGCCATTATTCTGCCTACTTTTCTTTCAAATGCAGAAGCAAAATAAAAAGTGAATCGTCTGCTTTTTCATTACATTTTCCATGCATGTAGATTTTAAGATGCAGTAAGGACCCCTCTTCAGGCTCAGTATACTACTACTGCTGAACTTAATGGGAATGTGGCTGTTTATATTTTAATAGGAGTGGAATTAGGCCCTTCATTCGAATTTTACAGCCTTTTTATTTGCGTTTTTATTAATCTATTTAATCTTTCTTAATTTGCTTCTGCTGTGTTCTGAGAGCATTGTAAGTACACTCTAGTGTCCTGAGTAATAACTTTAAATTCTAGTATGCAAACATTGTGCCTCCTAGTGGGTAATGTATATGGACTTCAACTCTCCTTTGGGTTGCATTTTCATATTAATTTCTTTGGGACTTTCTTCTGTTACTATCAAGAAGGTAATTTTCAACATTTTTATCACTCTAGGAGTCCCTTGTTTCTTTCTTATGCTGTTCCCTTCGCTCTTTCTTCCACAGCAGCCAGTTATGTGCTGAACATTTTGCCCTCTTGATTTCCTTTGCTGTGCATAAATCTGCCTTCGAATTAACCTCTTCCACAAACCAGTTTGTGAGGAGCTCATTCCTGAGAAGTTATTGTATTTATGCCAATGGTAAGAAAGTGGATTTTTGCCTGCCACCTTGAGTGGACTTGCCCTAGTAATATCATCCGTGCCTAAACTGTTCCTTGACAGCAGTAGAGCTCATCTTTCCAATGCAAGCAAAATGCCAACTTCACTGGTTCAGAGCCTTCTGAAGGAGGTATCCGAGACCATGTCATAGATAAGACCAAAGATGGGGTCTTTTTATGGGATGAGTTCCCCATTCTGCAGAATCCAGTAACAAACTCTAGCAGCAGAAAAGTACAGGTAAGGTCCATAACCCATTTCTGCCTCCTTAGCTGTGGCTGCAGCCTGGCTGTAGCTGCAGCTGACAGCCTCCATAGTCAGTGTAGGAAAAGCCAAGCTCAAGGCACCTGCTGATGATGGGCTGAGGCATGCTTGCCCAGACACTCCTTCCAGCCCAGACTGCAAAGGCCAGGGTTTGCTCCTGTGCTAAGCTTCTAGACTGAGGCTCAAGCAGACTGCGGAGCTCAAACCAAGTTTGCACTTGAGCATCTGTTTGGCATTAGCAAAGCAGGCAGGTGGTAAAACATTCCTGGTCTTGCAGACAGAACTAGTCCCTCAAATAAGGTATTCACTCATTTCACTACCATTAGAGAGTTTCCTCCTCTGATTTCACTGTAGGCAGGAGCAGACTTGCTGTGCTCCTTAAACAAAAAATATTTTTTCATTTATGTTTGGCTAGCATTGAAAATACTGCTAGATATTCATAGTTAAATCATCCCAATCTACCTGTTTAGAATAAACAAACAATATTTTGTTACCAACATCCATAATCTATGCATAGGTTAGAATATTAACACTGAAAAGGCCATGATTTGCCAGACTGCAAGCCAAACCAGAGCACAGAATACTGTTTCATCCTTGTTTATTTATATATTTATTTTCACTCAGTCCTTAAACACAAACTTTGGTTTAATCTCTCCTCAGGTTTTCATGTGACCACAAGGTCAAACAGAATAAATCATTGAAGGTTGACATTAGAAGCTGAGGCAAATATCTAACAGTACTCTGCCAGAACACAGCTGGGAGAATAAGACACTGCCTGACAGAGATATGTCATGTGACGTGTACTCAAAAAAAGCATTGCTTTTGTCAATAGCTAAGAAAAAACTGTTCTTCAGAGAAGGAAGCATCCATCATTCAATAATAGTAGTAATAACAATTATCAATAACAATAGCAATAAGAACAACAATAGTAACAGATTTGCACTCCTTATCAGTTAATTGCCACTTCATATAAAGACACAGATAAAGCTGATAAAATTGAGGGCTTTATGCTGCATTTTATATGCCTGGCTCATGGATATACATCATATTTCCAGACTATTTCCCAGCTTGATGCTGCCTCAAAAGCCTTCATGAGAAATGAAGGGCTAATTCTGTCCCACACGGACATACACCTCCATGGACTTTGGGGCAAAAAAAAATGAGCACGAAAGTTGAGTAACTCATGGTCCCATTTCCTGAGTGTGGTATGCAGAAACAAGAGGATGGCAAGAAGAGGCCACTGTTTGCTGGTGAATAAGAGGTCTCAGTTCAAAGAGTTTCCAGCAAGCTTTAGATAGTCCTGATAGCATTTGACTTTGCTGGGACTGCTAGTATGAGGAAAAGGCTGCAAGATACTTCATTAATCCAGTTTTCATCTATGGGCTTCAAAGTGCATCAAGTACTTCAGTTGCTTTTAATTTGCCCTAGTTAATCTTTTAAGTGTAATATTTGTATGCAGTCAATGCTATAATATTTTAGGTCAGCTATAAATTGTGTAAGCTGACAGTAGCTTCTTGTATTGCCTTAGAATGGTTCATTTGGTTGGTAGACAATCAATTTATTGTTAAGTGTGTCTTCAACTGAAAGTCGGATTGGTGTCCTTTATGTTCTTGTGAGATAAATAAAAAGTAATGAACTGTAAAAACACTCTAGTGTAAGAAGATTTGTAAACTACGACCCAGAAAGCCACAAAGCACATAATCACACAAAGAAAACAATCATGAGAGACATTATTTCTCTATAGACTTACCACAAATTAAAAGAGAACACCACACTACACTTTGAAGAAGAACTAGAGATACAGAAACATTCAACTCAATGAGCCAGTCTAGCAGAATTAAGGAAAACTAAGTCATTTGCAGCTAGAATATGGAACATACACCTCTGGAGGTATATCAGAAATGCTGTTCAAATTGCTGGAGATTGCTGGAGGAGACAGTGATTTCATTTTGCTCTTTAGAGTAAATTTAGGACTCACAAGGGCTGGTCCTTTTGCCATTGAAGTTCACATTAAGACATCGTCTTGTTCTCTCATGATTAGGAAACACAGGTCTTTTGTGGATCTTACAGTCCTCTCCTGACTCTGGAATAAAATGTAACACACCTAAAATCAGATGAGGGATGCATTCTCTAACTGGAATGCAGTTTTAAGGAAAACAGTAATTCCTGATTCGTACTGCTCTGTCTTCATAAAATAAAGCACTTTTCAGAAATTGTCATTGCAGAGCAAACTCATACTAAAAACATTGTGAAACAAAAATATTCTCTAGTTCAAGCAATGGCTCTTTGCTCTTCTTGCTGTCTCCCCCACAAACAAATACCAACTAATGGCATTGGGGGTTCACTGTCTAATAGCCACTGATATATATTTTGCTATAACATAGTATTAGGCATATTCATCTTAGGCATCACAGGAAAATTCCCCTTTCTAATAATTTTGGCAGAATGTGTGCTTACTGAAGATATCTGTCCCCCTGGAAAGATAAAAGCATGGCTTTCAAGAACCATGATACTTGGCAGAACCCCATTACTTGGCAAGGGAACAAAAGAAGGAAGTAACAGGAATCATTTTCTGCCTATAAACTGTCAGGGTAATGCTTTAAACACACAAACATGAAGTCCACTATTTTAGATCACTCTACAGCCGGGCTATGTTGTAAGCAATCCTTTGTCAAACACAATGATTACATCACAGGCATCACACTTGTGCAATCAAATATATAGATTACATCACAGACTGTGCATTTGTGAAACACCCATGACTGAATGGACAGGCACAGGACTACAGCAGCTATGATGAGTACAAGCTGCATATGAGTCATTAATACTTGTAAATCTCATCGGGTTTATGAGACAAAAGACAATATGCCTGGGCAAAATAGTCTTAATGTGATACTTACATATGAATGCTTCTGCACCTGCTAGAATACAAGTTTTTAAATCTCTTGAATGTTATATGTATGAATACAAATGTTTAACATCTCTCCGCAGAGAAACCACTACTCATCTCATCTTAGAGAATTACATTCTGATTTTTTCATCTCTTTGCAGTCATGTTAAGTACCTCTGTGAATACAATCATTCCTGAAAAAATAAGGAGACAGATGCAGCAGAAGAATCCTTTTCCTTGCATGCCACAGAGTCTAACCCAGAGCCACTGTATCACTGGTATTCAGATCTGCACATCATGGCTATCTGCAAACAGTCTCAGTTTAGAAAGTTCAGTCATCATCTTGGCCCTTTTGCATTCAGTTATACACATGGATGAATTAGTGTAACCACATACAAGAAAGAGTAATATAACATGACTCTAGGAATAACTAGAACAAGTTAATTTTAGAAAATTTTGTGACGACTGCCTAGATCCAGCAGTTGACAGAAAAATTACTGAACCGTTCTACTATGTAACACAATAAAATTGTGTATCATTTATTATAATACTTATGCCTATTTCATAGTGCCTACAAAGTTAGCTGCTGTTATGCAAAGCTTGGATAAAAAAAATCCAGACTGGGAACAGAAAAGCAGCTATATATATATATATATTTCATACGAAAATAAAAACCATAATAAAACATAGCAGTTACTGAAAGGATATGGTGGCAGAGCTACACTTTTTTTTTTTTTTCACAGCTCTAATCTGCTCATTTCCATAAGCAATGAAAATGACTCGTGTTGTGAAGAAGTATTCAGGAATCTCTACTACAGTTTAGCCACAACAAAAATATTCAAAATATTTGTGTCTCTTCCCAACTGTGGTAGTAAGGGTGTAAAAATGGTATCTGCGCAGAAGGCAGAGAAGTCTTGCACGCAGTTCAAATAAGAGCAGATTATAAAAGGCTGCAGTGGGTTCTAAAATTTCAGAAGTCACAGAGGAAGTCAAAGTCACTACTCAGTTGTATGAAGGCTTCTGATGTAAGAACAAAGGGTATGAAAGCTACAACTTCTCCATAAATCTCTCATCTAGTAACAATGTGAGGATATGAAATCACAGGGCAGAGGACACACAGTCCTACTGACTTCTGAAAAACTCCTTCTAGAAAAAGTAATTAACTCCAAGTGTGAAAAAACAGGTTTTTGTTTGTTTGTTTGTTTCCCCTCTATTGTAATCCAGCATGCAACACCATTTGCAACTTGTTTGTTGACCCAGACTACCTTCACCCACAAGTCAGGTAGGTAAAATATTCTTTATTCGCAGTCAGGAATGACTGTGTGCAACATTTCCAGGCTTATATCAATAAACCAAATTCAAATTCATTTTAAATTCTGACCTTTAAAACGACATAATGGGTTTCTTAGTGCATTGTATGAGAATGATTTTTCTTGCATAGCGTGTAATTTCCTATGATAATGAATACCACAACTTCAGCTAAAGAAGGAAACAAACTCCAGGAAAAATCATGCTGACTTAGGCTTATGACAGTACCAGTTAATTTTCATTAAAAAAAGAGATGTGCTATTGCAGAAACCATCCTGACTCAGTTTGCCTCGAGACTTCCAAAGTCATCCCATTACTTGTTGTCACTCATATCTTTTTTCTTTTCTCTTTTTAAGCAGTTTCTCTCTTACAGATTTTATGCTTTTGTCCACCTGCCTAGAGGGATACACCTTTGTCTTCCATTCTAAAAAAAACTTCTCTCTAATAACCATTTTTCAAACTTCTACCTTCTCTCGCACATTCTTCTCTCACTTCCATAATCTTGGACTATGTTGTTCACTCTCTCTAGTTAATTTTCCTGTAATTAAGTGGTGACTCTTTAAATCAGGCCTCTGACTTATGCTTTCTCTCTGTTCCATCAAATTGCACTTTTAAAGGTTGATCACGTTATCCATCTATCTGAATCCCCCATTCTGCTGGAAGAGTAAATAGTGACAGTGACCATTCACTCACAGGGTAATTGGGATTGCTCAGTCATCTGAGCACAGTCATTGAATACGATTCTAAATACAGGAAAATGAAGACCATTTGGAAACAAGGAATGAAAAAAATTAACAAACAGTGCAAAACCATCTCAGCAGTTCTGCCTCTTTCTTTGACCACCATAGCATGTTCAACCTACTTCAAGGCCAGAAGTAGCAGGTCAATAAATCTGAAACTAATCTAAGAAGTATCGTTCATATGATACTCCCCGTCCATTGCAAGATCATCACCTACTGCTACTGCTGCTTTTTACTCACACAGCTCTGAAATGAGACTCATAGGAGATACTGAAGGCAGATGGATTGTGTTCATCATCCTTTCTACAAGTTGTTCAGCATCAGGTTGTACTTAAAAAGACCACCATTATATAGATATGTTTGCTTCAGCAGAAATGTAATACCCTGTTCCACAGAAAAGCAACAATAATGTTTTCCAACGGAGAAAAGGATCTGAGGCACAGTTGAACATCAAGGGTAATGACTTCACTGAACCTCTAAGAAAACTCCTTGTCTTTGTCCCTGAAAGATTATATTATTAGCCCAAGTAAGTAAATATTATGGTTGACTCTGGAGCAATTTCTTCTGCAACATGCCTGCAGAACTGTATACAGCAGAAACACTTAGCTCTGTATCCAAAAATTGTTCAGACTTTTCCTGACCTCTTTTTTTATGGAAGCTTTATCTCCTTTTTTTTTCCACCTATCTCTGAATATTGCAAATGGCTTACAGTTACACATGCATTTGTTCTTGTTCATCTGCTATTCTTTCTTTCCAATCCATTTACTCTAGGAATCCCCTAAAAGAAAGATGTTTTTGATTGTTTGTTTGTTTTAGTTATAAAGTCACAAACCTACCTTTAATTAAACAATTGGTTTTTACCATGTCTTGACATGTCTTGGAGACTGGAGCAGAAACAGAAAAAAATAATGTTGTCGGGGTTTTGTTGGGTACTGTGTGTTCCACAGTGGTGTTCCACTGTGTCCATGAGGTGTTCCACAGATCACCTACTACTACTAAAACCTAGTTCAGCAACAAGGCTGGTTGCTAGCTATTCAGCTTTTCCGATTAAGAATTAAGAATTTCCTCTCCTTGCCCCTGGAAGGTTTATAAACAGTGTGCATTCAGGTTTTTTTATTATTTTATTTTTATGGTCATTACAAAGGCTTTCGGATATATTACATAGCACAGTGAAGTGTACTTACTGTAACAGTTGTGACTTGCATCATGCCTGAGACTTATGCAAGCGCTGTGTATTTATTTGATTAGGCTTTTTAGTATGGGTGACTAAATGAGCAACTTTAGGACATGGAGTGTCTCCTTGTATGGGAAATAGATGTTTGTAAGTCTGGAGAATACAAATACGTGTAGTTTTGGGAGGGAATGGAGGAGGGAGTGGGCCAAGTACTACAGATTTGCTTACCCAGAAACAATCCTGGATTCCCGGATTCTACCACATCTATTTTAATCACTTCAAAGCTGTTGTTTAATGCTGGTTTCACGTTTGTGGTGTGGTAAGTCATGTTTGGCTGTGACGTGAGGAGAGACGCAGTGAGACTATTTGTGCTGTGCTGACAAATGCCATTAAAATAGCATCAAGATGATGAACTACTAATTCATTCAGACGGAGTTTCTCAGCTTGCAGAAGCTCTAAATAAACAGTGAGAGGGAAAACAAGCAAACAGACCAGCCAGAGCAACCAGGAAGATGAGAACTGAGGCCACAATGACCTGCAGAGAAGCAAAAAATTCTAAACAACCCAGAAACCACCCAGAGATTTATAAATTCCCAGTAATAATGCTATCTGAGCACCCTCTAGTGGTTTATAGTTGGGAATAAACGCTCCGGAGAAGAAAATATGATCCCACAGGGAAAAAATAAGCCTAAGATTTAGTGTCTATTTGACTTTGTTTGGACAATAAATTGCTGTAAATAAATTACTAAAGGTGAGATATCTGTCTTTGGTACCTGGCTTGAAAAGTGACTAGATTTGACTAGCAACAACGAAAAATTGGTCACTTCAGAAGGTGGAAGGCAGCTGTGTCAGATCACAAACCCAAGTGCTTCTGTCCTGTGTGAAATCATGTGGATGGAGACACACTGCTGTTAAATCACATAACTGAAGACATCCCTTCCCCTCAATGGGTTTTGTCATCAGTTTCAGGACTCTTGCCTCCCCCCCTCTTTTTTTCTTTTCTTCCACAGGGAGCATGGAAAATCCAGTCCATTCCCATCATACCCTGTGTAACTGAGATTCCCATATCAGGGTAAAATTGTAGATAAATACATTGCTGTTGATTCCTATGGAAAATAAGTAAGTTCCCAGGGAGAAGGGAAAATGGAACAGATCTTATATCCTGGATGAAAGGTATGCAGGAAAATTCCTGTGCTAAGTAATTAAAAAATCCAGGATGAAATACCATTCCAAAACTGTCTTCAACTTGGATATGGAGATCTTAATTCCGGGATGTTTCAGAGAGTCCACAAAGTTTTGTGACCTGACTATTGCTCGGGGTCCAGAATACAGCCATAATCCACTAAAAATGCACATTTTGTCTTAAATAAACATCTACTGAGGGAAAAATGGAAGAGAAGATCCTAGCAAATATGTTTAATTTGCAATTATCTTGTACTTTTTCATCTCTTTACATTACATGAGAGGAATAATTCTTACCTTGATCATAAGACACACAGCCAGAGGGATCATTCAAAATCTTTGGTGGAGCACGTATCTGAAAAATACAAGCAGAAAAAGAAATCTTCATTACAGTTAATTACAGTTAAAATGGATTTGGAAGAGAAATTGCTCACATTTTAAAGGCAGCCATTAAAAATATAATGAGAGTCAGGCCCTGATCCACATTTACCCTGAGTTTGCATCGGTAACCCTGCTGCCTTCAGAGGAGTTTCTCTCCCTTTATACTCCTTTGAGTGACATGAGAATCAGGCCCACAGCCTACCTGCCCACCCTTGCCATGACGATGATGATTATGATAATGAAAAAATTAATGGACCTAGAGTCAGTATTAAAAATTGCTTTTACCTACTACTAATTTTCCTCATGGCTGTGAAGCCCTCTTTTTGAAGAGAAGGAAAACAGAACAGTTACCAGCTGTTCACATAATGATGAACACTAATAAGGGAAGACATGCATGTTAATGAACTGGGGGAGGGGAACCGAAGGGGACACTCTTCAATGTGCAGCTGTAAGTGTAAACCTTTCCTCTGGGTATCTGGGAAAGCTGATGGCATGTCACATTGGCAAACAGGCTTGAGACTGAAATGAGTCCCGGGTAAGGAAAATAGCACTTTTAGCCTGCCTCCAGCCCTGTCCAGATAAGGATCTGCCTGTCTTTCACTATGGTGTTAACAGTATTAGGATGGGTATTTTCACTACAGGTGATGTTTTCCAAAAAATTATTATTGCAGTCACAAACGAACAGTCCAACTGTGATGACCTCATGGGTCCAGCAGAAAATAACAAATGAAGAAACAGACATGTGGCTCAGAGCTGTGAGGGGAACAAAGATGCACTTTGTACTCTCTGGACTTTATATCATACAAACAAATTGAAGCTTAAAGGCTTGCCTGTATGCGGAGTCATAGGGGCTTCTTTTGAAGTGTGATTTAAAATTTGGTGTAGCTGATTCAGTGGAAAATGAATAGTGAAAATCAGTCTTCCTTTAGTTTAACTCCAGCTTATTTTTATTAGGTTGAGGTCAGACAAGCACAAGCCTATTATGAAATAAGCCATTCAGACCAAAATAAGGTCTGTATATAGGTTTACAGTGCTCTAACCAACCCACCTCAGTTATGTGCAGTCAGGATGTGCTCCCAGGTCTGAAAGAAATGATGGACTTCAGGCTACCATAGCTGCAAAACTTCTTTAAGTATTGAAAGGCTGCAGTGAGGTCTCCCTGGAGCCTTCTCTTCTGTAGGCTGAACAGCCCCAGCCCTCTCAGCCTATCTTCATCGGAGAGGTGCTCCAGCCCTCTGATCTGTGGCTTTAACAGATCCACATCTTTCTTGTGCTGGGGGCCTCAGACCTGGATGTAGTACTCCAGGTGGGGTCTCACAAGGGCAGAGCAGAGGGGGACAATCACCTCCCTCCACCTGCTGGCCACCCCTCTGTTGATGCAGCCCAAGACGCAGTTGGCCTTCTGGGCTGCAAGTGCGCATTGCTGGCTCATGCTGAGCCTTTTGTCCACCAGAACCGCCAAGTCCTTCTCTGCAGGGTTGCTCTCGATGAGTTCTTCTCCCAGTCTGTGCTTATGTCTGGGATTGCCCCGACCCAGGTACAGCACCTTGCACCTGGCCTTGTTGAACCTCATTAGGTTCACATGGGCCCACTTCTCCAGCCTGTCCAGGACCCTTCGGATGGCATCTCTTCCTTCTTTTGTATTAACTGCACCACTCAGCTTGGTGTTGTTTCCAAACTTGCTGGTGGTGCACTTAATCCTGTCATCTATGTCATTGATAGAGATATTGAAAAGCACCGGTCCCAAGACAGACCCCTGAGGGACACCGCTCATCACTGGTCTCCACCTGGGCATAGAACCATTGACCACAACTCTCTGGGTGCGGCCATAGAGCCAATTCCTCATCCCCCAGGTATTCCTTATCACCCTTCAAATACACGTCCTTCCAATTGAGAAATTAGGTTGTTGTGTGAGACTGTCTCAAAGGCCTTACAGAAGTCCAAGCAGATGACATTGGTTGGTCTTCCCTTGTTGACTGATGCAGTTACTCCATCACAGAGGGCCACCAGACTGGTCAGGCATGATTTACCCTTGGTGAAGCTGTGTTGGCTGTCTCAGATCGCCTCCTTGTCCAGCATGTGCCTTAACATTGTCGCTAGGAGGATTTGTTCCATGATCTTGCCATGCACAGAGGTGAGGTTCACTGGTCTGTAGTTCCCCAGGTCTTCTTTTCTACCCTTTTTAAAAATGGGAGTGATGTTTCCCTTTTTCCAGTCACCAGGGACTTCACCTGACTGCCAGGACTTTTCAAATATGATGGAGAGAGGCTTGGCAATTCCATCAGCCAATTCCCTCAGGACCCTGGGATGCATGTCATCAGGACCCATAGACTTGTAGTTGTTAAGTTACATCAGGAGGTCCTGAACTTGCTCTTTGCTTACAGTGGGAGAGACTCCGCTCCCCCAGCCCCAAATTGTTTATGCTGGTTTACATCAGCCAAAAGCAGCTTTGAGGTTTTAGATGTGCAAATAGGTATTTACAAAAGGGTTAACATTTCAGAGATGGATGCTTACTTAGTAGGTTTTTCTTTCTCAGTAACAGATGCAGCACTTAAATCAGTACTGCAGGTTGTTAGATCAACCTCCATGTCAGCTTAGATTGAAGAAAGGCTGCTGGAGACACGTTCTTTCTTGATAAATATGAAGACAGATTTTTATTTTTTATTTTTATTTTTAATGCAAGGAGAAGACTGAAGAGAAATGCTTACTATTCTAACTCTGTTTTTGCAAGAACAATGTATGCTGCACAGCAGTCAGCACCACTCAGCAGGAAAGACTGTGACCAAGAACATGGAGAGATGTGAAATCAGAGAAGAAACAGAAAATATGATCAAGGGAGATAGATTAAAAAAATCGTTCAGAAAAATTCTATTTCCTAGTAAGTTCTAGCTGGTCTCATGGAAAGCACTGAAATGAAATGCAAAACAGGGAGTCTGACTCCATCAAGATGCAAAGGTTGTTCAGTATGAAAGTCAGTGAAATTGTGTGAATTCATTTTACTTGGAAAAAGTTTTCAGGAAAGTAAAAGTGTCTATAGCTTTTGCAAATGTCTGTACTCGTAGAGCATGAGAAAGGCACCAACAACAGAATGAAGAGCAAAATTAAAACAAACAAACAAGCAAACAACAACAACAACAACAAACAAACCCACACAAATGTTTGAAAATTTACTATTAATGGTAGAGAGCATTTCAAGAGATGAAACAGCCTGATGTCTACCTGACCCACAAGCTAATCCCTACTTGAGTGATCCAACAGCATCACTAGGTTGTTCCTGTACATGCGCCCCACAACATGATATAGCAGAGAGGGTAGGGCCAGAAGAGGTTTCAGGAGATCTGTCCTTGCTGCCTTGCCAGAGGCTGGACCTGGTATAAGATGAGGACCCCCTGGGGGCAGCTGTTCAACTCGCTGTTGCAAACTTGTACGCTGCCTGGAGATTTCACCACCATGGCCCATGGAAGGGGAAAGTTTTTCAAACTCAGGCATCTTTTACTGCATATTAGGCTCATTTATATATATATTTTTTCCTTATATAATTGATTAAAAGCAACCTCTTCAACACCATGGCTCCAAAGTTTGTGTCAATGCATATTCACTCCTTTTTATTTATTTATTTATTTATTTGAGTAAACATATCCAGTTCTTCAGCTGGACCTCCCAGACATGTTTTCCAGTCCTCTAGCCATTTTTGCTGTGGTCTTCCAAATCATTTCCAACTTCTGGCACTGTACAGGGTGTGTGTGTGTGGGGGGGGGTTGCAGAGAAAAAGGTTTTTGGAGTTCAAGTGAATGATAAGGCTGCTTAGATAAAGCCATAAATTAACAGGAAAACCACTGCCATTCATTTGGTGAAATCTCTGCAGAATTTTTAGCACTCCTCCTACATGCAAACCAAGGGCATTGGTTTTGCAGAACCTTGAGGGCAGAGATTTTTAAGACATTCTTCCAACCTGTGGAAACTAGGTCGCTTGTTCCCCTGACCATCAGCTAAACAAGTAGCTGCACTTCCAGCTGCCCATGCAATTATGAAGGGTGTTGAAGCCACCAGACCAGTGAGAAGAGATTCCTGGTGTCCCTTCAATCTGCCCCTGGCTCAGCTCCCTGTAACATCTCATGTCAGCTCAATGCAGAAATCTCTCCTCTTCCTGGGACATGTTGTACAGGTGTGCTTCTCTGCCACCGCTCTGATCACAATTCCCATTGTTACAGCCATCCTGGAGATAAAGTTATCTCCATGTTTTGCGCTCCCGGTAATACTGTCACTGCCCTACAGGAATCAAGCAGTGATATGGCAGTGCACCGCTACTGTATGACAACTTCTGACGAGAAGTAACAATAGAACATATAAGGAAAATCCAGCCATCAGAAAGTGCAGGGACAACTTAGTCACATGGAGTTGGGATTCTCAAGGTCAGAATTTGGTCAAAATACTTCTGTGTGTGCTGAAACTTGCATGTAAACTGTAACAGCCCTCAGTGGTTAAGATCTTGGCTTTTCATCTCTTCTGGAAGACAGCAGCACAGTAAGACACTGGCCATGTATTGATCAGACCATTTAAAGCTTTGCTTTGGACTTCAGAGTACTGAAGTGTGGATTGAACAATGAACTTGAAAACAGCAGGTGACTCTTTGCTTTAACTTGAAATCATAAAAAGATTCAGCTTTTAGCACTACTTGTGGTGACTTCTTCAGATTTATGCCACGCTCTAGTTGTAACTGTACTGATGCAGTGCAAATGGCGCGGTGGAAGCAACGTGGGAATCCCAATGGTGAAAAGAAGGGATAGTCACAGGAAAACCATGGGATTTTTGGTGCAAGCCAGAATTCATGAAGAAGAGTTGTGAGTGATAAAATGGGACAGTGAAGTTAAAACTCCAATTCAGTTGCTTGCTAGCTAAGCATATTACCTCCTGTGCACTAAAAGCTGTAGAGGACGTTTGGAAGTAAAGAGAGCATGAGAACGTAATTATACATTAAATCCCGAGGCAAGAAAACTCCATTAAAACAACACTGTTAGCATCATGAAGTTAGGCATTCAGTAGCTGGGAATCCTGATAAATGTTCAGGCAACTGTAGTTCTAGCATTTCTGCTACACTTGAGGGCCTGAGTGCAATGTTAACAATGTACTTATCATGCTGATTTTGTATGTGATATAAACATCAGGGTGCTCCAACATATTTTTTTTTACTACCTCCCATTCTGGAGATCTAGGGCTTGGAACATATTTTTCTTCTTATTAATACCAGTGTAAATTCCAAGTAACTGCACTTAGGAGAGGCACTGTCATAAAAAAAAAAAAAAAAAAAAAAAAAAAAAAAGAAAGGAAAAAAAAATCATGCAAGTATCTATGAAATTATATCCTATTCTGACATAATCAACAGAAGCTTAAAGCAGCAAGGACCTGGTGAAAAATACTGTTGTGAAAGCCTAAAGTGAAGACTCCTATCTTCACTTTGCAGAAAATGATTTTTACTCCAAATGAGTCTTTTAGAGTCCAAAACATGCTTTGTAAAATCATTGCTAATTGTCAGATGATTAAGTCACTCTAGCTGAAACCAATAAAAAATCATAGCACTGCAGTTGTCAGAGTTACAGATTTTAAGGCTCTGGAAGTTACAGATTTTAAGGCTCTGGACTATTTTTAGCAATAAAAGGAATATAAAACATAATTATTAAAATGAGAAATGTGCAATATGAAATGTGCAGTGTTTTGAAAATAAGCAAGCACCCTGACACCTGTAACTTTGCTACAATTTGGCTGACAGCGTGATTACACCACCTATTAGTTCAGCTGCCATCCAAAATGCTGAATACGAGCAGGGGGTAAATGTTTCATTTAGGTAAGCAAACATACCATGGCTCCTAAATGAACGACAGCAGAAAAATCTTCCTCAGCTAATTGCTGTAATACTGCATGCAGAAAGTGGTGCTGGGAAATAAGGACACATCTCTGAGTTTGGGATTGTGTTGTTCTTCTGACGTGTGACATAAACATTTTAATTTCTCCTCAGGTTTTAAGAGTTAGGGCATGTGTATGTGTGGATTTCTACACCAACGTTCACTCCATTATCCATTCACTAACACAATGTAAGTATGAGTACCAGGGGCAGGATCATTATCTGATGCAGGTTAGCATGCACACTCTGAAGACAAGAGTGACATCCCAGTTGAGACTCCTGCCCTTAGAGTCCAGAATTTGTGGGATGATTTTCCCAGCTTTCAAAACAGGACACACTGTCTGTATCCAGCCTGCATAACAAAAACTTCTTCCTTTCAACGCAAAACAAATAAAAACTAAGGTGAACAAAATGACATGACTCATTAGTTAAAATCCCACAAGAAAACAATTCTTTACCTAAATCAGTTGTGGCAGCTATTAATAATCCTGCCAGCTGTTGCAGGAGGCCTCTTCAAGTGTACTGAAATCTGAAACTTAAAGGTCTCCTGACAATGCACCTACTCCAGCATTTTTAAAATCAGCCTTACAATCAGTTAAGCCTTCTTAATCTTTATTTGTAACGACTAAAGTGATTTATCTAGGCTTCAACACTTCATTAGTTTTAATGGTGAATACTGGGAATTGCAATATTACCATTGCCAGATGTTAGCTGTGTTTAGGGAAAGGAAAAACATTCCTGAAAGCAAGTCACAGGACAGCTAGGAAGCCCGTCAGGCTCACATCACATTTTCTATAACTCCAAATATACAGCCTTTGGAGAAAATGGTTAAACTTGGTTTTCGTGGGTGTGAGGAAGAACAAGCTGTGGCTACTCAATGTGAGAATGATTACAGGCTTAAAACTGCATTTGGTTTTCACTCAGTTCTTGCTATGGCAAAATTCCAAGTCAATGGGCATTGGAGCAAGTCAGGTGCAGATTTCTATGCTCAGCCCGATGGCAAGGTCTCTGCAGGGTGCCACATGTACAGACACGTGGGAAAGCAGATAAGGCTGAAGCTCCCGTTCATCTTCCACATGTATTTCTCAGTCAAGTCAAAATGTATGCCAAATATCTCAATCCATAAAAAAAAAAACAACAAAGCACAAGTATTGCAAATTCACCGGAACAGCTATCATTCTTTAAATCCCTCCAAAATTTGACACTAAAGATGTGTACTTGGTAATGTTATTTTAAAGAACTTGTAATTTCCTCCTGATGGGTACTGTGAGCAGTTTCCCTTTCATGTCTTTGTTATATAAAGACAGAAGATGCCTGAAATGAAGTATCTATATGGTGAACTGAAAAATGGAACAATTGTCACAAAGAAATGATATTTTGCAAAAACATTCCAACTATACTCACCCTCTCATGGAGTGCTTTGAACAAGCTTGAAATTGCCAGACAGAGACCTTGCCTACTTAATTATTTTGTCCTTAACCAGAACAAAAATGGGGACTCCATCTCTATGCTTCTTGTTTATCATTTTCACACCACACAGACCTCTATACAAAGCTTAGCAGCATTCCATGATCAAATAATCCAACCAGCTAGAACCTCTGCTTTCCCACAGCAATCAGGACAACAAACAAACAAACAAACAAAAACCACCAAGCAAAACAAGCAAACAAACAAACAAACAAAAAAAACTTTGTTGGCATGAGTCAGAAAACTTCTCACAATAACTCTGAACATAAAACATACCTCTGAAATAACGCAGCTGTATTTTCCCTGCCACTGCCTTTCTGGAGGATCAACATGCCTTCATCACACAAAGCAATAGCCTAAGAATAGAGGGTCCCATTCAGACCTGCCTCAGAGCAAGAGTTTGGTAACACCATGAGTTTGCACAACATCAGGCAATGAAGAATTGCTCTTTACAAAGCACATGACAATATTTTAAAAAGTTGAAATGGCCCAGTGATATGCCACTTACCTGTGCATTATGTATTGCATTTATTTATTTATTTTTAACTAATCATTTCTTTGTTGCTGTGCAGAAGAATGCAGGGCTTGCCAAGCCAGAGGGAGATGTTGTACCTCAGTGGTGCCAAACAGCCTCAGGGAAGGTCTGTGGGAGTTTTGTTCTAACCTGGCATTTACACTGAAGAATAAACACTTGTATACTTTCTAAAATTCTTACTTAACACTTACCATTCAAACTCTTCAGATGCCTGCTGTTCTCACAGCTTAGCCTCTTCTGGGTCATGAATCCTAACCTCAAGAATAAGTGGCAGGATTGAGTTCCTGCAGCAAAGGCTGGATGGCATGTTATTTCTTCAAGTGACACTCTCATGTAAGCTCCTTTTGGTTTTCTTGCAATTGTTAGTTCAAGACTACTTTCTGCCTCTCTAGACATGCTTATAGCCTCCATCTCTGTAATATCCAACTGCTAATCAGTTCTTCATGGCACACTTTGTGGAGAAGTATTATTATTCCCGTTATGCAGAAAAAGAATAAACAGAAAGATCAGGAGGTTGCCAAGGAAGTTCACAAGATCACAGAATAATGTAATGGCTGAGGCTGGCAGGGACCTCTGGAGGCCATAATGTCCAACCCCCTGCTCAAGCAGGGACACACAGAGCAGGTTGCCCAGGACCATGTCCAGGTGGCTTTTGAAGATCTCTGAGGAGGGACAAACCATAACATCTCTGGGCAACCTGTGCCAGTGCTCGGTCACCCACACAGCACAGAAGTGTTTCCTGGTGTTCAGGGGGAACCTCCTGTGTTCTAGCTTGTGCACGTTACCTCTTGTCCTCACACTGAGCACCACTGAAAAGAGGCTGGCTCTTTCCTCTTTGCACCACCCCTTCCGGTATTTATAGACATTGAAGAGATGCCCCTGAGCCTCTTCTTCTCCAGGCCTAACAGTCTCAGCTCTCTCGTCCTTACATCACAGGAGAAGTACTCCAATCCCTTCAGCATCTTTGTGGCCCTCCAGTGGATTCACAGAATCATCTAGGTTGGAAGAGACCTCCAAGATCACTTAGTCCAACCTCTGACCTAACACTAACAGGTCCTCCACTAAACCATCTCACTAAGCTCTACATCTAAACGTCTTTTAAAGACCTCCAGGGACGGTGACTCAACCACTTCCCTGGGCAGCCCATTCCAATCCCTAACAACCCTTTCGGTAAAGAAGTTCTTCCTAATATCCAACCTAAACCTCCCCTGGCACAACTTTAGCCCATTCCCCCTTGTCCTATCACCAGGCACATGGGAGAATAGACCAACCCCCACCTCGCTACAGCCTCCTTTAAGGTACCTGTAGAGAGCGATGAGGTCGCCCCTGAGCCTCCTCTTCTCCAGGCTGAACAATCCCAGCTCCCTCAGCCGCTCCTCATAAGACTTGTTCTCCAGACCCCTCACCAGCTTCGTTGCCCTTCTCTGGACTCACTCGAGCACCTCAATGTCCTTCTTGCAGAGAGGGGCCCAAAACTGAATGCAGTACTCGAGGTGCGGCCTCACCAGAGCCGAGTACAGGGGGACGATCACTTCCCTCGCCCTGCTGGCCACACTGTTTCTGATACGAGCCAGGATGCCGTTGGCCTTCTTGGCCACCTGGGCACATTGCTGGCTCATATTCAGCCGACTATCAACCAATACTCCCAGGTCCTTCTCTGCCAGGCAGCTTTCTAACCACTCGCCTCCCAGCCTGTAGCGCTGCTTGGGGTTGTTGTGCCCCAGGTGCAGGACCCGGCACTTGGCCTTGTTGAACTTCACACAGTTGGCCTCAGCCCATCGGTCCAGCCTATCCAGATCCTCCTGCAGAGCCTTCTTGAGCAGATCAACACATGCATGTAACTTGGTGTTGTCTGCGCACTTACTGAGGGTGCACTCAATCCCCTCATCTAGATCAGCGATAAAGATATTAAAGAGAACTGGCCCGAGTACTGAGCGCTGGGGGACGCCAGTAGTGACCGGCCTCCACCTGGATTTAACTCCAGTTAAATTGAACTGGATTACAACAGCAGGTGTGCTTCCAGACACAAGTGGTTCAGAAGAACATCTCTGCAGAGCCTTGCAAGGTCAGAACCCCCCCGGCACCTCTCTGCGCACAAGGGGCTCAGCAGCCACTGCACAGCGTGCTTGCGCTCCAGCCGCCTGAGCCTTGTGCATGCCACACCACTGCCAGCCTCTCCCCAGAGGGCTGCCATTCCCCCCTCCGCCCCACAGATTGTGGGGAGGTGCTCCAGCTGACCCAGCCTGGGCCAAAGGTGCCACGAGGGACTCCCCCTGCAGACGCAAAAACGTCTCCAGTCATCTCTGCTTGGGCAACACTCCGATAAAGTACGATTTCTGCTTCTCCAGCCACGGCCAGGCCAGGAATGCCTTTTTCCAGAGAAAAAGCCAAAGAACATGGCAAACCACAGCCTGCTGCACCCTGAGGGGCAAAGGCAGAGCAAACCCCAGGCTGGCGCAGCTGGGAGCATCCCTGCAGAGAGCTGCAACGTCCCTGACAGCAGTTTTGTTCAGGGGGACTCGGGGCCAGGTGGGACAGCCTCTGGTGTGCCTCCCACTGTGCGCTGCAGCCTCTCTCGCCTCCAGATGGGTCACTGTTCTCTGCAACGTGCCGTGCCCTTCAGCACACTTTCCCCGTCTTTTTCCTGGGGAAGAAACCTCTGACTTACTCTCACACCTTCGGTATTTGTGGGTAGGGAAAGGAGGAGAAAATACTCTGTATAGAAATGCCTTCTCTTTCTTGTGGGGAGGCAGCAGGCCATCCAGGCAGTGTTCCCTCATTCCCATTACAATTGCCTGCTTTATTCTAACCTGGCTCTCCGCAAGAACGCGGGCTGAAGTTCCCAACGGCCTGATGTGCTCATGCAGCAACATGGAAGCTGCTCTGCAAGCTCCGTGCATTCACTTATGGTCAAACGAAGCCAAATGCCACTTTGTCCTGGTAAGCGACCAACAAGGGTCACTGAAGTCTGTCGCTGGGGCTGGGGACCCACTGCATGGGGAGCTCCGCTGGCTTCAGCAGAGCCCCCCTGCACGACGTCAGGCAGAATTCTGACCAGAATTGGACTGATTTTGGTCACACCAAGACTAGAGGTCAGACTGATCTTAACAATGTCCTTCAGTTTCCTTTAGGAGTATCCTTTCTGTTAAGGGAAGTGTCCCTGCAAATGATGTATAAAATTGACACCACTTCAGCTGCTTTCATTTTTAGTAGAGTTTTGGGATTTCTTAGTTTTTCCTCAACTTTACTCTTTAGCTGAAATAAAGTTCATTTCAAAGCAATTTCTGCTACAGCTACTCGATTCCCCTCCCCAGAATCACAACCCGGGGCTTTGGGCTTTTCCATGTTTATTATTCACTTAGTTCTTCCTTCGTGCTTCCACGGTGGGCAGGAACAGACGTGTCCCCCTGCGCGGCGATGGGGGGCAGCCGGGGGGCTCCTCTCTGCTTGCCTCTCCTCTTCCAGCCGCACGCACAGGCAGCGATGGGACGGAACCGGGACACGCTCCTGGCCTCTCCCCCTCGGCGGGGAGCTCTCAGAGCTCTGCAGGGCAGGCAGCACAGCCCCACCCGGACCCCAGCACGCTCCCACAGCCTGCTGGCACGGCCCTGCAGCCCTGCACACACCCCTGGGCGCCTTTTCCACCACCCGGCCCAGGCCTGGGCTCCGTATCACCTGCTGCCACCCCGCAGTGATGCACTGCCCATGTCACAGCAGGCAGGGGGTGCCCCCTGTCACAAAGGGGCGCGGACGGCCTCGGCCCCGGAACACTGGCCCCAACGGCCACGCAGGCCTGAGATGGCTGCCCGTGCTGACAGGGAGGCTGCTCAGCTGCCTGCTCCTGCTGCTCCAGCCTCAGCTCTGGACACACACTCAGCCAGAGGAACTCAGCTCGTCTCTCCTCTCTCCTCAGGCCCACACCTCAAACGGCTTTCAGCACCCTACAGGACACTGACCGAACCAAACCACCGCACACACCTGGCCACTCCTTTCCAGCACTGTGCCACACAATAGTCCACGCTCTACAGGACAGGTAACATCACCCCAACCCGCACCCTACCATGATCTCATAGCAAGCAGACAGGTGACACGCTCGGGCCAGGACGGCAGTGACCGCTCCATCAGGACGACGGGACACGGACAGCCTCGGTGAGACGCTAGAGACTCTTGGGCAGAGAGGCAGGGGCTGCCCGTGGTCACAGGGGGATGCTGCTCCGTTTGGTGCTTCTCTTTCAGCCAGAATCACGCAGCGATGGGACCAGACCACAGCACACTCCTGGCCTCTCTCCCCTTGACAACTCAGCTCGAAAAGATGCCAGCACTCTACAGGACAGATAAGACAGCCCCATCCCATTCCCCACCATGGTCTCACTGCCGGCCGGACGGTGATGGCTTGGCCCAACACAGCTGACTCTTGGCTGTCAGGAGAC
This sequence comes from Anser brachyrhynchus, assembly GCF_964034855.1. NCBI lineage: Eukaryota > Metazoa > Chordata > Aves > Anseriformes > Anatidae > Anser > Anser brachyrhynchus. Next base: position 20,885,850 of record NC_137697.1, read on the forward strand.
ACAGGCTGGACGGCATTAATGTCAGGCTGGGAGAGCCTTAGGCTGGGAGGCATGGTCTGCTCCTGGCCACAGGGGAAGGCTGCTCTCTTTTGGCTTCCTCTCTTACAGCTGGAAACACACACAGCGATGGGACCAGACCATGGCACGATCCTGGCCTCACTGCCCTCGACCACTCAGCTGGAAGGAAGAGCTGCCAACGCTCTACAGGACAGGTAACATCACCCCAACCCACACCCACCACGGTCCACAGCAGACAGACAGGTGACACGCTCGGGCCAGGACGGCAGTGACCGCTCCATCAGGACGACGGGACACGGACAGCCTCGGTGAGACGCTAGAGACTCTTGGGCAGAGAGGCAGGGGCTGCCCGTGGTCACGGGGGGATGCTGCTCCGTTTGGTGCTTCTTCTCTTTCAGCCAGAAACACACAGCGATGGGACAAGACCACGGCACGCTCCTGGCCTCGCTGCCCTTGAGAATTCAGCTGGAAGGAAGAGCTGCCAACACTCTACAGGACAGGTAAGCGATCCCCAACCCATACCCCACCACAGTCTCACAGCATGCCAGAAGATGTCATGGTTGGGCTACAAGGGGCATCTCCTGGCCGTCAGGGAGACGTGAGATGGACAGCCTTGGAGTGAGGCTGGGAGAGCCTTGCTCAGGGAGGAAGGGATGGCTTTCAGTGTTGGCAGGGGGTGGCTGCTCTGTTTGTCACCTCCTCTGTTACAGGTGGACTCACTGAGAGTGAGGGAACGAAGCCATGGCACACTCCTGGCCTCTCTCTTCCAGCACTCTGATGGAGAATTCACCACGCTCTCCAGGACAGATAAGATCACCCCAACCCATTCCCCTCCCCGGTCTCACTGCCTGCGGGAAGGTGATGGGCTTGGCCCAACACGGCTGACTCTTGGCTGTCAGGGAGACACAGGCAGGACGGCCTTGCTGTCAGGCTGCGAGTGCCTCACGCAGGGAGGCTGGGACTGCTCCTGGCCATGGGCTGGGGCTGCTCTTTTTGATCATTTTCCTTTCTCACCCCATCACAGAGCCCCGAGCACACCAAGGTGTGCCACTCTCCCTTCCCTCCTCTGCCCAATCCATCCACGGCCACTGACCTGAAAGCTGCTGCAGCTTTCTACAACCGCAGCCACCGAAGGAGCAGGAAGCACACAAGGACCCCGTCTCTACCCTACTGTGGTCCTACAAGCACAGCAATGGGCCCTGCAGCTGTGGACAAAGAGAGCTCGGCACGCCTCCACGCCACCCCACCCCATCCCATGTCTCTCTCTGATGTTGCTCAAATAAACGTTCTGATTCACAACCTCATCGGCTGCTTTTTCCTGCCCTTCCTGGGGAAACCTTGGGGGGCTTTGCCTTTTGCAGAAGGAGCGAGTGCACCAGCCTCCGCTTCTTCAGACACTGGCATCAAGAGTATTTCAAAGCAGATTAAGGGTCCTAATTTAAGACCAGTGTCTGCAGGCGTGGGTCTGGAAACCAGTTTGCTCCCTCTTTTACCAAGGGACCACACGTGTATAAGGAAGGAAGAACACTTAACACAAAAACCTCATCTGCTCTGATGGAACTGCTTGAGGGAATTCCCCTTCCTGACATGCGCTCCGCACCCAACGTGCAGCCGCTGGGGGGGCTGCCCCGCTGCTGGAAATCAAAGAGAACCATGCTTTCTACCCGGGAAATTAAGCGCCTCTCATAGCTTTGCTGCACATTTCTCCCACGCACCAGCCTTGCCAGGGCTGGCCATCACAGCTCACTTTAGGCCAACTTCTTCCTAGTCAGCTTGGCTACCTCCTGGTTACAAACCTGACTGCCAGAAGCAAACTGGGACTGATTAAAAACAAAAGCCCAGGGGACAGCGCTGCTTTTGCACACTCACGTTCCCGACTCTTGTAGGAGACGCATCCAGAAACGCCCCATGCACTGAAACACAGACCTGCGCTGGGAGGGAACCTACAGAACCTTTCTACCCTCGAGCAGACCGACACATGCACCTACCTTGGTGTTGTCTGCAAACTTACTGAGGGTGCACTGAATGCCCTCATGTAGATCATCGATAAAGATATTAAAGAGAACTGGCCCCAGTACTGAGCCCTGCGGGACGCCAGTAGTGACCGGCCTCCACCTGGATTTAACTCCAGTTAAATTGAACTGGATTACAACAGCAGGCATGTTTCCAGCCACACATGGTTCAGAGGAACATCTCTGCAGAGCCTTGCAAGGACAGAACCCCCCCCGCACCTCGCTGCGCACAAGGGGCTCAGCAGCCACTGCACAGCGTGCTTGCGCTCCAGCCGCCTGAGCCTTGTGCATGCCACACCACTGCCAGCCTCTCCCCAGAGGGCTGCCATTCCCCCCTCCGCCCCACAGATTGTGGGGAGGTGCTCCAGCTGACCCAGCCTGGGCCAAAGGTGCCACAAGGGACTCCCCCTGCAGAGGCAAAAATGGAATGCCAAGAATGCCTTTTTCCAGAGAGAAAGCCGAAGAACATGGCAAAGCTGGCAAACCGCAGCCTGCTGCACCCTGAGGGGCAAGGGAAGAGCAAACCCTGGGCTGGAACAGCTGGGAGCTGAGAGCTGCAACGTCCCTGACAGCAGTTTTGTTCAGCGGGATCCAGGGCCACGTTGGACAGCCTTGGGTGTGCCTCCCACTGCGCGCTGCAGCCTCTCTCGCCTCCAGATGGGTCACTGTTCTCTGCAATGTGCCGTGCCCTTCAGCACACTTTCCCCCTCTTTTTCCTGGGGAAGAAACCTCTGACTTACTCTTACACGTTCGGTATTTGTGGGTAGGGAAAGGAGGAGAAAATACTCTGTATAGAAATGCCTTCTCCTTCTTATGGGGAGGCAGCAGGCCATCCAGGCAGTGTTCCGTCATTCCCATTACAATTGCCTGCTTTATTCTAACCTGGCTCTCCACAAGAACGCGGGCTGAACTTCCCAACGGCCTGATGTGCTCATGCAGCAACATGGAAGCTGCTCTGCAAGCTCCGTGCATTCACTTATGGTCAAACGAAGCCAAATGCCACTTTGTCCTGGTAAGCGACCAACAAGGGTCACTGAAGTCTGTCGCTGGGGCTGGGGACCCACTGCGTGGGGAACTCCGCTGGCTTCAGCGGAGCCCCCCTGCACGACGTCAGGCAGAATTTTGACCAGAATTGGACTGATTTTGGTCACACAAAGAGGTCAGGCTAGAGGTCAGACTGATCTTAACAATGTCCTTCAGTTTCCTTTAGGAGTATCCTTTCTGTTAAGGGAAGTGTCCCTGCAAATGATGTATAAAATTGACACCACTTCAGTTGCTTTCATTTTTAGTAGAGTTTTGGGATTTCTTAGTTTTTCCTCAACTTTACTCTTTAGCTGAAATAAAGTTCATTTCAAAGCAACTTCTGCTACAGCTACTCGATTCCCCTCCCCAGAATCACAACCCGGGGCTTTGGGCTTTTCCATGTTTATTATTCACTTAGTTCTTCCTTCGTGCTTCCACGGTGGGCAGGAACAGACGTGTCCCCCTGCGCGGCGATGGGGGGCAGCCGGGGGGCTCCTCTCTGCTTGCCTCTCCTCTTCCAGCCGCACGCACAGGCAGCGATGGGACGGAACCGGGACACGCTCCTGGCCTCTCCCCCTCGGCGGGGAGCTCTCAGAGCTCTGCAGGGCAGGCAGCACAGCCCCACCCGGACCCCAGCACGCTCCCACAGCCTGCTGGCACGGCCCCACAGCCCTGCACACACCCCTGGGCGCCTTTTCCACCACCCGGCCCAGGCCTGGGCTCCGTATCACCTGCTGGCACCCCGCAGTGATGCACTGCCCATGTCACAGCAGGCAGGGGGTGCCCCCTGTCACAAAGGGGCGCGGACGGCCTCGGCCCCGGAACACTGGCCCCAACGGCCACGCAGGCCTGAGATGGCTGCCCGTGCTGACAGGGAGGCTGCTCAGCTGCCTGCTCCTGCTGCTCCAGCCTCAGCTCTGGACACACACTCAGCCAGAGGAACTCAGCTCGTCTCTCCTCTCTCCTCAGGCCCACACCTCAAACGGCTTTCAGCACCCTACAGGACACTGACCGAACCAAACCACCGCACACACCTGGCCACTCCTTTCCAGCACTGTGCCGGACAATACTCCACGCTCTACAGGACAGGTAACATCACCCCAACCCGCACCCTACCACGCTGTCACAGCAAGCAGCCAGGTGACATGCTCAGGCCAGGACGGCAGTTACTGGTCCGTCAGAACGACGGGAGAGGGACGGCTTTGGTGAGATGCTGGAGACCCTTGGGCAGCCCGTGGTCACAGGGGGATGCTGCGCGGTTTGTTCCTTCTCTCATTAAAGCCAGGCACACATGACGAGACCAGACCATGGCACACTCCTGGCTGCTCTCCCCTTGAGAACTCAGCTGGCAGGAAGAGCTGTGAATGCTCTCCAGGACAGATAAGACAGCCCCAGCCCATTCCCCACCACGGTCTCGCCTCGCTAAGTGGGAACGTGACGCGGTTGAGCTACAACAAACATCTCCTGGACATCAGGAAGATGCGAGATAGGTGGCCTTGTTGTGAGGCTGGGAGAGCCTCGCGCAGGGAGGAAGGAATGGCTTCCAGTGCTGACAGGGGGTGGCTGCTCGGTTTGTCGCCTCCTCTATTACAGCTGGACACACTGACAGTGATGGAATGAAGCCACGGCACACTCCTGGCCTCTCTCCTGTTGAGAAGTCAGCTGGAAAAGGTGTCAATGCTCTCCAGGACAGGTAAGATAGTACCAACCCACACCCCACCACGGTCTCATAGCAAGCAGGACAGTGACACGCTCAGGCCAGGACGGCAGTGACCGCTCCATCAGGACGACGGGACACGGACAGCCTCGGTGAGACGCTAGAGACTCTTGGGCAGAGAGGCAGGGGCTGCCCGTGGTCACCGGGGGATGCTGCTCCGTTTGGTGCTTCTTCTCTTTCAGCCAGAAACACACAATAATGGGACCAGACCACGGCACAATCCTGGCCTCGCTGCTCTTGACCACTCAGCTGGAAGGAAGAGCTGCCAACGCTCTACAGGACAGGTAAGATCGCCCCAACCCACACCCACCAGGGTCCACAGCAAGCAGGAAGGTGACACGATTGGCCAGGACGGCAGTGACCGCTCCATCAGGACGATGGCAGAGGGACATACGTGGTGAGATGCTGGAGAGCCTTGGGCAGCCTGTGGTCACAGGAAGATGCTCCGCGGTTTGTTCCTTCTCTTATTAAAGCCAGACTCAGACAGCGATGGGACCAGACCACGGATCACTCCTGGCCTCTCTCCCCTTGAGAACTCAGCTGGCAGGAAGAACTGCCAACGCTCTACAGGACAGATAAGACAGCCCCAACCCATTCCCCACCATCGTCTCACACCATACCAGAAGATGACACGGTTGGGTTATGATGGGCATCTCCTGGCCGCCAGGGAGACGTGAGATGGACGGCCTTGGAGTGAGGCTGGGAGAGCCTTGCTCAGGGGTGCAGGGGCTGCCCCTGGCCGTGGGCTGGGGTTGCTCTTTTTGATCATTTTCCTTTCTTACCCCATCACAAAGCCCAGAGCAGAGCAAGGTCTGCCGCTGTCCTTTCCCTCCTCTGCCCTCTCCCTCTGCGGCCACTGGCCTGAAGGCTGGCGCACCTTTCTACAACCACAGCCACTGAAGGAGAAGAAAGCACACAAGGACCCCATCTCTACCCTGCCATGGTCCTACAAGCACACCAACGGGCTCCGCGCCTTTGGACATTGAGAGCTCGGCACGCCTCTCCACCACCTCACCCCACCCCACGTCTCTCTCAAACGTTGCTTAAATAAAGGTTCTGATTCACAACCTCATCGGCTACTTTTTCCTGCCCTTCTTGGGGAAAACTTGTGGGGCTTTGCCTTTCGCAGAAGGAGCGAGTGCACCAGCCACTGCTTCTTCGGATGCTGGCATCAAGAGAATTTCAAAGCAGATTAAGTGTCCTAATCTAAGACCAGTCTGCAGGCATGGGTCTGGAAACCAGTTTGCTCCCTCTTTCACCGAGGGATCACATGTGTACAAGAAAGGAACAACATTTAACACAAAAACCTCATCTGCTCTGATGGAACTGCTTGAGGGAATTCCCCTTCCTGACATGCGCTCCGCACCCAACGTGCAGCCGCTGGGGGGGCTGCCCCGCTGCTGTAAATCAAAGAGAACCATGCTTTCTACCTGGGAAATTAAGCGCCTCTCATAGCTTTGCTGCACATTTCTCCCACGCACCAGCCTTGCCAGGGCTGGCCATCACAGCTCACTTTAGGCCAACTTCTTCCCAGCGGGCTTGGCTACCTCCTGGTTACAAACCTGACTGCCGGAAACAAACTGGGACTGATTAAAAACAAAAGCCCAGGGGACGGCGCTACTTTTGCACACTCACGCTCCCGACTCTTGTAGGAGACGCATCCAGAAACGCCCCATGCACTGAAACACAGACCTGCGCTGGGAGGGAACCCGCAGCTGCAGGCACTCGGAGTCAGGGGCCTGTTGGAAGGCCGAAAGGGAAAGGTTGAGGAGATTGGGAAGTTTTGTGTCAACCTCAGCACGGGGAGAAATGACTCCCCAGCATGCAGAGTGCTCCCAGTTTCCCCACAGCCCTCCTTCCTCTCAAAGAGCTTTTCAGAGAAGGAGAAAACAGTGTTCCAGCCCCAAACATAATGACGACCACAAATGGCAACTCACAGAACTAAGCTGTGGAATTACTCAAGAAAGATGAACAAGACCCCAGTGCTGCCAATGAAACAATGAAATGCTGCCACGGGGGACTGGGAGCAACGGGTGCTTGTCAAGAACAAATCCTTGGGCTTTCAGGAGACATCTTTTCTATCACCACTTCTTTTAGGAGGCAGCAAGATAAAGGAGCGCAAAGCAAATTAACAAAGGAAAACACACATATATACAAACAGATATACTATCTTGGGTTTTGAGATACCCATCTTCACTTGGGAACAAGGCCTTCAGTTTACAACAGACGGTTTTAAAAGTACTTCATTTTGGTGCTTAACAGTAGTTATCATTCTCCCTTAAAAAGGTTATTGTCAAACTGAAAAAAGTAAAAAAAAAAAAAAAAAGGGCAAAAAACCATGAAAGTTATCTAAAGTACGAAGTAGCTACAAAAGGAAAAACAATTAAGCAAATCAGAGTTCTTCAGTCCAGAGAAAAGACTACTCCTTGGAAATAATAATAGAGGGTTAAAAAACAAGAGGCGTTGAAGCGTTGCAGTAGGGATTTCTTGTTTACTCTTTCTATAAACACCAGGGAGCATCCACTGAAGCTTACAGAAGCCTCATTGGAGTCAAACAAGTCTTGGTTCTTCATCTTCTTTTATCATGCGCAAGATCTTTTGCAAGAAGCTCCACCAATTCACTGTATGAAATTTACATTAATTCAGGAGAAGATAGGAGAGATTATTCTGGAGAAGTGAGATATGAGAGATCATGTATTTAAGTTGAGAGATCATTCTGGAGAAGTGCTGCTGCATGCCATATTGTTCTATTTTTATTTTGGGTGGTCTTTTGCAGACAGGATACTAAGCTTGACCAGCCACCAGGCTTTACTCTGACCTACAGTCACAGATTTATTAGAAATAGTGCTGAGTGCTGGTTTTAGATAGTAATGGATAATGATTAATTGTTTTAAAATAGATGTACAACAAAAATATGTAATTTATGTATGGATATTTTTCAAGTAAATATTCTAAATTTAACAAACTTCATGTAAGGTAGAGCGAGTGTTTTTAATTGCGTGTGTTAACTACAGTTGTCCTTACTATCATTTTAGGAGCATGGTGAAGAAAATATTGAAAGTTTTCAAATGTGTTAGTCTTGTAGCAAAAACAATGAAAACAATTAACAGGAGCATAAATGGTGCAAGGATGCTACCTTTAATCCTGCAGCTTTCTGTTTTTCTTACTCCATGTATATATATTTTGCTTATCTAATTTGTTAGTTTTTTCTCAATTTTGCTACTTCCCACTTGCTTTAGATGAGTGGTAAGTAGAGTTTTGCCAAAACCAAGAACATTTGCTTCCTAATTTCTGTTTTTATCTATGTGTTTCTTTTCCATTTAGGGGAGAGCATAGCTACTCAGCAATACTGAATCTGTGGCAAGTGCTGCAGTTACTCACATTTTCTTGCTTCCCTTCTTCAAGATTACAGATTACACTCTCCAGCATGTTATGTGAATACAGATGGCTCTTTCATTTGTGGGTAAAGAAGAGCACACTAATAAGAAATTTGATCTAGAAGAAGAATCACAGAATCACAGAATCATCTAGGTTGGAAGAGACCTCCAAGATCACTGAGTCCGACCTCTGACCTAACACTAACAAGTCCTCCACTAAACCATCTCACTAAGCTCTACATCTAAACGTCTTTTAAAGACGTCCAGGGACGGTGACTCAACCACTTCCCTGGGCAGCCCATTCCAATCCCTAACAACCCTTTCGGTAAAGAAGCTTTTCCTAATATCCAACCTAAACCTCCCCTGGCGCAACTTTAGCCCATTCCCCCTTGTCCTATCACCAGGCACGTGGGAGAATAGACCAACCCCCACCTCGCTACAGCCTCCTTTAAGGTACCTGTAGAGTGCGATAAGGTCGCCCCTGAGCCTCCTCTTCTCCAGGCTGAACAACCCCAGCTCCCTCAGCCGCTCCTCATAAGACTTGTTCTCCAGACCCCTCACCAGCTTCGTTGCCCTTCTCTGGACTCTCTCGAGCACCTCGATGTCCTTCTTGTAGCGAGGGGCCCAAAACTGAATGCAGTACTCGAGGTGCGGCCTCACCAGAGCCGAGTACAGGGGCACAATCACTTCCCTAGACCTGCTGGCCACACTGCTTCTTATGCAGGCCAGGATGCTGTTGGCCTTCTTGGCCACCTGGGCACACTGCTGGCTCATATTCAGCCGACTATCAACCAATACTCCCAGGTCCTTCTCTGCCAGGCAGCTTTCTAACCACTCGCCTCCCAGCCTGTAGCACTGCTTGGGGTTGTTGTGCCCCAGGTGCAGGACCCGGCACTTGGCCTTGTTGAGTTTCATACAGTTGGCCTCAGCCCATCGGTCCAGCCTATCCAGATCCTCCTGCAGAGCCTCCTTGAGCAGATCAACACATGCATGTAACTTGGTGTTGTCTGCAAACTTACTGAGGGTGCACTCAATCCCCTCATCCAGATCATCGATAAAGATATTAAAGAGAACTGGCCCTAGTACTGAGCGCTGGGGGGCTCCACTAGTGACCGGCCTCCAACTGGATTTAACTCCATTTCCAGTATGTCCATGTCTCTTTTGTACTCTCGAGCCCAGAACTGGACACAATACTCAAGGTATAGCCTGAGGTTAAAAAGCTGGTACTATAAATTTGACTCACAGTGAGCCTCATTCGACACTGCTAAATGCTTTAGTGTTTAATTCCCCCCTATTGTGTTACATGATGAATAAAAAAAATAATAAAAAAAAGGAAGTTAAAACAAAGAAACACACGAACAAATCCAGTGACCAGTATGATGGTGGTAAGAAGTCTGGTATCATGGTAATCAGTGTTTTTGTTTGTTTGTTTGTTTGTTTGCTTTTTTAGTTGCTAAAGTAGTATCTAAAGAGAAACAGTAGTATCTAGAGAAACAAAAGTAGCCAGAGGGAAAAAAAGAAAGAAGAAAGTGAAGGGTTGCAGAGGAAATGGTTGAACATTGAGATTTCATTGCGAGACTCCCGTTGCTGCAAATTCTCGTCTAAACACCCACGGAGACTTTCTGGACTCACACAGCCTAATGGCCTGGCCAAAGCATTACTTCCCGCAGTAGCATCCAGGCTTGGCCTGAGAACACAAAGGCAAGGGCAGTCCACCCTACTCCTTTGATCAGGAAAGGAAGAACAGACAGAGGGCGAGCAGGGGGAGGCAGAAGAACCGTCCATTTACAGTGGAGGGGCAGCCGATAGCACATTACGAGTCAGCTTGCCAACTTCTGAGATGTGCTGCTGGTCCCTGACCAGGCTGAGGCTACTTCTGCGCCCGCCCCCTTGGCTGGTTGTGCTGGCTCCCAACGGGCACTTCTCTTTTGAAACCATTCCTGGGACTTCACCCATTCTTCTCAGGATCATTTCTGATTCTAAACATTCAAAAAGCCTCTTTAATATATATATTGTGTCTGACTCATTCTGGTCCCTCAGAGCAGCACGGCAGCAGCTCACCCAACGCGGCGAACCCCCCACTCTTTGCCTCCCTCCCTCCCGCTCCTCCTCCTCGCGGCCCCAGCCCGCGCTCCTCCCTCAGCCGCCCCCGCGCGGGGCGGACGAGACAAGATGGCGGCGGGCGCGGCGGGGAGGTAAGGGCCGGCCGCGGGTCGGGGGGCTGAGGGGCGGCTGGCTCGGGCGGGCAGCGGCGGGAGCTGCCCTCACTGCGCCGCAGGCCTCCCTCACAAGTGTGGCTTCCCTAATGGTGTTTTTATTTATTTATTTATTTATTTTATTTTATTTTATTTATTTATTTATTCCTGCTTTAACCAAGGAGCTTGAGAGGCAGCAGCAGAAGAAACGGGTGATGCTGTGCTGCGTTGTAGGGCTGTATCCAGATTAATTAATTTCTCTTAGCTGTGCCACAGAAACCAGCACACGTGTATGCGGAAGAACAGAGGTACTGCCAGGTTAAAATAAAATTCGGATGAAAGGCAACTGGCTGAAGAATAAACGCTTTCTTTGGTCAAAAAGAGAAGAAGCATTTATACAAAGTTCATACAAAAACAACGTCAGTTGTTACGCAAATGTTATCTTAAATGCCGTGTGTTCAGAAAGCTGTTTTCGACATCTCTTCCTGCTGTTGTGGCTATGTTATCTACAAGCTGAAAGCCCGTGCAAAGTACATTTTATACAAATGGTTGCAGCAGCAAAGAGTCCATTCTTGCTGGAACAGAAACTCGAGTTTCATCTGTGATATGACTAAGAAAAGTATTTCAAATGCTTACAGTACTTAAGAGCCCCTTCTGGTTTAATCCAGTGGTTTTCATGCAGTGATAAATGTGCTTTGTGTTTTTACTTGACTGTAAGGGTCACAAGGTTTACTTGACTTGAGGGTGTTCAGCACTGAAGAGATGAACGTATCTACCCCTCTTAGTCTATTTTAGATTTTACAATATGTTTGGTAAGTTGGTGCTTTGCAAAATTCCCTACTAGGACTACAGAAAATTGTTTGTATAAACTGATTATTGTAATGTTGTCAACAGTTTTAAGATGATACACACTGTCAATATTACTTTATGTATACACAGTAAATAATGAAACTTTTGACTTGGGGTGTGCAGAGAAGTAATTTTGTCTAAGTGATGAATATAAAGATTACACAATCTTGATGAATATAAAGATTACACAATCTGTGTAAGTTAGAAAAGTCAACAAGATGATTGGAGGATTGAGAAGGTAAGACAGTTAGCCTTCATGCTGTATCTTACTGGTTATAGCCTCCAAAATTATAATAGTGCAATTGCAGCTCATGCTCTCCTCCTGACATGAGGGAAAGCAGTACTGCATTTGCACATAGAATTTGCATACCACTGAGGGCTTCCACCTTCCATTTTTCTTAAGCTTACTAAGGGATGACAAGTAGGGGAGGAAGAGCCTTACTTAGCTCAATGAAAGTCTTCTCAATAAAGCTACACAACTGCTTGATGAGGATTAGTCATACCTTATTTCCAGTTGTTTTGTTGGCATTGCTTTTATTAATGGAACTGCTTTTTCTGTTTTCCCAGGCAGCACCAAGAGCTAATGGGATTTGTCACACCAACACTAAACTGAGACTAAGCTTCGACCCTCTATACGGAATTGTTAAAAGAGGAAGCTGCAGTACCAAAAGCAGACCGTGCTTGATTGCATGAGACTGTACCTCTCTCAGAGCAAATTAAATCTTACTTCACAAACTTTATGAGATACAAACTTTAAATCTTTAAAGTTAAATCTTTCAACATCTCATTTTTTTTTTTGCATCGCAACAATGAACCAGTGATTGACTTCTTAGAGCTGTAACTTGAATAACTGGGGAGAACGAATGCTATGGTTCCTAGTAAGATACATACAAAATGTGTTCTTATCCCTTCAAATTAAGATTTGTAGTTTGATTTACTATCAAGACCATAGAGGTCAATTTTAAAACAAACAAACAAACATCATCAACAAAAAAAGTATACGCAAACCCTTTGTTTTTGCAGGCTCTTGTTTCTTCCTAGTAGCATTAGTCCCTTTTTAGATACTTGGTAAACTTAAAACTTACTGTACTGCTGTTTAATACAGATTTTTTTTTCTCAGCTAGAGAGAGGTATCCTTTGAAAATGTAAATGTTAACAAAAAGGAATGCACTGGCAAAGTAAGCCAGTAATTCATAACTACCTAAAACTGTGAAAAGATAGCTGCTTACAAAGGTGAATTGTGAACTGATTTTAAGCAATAACACTACAGGCATTCAGGGTGCTCGTAGCTGTATCACTAACTGTATGCTACTGAAGTAAAGAGTCCCTTACGTTTAAACTGTGTGCTTTAATGATTTAAACAACACCAAATTAGTATTTCATTTTATATTATGAGAGTCTAAGAATAGAGTAAGATAAATAGCTAGCAACGTGTCCTGGTTTTACCCCACAGTGCTTGACAGTTGCTTGCATGATCCAGGAAGATGGTGAGACTATCAATTTTCCTTTACTTGGGCAACTATCATAACTGTAATTTGACTAAAACTGGATTAAATTTTTCTCATTGTAGAAGAGTGCTCACCTCCAGCAAATGCACAAGATAGTATCAAGATGCACACTGCTTAAATTTACAATAATTTATTGTGTTTAGGAACAGTGAATAAATACCAAGCTGTTAGCTTCAGTTTGGCAGTCCTTTTCCAACCAAAATGTGTAGTTTTTTTTTTTTTCCTGGCAGAAACTCCATTGCCAGCAATGGATGCATCAGAACATGAAATTAATAAACAATACACACAGACAGCAGTTTTCTAAACATACCCCCTCTTTTAAAAGGCGTGATACAGATTTACTGAACAAGTCTCAAGCAAATTCTTCACAGAAGAAAATTTTGCTACAAGCTGTCCTCTCTTCGAACATTGTTTTCTTCACCAATGCTGGTAGTTTATTTCATGGAGTATATTATCTATTTTTAAGAGTACTGATGGATCATTAAAAACAATTTTTGTTTTCTACTGAAGGTAAGCTGAGACATGACTGGTAATGAGGTGTATGAATTTAAGAGTCATGTACCTCTTGCTGAGCATTTCATGGCAATCATGAATAAACATACAAGAAAGGAAAAGGCAATACAATGTTCTGTTCTTTGGGGGTGTGGGGTGTTTGTTTCAGCTTGCTTTTAAACCGCTGTTCAAAAGTTAAGGTTATCAAATTTAACAGGTGTTTTGGTTTTTCATGAACTTGTGTGTTAAAAACACAATTGAAGAAACTTCCTGCTCGTGATGAGAATCACATTCAAGTATTTGAAGTCGAATATCCCCTAGGTTTCTTTCATTTCCTATTAAAAATGTTTTTATAAAAGCGTGAAGACTACAGAAAACCAATTAACATACTAGAGTTAATCTAGCATAATTTTTTCCACAACTGTATTTTACATATCACCAAACCTCCGCTTTAGCAAAAGAAAAAAAAGAATAAAAATAAATTCTCTTCCAACTATTTACACACAGGAATTACCCTGCTGTGGAACCACATTTTTTCACTCTGCAGTCCCTCTAACCCAAGGCGTAATCTTAGGTGTATCCTTTTGTGATTTAGGTTCTTGGAAGTTTTCAGCAAACCTTTCTCTTGCTTTATCCCAATTCTTTTTATTCTTGCTCTGGATGATCTGAACATCTTCAATTGAGGCCGGTCTGCTTGTACCCAAACCTGCATTCAGCTTATGTAACTGAAGGTGGATCTGTCAAATACATGAAATATTACTGTAATTGCAGGTTAGGTATTCTAAATACTTAATATTTTATAATACTATTACCCCTCTCCCTCAAGCACTTCTCTTTACAGCTCTTCTATACCTAGATCATACACAAACATTTAAAGTTTCGCGGAGGTTTTAAATTGGCATCTATAATCCAAAGATCTGTGACTTGGCAGTTTTTCCTTTCTCATGGCTCATCATGTAGTTTGAATTTTGTGCTACAGCTGTCTTGGTTAAAGTGAAGGATTACATCATATGCCCATCTTGAATTCACACCACTTAAATTAATTTCTTTCTTCTGACAGACTTTGTATACAAACACAAAATTATTAATCCAATGTCTCTCTTCCCTTGTTCAGTTTCTTAACAACCACCTTACTGTCATTTTCCACTGATGTGATTAAATCATAGTAAAATTTCAGAATACTTCACTGATAAAGGTAAAATTGATTTGTGATCAGTCCTATTGAGATTATTCCCTCCCACACTGAACTTTGAAATGTTTCCAGTGAATAATGGCTTATCATTAGACATTTTCAAATGCAAACGCACTTTTATTTCTTTGTCCTCCAAGTGAAAACCGGACAGACTTACCGGGTCCTTCATACCACCACCATCCTTGCCCAGGCCTTCCCCTTTTTTCCATCCCATCTTCTCCAACATTTTGTGTCCTTTGTTGCTGTCACTGATCTCACTTAAAGAAATTTTAAGATAATTAATAAGCAAGAGTTCATACAAAGCAAATGCTAATCAAATATTCAAAGACAAAAACGTGCATGCATATGCAACTCTGGAAACCAAGATCCAACTACTGTGTTGTTCCTACTTCTAAGAGCTACCTCAAAGGCCCTAGTGCAAACTTTTTCAAGTTCTTGAATACTGCATTCAGTGTTGGGCCCCTTACTACATGAAGTATATTGAGTTGCTGAAGTGTGTGCAGAGGAGAGCAATGAAGCTAGTGAAGGAATTGGGGTTGTTTAGTCTGGAGAAAAGGATGCTGAGGGGACAACTCGTTGCTCTCTACAACTACCTGAAAGGATGTTGCATAGGAGGGTACTGGTCTCTTTTTTTTTTTTCAGGTGACACGTGATAGGACATGAGGAAATGGTCTCAAGTTGCACCAGGGGAGGTTTAGATTGGACCTTTGGAAGAATTTCTTTGCAGAGAGGGTGGTCAAGCATTGGAACAGACTGCTGGGAAGTGGTGGAGTCCCCATCCCTGAAGGTATTTAAGTGGTGTGCAGACATGGCACTAAGGAACATGGTTTAGTGAAAGGTCTTGGGTAGGTCAAGCTGATGGCTGGACTTGATCATGTGGGTCTTTCCCAATCTTGATGATTCTGTGATTCTACATTTATTTTCCCATAAATATCTTTGGTTACCAAAGCTATCCTAAGACTCTGGTCAACACCAACTTTCTTAAAACTCCCTCTGAACTACTTGCTGACTTTTAGGAGTTAAAAGATACAGCATAGGTGAGTGGGAATCAACTGCACTAATGAAAAGGCAGTATCACTACCTCACCACTAAAGCATTCCAACACACATTAGAATCTCATGTCATTGTCTCACGTTTCCTTTTACTAACTTACAAGCACCTACAAGGTCATGTTTCAAACAAACAAACAAAAAAAAACAACCAAAGAAGCAAAGGAATAATTCAAGAGGAAGTTTAAAGTAAGTGTCATTTAAGAGTGTACACGCACACCCTATGATAGGCTGGATATTGACAGTTGAAAGAAATGATGTGGGTGAAAAATTTGTTACTATTGCTGGGACTGGACAGAAAAAAATAGAAACAGGCTGTTGAAAGTGTCAATAGTACATCTAGTCAGTTCCTTGATTTTCTAAGTCGGCAAGAAAGTGATCTAAACATCCTACTGCAAAGATAAATTCTGTATGGAAGGTGAGGAGAAAACAATAGCATATGAACTGGGAAGTGAGAACAATTATTTTGTAGTTCTCCTAACACTGTATACAGATAATTAGTAATCTAACAAAATGTATCCTACTAATTGATACTTAACTGTATCACTGTTTTGTAAGATTCCATAGAGAAGGACACAGAGGACTTTTTTCCCCCAAACACTTACATATGGACAGAAGCTGGAGTATCATCTCTCTGGAAAGTTCCTTCACTGCCAATGGTCTCTCTGCGTTTTCCTGCTCTGTCTTTGTACTTGGGGTTGTTCACTGCTTTGTTGTCTTCATACTCTGTGTTCTTTACAAACAGATTAAATTCCATCAAGACAGATGGTTTTTAAATTCTTTATTCTGCCTCCAAAAGTAAAGCAGCTTAATCCTGCTTCATTCCTATATTAAGTCTTACTATTAATTTTTACTCTTACAACAGAAAACCTATAGTTCTCTTTCAAAAGTAAATGATTTCACGGAGTCTGTAAAATAGCAGATTCTCTTGAATCTTCTTTTTATACTAAGGATCAATTTCTCCAAGTTAAGCACAAAACCATGTGGACAAGCCACTGGAAATACCATGTGACTGACTTTTTGTTACAACACATAACCTGTTTCTCAAGAATTTGCTCTTCAGAATAAAGTTCTACTTGTATAGATTCCATATTGATATTATTTCAGCAGATGAAGAATTCAAGTGAAATGATGGTGTCCTGTTTTCTACATGAACACTTACTACAAATGCTAGATGCAATTCCATAGTTAGAATAATCTCTAATATTGTCATATATTCATGTTGGCATTTTTATACCACAAAGCAGACTTTAACAAAAAACTTAAAGTTTTTCTCTCTCCCTTTTCATCATTTTCCCCTTTCTAAATAAAAGAGAGCACTGCAATTCAGTGCAAACCTAACTTTCAGAAGTAAGGACAGCAATGACTTAAGAAGTGTTAACCTCGACAGTATGAGGAATCTTGTACACATTAGAACTGATTATCTTTTCCGAAAATTCTAACAGAACTTCCATGCCCTGTTATCATCTGTCTCCTTAGAAATTTGTAAAGATTTACTGTACAAAAGACAAGCTTGAGTTAAACCACCACTCAAGACTCTAAAAGCTTCCCTTATTCAGGGAATAATAATTCACATTAATGGCTTAAAACAGGAGTCACAGAGCAGATGTAGACCTTCAAACTCTTAATTTCTACAGTGAACTCACCTGTAAGCCATATTTTACCCGTATTTGTTTTAATGCTTTTCTTCTGACTAACTCTCTCTCTTCTTTGCTAAGTGCTGGGCAAACTAAAAGGAAGAACACAAGATTGAATTTCCAAGTAATAATGTAATTTTTTTTTTTTTAACATAATTTTGTTCTAACATTTTTATACATAGACATACATACCAAGAAGAAAATGCAGTACCATGTATTGTAAAACTGTCGTCAGTTGAGAAGAAAATCATAAGAAAACTATCTGAAGTGATTACGAAATTTATAAAGTAAGGACCAATAATAAAAAAACATATCCAGTGATAACATGACTAACCAGAGGATTCCTTTTTCCTATCTAGGCGAAGATGCGCTCTGACTTGACCTGGTTCACATCCATCACAAGTATCACTGCCAGGATGTATATGAAAAGAAAGTACTGTTTCACCAATCTTCACTTCATCACCATGCTCCAAGATGTAGGGATCACATTTCGTTTTTGGCTATAGCAAAAGAAAGTTTTGGCAGCCATGGTTATTAGTTCCTAAAGCAGGACACCAAATCTATTTTGCGAATGCTGCTGATAATCTAATGATTCAGCCTGGTCTTTCAAATGCAGACAAATATTTAAACTATGGGAGGTATTTCACTCTAGCAACTGTTAACTGTAGTGGATTTTTCCTAATTCCTTATATAAAACAAACATGAAATATTACAAGTGGCCCCGAAAACTGAAGGGAATCAAGGAAGGAATTACTGTATGAAAAAAGCCATACAACGACATTGCTAGTGATTTGCCATACTGTATTTTAAAATGACTACAGTTTTCTGCAACACTACAGCAAATACTTACCTGAAGAATCTGATTTCCATTAACGACTGTCCCATTCTGACTGCCTTGATCCACAAGAACATAATTTTGCAAATCGTGGTCAAAATACACTTCTGCATGGAACTGATAAAGAGAAGACTAAGTGAAATATTCTCATTAAGCATGTACTTCACAATTTACACGCTGTTTTAAAGTAAGATTTCAGAATATATTTTGGGGACTTAACTGAATGGGTTCGGTTAATAGAATATTCCATGCTTTATGATTTTATATATTTGAAATGTAAATGAATGGGCAGCAACAACATGAGATAAGGCGTACCATTAAAAATACAACTATTTTTACCATAAACTGATCCAACACTGAAAAAGTGTATGTACTTCCAATATAGAAAGTATACTTTACTTAAAGGATTGCAAGATCTAGTAATAAAGCATTTTTAGCTGTTCTTATAAATACATGATATTTTTTCCTTTTAAGGTATGTTATAGCAATCTCAATTTTCCCCTTTCTGGAAGGCATCAAAAAAGATACTTAAAGAAATGCAATTAATAAAAAATATGAATCTCTACAGCTTCAGGTTACTTGGTCTTTCATATCTGAAATAGCTTAAAGTGCCATGTTTTTGTAAATTTCATGTAATTCACTTTCACTTGCACCTTAATGCCCAGGACACAATCACTATCCATTATTTAATGTTCTTTATATCTGCTTTGATTCTGATAATAACAAATCAATTTTTTTTAATCAATTGCAACTCCATATAGATAACGGTCCCAAGTCCACACAGAACAGAGAAAACAAATCTGTAGTCTTGGAAACATAGCAGCCAATTTACAAACACATACATTACCTCCAAAAATGGCCAATAAGCAAACTAAACTATCAACTTCTGCAACCAACTAAGATTCCCAATAAAAAACAGAAATCTAAAAAAGTGAGTTTAGAATTTGACAAGCAAAGATCTTTTTTATTATAGTAGTGAAAAAAACACAACAATCATCATGGGAAGAAAGTGCTCATTTGAAACCAAATACCTTCTTGTCTTTAAGCAAGAACTGTCTACAAAAAAAACAGTATTTTGTAGACTGGATAGCATAAATTTACAATGGGAATATTCCTGTGATGGTAGAAAGATTGACTGGGTCATTTGCTAATGCTTTTAATTCTACCTCTGTTTTACTGAGCAGGATGAACCCAAACTTATTCTAAAGATGCTAAATCTGGAAACCTGCAGGGTGCTATTTCTTTAAATCTCACTTTACCCTTAAAATAAGCAAAAGACAAAGTGATCCACAGCTATCAGTTATAAGTTTCAAGATAAATAAACTGGTAGTAACTTTTTGTTTCTAGATATATGTGATTTATCTTCATGCCTTTGCTTCCTTATCTGCAAAGTGGAATAGTTTATGTAGATGATCAGTTATTTCAATGAAACATATTTAAAAGCAACTCAGGTACCCATGAAGTACCGGTAGATATTGTTAGCCACACAAAGAAGCAAAGTAAATGATACTATTGCAGAAAAATAAAAAAACCTTTTGCTGCTTTATAACACCAACTTCAAATACATGCCTGAAAATATCATTAACAGCAGGAAAAAAATTTGTCTAGAAATTGTTCAGTATAAAATATGTTACATAGCTGATTAATCAGAGCTATCATCTGGAACAGACATAGTAAAGCTTATTTCATATACTTGCATTTGAAGATGCTTTTATCGCCTTTTTTTGTTTAGATGACATCTCTGTCAATTTACATTTTCTTCAATTTAGAGTGCTGTATTTATGGTTTATGTCGAAGTAGTTAGGAAAACTGAGCATATAATTTATCTCATCTCTTAACTACAAAAAAAATTCCATCTGTCACTAAAATATTTTTATATTTTTGAACTCTCTATACATAACTTCCACATTCATACAACAAACTTATAGAAAAATAAAACCTGTTGTTCTAAGCTCAGCTATAAGGACTGGATTTTTTTTAATGACAAAGTTCTAACTAGTTGACATCGATATTTTACAATACAATCGATACCTAACATAACCATTCATTTTCCTCAAGTTCAATAACTAAGAAATTCAAGATTATAATTTATTTACTGTGGATTGAACCATGGACTATTAAAACTCCAATTAAAAAAAAAAATTAGCTTTTCTAGACTTAGAAATCACACTGTTTACATTATATTTCAATACAGTAAAATACTGTATGCTTTCTTTTTTCTAACTTTGAAGAAGTGGCTAAATGCACATCTCATTCTGAACGTTCATTAAAAAAAATTAACATCTGGCAAAATTTAAAGCTATGAAATCTAAAGCTTCATCCATACGAAGATCTATCTCCCTTGTAGCAAACAGAAATAAGAATTACCTTACTGACTCCAACTTCAGGAATCTGAAGTGTGTGTCCAACATCTTTTTCTCTGAAAAGGCAAGTTGATAAATAAATCATGAGAAAGTAGAAATAGTTTTAATAATGGCTTTCAAAACGTGTATTTCAGCTGAGCCACAATACTGTGTTTCCCTTCTGCAGCATCTTGGACCTTTACAGATACAGAAGTACTATGTTACGATATACACACCATGTGGAGACTTGCCTCATGTGCTTTCATCCTATAAATTAGGCAGTGAACATACAGTAAAGCTGTACTTTGAAATTTTTATATATAAACCTGGTATTTCTATCTGAACTTTTAATCTCGTCCAAGGCCTGTAAATAACAGTCTGAACTCTGCATCCTTCAAGCACTTCAGTGCGTCTTGGCATCAGTCTTCAAGGCTGAGATTGAGTTCTTGGTAGCATTAGGTAGGTAATAACAAGCAATGAAGGAGTAATCGATACAGATTTACTATCAAAAATACTGCAGTAGGAGGGAAGAGGAATGAATTTATGTATTAGTTCTTCTACTAGGGGATGAAGAAACAATGCAGCTGTTATAGGACCTATATGCAAATTACAAGGAGACTTCTTAACTGCTAAACTTCACATAAATGTACCTGAAACACTCCAGCTGTAAGAACAAATCAAAACACATATCAGCATCAGTTAAAAGCAGCTGAAGAGGGGTGGAGATTTTGCTAAGGAAGCATTCATTCATCATCCACAACGAACAAACCAGAATTTTATTTTATTTTTAATATCAGAACTGAAAGAATGCATATAGGGTAGCAAAAATCCTAATTTATTGTTTCAAAATGGTGAATCAACCTTACTGGAATTTGCATGAGAAGCCCAGTATATACTTTCTGGTGATACTGATTTTCCGAATGAGTTATCCTAGTTGCCCAGAAAAAAAAAGTACTTTCTTGACTTCCAGTTATTACGCTGCCGTAAGGATTTAGACAAAGGATCAAGTTATCAGTAAAAAAAAGTCATGAGCACTGAGCTATATTAAATACGTATTCTGTTATCACAGCAAACACAACATTACGTGATGTGACTGAAGTCTCTTACTGTCAGTCAACCAAAGTCAGAAAATCTTGCAATTGCTGCAGGGTAGGGGGACTAGCATGAACAGTAGGGACAATCTTGCGTGGCTTATGCTACTTTCAAAGCCAGGTATAGTTTCAGATATAGGTAACAAATTCCATTCAGTTTTACCTTCCAATTGTAGCAGGTTTCACAGCTGTGATAATATAAAGTGATCCAGTCTGCAGAACTGGTGATCTTATTACAATGACTCTGATACAAGGAGGCCAAATCTTTTCTTCATCTATTAAAAAAAAAAGAAAAGAAAGAAAAGTTACTAACAGCAAGTTACAGTTTTACTCCTATATTCCATATTTTTCAAATAACTGATACACATTCTGCAATTATCTAGCTGAATCATATGCAACATTCAGAAAAAGAAATATAAACACATCTGAGAGAAAACTTTGATGAAACTATCAATCAAAAAATATTTTATTAATTCCCATTGCTTACATGTACACAGCTGGTTCTTTACAGAAATAAAATATAAATAAATTCATAGAATTTACTAACATTGCATACAGATGTACATATATTCTCTTTTGCCTTGGTATCTGTTAATATTCCAACAGCTGTATGAATTCTGGTCTTGAATGTCCATTTGCATCAACAGTCTCCAACAGTTTCAGGTAGGAATACATGGGCAAGATGGGAAGACACTTGCTCAAAAGGTAGGAGGACAGAAACTGTCTCCAGTTTTTACTATTCTGGCATTACTGGGGAGTTTGTATGCTTGCTAGCATCAGGCATTTCAACTGGCATTAATTGATCAGAATCAGGGTAGCTGAGTAAGTGAAAGAATGAAAGCAGAAGAAACAAACTGTTCAATTGTGAGCACGGTCCAGGCTGCAGTACAGACTTCTAAATTCTATAGTTTGTATTTCATTTTGTGATTTAGGATATCCTTTGCGGGTACATTGCACCAGTTGTTATGTTTGCATTAACTTTTTCACCATTTTTTTTTTCCAAGAGATTACTAAATTCTTGAGGAGGTCTTAAGAACCTAAGATAACACTTTCTTTGATACAAAAAAGCATACACGTTTCCTCTCTATCCCAATTTCTTACATGTTGCACTGGAATAAATACAACATACGATTTCAAATCCTACTGAGTAATCCTTTTCACCACAATGGATTTAATCTTACACTGAATTATACATGATTGTTTATGAACAGCATCAGGAAAAGAATTTAGTTATGGGACATGGCAGCACAGACTGATGGCCTGACTTGATCTTGAAGGTCTTTTCCAACCTAGATAATTCCATGAAATACTATATATTAGTTGAAGAGCTAGTAAACAGGATTTCTGTGAGCTTTGTACTAGAATCTTTATTTTAAGCAAGACTTTTTCTCCTGACACTTTCCTAATGTAAAAACATTTATTCTACCACTGAGGTTTCCACAAGCCCAGAAAATTATACCCCTAACAGATTTTACAGAAACATCACTACTTAGTTCCAACTACAGGGCAAGTGAAAAGAAACATACAGGTAACATACAGCACTTTTAAACCCAAGTATCTCAAGTAAGATGCTTTTATTTATTTTTTTAACTACCCAAACTGTTCTGTATTTTTTTCTTAATGGGTTCTTGGAAAAATACAGTAATAACATATATAAAAGGTACAATAATTCACCTTCATTTTCTGAGTCTTCTGAATCACTGGTTTCTTCACTTGTTACTTCATCTTCACTGCTGTAGACTTCATGTTCAGTATCTGTAATTTCACCTTCTTCTGGCTCACTTTCTGTGTCTACTATTTTACTGTCATCTGTGTATGCTGCAGTATCTGGTGTACTTTTGCGTGAATGTGAATTTATACTGTCTGTGGAAAACGATTCTTTGGCTGTTAGACTGGTTCGTATTTTTGTGTCCATTTTAGTCTTCTTTCTTACATTAGGAGACTCTTCTTCTTCAGTAGAACTTACTTGCTCAGTAGTGGCAAAACAGTTCAGACTGTTAGATGATTTCTGCTCTTCTGCGTCCAAATCCTGGAGAGGAGTTACAGAAACCACACTTGAGGAAAGTTATATTCTTTACAGATCAAGTTATTCTAAAATATACTATAAGCTTGGAATTAAATTCTTCACTAGGAATTAATTTACAACTATTAAGAAATGCTTACTGTTCCAGAGTTTTCTGCATGCAGTCAACATTTCAGTAGAAAAAAATTCACATTCTATTAGATATGACTAAGATAATTTCCTACTTGGGAAGGTGTGACTACACTCGTCTTCTAACCTTCAATTACTCTTTGCACTTTTCTCTCAAAACATTAAAATTCTTGTCCTTACTTTCAAACTTATAAAACACCATCTTGAGTATTTTCCAGTTTTGCTTTCATGACTCTTCTCCCTCTCTTACAAAATTCTTGCCACTTGTTTTAAAGTTCTTTAATTCATCTTCATCGCATCTTCCTTCTGTTTCTGTCTTCTTGTTTCATTCCAGAATGGTCCCAAATATCTGGAATTCCCACCCATGCTTGCCTAATGACCTGCTCTTCCTCCTTTCAACACTGAAGCTTTAACAAAGGTTTTCATCAAGATACTGTAGAGAACTTGTAAGAGAGCTTTAATTTATGCTGTATGGAAGAGATTCTACTGAAAATCCATTTTCTACCGCAACAAATTTCTCCATTGCATATCATACAAACCAGGTCATTGCAGCTTTTTCCACTGTCACTTGATTTCACAAGCAGAAAACAGACCATCAACATTTTTTGAACTGAAACGTCTCTAAAATGTTACATCAATTTTGCCAGAGTACCTTGAAAAATGTAATTCTGAATGTAGTAACCCTGATGACCAACTTAAAAAAAACAGAATGAAAACAAATGGCTTTAAAAGAGAAATGAAAAACATATCAGATTTTATTGGTGAACTATTTGCCTTTTCAGATTCAGAATAGATGCATTAAATTGCCTTAAAGAACATCAAAATTTTCAATACAGTGGGTAAACTTTTTTACTTCTTTTCAGGAAGTTTATGCACAGAGCATTTTATATTTCAAGGTACACAAACTAACGTGAATGCTAATACCATGGAAATTAAAGCACTTTCACTTTACCAAGAGAAAATGTAATTTGACCAAAATTGTAAAAACTCATTAGTGGCACAATTATAAGAAAAACACAAGAATTCCCCTCTGCTCAGTGGTCAAGCTATTGGATAGGACTTTAGAGAGCACTGTTGAGACACTTTCAGTAAGACAGCAGATTCTTAGGAATAATCAACAAGTATTAAATGACCTCATATTTTACCTGAATGATTACAAGCTCACACTTGCTCTCCTCCCTGTATCCTATAAGTACAGTATCTAGAAAGGAACGGGATTGCAAGGCCTATGCTACTTATTTTCAGTGATGTAGTAATCCAGCCAAAAATAAGATTTGCACAGTTCATACACATCACTCATTTGTTTATGGGCTGTTACAGACAGACTATATATAACCTGTTGATAGGGCTTTAAATGAGGATTGGTGGGGGAGAGGGATACCGTTAGGTACACTGAGCTTAAGCCAAGGGATGGTACTGCACCGTCTGAGGGTGGCAAGGCTAATGGGAACACATATGCTGCTCCAGGGAGTGCTGCAGGCTCAGAAGTACATCTGAAATGCTTGTATATCAGTTTACGCAGTAGGAGGAACAAAATACGAACTCTAAGCTTCATTCCTTTCCCATAGCTGTTTTCACTGCTTAATGAGACTTGGTGGGACGAGTCTCCCGACTGATAGTCAGGGCAGACGAGGTGTTGCACTGCATATAATGGAGAGATTAGACTGTACAACCCTTGTTGTTAGGGACAATGTGGTAAAGAGCTTCTGGGTAAGGATTAAAGGGACAGATAAAATAGGTAAGTCAGATGTCCACCATCAGCTGCTCACCCAGGACAATAGAAAGGATGGCAAATTCTATAGGAAATTAGGGGAAATCTTAGGATCAGTTGCCCTTGCAGGAAATTCTAACTTCCCAGACATAAACTAGAAATATCATAAAAGCATGTTGAGGATAACTTTCTGTAACAAGTACTGTGTGAGCCAGCTAAGAAAGGTGCCCTCCCAGACCTGTTCCTTGAGAATTAGGAAGGCCCTGTGGGAGAGGTGATGGCAGGTGGCTGTCTTGGCCACAGAGATCATGAAATAGCTGAGTTCAAAATTTTTGGTGTAAGGAGAAAAAAGGCTAGCAGAATTGCAATCCTGGACTTTAAGAGAGCAGACTTTAAGCTTTTCAGAGAGCTAGTCAGCAGTGTCCCCTGGAAATGTGCTCCAGTGGGTTCAGGATTTCACAAGACCTAGTCACTTTTCAAGAAACACTTTTTAAGAGCTTAGGAGCAGGAATACCATTGTGCTGCAAGTGAAGTTGAGTGGAATAGAAAACCATCCGGGCTGAACAGGGAATCTCTCCTGAAACTAGGGCACAAACTCCATGACTACTAGAAGCCAAGTCTGGCTTCACAGGGAGAGTAGGGAGCTGCAGTTTGCATTCACAGGGAGAAAACAAGAAAGGTCAAAGCTCAGCTTGAGTTGACAGTGGTCACTGTCGTGTCAGAAAACAAAAAATGCATTTTCATGTATGTCAACAGCAAGAGGAAGACAAAGGAAAACACTGGACTGGTACTTGAAATGGATAACCTAACGAGTACAGATAAGGAAAACATGGAGGCATTTAATGCCTTTCTTGCCTCAATATTTAATAGTACTGATAGATATGTGCTGCCTGGTTTTCAGACTTGAGGACCATGACTAGGAAAGCAGTGACTTGCTTTCAGTGGTCATGGAGACTGTAAAGTAACAGTTGTATCAGCTCAACGTCCATGAATTGTTGGGGCCTGACAGGATTCAGCCCGAATTATGCTGAAGGAATTATCAGACATTATAGTGTGAACCCTCTCAACAATTTACCAAAGGTCATGGGAGTCTGGGGAGGTCCCTGCTGACTGGAAGCCAGCCAACAGTTCACCCATCTACAGAAAGGGCATGAGAGAAGACCTGGGAAACTACAGACATATTAGTCTAGGCTCAGTCCTTGCAAAAGTGATGGAGAAGCTTATCCTGGGGGATACTGAAAGGCAGTTAAAGAACAAAGCTATTATTGGGCACAGTGATAGTTCATCAAGGGAAAGTCCTGCCTTAGTAATCTGATCTCCTTCTGTGATAAGGTCACCCGCATACTGGATGAAGGGAAGGCAGCAGATGTAATCTTTCTGGATTTTAGTAAGGCCTTTGATACTGTCTTGCATGGCATCCTTCTAAACAAATGGTCCAACGGCAAGATAAACAGGTTAATGCCCCACTGGGTGTCTCAATGATAGAGCTCAAAGTGTTGCAGTGAATGGGGTTACATCTGGCTGGCAGCCAGTTGCCAGCCATGTTCCCCAGGGCTCAATTCTAGGGCTAGCCGTGGTCAACATTTTTATTAACGATCCGGATGCGGGACTGAAATGCATCTTCAAGTCTGCTGACATTCTCTGCAACCCTAAACGTATTTCTTCCCATAATACCATGAGCTACAGAAATTTTAAGAATTCAGTCTGAAAACACAGAAACTAAATAGCCTGCTCAAAGCACTTGACTGAAGCAAAGCAACAGATGACTGATACACTGGAACCCAAGTATAACACTCCAAACACTCAGCTTTTGTTCTCTGCTGAGTCCAGGGGACTCATTTTTGGTATCTCTTCAAATGTTCTAAATTAGAAAATAGGAAGGTGCTGTTTCAAAGCCTGGCTACTATAGACAATACTCTTTGTTATGTGTTGAAAGCAGAAATTTTTAATAATGCGTAGAGATTGACAAAAGGCTATGTACAGAATATACTCTCTGCCAATACAATCATTAAGCTTGTTCTCAGCAGTTTCAGTATTTTTTCCACTGTTAGTACAATCAGGTCTTAAGAAAGCAAATCAATAAATAGTTCTGCTATTAAATACAGACAGAAAAGTAATCTTCATATACTCATCCTTCTGCCTAAACTATAATCTTACACGCCTCAAGCAAACAAGTCAAAAATGACTCGTTACATTTGCGGAAATGAAAAAAAGTCAGAGGTAATGACCTCATTTACCTATTTAATTAGGACACAAAGCACTCACTTAAGTTATTACAAAAGCAAAGATAATTGTATTTGAGCTAACATAAATGATGTTAGAATTCATTTACTGCTATTCTGGGTCTACTATCTCTCCTGTTGAGATCAACTACAATCAAGTTGGAAAAATACTGTTCACTGAAGTTAAGTGAAACACATGTGAATATCCACAAAATATAGCCTGTTTAAACACTTAATCAGCAAGACGCAGATTCTTTTAACCTTGAAGTCTTGACGCCACAGGCAGCAATCTGCTTTGCTCTGCTGAAGTCAAGCACAAAAATGTATTTATGGCAAGGATTTACAGTAACAGACTCTTTTGCAAGTTCAGAACCTCAGAAGCAAAGAGTTTTGTTAGCAGCACAGGATGGAATTGAAGAATTTACTAATCTTTAAGTTTTCAATTACACTCCTGAAATACTCTAGCTATATATTTATAAATCCTTGTATGAAATTGAGGATTTTCAAATTGCGCTGCTAAAAGATACAGACTTTTAGTCTTTCAAAATTTTGCAAGTCTGTATTAAAACACACACCTTGATCAGGTCTAAACATTAAGGCTGGGGCTGCTGAATGTATTTGTGGGGGATCTTCTGCTGAAGAAATCCCTCTTCACTATACATGACTGCTAGTACTAACAGAACACACGTATATGAAAGCGCAACTGTGAAAACTGCAGTAAGTTGCCTCCATACAGCCATTCCTTAAAAAAATAGAACCAACAGTAAACAGAATATCCAGTATCATCTTTAATAACTTAAAAATACCAGCAATGAACTTAATTTCTCAGTGGCAGGATATTTAATGCTTCTTCCCAAACTAGTGACACAAAGTATGCAAGTTCATGCTTATTATAGTTACTGTTGTTACACCATGATCTCAGGCACTTACTTCTTTTTTGTATGTTGCTTTGCCTAATATCTAAACAGTCTGTAGATGAATCCCAACAGTCTTAAGCTGGCAGACTGTCTCCAGGTGATTCAGCTTTTAGAACGCTTGGTATCTACTGGGTATCACCATATGATCTCTCGCTTTTCTCTCTCACTACTCATGAGTAAAGTTGAGAGGTAGAACGAATCTGATCTGTAACAAAACTTTCTTAACTACAGGGTTGAATTGGTTCTTATTTTTGTATCCCTAACAAAGACAATGAATAGGTGCTAGAGAAATAGTTCAAGATCAGCACGTCATTTTTATGCATTTCATGTGGACTGATCTTTTCAGAACTACAAATCATGTTCATATTGACAAGAATTGATGGTTTTGCTTTCTAAAGGATAGGTCACAAACCAACTCAGACGAAGATCTTCGGAAGTGCCTGCTTATATATATGAATAATTATAGTAACTGAAGTGTTTTGAGTAACAAATTCAAAATATTTTAGGCATTTAAATATACTTTTTGCTGTATTGTGACAGAGTGAGACAAACATTTGCTCTTTCCAAACAACTTCATCTTTTTTTCTGTATTATGTCTGAGTTATATGCACATTCATGGAATTCTTGAGCATGCCTACAAATTAGCACTTAAATTACTGTGTGTATAAACAGTTTTAAGAAATACACCATTTAATTGATTTGTTTTCCAAATCTGTTTACTTTACACAAAACATAAGCACAAACAATTTTCCACTTACATGTCATCTGTTGCTTCTTGGTTTTGCTGGAAGCTCAGTAGATGATTTAATGGAATCATGCATACTTAACACCCTAATAGAAAGGGCTGAATGTCAAGTCTTTATCACTGAATCTCTCAATTTGAAATACTACTGAAATCCAGTATTTTACTAATGAAACATTTCCAAAAAGGTTAAAATAGTTCTTTTGCTCAGATGACCAAGCTTTCACTTACTAGCAACATTTCACAAGTACTCCAGTTACTGTCTTCTAGCTTCACTATACTAGTATTTTCAATACAAGAAAATAATTAAAAGCCATAAAATGAGTAAAGCTCTTCCTATATCATAAAAAAGTCAATTTATGCAGTAGTGGGGAGCTCTGAAACACAGGAAGCATGAACTTGCCTTACCTGAAGAATGTTTAGCATGATTAATCAAGACACCTCATATTAATATAGTTATGCCAAACATGTATTTTCCCCAAATATTCCAGAATGCCATCAAAGTTTTCTTCAGATGTTTTACTTATACAGTGTTTCAAATATATATTACTTTTTTCCTTTCTAGATGAACAGATTTTGATGAAGCAGCTGCAAAAAATTTCTTTAGGAAGATAAGATAATCTAGACATCAACTACTAGTTTCTTTTTCTTTAGTAAGTATATCAATGTTAAAGGTAAACATCCACAGACTATTGTGTTTGGTATCTCTACTCTACCTTTACCAGAAGCTGCCAATCCAAAAGAAGATATCTTCAGATTAGCCATGGTTTCTGTCAACTGACGTACCTAAAGATGGGACGAATATCAGCAAAAAGTAAACTACACGTGATAAAAAAATAAAAATCACTGCTTCAAGAGTTCTATGGGAAACACTACTACAAAAGCCTCATCTCTTGTACAGAGTAGCTAGGATTCATCTGTAATAGGATATAGTAGGAGTGACTTTTGCGTGCCACACTGAAGTAAAATCTATTGGACAGTAATTAACAGTGAACTGTAAAATGTCATAGTTGAGAGCCTTCTAATGGCACCTAAATTTTGCTATATATCACTGACAGTCCCAATCCAGCAAGTAAAACTACATGATCACCACTGCACACAGTCAATTCTCCAACATTTATGAAAAAGCTGGAACTAGATATTGGACCAGGGATCACATTATTATTTATGCCACCTTGTGATTAATTTTTTTTTTAAAGAAAGTAAAAACGTTTAAAGTGTTCCAAATTAACTTAAAGGTCCTTCTCTTGAAGGATGCAATTACGGTAATTCTTGCTCAACTTTTTTGGCCTACCACTACATAAAGAAGAACTGAAGCTTTAGAATTCCAGACTATTCCACCAATCCTTCTTATGAGAGCTGCATATGGGCTAATTCTACGTTCTCTCAAATACAAATCCCGATTGTCTATTAAAAGCATGCATGTAGGCAGCATGCTTAGGTTCACAATTTGAAAGAAAACTATTTGTAATAAAGAAGTTTGGTGACTGGGAAGAAAAGAATATTTACAGAAAGTTCTTACATAAATCACGGGACTAACCTTCTGAGTTCATCTCCTTTTTTTGTGCTATTATAAGCACATTCTTTTTACCAGAAGTTCACTAGAATTATCTTGATTGGTAATTTTGCTTGTTAACATTAAAATGATTTTATTTTTAGATTCTCAGATTTATATTGTCTTTTCATGAACACTTCATGGTATTTGTGAAGAATACTCATTACTTCTGTAGTGCTAAACATCCCATGTACTATTTCTAAATAGACAGTGTATATATAAAATAGCTGAGCACACCAAATTTCTCACAATGGCTACAAACTAAATTGCAACAAAAAAACCCTTCAGTCACCAGATACAGAAAGTTAACTGTTTGACCCAGTTACAGTTCTTTTTAAATTAAGAAACAGATTAATTTTAGATTATATGGATTGGGTAAATCAAAACTCAGTTTTTGTAAAAACTGTATAGCTACCAGTATTGTGTATACAGAAATATTTTCTGCGATAATCTACACATGCAGTTGCTAAATTCTTTTATGTCTTGGATACAGAAAACTTTTTACTAAGACTGAGTATCTACCAATACCTTGCTTATATTTAATCCCTTGGCCGAAAAAGAAAGCAAGCAAATTTAACAAGTGTTTGTGTACTTGAAATTCTATATCCACTGCTCAGTATCTTCTTCAGCCTCATATGCACATTCTTAGAAACCTTCTAATCTTAATAGGGGAATAATAATGTTCAGATGGGCTGTAACATATTCCCAGAACTAGACTATGATATTGCTTTATTTATCACTAGCAGCTCCAGAGCAGGCAAAAAAAAAAAAAAAAAAAAAAATCATTCTCCTACTTGTAATGCCTGTGGGGAAAAAAACTAGAGTAAAGCATACATTGGACAAAAAGCTTGATAATGTTCAGAGACGCTTTTCCAGCTAGCACCACAATTTAAGATAGTAAGTAACCCACTGGGAAAAGCAATAACAAAATACTTCAAAATAATTGTAGGAACTTTACAAATTTAATCAGTACTCAGAGATAGCTTTTATTTTACTTTTTCAAGAGTGTAAGACAGAATGGAAAGTAAAGAAGGATGGGCATAAGTGTAGAAGAAAGAATTTCACAATAAAGAACACTAAAAGATTCTACTTAAAACCAGATGTTTTTCTTTCTGAATGTAAATAGTGCAATAATTACTATGAACTAATTAGTGCCTTTAGCAATACCAGACAAAACTGGACAACAATATTGCCAACAGATACTCTACACCTATGAACTGGACTGTGCAGCTAACAAGCTGTTTTATCTTTTTTTTCAGAACACAGAAAAATCCATAATCTTTTGTTCTAAGAAACCTGATCTTTTATTAATGCAACTTTAAAAAAAAATCAATTCATTTCTTGTTACAACCACATACTAAGAATAATGTGTTTTAACTCAATTACGTAAGACATGACAATAAGGTGTTTTTTGTTTTCTAAATCTAATATTGCATTTATATATAAGTGGACTGACACAAAGGCTTTTTATTTTTTTCAAAGTTAACGCAGAGTAATTGTTTTAAGTTTCACTTCATATTCTCCATTTTTAAGTTAAAAAAAAGGAAAGTCCTTGTGGACTGTGGCATCACCTTTGACTTATTGTTCACAAACGTACAAACCTACATGCTACAGAATCTACTTTTCTATTTACATGTTTTGCTGGTTAGCTTGTTGCTTAATCAAATTAACTCACAAATAAAGCAATGTACTGAGTGGTTAAAAAGTGGATGTTTACCTCCTACCTTGCAGCTGTGCAAACTTAAAGAAAAGATTTGTTAACAAGACCAGCTACATAACAGTATTTTTTTTAAACATAATATGAGCTAAAGACAGCTAGCTATTTGCAGTACAATCAGATGGTAAAAGCAGATGGGGATGGGATCCCACAAAGTTGCCAACATTATTTTCTAGGTTAGGCCTATATATGCCACAAAACTTTTAATACATTTGTGAATTTAGGTCAGTATGTAAAAGTTCAACACATAACTAAGTTTAAGAGATTTACTAATTGCACAGTATGATAAAGACTCATTTCCAAGTTGTCTTCCTGACACAGAATGAATAAAATTCTCTATTAACTATGCCTTTTGGGAGTGTCAGAATGTCAATTCACTAGCTGCACACAGCTAGCCTGCAACTTAGATGCTGGTAACACTCTTAGCTACAACTGCATTACCTTCTTAAGTCTAAAGGATCATTATACTCAGAGATGCTAAGTATCCACCCCAGGCTTTCGAGAAAGAAATGTTCTATGTGAAGTTATCTCCAGGAGTAGAAATTTTCACATTACCCACAGTCAACTATCACTATCCATCTAACTTACCTTCACTGGTTCTTATTGTAAGCAGTTTCCATCTGCTTGTAAGTCTTTCAGGTAACGTAACTCCCAATATAAGATTTTTAAACTCTGTACTGAGGTTGCATAATGACTAGCTAAGAGTGCTTGTACACTAACGTAATTATTACAGATTTCAACAAATCAGCTTTGCTGAGGCCTCTACAATGAAATTATGCAATGGTTAAAGCAGCAGCTTTAGAAAGACAAACTAAGGAGGTCTGGTCAACAAAGGAATCTATACATTCCAATAAATCTTAAGTAATAAACAAATTTGTAGAATAGTATTATCTGAATTTGTTCCACATCAGTAATAGTGTTCAGTAGGAAAAGGCTTCTTGTGTCTTAATAGGTGTGTGACAGTAGCACTTACAGTGCCTAGGAGTGACCAACATTTTTCAAAGTACCCACTATGTACTACATTGTATGTTTTCTTAGCAATCAGAAAACCAAATAAAGTTACATTTTTCATAACTTAAAATATGAGTTAATTACAGTCATCACTTATTAAGATATATTTACACACTATGGACAACAAAAATGTATTGACCAAAAAAATATCATTAAAGAGCATAATACTCCAAGAATTAGAACTTCAGATATTTCATCAAACCCAAATGATGGTAGAGATACATTAAAACATCAGTGGAATGAACTCTGGAATACATAGTCACAGAGAAAGAGTGGTGTGTCTCTACAATTTCAAAACCTTCCTTCATCTTTGGATTCATCATAAGAATTTAAAAAAAAGCAACAAAAATCAAGACATTAAGGTACACTGAATTTGGTTGTAAAACGAGTCCACAGAGTAACCCAAATTCATCCCAGTGTGTTCGTTAGGGAGCTTCACTGATACTCAACTTTAAAGGTCTACACAGTTGCACTGTAATAAAACAACACTGAAAAAGTGAGGGGATCCAAGTTTAAAGTTTGATCCTTAATTATTCAGTGCGAAAATTATTTTAACATTAGCTACATCTAATCAACCTGCTGTATATAGTTAAAAGACACTTGAATCTTTCACAAAATAAGCATATGTCCTCCAAAAACCAAACACCACAACCTCTAAGTTGCATCATGAAAAAAACAAAATAAAAGAAAATGCAATGCCTGTTTTATATCTATCACTTCTGAAGTTACCTTATACTCATTTGCAGTATTCCACTCTGTTTCTTTTCTCTTCTTTTTCCCTTTTTTATCCTTGGTGTGCTGAGAACCAGACGCCTGATAAGACTGTAGATCCACTCGTGAATGAAATTGGTACCGGCCACTTTCCACATCGCAGTAATAGTAAATTCCAGTTGTTGGATCATAATACAGTTGATTTTCCTTTATGAAAAGTTAAGAACAATGTTGCCATTACTTTGACAGACCCATTGCTCAACAGAACACACTCAGCTAAGAAACTGAATACTGAAATCTACTAAAGATCTGAAATCGGTTGACTCTGGCTGGATGGCACACCCAAACCCAGCTGCTTCTTCATTTGCCCACCTCAACAGGACAGGAGGATAAAACAAGATGAAAAGCTTGTGGGTTGAGGTAAAGATAGAGATCATGTACCAATTTATCATCGGGGCAAAACAGACTCAACTTGGTGAAAACTGATTTGTTATCAATTAAAAGAGTTGGAGGGTGAGAG
Organism: Anser brachyrhynchus; assembly: GCF_964034855.1. Taxonomy (NCBI): domain Eukaryota; kingdom Metazoa; phylum Chordata; class Aves; order Anseriformes; family Anatidae; genus Anser; species Anser brachyrhynchus. Next base: position 20,920,445 of record NC_137697.1, read on the forward strand.
AAAAAGTCAAAAAATAAAACATCTCTCCCTGTCCCTTCTTTCTCTAGGTCAACTTCACTCCCTCATTCCCAGCTCCTCTACCTAACATCCCCCTGCCCAAGTTGAGCAGGAAGATGGGGAATAGTGGCTGTGGTCAGTTCGTAACAGTTTCTCTCTGCTGTTCCTTCCTCCTCACACTTCTACTGTGCCCCAGTATGGCCCTCTCCCAGAACATGTGGTCCTTCAGAATACATCTGTGCCAGTGTGTGTCCCCTACAGGCCACAGCTCCTGCCAGAACCTGCTCTGACGTGGTCTCTCCATTGCCCACAGTTTCTGAAGAGAACATCAACCTGCTCGAGTATGGGGCTCTGCACAGAATCAGTGTGGATATCTGCTCCGGAATGGCCTTCCATGCTTGCTCTGGTACTTGGAGCACATCCGCCGCACCCTTTTTCTTTGATGTTGGTGTTTGAAGCGTTGTTTCCACAAACTCTCGGCATCCCCTATGCCTTACTTTGTTTTGCCCTTTCTTAAACATGCTTTCAAAGAGGCAAATTGGCTATCTCTAGTGGGTTCATCTGTTTTCTGTGGTGTAGCCGCTGTAGAGGTGGTTGTGTCCAGCACAGGGCAGTCCCTGAAATTTTCAGTGAGGCCACCCCAACAGCCTCCCTGCTCTCTTACCAAAACCTTGACATGTAAACCCCACACAAGAACATTTCCTGTAATACAGAAAATAGTTCCTGAACAAGAAGATATTCTTTACTCTTTTTTTCTGCAATTGTATCATAAACTGGAATCTGTAGCCCCAAACACAAATATTTAACTATTTCTATAGTTAACTATAACTATATCTGACTGATATCATTGCTTTTGATATAGTTTGAGACTTTAAAAAAGTAACAAAGTACAGAACCACACCTGAAAACAACTACTTTTGTTTACCACAGGCACATTTGCTTTTAAGTTAAGTTGAATGTAATGCTGCAAACAAAACCTATTTTCAGCAGAGAAGTTCCACTAGGATTTGTGACAGTCTATACACCTATCTATTCATGCATGTACAAATACAGACACCTCATAGGACAAGAAGAAAGCTCCAAACAGCTCTGTTATGGAAAATGTATTGCAGAAATTAACTGTTAAAGAATTTTAATTCAAGACAGCTTAGATCTTAGTTCGCTGTTCATACCAACTTTTACTAATTAAGTTTTTGCAGTAGAAGAAAAATACCCAGGATTCCAAAAGCCACCCTTACCGAATTATAGTAGAATCCAGTGCTATGGTCATAATACAATCCTGTATTTTCATCATAAATAAATCCTGTTTGTGAAACAGCAGCTTCTGCAGCAGCTCTCAAGCTCTCAGCCAAAGAGCCCTCTGGTACTGATGCATCTTCTGTTTCCTAGGACCAGAAAGTAAGAAATTGGTTTTCCTCTACAAATAAACTCTTTAGCTCTTTGGCATTTTACAGTGTGCTATTTTAAATAAAAATATTAGTGCTCCATGGACTTGGACTGTTACCTGGACTATTAGACACGGAGACAAAAATCAAGCTGGTATTTACTGATATACTCTCATGGATTTTAATGGGACCAACATTCCATCCCATCCCTTTCATTTTCCCCCAGACTTTTCTCAGACGTGTTTCACTTCAGAAATATATAGTGAATATCTCAGTACATTCCTAAAATAGGCACCTAAAATAGGTGCCTGCTCTCAGTTCCATTTCAATTTCTAGATGCTAAGGCACAAAAACAGTTAAGTGAGTGAGAGGCTAGATAACAGGGGAAAAAAACACAATAGAAAAAAAAATAAAAACCCTAACAAGTTATTTCTCCTTATATGTTTCCTACTTCTATCGATGGAGAAAAAAATGGGATCCCATAAAAAAAGTGAAATTCTGCATGGCCATATTAAACATATTTTGTTGATAAAAAATAGCCAGGCTTTCAGTGCTTCCAACACATACTGGACATATGTTTTATAATGTCCACACTTTTAAAAACCAATCTATGACTAATGTTACACAAAGAACTAATGTTACAAAAAGAACTAATTTCAAAGCATAAGGAGGTCTGCTACCATCCTTATGAGACCACCACCAAAAAAGCATTTCATAAAATGACATCAAGACCAAAAGTATATCTTTTAAATGATATATCAACAGATTACTGACTTCAAGATCAGTAAAAACCCAAACAGTTCTATAACCTGTGAGTTCTGGACAAAATTTTCCTCTTCTCCACCTTCAGCAACTCCAGTGCTATCCACCCTTTCAGGAACATTAATGTCCTCCTTTAACTCCTCTGTGGAGTTTTGCTCAGTGCCTTCAGTTCCATGATTGTGCTGCACTGATAGCTCGGATGCACAGTCCTGAGTATCAGTGTGATTATAATAATTTTCATAGTAGTAATAATCTGAAGGAAAAAAAAAAGTTGAAGTTATATACATTAGCAAAGCAGTATTTTACACAAAACAGTTTAAGGATCCTTAGTCTTAAATAGGAAATTTATACATATAAGTAGTCTAACCAAAGCCCATTATTAGGCCATGCCTCCATGCTGAATTTATTCTACATTTACTGAGAAAGTCATGTCTTGGTTTAATGTACTTTAAAAATTCGTACAACATACACTTGTTTAATGTCTGAGATTACTATATATCAGAGTACCGTAGCACAAATTCTGCTACTGTCCACGATATTTTTTATTGTACAGTTCTAAAAGGCATGGCTTGAAGAAACTGTAAATGGTCTGAAAGGCAAATGCGAGGTTACCAAATTTAATGCAGGTAAGCATACAGACTTGAAATGTATTTTATATAAAAACAAACTAGCAAAAAGCTGCACCACACCAAACAAGATACCAGTTAACATCGTTGCTCTAGATGAGCAATCGCCACTCTCTCTACCTGCTTGCGACCACGCAGCATAGTCCTCTGTCTGTACTTCTACACTAGATGTATCTTTCTCCTTCCTATGATAGATTTCCTTAGTGAGCTCTTCCACCTGAAAGAGAAAGAGCATGCTACAGACAACAAAGCTACATTTTAGAGGCCTGCGTCGGGGGGGGAAAAAAGACCGCATATAGTTTTCTGTAATTCTAACAAAATTTAACTGCTTTGCAGCTATTTAAGTGGAACTTTGTTTTGCAGGAGATGATTTTCTATGCGAACAGTTGCCACAATGAAAAACATCATTTCTGCTCACGAGGAGTATACTAATAAAGGGAAACGCTAGGAGGAACACGAGTAACTTAACCAGGACCACTCCCAAGACAGCTGAAAAAAGCCGAGAAGCTGAATTTCAAGCAACGACCCCCGGTTCCTTCACCTCGCCTGCCTTCCGGAGCTCCCTCCCCTCCCTCAGCGCCAGCTTTCGTGACGGGAAAACTCCACCGCCAGGGAAGGGAAGGGAAAGGGAAAGGGAAAGGGAAAGGGAAAGGGAAAGGGAAAGGGAAAGGGAAAGGGAAAGGGAAAGGGAAAGGGAAAGGGAAAGGGAAGGGAAGGGAAGGGAAGGTTCCCCCACCTGTCTCCTCAGCGCCTCGCCGTCCTCCCGCGCCTCGCGGTAGAGGCGCTCGGTACGCCGCAGCCGGCGCTGCGCCCGCTCCAGCTGCCCGCGGCAGGAGCCCAGCTCCGCCTCCAGCGCCGCCACCCGGTCCCGCAGGCCCCGCGCCTCGCCGCCGGGCGGGGAGGCCATGCCCGACGCGGCTCCCCCGCCTCAGCGCCCGCCCGCCGCCCGCCGCCCGCCGCGCGGCACCAAGCGGCGGCCGCGGCCCCGCCCGCCGGCCCCGGCCATGGCGCCCAGGCCGGGCGCGAGGGGCACCAACCGCGGGGTCGCGCGCGCGCCCGCCTCTGCGTCCGCGCCCCCGCGAGCCCGGCCCGGCGGCGGCGGCGGCGGCGGCGCTGCGCGAGAAGTTTCCCCGCCGAGCGCGAGAAGCGGCCCGCGGGGCAGGAGCGCGGCGCAAGCCCGGAAGGGGTGGAGGGGAGGCGGGAAGCGGCGTCGCCTCCCGTGGTCTCGCGCGTGCGCCCGGCGCCGGCTTGCGGTTGCTAGGCGACGCGCGCCAGGCAGGGCCCACGCGAGGCCTGGCGGGGGCCGAGGCGCTGCCAGCGGCGCGAGGTCGGGTTGGGGCCCGGGCGGCGGCCGGACGCCGCTCTCGGAAGCAGGGCTGCGTGGGGGCAGTCCTGGGGCCGGGCGTGCTCAATTAAATAAACGTCTGACCGTGGTTGTGGCACGGAAAGCTGTGTGCTTGTCTTTATCCTTCGCGTAACTCCGCTGCTGGGCTTGTTAGGGTACTTCAGAGCTTCACCTGCAGCACCTCAGGGAGCGAAATGTTGTTCTAGCACCTACACTTTTTCTAAAAGTACAATTTATTTTATTTTATTTTATTTTATTTTATTTTATTTTATTTTATTTTATTTTATTTTATTTTATTTTATTTTATTTTATTTTATTTTATTTTATTCAGCCTATAATGTGGACAACCACTTCATACCCTGTCTGGAAATTGCAGTGGCTGAGAGTACTGCAATTGTAGCCGTATGCACAGCATTCAAAGCTAATGCATTAAATCTGTGCAAAGAAATGCAGTTTTGCACTCCTCTGTCAATTTCTGTTGCTGGGATTTCTAGAGGCACTTGCAGAGTTTTCTCTGATTTTTTATTATTATTTTTTTTTCCACAGCCCCATCTCAGTGCACTGATTTTCAAACCTCTACCTCACAGGCTTCTGATCCTTAACTGTTCTTTGTCTCTGCAGAGCACAATGCTTCTTAGTCATTAATAAACAGTAAACTTCGTAGCCTTTGTGACTTCTGTGCAAGAAACAATTACATCACAGTTGGTAGGTCATAGCCCCTAAATTTTAGACCTGACAATAATGAGAGTATTATATATTTGGTGACCCTGATAGCAGATGTGTCCCTTGTCATGCACCACTTTTAGAGGAAGTGTTCATCTGACTACTTGAAGTAATGTGTGAGTTACGTATGTATACAAGGTCCAATTAAAAAATATATATATTTTATTTTATTTATTTTATTTCAGTGTAGGTTAGTTTAGTTTAGATTTGTTTTTGTCCTTTCCTTGATTGCTGGTCCTTGCTCTGCTGAAAGATTCTCCAAAAGTATGAGGGCTTTAAAGTTTGCAGTGTGTAATGACGCAGGCCGTGAAGTTCTGGCATGCTTCTGTGTCTTGCTTTTTGGCTATTGAATACAATGGGATGGCTTGTTGCCTGTAAAACTTTTGTCTCAGCACTCAAAATAGTGATTATTCTTGGCACTGCAGTCTATGTAGGCATAGCTGAAATGTTTTTTGTTTGTTTGGCCTTATGCCATTGCTTACTAAAGCTTGATAGCAACAGGGAAAAACAATAGGTTTCAGATTAGACCTCACTCTGCACAAGTTTTATGTAGCTCTTACGGAGAGCAGATATTACACTTTCTGTCTGTGAGTTAGAAGCCGAAGTAGTGCTATCTTTATTCATTTGCTTCTTGCAGCCACTGAAGAAATGACTCATTTCCAGTAAACAAAAGCCCAAAGACATGCAAGCTTGAAAATCATACTGTGCTGCAGTGTTATTTTAGCATGAACACTACTTTATACTGCAAAGGCAATTGGGTCACGCTCTCATGCACAGCTCATTAAGTACTATTCTGACCAGAAAATGCCAGAATCGAATGCTTGAACTCTACAGGTTGCCCTACGCACGCAGACAAGATGCAAATCTGCATCTATTCATATCTTAACTGAAAGGACATGGGGAAAAAAAAATATAGTTTGTCTGGCTTAAAGCACTTTTGTAAGGGAAGATAAAGCTCTGGCGTAGACTGTAGGGCATAACATATGTTTAAACCAAACCCACAATTTCAGACCTCAGTTTTGCTCCTCCATAGTAGTTCCTCACCAGAAATGCATGTCTTATGTGCTGAGAATTTTCTGTAGCAAAAACTGTTTCATTTCTGATAATTATTCTGTTTGTATCCAAAAGGTTGCATTTAATGTGTGTAAATAAAGAATAGACCTGAGCTGGAGGAAGACACTTTATGAAAGAGCAGAGATTTCATGCACGTGCTTGTATTAAATTGTATTCAATGCAGAGAATTGAACTACCTTCATATTAAAATGTTAGTCTAATCATGGGCCTTTGAATGGTGATCACAATTTCTAAAATAATGGTTCACAAAATTTAAGCAGCAAAAAAAGGATGAAAAGTGATGCCAGCACTTAAAATGGCACATGTTCCTTGGGGCTGAAAATTGAAGAGGTGGTGGAGATGTGCATCCCTGCCAGCTGGGAGAAGCACGTTCAGGTGCATAGCTCCATGGCTGCTCTCCCTACTTCCTCATTCCCCTTTCCCAGTGGAGGATGTGGTCCTCATCCATGGTATTTCAAGGTTCCTGCTTCTCCTGAGAGACAGCAGCACAAGGAGGTGAAATGTTGCATACCTATTCCCATGGCCTCCTGACAGGTTTTGTGTGACAAGGTCACCAAAAATGGGAGCTGAACTGTCCCCAACCTGCTACAACCTGAGCACTGCTGTGCAGTGACAGCTCAGAGCCTCATGTTCTCCTCTGACAGACTGCAGGATGCATCTGTCCAGCTGTCTGCAAGGTGGTGGGACACTCTTGGCCTGATACCTCTGTGTTGAAGCTCGGCCAGTCACACAGCATGCATGAGGATGCTGCCACCTGACAGGCTTCAGCAGGACTGGACCATCCAGCTCCTGCATGGCCCCGCTAACCCCCCAGGCTCCCATGGCAAAGGACCTGCTTGGCCCTCCCTGGCTCTCTGCTGTTGTACTCCTTTTACAATATGTCTTTTCCAACATCCCCCTGCTGTCTTGCAGTGTGACTGCTTTTCTTGTCTTCCTGTCCTTCCACCTGTCCTGTTCACTTGTGCAGACGCAGACAGCTTACCTGCAGTATCTGGCACTTCGTACACAGCATCAGAATATCCATCACTTCATGCATAGCTGTGATGTCTGTCCCCTATGCTGCTTTGTGATGAGGAAAATTGAACAATCTCTGAAGAGAAATGGATGTTCACAATTTTGTTTGGTGCTTCAGTGGCCTACCCTCTTCCCATGGTGATGCTTTGGAGGAGGCAAATTACCTGGGAATGTATTAAAAACGCCTTTGCTGTAAGGTGGAGTTGAACGTACAGGAGGGCAGTATGCCTACATTGTGCCAGAGGGCTCCATCCTTTTCCTCAAAGTCACTGGGCCAGTCTTGATCTGCTTTTGGGCTGGCCAGGGGTTCCAGCAGGATCTTCTTTGAGGCACAAGGAGTATTTCTGCAGATAGAAGACTATGTCTCCAAACAGTAGGCAGCTGGTCAGTGACTTCTCTTCTGATGGGCACTGGGAACATTGGGGCACAGGGTTTTTAGCAAGCAGGACCAGGAAGTGTATGCAAAAGACTGCAAGGTACCAAGACATGCAAGGTACTTACTAAGAGGTCAGTAATGTTAGTTCTAATTCATGCGATATATACCATTTCAGTTCATGCTGACAGCTTGTTTTGAAACAGCAAGGTTTTTTAAAATAGAATCAGTAAACTACATTTTGGTGATTTGTTTGGTACTCCTTGCTACAGCCTTGCTGCAGCATCTTAGTATTAGGTTTAACATACTCTAGAATATGTTGTCTGCAAAATTTCTGCATAAGAGGTAACTTTTGTCCCTGCATAGTGTAGCTGGCTCCACACCCAGCATGCTGAGGCTTCTGGTTTCAGACAGAGACCTTTTGCACATATGAGATAGACCTTTTTTCCTCCTACAAGGACAGGGTCCTGGTTCACAACTAGGGATCCTGCTCACTTGAAAGTAAGACAGTGCAGAGCTTAAGTCTTGTGAACATATGTCCTCTATTCACAGTCCTTCTAAGTTTACTAAATTCCAGGATAAGAAAGTGAAGGAAATTCTAATTATCCAAACAAGTTTATCTATGACCTTGCACAGTGCTCCTTCTCCAGCTGCGTTTCTCTGTAAAACAGAAATGTGAAAATAGCTTTTACCACTAGATGGCATTTAAGGCTTGTTTTTTTTTTTTTTTTTTTTTTTTTTTAGTGCCCTGAAAACCAGCCCTGAAAACTGCCTATCTAGGCAGAATAATAGATTTCTAAACTAGTTTTCTTCTTCTCCTCACACAGCCTAGGCTTGGGCACGCAAGCAAGTTAATGACACAGAGGTATAAAAGCAGTGCTGTAAAGCTGATTTGAATGAGTTGTGGAAGCCGGCCTTACACTCCTTGTAGTCTTACTCCTTGGCCGTCTTCACCAAGGGTTTCTTAAGGAGCTGAGCAAAGCAGTGCATGACAAAAATAGCAAATCTTAGCTTTGTTGAATCAACTGTTGTTGGAGACAGCCAACAAAATCAGCTTGTTGCTGTCCCTTGAGATAATGTGATCTAAGGGCTGCTAGCACAGTGGTAGATCAAGGCTTGCCTGTTGTCTCTGTGGTAATTGGGGCCCTAGAGAGAGTGAGTCACCCACCTGTGTCTGAGATAGTCAGCATCTTTGTACCGTTCTCCTTAAGAATTGCTGCCAGTGGGAGATACCTGTGCCTAGTACCATACAGTGAACAGACACCGTAACATAGGCACCCAAGATGCTCTGTTTTGGATCCTCTTCTTTGAACTTGTTATTGGTGTGGGTTTCAGAGGAACAAATAAGGTTGCCTTTTTCCTGCTGTGCAAGTGACTGCATTTCCTGCATTTTCTCATTACACCCTGATCAGCTCATTCCCAAAGGCACACCTGCGTACAGAGCTGTAGCAGTGTCACCATCTGCCAACATGCAGGGGCAGGTCACAGAGGCAACACCAACCTCAGCTCCTGGCTTAGGTGCTAACCCTTGTTACACATTTTGTAAAAGCTATTCCACTTTGCTCCAGTGGCATAAAGCTGCCGAACATCTGATATCTTCACTTAGCCATTACAAATAAATTTGCTCAGCTGCAAAGGCAAAAACTTTATTTCAGGCAAGTGTTACAGTGGTAAATGTAGGTTGTTCTCTGAGGAGAGCAGTGCTCAGTCCCAGGGGTTCACAAGGAGATCCCAGAATGAAGAGCATCCACTGCTAATGATGCCAAAATTATTGTAGCTCGCTTCCTCTGGGATGCTAGAGTCAGCTCTAAAGACTTTTCCACCAGCATAACCATCAAGGTGGATTTGTTAGCTTGTGTCATGCCCTGTTGTCAGTGAAGCAGCAGGACAGATTGCTATTTCTCTTCTTGGGGCAAGGTATTACTGTGGCCCATGCCTGTGGTGTGCTTGCACCCAAGGAAGATGCCCTCCCACTCTTTCCAGGTACCAGTTCTCAATCCCAACTCCATCTGCTCCATCTGCACTTCTCCACCAGCCATGCTGATGCTCCTCCTGGTCCTCACCCTGGCCTCTGCAAACCTTGATCCAGCAAGAGCTGGGTAATGACATAGGCACATGGTTTGCCTTCATACTGTGCACACCTCTGCCTGTAGCATGTCCCAGAAGTCAAGACGACTGTGATTGTTATGTCAAGAGAAGCAGCCACACGGGCCAAAAAGCCAAGAAGCCAAAAACCTGCCTGTGATTGAGTTATCATGTATGCCTGGGTGGAAAGCTTGCCCACCTCTCCATGACGCAGATCACATGGTGAACATGCAGGTGTTCCACCTAGATGATCTGCAGTACTTAGGCTCTAGCTGTGTAAGTTGCAGTTTTCCCATCTCCTCCCTGCAGCATCATACTACAGGTTGCATAATTTTTAAGTTCTTGTTTTGATTAAAAATCAAAAGGAACACAGCAACATTGGGCAGAGTGCAGATGTGAACTTCTAATGCAAATGTAGACAAATTGGTGACAGCAGACTCCCTTCAAAATTTGTTTTCTTGCGAATACATTCCTTTTTACCTGGGTTATTGTGACAGAAAACAAATAAACAAGCAAAAATATAGAAGAGGTTTTGTGGAAGAAACAGAAAGCTCCTTATCACCAAGTTAATTAAACTGGCAGCTTTGTTCCCCAGACTCATATTTCATGAGAAATTCTATAGGTTTATTATCAGTTAATTAACAAATAACTGGGGGATTGATCAGGAAACTGCTGTAGGCATTTGTAGCCATGAAGGGAGGTATATAAGCTTCCATTTCGCGACGCATTAAGCTGAGGTTCTAATTAAGAGCAAATCAGGTGTGAACTTTTTAAATAAGTGTGTTATATGAATTACCTGATAGTTCACAGGAATTTTCTTGTATTTAGATAGTCTCAGCAGATTTATTTTCTGTATACAAGCCAAATTGGATTTAATCTAGGTAAAACACAGAACAAATATTTCTCAATACTCAGTATCAATTATTAGAGAATAAAATGAGATCCATATGAAAGTAAATGTCCAGGCTGTCAGCAGTTTTGATATGAAGCCAAATTTTTAACTTTTGCATTTCTTTGAGCTGAGACATAGGCAACACATCTGATTTTTATCTAGTATGTTTTTTTTTTTTTCCTTGCAAAAATTACTATCTTTTCTATTCTGGGGTAAAGTAACATTTCAGATTGCAGGTTTTTAGCTCTTCATCATTCTCAGCAGCCTCTTGAGTCTGATTCATTCCTCACATCCAGAACAGCCTCCATCTTTTCGGAAGGGAACAAAAGTTGTGTCAAATAAGCAATGTTCAACATGATATCCTGTTTCTAGTTACGCCCCTATGATTCTCCTGTGGCTTCTTCTCTGGTGGCTGGTGTGCACTGGAAGAAAGCATTTGGACTGTAGTTTATTCGGAGTTTTCCCTCTCGAATGGAGTCTTTCAGTATAAACTTTAAAATTATATTTGTGAGGGCAACAGATGAGGTTCAGCTCACCTCTGAAGATGTCTCTGAAAAACAAGAGGGGAGGTGTAGCAGGGGATATGATACCACGGTTTTGGAGGGATCGTTCTGCATCGTGGTGAAACTCATGGCTTTATTTTCCCGGCACCCTGCTTAGCTGGTTTCCCAAACATCAATAAACCACAGAAACTAGCATTTCAAGTTTGTCAGTTCACAGGTAGATGTTCTACCTTTCCCTCAGAGAAGGCACTCTCTTCTTGCTGTCTGTCAGAAGAGCACTGCAAGTAAACAGGAATGTGTCTGTGTTCCAAAGCTGAAAAGTTAGGAGTGAAAATTCTCCCAAGACCATGGGTTTAAGGCATTTCTCAGATCAAACCTTTTCTCTCTTCCTCAGAAGCTGTAACAATGGTTTCTTTCCCCTGAGACTTTTCTTGCAAACCAGTTGCTTCCAAACCTTTGGTTTAATCAGACCCTTACCTTTAAGTGGTATTTCTTGGATGTTTTTTCTTGATTGTAGTGGGATCCATTGCACCAGAACTTTATAATCCTGGTTAAATCTTTCTTTGTCATTCTGTTCTTTTGGTGACATACAGTGGAGACATAGAGCAACAGAGGCTTGTTTCTCTGTGTAAAGGTGGTAAATGGAAACTGTACAAATCTATTACATCAGGTAATGAATATTCCATATGTAGATTTATTTATTTGTTTGTTTGTTCGTTTTAGTACTTAAACTAGTTATGATTCTCCTGCAAATATGTACAGTGCAGTAGCTCATAGTGGCAATTTCACTAGCCTCCAAGCTCACAGGGAGGGGAATGTAACAACTGTGTCCAAGGATGACAAAGGAATATACAGGAGAAAGTTAAAAGCTTCCCCCAGTGGTCATGGCCTTTTTCCCCCAGTTTTCCATTACAGAATTACCAGATATTCCTGTTTTCTTAAAATGATCTTGATAATGAATAACCTATACAGCTTGTTTTGTATTATATTGTTCTCTTAAACCTTCATTACAATTTATGTATGTATACTCACATGCACTAGTCTACCACAAAATTTCTGTGAAGATAGCTATCAGTTAAACCCCAGAGCTCCAATTTGCAAGGATAGTTTCTGAAGGCGTATGTTTGCTCACAGACTGGCTACAAGTGAGGCCGAAAGAAAACCAGGATTCTCACCATTACTGGTGTGTTTGATAGCTGATACAGCTGCTGAATTAGTGATGATGAAACAACTTTGAAAAAGTTCCAAAACTGAATCAAGACCTAAAATATACATGATGCTAACAACTTTTTTTTTTTCTTCACTCTTTCTTGACTCTTCTGGTCCCTGCTGCTAGTGTTGACTGGGTTGGATGTTTCAGCAACCCCTTTTTTCACTACACATGGATCACAAACACATCTAAAAGTTGCTATTCGTATCTGTAACAATGCTCCTAGCCCTTCTACTCACATCAGGAATGCTGTAGCATAAACGTGTACTGCTATTCATTGTCATGTCTCTGTTCAAGTGACTTCTTAGTCATTAACTAGTCTCAGCATCATAATTCGGGGTAAAACTTCTACATTTTGCTCTGACTAATGAGAGGGCTTAGGGGAGAATTCTGTTACTACATTGCACATACAAAATAATTGCCTGCTCCCTCAGGAATATACTAATAGCTTTTCAGCTAAAAAAATCCGGTCCTATGCTAGTTTATTTTTTCAAGGTATGTGAATAGGAAGTGTCTGTGTTTTCCAGAACAGCCATTAGGGACAGAGGTACAAAAGCATTGCTTTACTCTTTGGGCAATTTCAAATATGAAACTGGGTAAGAATTAGGAAGTTTTTTCAACAGCTATAGTGTACTGATAAAGAAATAAATTTTCAAATCATTAAAACTCTCAGAGGGGCCAGATGGCTGCCAAACAGGCCACTGGTAGCAAAGGTCTGAGACTTTGTTTAATGAATCTCCAGAGAAATCTGGACAAATTCACAGCACACTTTTTTTTTTTTCTTCATAATCAAGCCCCACAGCCCTCTCTGTGTTGCTGGGTGCTGAAGCTTTCTTTGACCATGTTGATCCTTTATCTCTTTTCAGTCTTGTGGTGCCCTACAGGGCTGTGTGTAGGAGCTAGAGGTGGGCTGCCAGGCCAGACTGCAGACGGTGACGGCTGAGGGAAAGAACATTCTTCGAACTCCTCAGAGCTGATATCTGGGGCTAGAGGCTTGTCTCTTTGAAAGTCATTGTCAGCAATCAAGAATCTAGCCCACAAGCCTTGGTCTGGTGAGTGAAAAATGGGCCTGAGGCTGGCAGACGGGAAGAAGAGGTTGCAGATGGAATATGGCTTCTTCTGGGGTCAGATCCTTGGTGACACTGGTGCTAAAAGGAGGCAAGAAATGTTCTTTAGGGGACTCTAGCTACTCTTTGCTACTCCTTCAAACAAACAGAAGGAGCAGGAGAAAGGATTAGAGCAGTAACCAGCTACAGCATGGGGAAAATTGCCACCTTCCCCACCACTTTATGGTTTGGTCACAGCTAGCATAAGAAAGAGCACGAGTTTCCTGCCCAAGACCGAGATCCTCCTCACTGACCTTGGCCCAGGAAGGTGCCTGCAAAGAAAAGCAGTCCCTCTTGCAGTGGCCATGGGGCAGCTGGTACAGCAGGCCGAGGCTACAGTTGCAGTGGTGGCTGCATCCTGCCTGGCCCCAGCACTCAGCCCACGCACGATGTTCTGGCTGCCTCTTGCTCATATAGCAGGGCAGTGTTTGAGGACTCACATGGGCTGCTGAGGTGTTCTGTCTCTCAGAGGAAAATATGTTGCTTCTCAGAGCTGCAAGACCTTGGCTATACAGTGATGTGCAGAATCCGGCAGGACAGAAGGTTGAAGGTTGCCTAATGTCACTAGAAAGTTGCCTGATGGGAAGAAGTAAGTAAGATTCTAGCACTGCAAGGTTGTGTGGCTGGGCTCTAAAAGTATCTGGTCTCCCTTCTTCATCCCTGACTAACACCAGCTTTTAAATGAATAACTACTTTTTCCTAATACACATATTTAACTGCAAAATGCTACAGACATAACCAGCAACTTACTGGCTTTAAATAATTAGTCTCACACACATATACTCCAGATCTTCTTCCAGGGATGAAAAAGATTCCCTTTAGCTGAAATCCATATCCTTTAGTGACAGATTTAAGATAGAGCTAGCTGTTGCTGCTAGCTAGGTATCACACTAACACAGCCGAGCCACTTCTAAGACCCCAGGCTAGTGTCTGTCAACAGTGCTAGCAGTTTGTAAATGAACCTGCTTGCTAGAAACCAGTATATAAACTGCTAATTCAGGACTGACTGCACAGTGCAGATAAAGCTTCAGAGGCACGTTTTACAGAATATCCACTGCACATGGGCAACAGATGCCTTTGCCTTTCAGTTGCTTCTCTAATCAGATGAGAAAACCCTCCCAAAAATGTGGGAGATGTGTGACAGACAGTGTGTCTGTCTTCTTATTTTGCCTACTAGCTTAAGCAGTCTTTGAATTTTTTTCCTTTTCTTTAAAACAGAAGATGAAGTTATCAGTGTGCAGAGTTGATATATAAATGTGGTAATGGTCATGGATGTCTCACGTTCAGAGTTGCCCTGTAAATAGCACAGAAACTTCATTAGTGTGTGAAAGAAGGTGTCTCATCTGTAAGTACACAATATTTCTTAAGATACCTCTGTGACACCTGATTACAGTGGCTGGAAATGTTACCACTTCAGGCTGTTCAGAAAGACCCTTCTATTCTATGAAGTGCTGGCAGACTGCACTATAAGCACATGCTGCAGGCAGCATGGTTTTCCAAGATGACTTGAGTTTGCTTGGTGCACCTAGGGGATCTCCAGTCCCTGGGCTGTGACTTGTAAGCCCCAGTGGGACCAAAGCAATTCTAATAGGGTCACAGCAGGGAGTGCCATTTGATAGTTGGGCTTGTATTTTCAATTCTAGCTAGAAAATCTGTGAGTCGCTGATTGAAATAGAAAAAAGAAGGCTGGGGCAGGAGATAGAGGAAAAATAAGGTTGATATTTCTATAATCAGTGTGCAAAGATTTCATTGATCACAAGAAATCTGGTCTGTGGAAAGGATCAATATCCCTGAAACGCCCAAGAGATGAAGAAGATTGGCAAAAACCCGACAAAAACTATCTGTGGAAGACCTCATTGCTGATGAGTTAAGGTGTCCATAGCTGAAGGAAGGTATGTGCTACGCAGATAAGACGTGGCCTGTCACTACACGCCTAGTGCAAGCCCACACACCGAGTGCTAACAATTCTGTATGTTCCAAGTCTCACTGAAAACATTTGTCTCCATTGCTTAAAATTCCAGCTCGAGATTGTTTTTGATTTTGTTTGGTTTTGTGTTCAAAATAAAAGTGCAGGGCATCTTGGAATCCAGCTTTGCTATGAGAAGCTGCAAATAATTAGTGCTCAGTGCTCCATGATGTGATGAGTGCCTAACCCATCTTATAAGTCACCACAGTAATGGTACATATTAGTGGTCCATAAGTTATGTGTTCTTTTCTACAGCTAAGAATTTGACTGTGGCAAGTTTGTGAATAAAAGGCTTCATAGACGTCCTGGAAAAATCTGATCAAGCAGATGTCTACAAAGCTCTTTCCCCCGGTGATTTCTCTGTGAAAACCTTTTAAATAAGCATTTTTAAATTGAGACCCCTGGAGCATTCCTTATATGATGTTTCCCCTTGGAATTTGGTAAGGCAGCATCTGCATTTTTCTGAGAAGGTTTTCAGGTGAAGTGAACCATAAGATTGCTCCCAAATAAACATTCATCTTTACCTAGAAATGGGCTCATTACTCAGCAGGTCACACATTCATTACTGGCTTTTGTCTCAAGAGCTTGCAGAGTCACCTGGTGTTTCGTCTAAGTGTTTTAGCATTGGCAAAATTGGGTATTAATGATTGCCCCTAATAGGGACACATTGTAAGGTTTGATTTGAATGCCACGGAATAACTGGGCCATCTAGAGTTGACCTGCCTGAAAATGTCAGCCCAGCGTGTGACTATTCAGAGAGTTAGGTACTGAGGTTCTGATTAGTCATTTTATGACTCTGTCCCTAAATCCATCCATTCAGCCGTTTTTTTGGCCTCAGGCCAACGCCAGCTGCTCGGGCTGGGAACTGCCTTCTCTGAGGAAGACCAAAGAAAATGCTGGTTTGTGCTGAGTCTGTTTGAACCAAAGACCAGCAGGGGAGATTTTCTTCCAATCACAAGTGAATTTGAGGCTGTGGATGACAGGTAGGCCACTGCTGTAGCTTATAATGACTCTATCTAAATTCTCAGTTGCCTATTTTAATTGTAACTTAAATTAAGATGTCGTACAAAGAGGGTTCCAAATGTAGGTGTCTTCCTTTCTTAAAATAATCCTTAAAAAGCAGTCAGATGCCTAAAATCCTGTGATGTGGTAAAACCTCTTTCTGTCAAGCCATGACAGGTACTAATGGGCTATACGGTATCTGAATGCAAATCTGACTCCAGCTCCAACATTAGCACGATGCTGTCTGTTTAGGAAGCCGTCACTGAAGTCATCACTGTTACTCAGAAGTGTAGTGGATGCTTGGATGGACATAGAGATCACATTTATAAATTAAGTGGTTACCGAGTGTGATGAATTATTTCAGAAAACTATGATGCTCTCCACCTTTGAGCACTAATACACATACAGTCTGTGTGTGACCATAGGGTCATAGGACAATTCACATTGGAAGAGTCCTCCAGAGGTCCTTAGTGTAACATCCTGCTCAGAGTAGGCTCAGCCACAAGGCCACGCCAGGTTATGCAGAACTTTTTCCACTTCCTCCCATGTGCATCTGTCTGCGAGAGCAGGGTTTTGTTCAGCTCAGCCTTGGTTTTATCCTTGCCCTTGCCTCTTTCCCTCCTGCCTAATCTGGGGATCCTGTGCAGATCTTACACTTAACAAGGCATTCTTCTAATTTTGCACTGACCTGTTGAATATATTTATTAACACAATACTGGAAAGCACAGTTCAAATTGCCTCTGTGCTCATTCATACCTATTTAGCTATGCTCAGTTCATCCTCAGGTTTGATAATTGCCTCACCAGCTTTCTTCAGGTTTAGATAGGATCCTGCAGAGCAGCTTCAATTTCTGTATAAAAAAAAAAAAATTTAGAAAAATGTACTGTATTTCTTGGTATGTAGCTGTCATTTTAATGCGAATGTCTCAGAAGAAATATATATATTTTTATACAGCATAATTATAATTCTGAGCTGCACACTGGTGGCAAGTCTGGAGCAATTGGCTTGACAGCTCTTTCACATGTGTATTTTTTTTTATGTTTCCAAATGCAGTCTTCCAGTTTATTTTCTATGTGATCAGAGGTGTCTATTGTGGATACCACAGTCCAGCTTGACAGTTGATTACAAGGCTGCCTGAATTCAATACCCTATTTCCACCAGAGCCTGCCACATCATTAATTTTGATTGGAAATATCTTAAAACAGATGGTTTTATAGTTTTGGGGCCTTCAAAGAGATATCTCAAGTTTTTAAGCTATAGATGATACATCTTTAACACAATAACAGCAGAAACATTTCTGAATCAACAACAGTCCTTCCTGTCAGAACAGGAATTGATCTGCGTGCAGACTGAGCTCTGCACAGAAGCATCCTGGATGTTCTCAAAGCCCACTTCAAAGCGAGGAGCTCAGCTCCTGGCCCAGTGCAAATGTTACATTGCAAAAAGTTACCCGTGCAAGAAGTTAGGAGAAAGCAGTCAGATAACTTATTTTGCCTGTTCTTCAGCTTCTGTATACCAAGCACACTCTCCTCTTGGTCTGAAAGTATGACTCAGACCTATGTGAGGAAATGTTTCAAGATCCTCATGAGTCTTAATCATTATCCTCCACCAGATGTCAGGGAGTTTTCAAAGTTTTTTAGAGGAAAATCTCAGTTCTTGTCTATCTACTCAGGGCTAACTAAAATATGATCTGGACAAGACCAAAATACACCTAGAATGACTTAGTGCAAGAAGAACATGCAGGATGCCTTCTGTAAAACATTTACTTCTCTGCAGACCACAATCATTGAGAGTTGACGGGGCCATCCTTTTGTGCAGGAACCTTATCAAGCCATCCCTTTCTCTGTGTATTTATCTAAAGAATGTCTTTAAATGATCTCATCACTCTGAACACCTACAGGCCCTGCAAGGTTTTTTCAGACCACTGCAGCACTGAGCTGCCTGTGCTATTTCCTGTTAGGCTGGTGGCTTGTATGCAACATCGCTGCGTGGGGTCACAGGCTGGTGTAGGGAGATGTGGTGGGTTGCACTTGCCATTGAGCTATTGAACATGGCCTTTTGTCACCATTCCCCAAGGTCATAAAATATAGAAACACCAACCTGGGAGAAAAGAAATAAATTAAAAAAAAAATCCAGAAACAAAATTAAATAAAGCAATTAAAATTAAAAATTAAAAATAAAAAAAAAATTAAAAAATGCTAGAACAGTTCATTGGGTTGAACATCAGGGTCTGAATGCTTTTTTTTTTTTTCCCTAATCAGAGTTAAGAAGAGTTTTTTTGTCTTTGCTCATTTGTAAGAAGTGAAACATGATGTATTTCACTACCCACTATATATGGGTACCTGAGAAACTGAGAAATCCTTGCATAAAATCCAGCTTCTACTAGCATTTAAATAACAACTTGAAGTGGAAACAATCTGTGTTATTCCATACAGTGGGTAAAAAAGAACCATAAATCATACAGGATTCAAGCTGAAACCTAATTCTGGAGACTAAGATAATTGTTTCCAAAAGAAACCCATACATAATACGTATGATAACAGAAATGTAACTAATCATTTTCAAAACCTGTACATTTTAGAGATTCCTTTTTCCCCTCTTATCTGCTTCACCAATGCCATCACAAAGTTATCACCTGGGCCAGCAGAGGAGGTAGCACTGCAGCAAAAATGTGAAATGAATTCGTAAGCAGATACTGTGATAAAATGTAATTATGTTATATAAAAAATATATTTCTTTGGAGACATTCATATTAAAGTGACAGCTACATGCCAGGAAATACACTACATTTTTTTCTAAATGCTTTTCTATGTGAAAATTGAAAGTTACTGTGCAAGATCTTATCTACACCTGAAGAAAACAGGCTCAATTTCAGACTAGCTGACAAATGTATGTAGCAGTTTTCCATTTTGCTGTGTAGAATTGCAAGATCCTGATACAAAAGAGCAAAAAGGAAAGATAATGAAAGATGTGTTCAGTAGCTCTTGGGATAAACCAGTAAGAAGCCCCCCCCCCCCCAAAAAAAAAAGAAAAAAAAAAGAAAAAAAAAAGAGAGAGAGAAATAAGGCAAAAGTCTGCATTCCTGGTATGAGTTCTATACCTTCTTCTTTGCAGTCTGAACTGATCAAATTCCATTCTTTCTCCCTGATCCTTCATCTGGTGTTACTTTCAACCTTTAAGGCATCAATCGCTAAACCCAGAGAGTTCACAGGGCAAAAGGTGAGTAAATTATGTCATCATCTGTAGAACTTATAAGTTATATTCCATTATGTGAAGCTAAAATCTTAACTACAGTAGCTGACAAAATCATAGTTTTTCCTCAGCATATTTTTTCATGTAAGCAAAGAAGTGTTTTTTGTTTGTTTGTTTGTTTGTTTTTTCCACATAATAATAAAAGGATTTAGAAAGTGTTTGCCAAGGGGATAATGACTATTTGGAATTTGCATTTTCCTTTTGAATGGTCTTTTCAGGGGAACCTCACAAATATCTTAGCAATACACTTCCATTGATTTCTCCTGGGGGAAGGTTCTCTGCTGTGTATACTGCCAGTATGCATTTGTTTGTGTTTGGCTCTTTAGAGAACTAAAATCAAACAGACCAGTTTCAAGCATAATTTGATGACGGAGAATGCCTGAATATCAATAAATACTAGTCTGATTTAGTTTTTTTTTGTCCTAGCACCTGAGGAAAGAAGCAGATATACAAAGCCAACACTAATAACTTATGAATGGTTAGTCTGCTGTGAACATTTGGATGCATTCAAGAAATGACACAGGAGAAGTGGGCTCATATTATATTTGCAGAATGTTATTTCACGTCAGTCTTCATCAGTCATTTATGCTTCAGAGAATGCAAAGACCTCAGATGGGGTCTGAGGCCTTTATCATACCTACAGCAAAACAATCAATTTGGATTTTGGAAGGTCTTTATGGTTCAGTCATAGCTTCCAGTGACACTGCAATGCCAGCATAAAGCGTTTCCACCTTCCACATGAAGCCATGTATTCTCATCCCATTGTGCTCCCCCTTATGTGAGTCTATTTGGTCTTTTCTGATAAAGGAAAAAACAGTTGCTTTTATCCCGCCCCACTTCCCTGTTCTGCTGTACAGTGCAGCCCCACAAAAACCTGTGTCAACACAACTGGAAGGGGAGAAGATTCAAAGTGAGGAAGAAGCAACTGGGAGAGGTCTCCAGTATGTCCATTCCAGGCAATGTTGTAGGTGTATGTCAGGGATGATGAACCCAGTCCTGCCCTCCCTCAGCAGAAGAGGGGACTTCACAGTGGTTTGTCCTAAGCACTGCTGCTCTGATGCAGCTAGGCGTGAGCTCAGATACATGGCTGAAACAATTATCAGAGAAGATGGCTGCAGGAAGCCCCAGAATGCTTCGTGTTCCCCAGGATCTCTCCCAGGAGAGGATTTGTCTTTATGGTCATAGCCATGTGAAGGAAAGCTCTCAGCTCAAGGGACTACGCGTGTCAGGGACCAGAGCTGGGAGTCAGGAGCTGGCAGCCTGCCTTGCTTTTGGGTGGTGAGGGAGGAACCTCCCAGGGGCCTGGTGTGGCTGGGGAGAAGCTGGGAAGTAGTGCATCATGAGCATGATGAACATCATGAACACGGTAAACATGATGAATGTGAAGAATGTGATGAACATGATAATCCTCAGCTCTCAGAAGCTGTGTCCAAATACCACCCCTGATTCCTTAAAACTTGCCTGCCTGTTTAGTAAATTAATTTTATTCAGCTTTAAAGTGTATATTAAGATATGCTTCAGGTACAGAAGACAGCAGGTCCTCAAAGTTGCCTTACTCAGGGAGGTGTCATAAAGAAAAAAAAATTAGCTCCTCTCCACTGCCAAGTGCTTTTCACCAGGTACTAGGTGGGTTTGCAATGCAGGAAGATGAGGTGTTGGTGAGACGGAGGATTAAAAACACTGATTTCCTGTCAATAATGCCAAGGCCACCACCACCATTTCCTGTTACAAGTGTATGGGTTATCTGTATCCTGTTCCATGTCTACTCTAGATTGACTATAATAATGGTGATTTCTGGTGCTTGATCAGTAACCCAGTGGTTTTCACATGGGGCTTTAACTACAATGATGCCATACTTAAACCTACATGTAAATGTTTTAATGCTGACCTAACTGCTGTGACTTTTTAACCCCTTCTCTGACTAAAATAATTAATAAAATAAATTGACACTGAAAAATCATACACAGCCAAATTCAGAAGTATCTTAAGTTGAAAAAATTAGAGCTAATTGAACATAAAATATCTTTCAGCCATTTGAAATAACAGTTTAGATGCACTGAATACCATCCTCCTTCCTTCTCCCAGACACAAAATGTATTTGTTTCTTTTAAATTTCGAAATGTGTCTTCCCACCACATTTCTTAAGAAATTCACTGGGGGGTGGTGAGAAAGAAACACAAGTTTTAAATGTGCTTCAGTGTTTTTGCTGCTGATTGTGCAGGCTTGGAGCTCATTCACCCCAATTCAGTAAAAAAAAACTATTTCCATGACTCCCAAGTAGTCAAATAAACATGGAGTGTTTGGGTAGTAACTTAAGTTTATCTTGCAGCTTAAAATAAAAGCATATTCACTGCTAGTTAAAAAACAAACAAACAAACAAACAAAAACACTTTGGTCATAGCTGTGATTATAACTATGTTAATAACTGAACTGGATGCAGGAGCTCAAAATGTTAGCACAACTGTCAGCTGTCTTTGTTCTTATGTCCTAGGCTTTGTATTCATCAGGTGCGGGACAAGGCACAACAATGTGTCTCAATAAGATAAGTTAGCCTGACATGGTCATCTCATTTGAAAGATAAGTAAAATTTAAGGATTTGAGTAAAGACCTCTACCAGCTCAGTAGTCTGAAAACAATCGCTGTTAAAGAACACCTTCCTTATAAAAGATGCAGAACACTTTTCATTCCCATCATCTCTTGCAGTAAAAGGCATGTGAAATGTCAAGTACTGGTTTCATTTAAACAGCAGTTGGAGAGGTTTACCAAAGAACTGTCCCTTGTTGGCCACTCCCTGGAGTGGTAGTATGGTTGATGCTGGGTGTTTTTGGAGGAAAAGCTGGGGTGGCACCTGACATATCCTTTTGACTGAGACAAGATGAGCATGCAGAGAGTGTGCAAGAGAACAGCAAAGAGAAAAAATGTAGCTCCGCTGCTGGTGACAATTCCCTTCTGCTCTCAGCTTCACTGCAAGCAAAATGCAGGTGTGAAACACGTAATCCTCTTAGAATTTCTGTGAACCCACAAGCCTACATGAAGCTTTTTAGCCCACTTGTCTTATGGACTGATGGGTCACAGGCTTTCAGCCATTGGTTGAAAGATACAGACCAGGGCAGACCCAGAGGAGAAAAAAAAATAAAAGTGATATGAAAAAGAAAAACATCTGTGCAGAGGAGAGTGACCTCTCACCCTGTTGAGGTCATAGCTGTATTCACAGGAGCTGGCAGCATGTTAATGACCTCCATAGCCATTTCTGGGCAGCTTTGTTTGGTCACTGAGGCCACCCAGGTCTGGGAGCGTCCAGGTCAGAGCAGGCTGCATGGGTCTCCAGCTCTTGAGGCCCAGTCCCCCCTCCAGAGTGTACCTGGTACACCTCCACCACATTTTACATGCATGCCTCAGCATGGGACATAAGCCCCACAGCATCCTCAGCAAGGCTAGTAGAAAGGGGACGGCAGAGATGGGGTCGCGTGGAGGCAGCACCTCTCACTGGCCTCTGCTGGATGAGGACCATCACCCACATATTCACTTTCTGGTTTAGTACTGTGCGTGCTAGTCTGGCTGGTAGTCATGACGTGGCTTTTCAGCTCCCAAACACGGTATTGGAGAGATGTACAACTGTGCAGACCCTGCTGGAGGTTCATTTTTGGCAGAGTAATCTAGTTACATAACAGGCTGGTCCATATACTTGGAAAAACAAAAACAAAAATAAAATAAAAAAACCTGCACTCTGAGATGCACCCAGGTTTTGCACTGGAAGGATCTGGTCCAGAGCTGAGCCAGGCAGCACTTGCCCAGCGTGGGCAGAAGGTGGTTCGGCAGCCTGGCTTGGTGCCTCACACTCCCCTTTTCAGCAGCATAAATATTTCCAGTGAATCCAAGGAGTCAGCATCCAGAATAACAGATCTGTGCCATTCCATTCACATGTTCTCCTGACTTATTCACTTACCTGTATATCATAAAAGGGGAAAAATGGAGTCTCTCTGTTTTGCCCACCAAGGAATAGTTGTATTTCAACATACAGTTTTAGCCTATAGATTCTCCCATGTTGTAATTACCTTATTTGATGAATATGAACTCATGTTTTGGCTTGGATTAATTCTGTGTTATCTATCTGAAACATTTTTGCTCTTTGTTTAAAAATAGTCATGTATCAGTGGATTTCAGTTCATACATACATCTAAAAGTACTGGCTCCTTCAACCTTATCCAAGTATCAGCTAAAATAAATGGACTGAAAAGCCTAATGCCATTACAGTTAAGAGATGATCTCACTGTGTATCTCTTAGCTCATTCTCTTTAAGTCAGCCTTGAGGGAAGAAGGGTGGGAGATTTTGGACCCTTGCCAGGGCCCCTATTAAAGACCAATTTGCTTTTCATTATTTAACAGACAATGTGGAAAATACAAATACCAGTGGGATAAAAAATGGTTTATGAAGGTAGCAGTGGGAAAACTCTGTGGTAAACCAGAGGTGGGGTTAATCCCTCTACAGTGAGTAATCGCTGCTGAGTCAGAGTGAGGTCTCAGTGGGTGCAGAGCACGTCTGTGAGGAGCTGAGGTTTTCTGCTCCCCAGCAGTGGTCACTACGGTCAGGGAGGACCTACATGAGACATGAATCCTTCATGCGCTGGAGCCTATGAGGAAGATAAGGACTAATAAAAACAATTTAGATGTCATGACAAATAAAGGGATTGCTTTAATTTCTAATTAAAACTGACCAAGCGATCTGTGTAATTAGAATTACCCTTGGTTAACGTATTATTTGGTTTAAAATACATTGCATGGCAGACCTGAAAAAAAAAAGAAAAAGAAATCTTCACTACACATTCATCGTAAAAGGCCAGATAACCTATTCAAGAGAGCTATTAAGCCAGGAAAAAATATTAGCTAGAGAAATAGACCTATTTCTAATGCTCAATTAAGATAGTGCCACTTGATATCTCTTTTTAAAGGTGTGCAACATGAGGACAGATTTAACATGCTGTTTACCAGTAAAGCTATTCTCCTTATGGAATTTGCAGCTTACGTCTTCAAGTCACACCTTGTTTTTCCAACTTTCCTGGGAAGGCCACTTAAATAGAAGATGAGAAGGATATCAGTTCTGAATCTTTTTCCTACATACTAATACCAAAGAAAACAAAAGGGATGTCTAATGCACAGACCATGCTCCGAGGTTTGCAAAGGGAAATCCTCTCCTCTAAGATATTCCATCTGTACCCTTCTATCTCATGGGTTGTCCCCTGAAAGCAAAAGTCACTTCATGAACCTGAAGCACTAGCGGATCACTAATCATCTTGTCGTTCCCTGTTCTTCCCAACAAGCCAGGAGTGTCTTCAGCTGCAGCAGTGACTTGGCCCTGCAAGGAAGGGGAGATCACGTTTCCACCCTTTTCTTGCCCTGACTGCCGGTGCCTGCCCGTCCTGCACTGCCATACCGGGTCCTTCTCTGAGCTGGGTCATTTCCCTAGCTCAGTGGAGGACTGATGTGGCTGACAGCCAGGTGAGTGGCACAAAGAGGAGTCCAGAGCACGATGGAGAAGGCAGAAGGAGGAGGAAGCAGAGGAGGACGGGACACGGTAGGTTGCGGTGTGACTCCAGCCTCAGCCACAAGCATCATCTGACAGCTCAGCAGAGGAGCCACATGTTTAGTGAGGGTAAAAGACTACTTGTTTCCTGGCTTCTTTTATTTTCAGAGAATGAAACAGCTTTAAACCCTCCCTCCCCCTGTCTCCACCATCATGAGGAGATGATGAGGAGATGAATAAAACCCACCCGTCAGCCTTGTTTACTGATGTGTTTGTGTAGGCTCCCGGCACCTCGTCTTGAATGATTTGGGGTCTCTGTGATTCTCTGGCAGAGTCCCAGTGGTCGCTTTGCTTTATACCGCTCCTGAGGCTCACCCTGTCTTGGGGGGAAAAAGCAAAATGGTGAAAATAAACCACACTACAGATTCCAGTCAGATGTTCCCTTTTAAATACGGACTTGACAAATAATCAGTATCAATGCACATCAGTGACCACATTGTTCAGGCTTGCATTTGGGAGTGCTTTCCAATTAAAAGCAAATCGCTGAAAGAGACTTTCAAATTGGTTTCATTGAAGAAGAAGAAATGAAGGGAAGCTACTTGAGGTCTGACAATAGCTGAAGTGATTTGTAAGCATGAAGCACGCGAGATAACATTTAATTAACAGCAGCAAAAATAGAACATCGCTTTGAATTTACGTAAGTTCTCTTGTTCCATGTATGCGCAATGCCCTTTCTTTAAGATTCTCTTCTCACAAGACTGTATTTACCCTCCCTTTCTAAAGATACTACTTCAGTCACAAGTAGGGCAGCATTTCCCATACTTTCTTCTCAGAGATTTCATACTCACTTGTTGGGTTTGCCTCAGGTTGTATATTCCAAAAATCTCAATCCAGAATCATTTTCCTTAAAGCTGTGAAAGTAGCTGTGTAGCAGAAATGAAAAATAATCCCTTGTATTTATTTTGGCTGTGCAGAAGTTACTTAAGACTGCTGCCTGAATTTTAAATATCTCTATGGTGTAGCCAAGTGATATCTCCAGAGCACCTGCAACTCAGGTGATGATCAGGGGTCCTCTAGTCTATAGAGCCACACAGGCAGGGTTTTGGCAACCAATTCAGTTGGGATGTCTGCTTCAGGGAGGTCTGAACCACACAGTTCCTGGGCAATGCTCCTACCTATGACTAGCAAGAATGTCCTGACATCGCAGATGGCTCCATCTGTGGAGATCATTCAGTGATCAGTCTGGAGAAGGTCTTATCTCAGAGGGCACCTCCTGGGCCTGTGTGTTTACATACCCAGTGTCTCCCCTGCATGTCACGTGTACATGCACACGTCGCAGCATCACTTCACTAGTCACTATAGATTGTATATTACTACCTACACGTGGAGGCTACAGCTTAATTTCAGTGTCTGTTGTGATAGTCTCCCTGTCATCATCTGGTTACTGTCCTACATCAGGTTGTCAGAACTGAGATGCCACTGAAAGTGGTCGTGTTAGCACCAGAAGTCTAGGAGGCCTTCTTCAACACTGCTGGCGGACTGAGTCTCCGTTTATAGTGAAGCTGGGTGAGCTGCTGATCAGCAGGGACACTGTTACTGCCCATCTGCTTCAAGACTCTCTGTGATACTAAACTAGTGCTGGTATGCCAGCTGTCCGGTGGTGTCTGTGACATTGGCCAGGGTGCCCACCTTTCTTGCCACTTCTCCCAGGTCCACTTGTGATGGAGAAGGTGTTTTGGTCATAGGAGGAGCACCTGGGTTATGGATTCACTGTATGTAGGGAACTCTAGCCTCTATCAGCTGAGGTCCTGAGCAACCTAGTGCAACTTGGAAGCCCATACCCAGAAGATCTTCTGAGGTCCTCTCCCACCAGAACAATTTTGTGAGTTTGGAGGCCGCAGAACATCAGAACTGTCACCCACGGGGACCCCTGCAAGGATCCCAGCAAAAGGCTGGCATTTACACTTTCAACCCCATCTCAGTTACGGTAAGGGCTCCCCTTTCTTTTAAATGAAGAACCAGAATTCCTCCATGGCCACAGTTCCCTCCCTTACACTGTGCCCACTAGACCAGGCTGCTTCTGTCTGTTGCTTTTATTGCAAATACATGCTAGTTCAGCTGTGGTATCTCCCTCCCTCCCTTCCTTCCTTCCTTCCTTCCTTCCAAGTTACCGTGCTATTAGTTTTACTGCATTTTTGAGTTTTGTGTGCTTATTGCATGCCATAGAACACCTTGGTTTATTAGAAACCTTCAATGAAACAATGTCCTGATATAGAAAATAGCAATAATTTATATATCATTATTATAACCATAATAATGTGAAAAATAAATAGATATTATAATAATTCATATATAGAAATAATAAATAGAAGTTGTATAGAAAATTGTATACAAAATAGTAGTTAATACACTAGTAATCAATAACTAATTATGCATAATGATTAATGAATTGTACAAGAAACATGAGCATACATATGATCCATTTTTGTGATCTTGTTATTAAGAGTTAAACAATGCTACAGTTTTTGTGACGGTAGTTTTGAAGTGAGTGGGATATTTTGATGAGGGGGTCTCATGCATCTCTGTAGTAATATAATTGTACCCCTGAGTAATGATGAACCAGCCTGGCCTTTTCTCATTGATTTTCCTTTTGCACTGGATGCAGTGCAGGCTCCAAAGCCTACTTGACTTTGATGTGTCCTCTACAAAGTATGAAAATATACACTTGCCAGAACTTTTTTCTCATGCTCCACTTTTCCATGTGAAGACAGAAAGAACAACTCTCTAAGCTGAGAGACAGGAACAAATTCTGATGGATCACATTCCCAAATTAAGATGGTTTGGAATAAGAACAGGAAAAAGACACTGGGGCAAATCCCCAGTGATTCAGTTTATCCCATTCTTCATCTTAGACTGATTGAGCCAAACTGCATTTCCACTGCATTTCCAGCTCCCCAGAAAATTGTACATTTGACTGAATGTAGAGACTGACAGCTCAGATGAGCTGAGAATGAGAAGTTTTCATGTTTTTTCCAGTCCCCATTATCTGTTTTTAACCAACCAAATGATGATAGTAAACATACAGAAATTTCCATGTTTCGTGAAGTATCTGTTTCTAACGTTAAAAAACAAACAAACAAACCAAACAACTGTGTTTGCACAGGTAGGGCTGATACTGTTGTAGTGACAAATGGATCAGTTAAAACCATCTCCCTTCCAAGATAGCTACATGTTTTGATTTAATGAGACGCTAAACACTTGCGTCAGTTGCATTAAGAATGGACTGTGTTACATGGGGATAGCTCTGTGAGGCTTTCCAGATTTATCTCTTCTTTGTCTTTTATTTTGAGAATTTGATTCTTTCTGCCTCTAAATTGGTCTTTTCTACCTTTCAACATCTTCTCTACTTAAAGGAAACCTGTTTACTTTAACAGGAGTCTGTTTTAGCTAGTAATGCCAGTGATATTGCCTTTTTTTTTTTTTTCCCTCAAAGTTTCAGCTCAGCCCGGGAGCTTCCAGCAGCATGAAGACATGTGATCTTTCATACAATAAGAAACTGCCTACACATTCCCTAAGGTAAGGCTGAAGCTTGACTGATTAAAGAATCAGAGATCCCATTTGGTTGGCTTTTTGTTTGTGACACTTCATTTTGTCTTCCAATTTATTGTTATAAACAGTGGGACTGAAGTAGGATTTGATTTAAATCTAATTAAATTATGGCAATGCTAGAAACACTTTATCAATTCCCCTTGCCTTGCAAAAAAAGACATATTTCCAATCCAAAATATTTCCAAATATTCTATTTTCCAAAAATAGAAACTGAGGGCTGTTTTCAGACTTCCTCCAAGAGGTACCCAGTTTAAAGATCAATTTATTGCAGAACCTAATTTGAGAGGGATTGAAGCCAAGAGATACTTAGAACTGTTGCTCAATTTGTCATATCTTGTGGTATTCTCATAGAAGCCACAACAAAAAAGCTGGAACTGCTTGCTGTGATATCTGCTAATGTAGTTCTTGGTTCACAAAACTCAGAGGAGGTGTATCTTTTCCTTGTGAATATAGACTTCCTAGTTGCATATGAAACCTCCTCAACAATGTTAATTTTTTTCTCCCTGCACCCCCAACTCTGTACTTAAGAGCTTTTTGGGATCTGCAAAATCCACATCCAGATACTTCTGCCGTCAGGAGATATCTGGTTTGGCTTGCAGTGCCACCAGCACCCTGTGCAGGCTGTCGAGGGGCACATCTCCAGCTCCTGTTGGGCTGGGCACCTTGCACAACTTCTCACCACGACAACAGCACACAGGGAACAGGGCCAGCAAGGCGGAATCAGACAAGGATCTCAACAAGTTCCCTCATCAGATGATCAAAGCTCTGACATCTGAATGAGATGTCAGAAGGAGTCATCATCACCCAGCTTTTGTGCCTGAGCTCAGCCAGCTCTGCTGTGCTGCAGGCATTTGCCTCTATCTGTCAGTTAATTAAAGCTGAGTTTTCCTAAGGCAGAATAATTGTTCTTCAGACAAATTATTATGATCTTTTATCACCTGCTATTGTGATGATTCTGTAATCTTTATTTTTATTGTGTGATAAATACTCAGTCATAACCTTTACGATTTCCTCAGGTTGTTTTGATGACTGAACTTTACATGACATTTTACTTAAATATACAATATAATACCAGGAACGTGCAATGGTCAGTGGGTCCCAATGGGCAGATCTGGATGACAGGACAGCTTCTGCTGCTCTTACACACAAAGGAGAGCCCTCTTCAAGTGCCTACTTCCCACCAGCAGTGTGAAGTATCTGGGCAGGACATCTCCCATGGGAGAGAAGCTGAGATCACCCTCGCTCCGTAACAGTTTGCTCAGACTCACCAGGAGCATTCAGGAGTGGGAGGCTGCGATGCTATTGTCTGTGACCCACCACGGGCTCCTGGAGCACAAGCAAGGCAGAGCTGGGGATGTGTCGTCAGGGAAAGAGGAGAGCTGGGCATCTGCACTCGTGCCTGTGAGCTTGGAGGTCAGAAGAAATTTATCCTCCAGCTCTGTTTGTCCCAGCTTCCAGTGCTGGGTGACACTGAGGAGCACCATTCTGCTTTTGGGAAACCTCTGCTGCCAGCCTGGGGGAGGAACTGTCCATGGTGGGACATCTGTGAACATGTCCTGCATGAAAGCAGCATTATGCACCTGACTTGAAGGACACACTTAGGTCCTTCAAAGTGCTGTGTGAGTCCCCCTGGGGGGCACTGAATAGAGAGGAAAGGCAAATTGTGGTTATAAAACTGCCTGCTTTCATGTTGAGGGGCAAAGTTATAAAAAAAAAAACTATTAGTCAACACTGTAATTGATGGTTTGATGGTAATTTGCAGCAGCACGGTACCATGAATATCAATTTTATTCAGAAGAACAGATAATGAAAACTTCATTTTGTAGTGACTCACGTGTAATACACTGCATTTCCTTTAATAGGAAATGATGTGCGTACAAAATCCATAGTTGCTATGATTAGTTGTTGCTGATCTTTAAGATAAGAAGCAATGTGGAGAAAAAAAAAAAGTGAAATCTGTGTCAATTTATCAACAAGAAAGTTACTCAGATACCAGAAGTAATGAGGCTCTGAATAAAAATGACTATAATGAATCACTTCCTTGAAGTATAATTTAGCTTGTGTTTAGAACTGAGTAAGTACAGCTTTGAGATCCTAAGAAGTGTACATTTCATGAAAGAAAGTGAAATTTCTTTATGTTCTTAAAAATGAGTTTGGTCCCTGTTACATAATTGGTGCCACATATATTCATTCCAGTGTGTGACAGCGGAGCTCAGAGCCTTTTACACCTTATGTGCACAAAATCATATAGGCAGAGGTAGAGGTAGCATAAAATCTGCTTGGAGTGTGAAATCAGTGCAGTGTGTTGGCCCTGAAGACATATTTCAAATTTTCGGGGCTAGACTTGCAGTAGGAAGGAGGTTATATGATCAAGCACCTAATTCATTCTGCAAATCTACTTACCCTGCTATTCAGCCTCATTCCGAATTACAAATCACACTCCATGCGATCAGCCCCCCACTGAGCAGGAAAAAGCAGGAAAGCAGGACATGGTGTCATTGAATCGATGTTAGAAGAGCAGATAGGAGACATTTCAAAAGTCATTCAGACCACCATTCAGAAAGACTGCACTTGTCTTTGTCTGAGCACTTGTTTCCGTTGTCAGTCATGAAAGATAAAATCAACATCAGTTTAGCTGAACAATTCTAACTTAAAAGGACTATTATGTATTATTGCAGGGAATTGTACATTTCTACAAACAAATCCCTGAATTTTTGTCACTCTGCTTCAAGAACAAAGAATCTCATTTTGGGAACAGAGGTCATCTCACCAGGCAAGAAACTACTGAAATGTCTTCCTAAATTACAGTTGTTCTGCTGAGTTTTTTACCTCCAAAGGCAGCATTTCTAACTTTAATAAAACATTTCTACTGACCCCTTACTTATCAAGAATAACTTTTAATTCCTGAAGTTTTTTTTCTGTCACGGTCCCAAAGAGCTTGAATGAGTCTCTATCAACCTATGTTACCTGCTCTTGGCATGAGTTCGCTATCGGTAGGTCCCATAATAATGTTTCCCATTCCGTTGCCGGAAAACTTGACAAAAGTTATTTCAGCTGACTGATCCTTTCATGTTACTACAGAAATGTAGGAGTTAATTTATTTGCTGCATCTCTCTGTTTTTCAAGGTTAAGTTTCCAATAGGAATAGCTGATTTTTCCCCTTTCGTGTAATTAACATCTTTTAACCCTTTGCAGTTCTTGTGGTGCTGAAGAGTTTTGCAGTAATTGCTAAGCCATTGATTAAAGTTTAGCAGTTTTCTTTCTAAGTCTAGCAAGGTGCTTCTATGCTGTGAGATGCTGATGTGGTACCATTTCACCTTTTACATCCTTCTCTAAGGGAAAGTCAGTGGTGATGCCAAACCAAAACGATGAAGAAAAGTGGCTCATTCTTGGATATAAGAGTCTTCACTAAGACATTCACTCACATCCCCTGACATTCTGTGGGTTTTAATGTTAATTTTGAGTTTTGATTATTTTGCCTATGATGCAAGATTTCAGGGTGTCTAAACCCTGGACATACAATGTCTTCTCAAAGCTAAGATTTGTATACAGTCCCCCTTCAAACACTTTTGTTCCATTTCTATTGTTAGAAGCATTTTTTTGGTGTGTGTGTTTTTGTATTTTAATTGTATGCCTCCAGACTACAACCTTGCTCTTCTCTATCATTTTTTTTTAACAAGATAGTCATCTTATTCACATATATCTTATCCTTTATATATATATATTCTACAAACCTTCATTTAAAAAAAAAATCTTTTTTTTTTTTGTTCTTTGTCTTTGTTTCCCTTCTTTTCATTAAAGAGAATCCTTATTTCCTCCCTTCTCAGAACCAAACACTCTAGGAGTTGTGACCTTCGACAGCTATGAGCTGATATCTTAAGACTGAAGTTCTGCAGCTTCTGAAATGACAGAGCATCCGTAAATAGAGGTATAGTGGCTGCAGTGACTATTGTTTTTTTACATGTGGTAGAGCTTAAAACACAAACCAAAGGACAGGCTGGGGTCTGTTTTTTTTTTTTTTTTTTTTTTTTAAGACAGTCAACACATTGTGGTGGTGTGATTGATGGTGTTGTCCAAATGTATGTTGATTAATAAGAATAGGTGAAGCTCCTAGCTCCAGTAAAAACACCTCATACTTGAGTACTACACACAGAGCAATAGCAATAGCTAGCGTTGTCATCCACAAAGTGTTTTTCCATTCTTTACCATCTATAACGGTAAGTTTCCTTAGTAACAGAGTCCACTGAGTTATAATTTGGAGGGACTAATCTCCAACCTCTGAATGTTAAGTATCTTTTCTGTAAGGCTTTGCTGTTTTGGAGGTATTTAAATTGCATTAGGATTGAAAGCAAAGTTTCACGTAAAGCTGAAAGAAGGGAAATGCCACTACTAAACTACACAAAGCAAGAGATGGTGAGTTTATCTTCATCCATGACCTAGTCCTGAGCTGATGGACTTGAACTCTGTTGTTGAGTTTTCCACTCCTCCCCACTGAATGTTTCTCAGTGACCAAGGAGCAATATTTTAAAGACCTTTCCTTCTCCCCAGTTTGCAGATAGGCATATGGGTAAGTGTGGTCTGATACAGGGATCTCTGTATTCCATCCTAAACCCTCCTGATGACCTACCCCATTATGCTGAAGGGTGCCTGTGAAAGGCTGTTGGGGCTGGATATGGTTAGGAGTTTTGGGGAGACAGAAATCCTCCATCACTGCAAGTTTCCTCAGGAAAAAAAAACAAAACAAAACAAAAAAAAAAACCCAAAAGCTAGTTCATAGAGCTACAATTATTTTTTATTCCTGCCTCAGAGTACCAATGTTTCCGTGCTGGGTGGCCAGGTCTCCTGCACACACCAACACCGCAGCAGGGGCCTCGGACACCTGCAGGAGGTTGCATGGGACTGGAGCAGGGATGTGCTGGCCAAAGATCCCCCGCCCCAAGACATGAGCTGGAGGTGCTCCATGCCGTGGGATAGCCAGAAGCAGGATGATCCCACTGCTGCAGGTCCTGGGTCCCCTTTTGGCCCATCCTGGGGAGTGCTCACCTTTGCTAGAGTTTCCAAGCTGTTGGTTGGAAGTGTGAGGCTTTGTCTGATTTGGGGGGGAAACAAAGCAAAATAGTCACACAATCCTCATCTGTTCCATAAACACAGCCCTGCAGCGTGGACACACCCAAGGCTGACCAAGCTGCCAGACATACCCCTTCATTATCAAGTCAGTTATTAATCAGAACTAGGTTATCAAACCCTACGAAGAGAGAGCCTGAGACATCCTGAATTTTTCACCAACTTCTATTGAGGCAGGGGGATGAACTTCAGAGCTGCTGACTACTCAGAACACTTGATTTTTGGTGACTGAGTGTGAGACAAAGAGCCAAATATCAGATCTGAAGGTCTCAGGCATGCAGGGGGATTAATCAGCATCGGTTGTTAACTGAACATCAGAGGAGAAGCTGTTTGCCCCCACATTTGCCAGGTAGCACTCCCAGAAAACATACAAATCCATCCACGCTCTGCCAAGCTTGGACACAGCTCTGGTCCTCTGCTGTGCTTCCTAGAGCTCTCCAGGCTTACGCTCCTCTTCTGGATCACCAAATATGAGAAAAATAACATGTATTTATGTATCTGACTTCACATGTATGCTGGACATTTGACCAAAAACCTTAAATGGGAAACGTGCTTGTAAGTGGCATGTGCTGCATAAGAAGGTGTAGGCAACACTGTTAAACACATTTCTGCCCATAACATTACTTTAATAGTCCACAGTTTTACAGCTACATATGTTCAAAATGATAATTTCCAGAAAACTGCACAAGACTCGGGAAGTTCAACAAAAATGTTTTAAAGAGCTCTTCAGAAAAATACAACATCATAGTGTTTTGCCAACTCTTGGAATGTATTTATTCATGTTTGGGTTTGTGTAAGGAAGTTTCCATGCTATAAATTTTTATTAAAAACACGTCATTAGAAATAAATAGCACATTTATAGTCATAACCAAACAAGTCATTTTTGCACACACTAATGCTGGATTTCCTTTTACAAAACTGGAAATGTATTCCACCATCTTTTTTTTTTGTTTATTCCTGATATAAAAGGATAATGTTAACCATGTGAAGTTTATACTTATTATGAGTTTTGTGTGTGCTCAGACTGAATACACAGAGGATTTATGTCTGTTTCCCTAATAGTACTTATATTGGAAACATATACTTCTCTTCTTGCTATTGATTTTGAATATAGTAAATTATCCTAAATATTGCAGAAAAATTATCATGGTAGTAACAAAGATTAATATACTTTTTCCTGCTTGCTCATGAGAATGACTGATTTGTATGGGGAAAAAAAAGGGAATATGCTTGTACTGTAGAAAGGCTCAATAACGCCAGCTGATAAAGGAAAAATACCTTTTTTTTTTTTTTTAAATTCACCAGAACCTTATTGTCATTAACTGTGTGAAAACATGTTGCCTGGTTTCTCAGATACTAGGGAAGCAGAATTCCTCAATGCTGTTCTCCTTTCTGTTTTCTATTTCCTGCAGATCAAGTTGATAGTACTCAAACGTCACACGATTGATGTGCTTGCCACTGGAGACCATTCGTAGCACAGTATTGTCACAACCAATCTTCATTTGGGCTAATTAGGGAAAAGAGATAGAGACATAAGGATAAATTTATACCAGAAGAGGGAGAAGTGATATGTAGTGTTGGGAATTACAAAGCACTAATGCATACTGCTTTGGAAACAAAGCACTTTTGGATGTAGTAATGACTGTCCGGTAGTGGCATTGCTGACTAAATGCCTTCCTCTGCATTTGTTAGTTTTACTTTATAATGGCCTGGCTATTTCATTAAATGTTGTAGCCTTTACTCATGCGAATGCTGCTCACCTCCCATCCATCTGCGGTCTCAGCTAAAGACATGACACGGAATTTATACATGCTTGCACTCACTGGTTAGATACCACGAGTGACAGGCGAGGACAGCAGCACCCTATCCTGGAGATCTCCAAAATTAACAACACTGAAACGCTGGGAGAGCAGAGACACAGGATGGGATTTTCCTTCCTTTCCTTCCTTCCTTAGGCTGTGGTGTGCTGAAAGGTGATGGAGAGGGTACTCCAAGGTACCACACTCCCTCGGCCCCACATCTGTGTGCTGCAGAGGTCTGTCTGTCTCATCACTGCAACACTGCTTTCTCTCCTCAATTAAATATTAGGGAAACTGGGAATTCTTATTTCTATGTGGAGAAGGAGGTCACTGACATGGCACGATTGCGAAAGAGGTTCAGCCTCAAAGCAGTGGGTGAGGGTTCTGAGGCTTTTTGGGGTATGCTTTGCTTCTGCAGCGGAAAAGAAGGCACTGGGAACACAGTGAAAGTGAGAAAAAAATGCCTGAACTGAAAATGTAACTCCTCTACCTTCATTTATTATGACTTTCCAGGCTTGTCTGTCTGTTGACACTAATAATCATATGTGTCATAGGAAAAGTGTTTTAAAAATTTATATAACTTAATCTTGTTATTATAATTACTGCAGGGGCAAGTGAAGGTATTCATGGGTGTGCTGCATCACACTCCCCAGCTGCAGGCTCAAAGAGATTTAGCTCTCATGTTCTGCTACACGTGAAGTTCACCAGTCTAGAGGAAACCTGGGTTTGAGAGGGCTTTGCATGGCCCCCTCTGGTTTGGTATTTTGTCATGCAGAGGTAAGTGGAAGAAGGAGTACTCACCAGACCCATGAAAGGAGTGACAGAGATCAGCTAGTGGAAACATCTTGGATGGGTCTAAGCCAGTTCCTCCCAACAGCTCTACAAAATCTCCCACTCCTGCACAGCCTGCTGATGGTTTCTAAGAAGACAGAGATTAAAAGTTATTTGTTGTTTTCATTAAAACATGGCAATTTCCTAGATGAGACTGCAGTCAACAGCAGGTTTTAGAGTACTTTGTGCTCAAATCCATGTGAAATCAAGGCTGTTCTCATCCCAATCAATAAATAGTACTTCAATTTGTAAGTTAATTTCTTTAAGAGACTCTCAGAGAAAGACCTAAGTGAGCTCTGGAAAATCACTGGCTTGCAGTTAAGATGTTGATCCAGTTGCTTTCCGTGCAAGTAAGGAATCTGATTCTGGGTGCTTAGACATGTAATCAAATGAATAGGGTCACGGGGCAGCACACATGCCCACACTCAGCTGGCAGGCAGTAACTTAGGCTCCAAAATAACCTCACTTTCAGATTCTCAAGCAGAAAGTGACACCAAAACGCACTGTTCTGACTAAGAGAATAGTCCCTGCTGTGGTCCCTTGTCTGCCCGATACGGAATAATGGGCCATCTCTCAAAGTCTGGTTTGAGACAAGTTGTTTCTAGCCATCCTGAACCATCAGTCCTGAAGCTGCTGGTTCACAGACTTCAAGAGCAGAGAAGGAGCTCCTGGCAGGACAGAGACATTGGCTTTTTGATCAGGCATACTGGTACTTCTAGCTAACTTGTAATAGAGGAAGATTTTTTTTCCTCTTATGTATTAAAACTTTACATTTGATTTAAATTTTTGTTTGCCTTTGTTTTCTTGTAACAAGAGTGGGGGTCTCCCTCTTTGTAGTGCAGAAGAGCGAGTGTCCCTGTGAAAACAGCATGTAAAGCAAGGCTATAGCTATGGACTGGTCTGAGCCAAAGAATATTTAAAATCCACACCTTCTGTAATTCCGTGCCTGATTTTGCCCTCATGCACCGTGCTGTGAGCTGAATTTCCTCTGTCTGGCCAGTCTCTATCTGCACTGCAAGGCTGACCCTTTTTCCTGAGCACTTCCCATCTGTGCTCAGCCCTTTCCTTGCTCACTACTTGCCCACATCTTGTTCCCCTTTACTGTGTAAGCACAATTTAAACATCTCTTAAAAACTCCTCACTTCCCTCTAGGGACTTCCCCAGATCCATTTTCCAGTGGATCTGCAGCCTGGGTTGTGCAGTCTCAGGACTCTTAAGACACTATCAGACTCCTAACAGCTCCACCTCTGGTATTATTTACTCTTTTCATTTGAATTTTGAAGCCTGCCCACCTCCAATCAATTTTTTTTTTTTTTCTGCAGAATTAGCAGATCAGCTCCTGCTGCTGATCAGCACATACAGCTAACATTTATTGCTCATTTTTTATCTTGACAAAAACAGATCATCTCTGCAGTTTCACTCAAGCTGCCCTTTATGCTGTCTGCTGGTGGGGTACCACACACAGACACAAATAGCTGTGTCATCATTTTGCTCTAAACTTTTCTTTAAAGCTCTCCTTGATGCAAACCCCTCAAAACAAAACAAACAAACAAAAAACACAGGTGAGCAACAGAGCCCCGTGTATTGTCCTGACGGAGATTTTTTCACTGTTTCTTGTCCTGTTTCCACCAGTTGCCTGCTGAATTTCTGTCTTTTCATGTCATGCCTCCCCCAGCACCTTGCTCGTGTCAGCTGTGCGCCCTGACTGCTGCTCAGACACAGGTCCGTGGAGGACCTCAGCTACCAGTCTCAATGGAACCAGAAAACAAACTTTTTTTTTTCCTATCCCTCTGGAAATTTTCACATTTGCAGCTTTTTGGACCTCCCAGGCCCAGGGTGCTACCAACAGCTCTTGTCCTCTCCTGTCTGCTCATCACTGAGCATCAAATGCTGTGCATCAGACCAATCAGAGCAGAGGATGCTCAGCACACTGAGCAGGGGATCAACCTGTAGTGAACTCACCTGTTTTTTCACCATGCTCATACTTCACTGCCTAACCTGCGTCTCCTTTCTCTGTTCAGAGTGCTTCCTGCTTTCATTAGTTTAAATGCAGACAGACAGCTCTGAGAGAACACTCTTTTCTTTCTAATGAAATGCTTGCTGTAACAAAGAGTAAGAAATATTTACATGTGCTAATGGCACTTTGCATAATTTGATTGCCTCTGCAATGTTACAGAGACAATAGCAGCAGAGACAGACCCAGCTCTGGTCTCTGGGGGTGCCAGCACCCATGGTGCGCACACACGTGATCTGGAGCACACATGCCCTAACAGCCAGTGCTGTGGCCATCCCTTCTTCACCCCTTCCTCCCCTGTCCATGCCCAGAAAACATGCACGTGGTAGTGATTTATTAGGTAACAAAAACCACTCACCTTTAGAAAGAGGCCATTTAAATGTCCCAGGATGAGATCAGATATTTTTATCACCACTGGGTATATTATAGAAAAGCTGCAGTTTCTGTGCTGATGAGGAATGACCATAGTGAACCTTCCCGAGGGCGTCTGAGAGATGACATTGCAAGCTGGGGCACAGGAGAAGGTGCAGGTGTTACTTGTGCAGCCATTGCTGCCTACATTTAGCAAAATCGTGTACTTTTGGTACAAACAAATAACAAACAATTTAACAGCTGAGAGTTAAAGCCAAATGCTGAAAAGTATGCATACAATATTTTTAGGTTTTCTTGCCTGGCATTTGTTCCCTAGAAATTCCCTGCCCAGTGCTTATGGTGTAGTATGGGCTCTGGCAGAATTTGAGGGTGAAACCATCAACAGGAGAGCTCACACCCCAAATCCACACATCAGGGACCTGTATTCTCGGGGACTCCTACTTTTTGCCAGTTAAAGCTCAGTATGGATGAAGGGTTTTCACTTATCTTTGACTTGTCATTGCCCGATACTGCCAGCAAACCCCCAAGTCCTGTCCTGCTCCTCATAACTGGGGTTCCCTTACCCTGTGAAATATCCCATTCAGACTAGAGCAGGCAAATGCTGATTTTGCCTTGAAGTTCAAAATCATCAGTTCAGGTAGTAACTTATCATTGGTGTGTGCAACCCAAGGAATCCTCTCTGCAGACAATGAAGGCCTGCTTTGGCCAGCAGGTGATGGACAGAAGTGAGCTCCAGCAGTTGCACACAATGATCAGGTCCACGGGCACAAAGCCACACCAGCCTGGATACCCAGTGTCCAGGCTCATGTCTTAACAACTCAAAGTAAGGGCAGGGCAGACATGCTCTCACCTGGAGGTCTTTAAAAGACGTTTAGATGTTGAGCTTAGTGATATGGTTTAGTGGAGGACTTGTTAGTGTTAGGTCAGAGGTTGGACTTGGAGATCTTGGAGGTCTCTTCCAACCTGGATGATTCTGTGATTCATTTTTTGCATGGCAAGGCAGATGAATCAGATTAATTAGTCAAACAGCTTAAATACTGAAGGTAAATGTCCTGAACTCTTTTGGAAAAGTGATGAAAGTGACCATTATTTGTGCCTTGCTAACTCATGGGCTCAGGGAAATAACTTGCAAGTAGGTCCTTGGGATAATATATCTCTCCATGTTACTATTCATATACTGATTGTACTGCTGAACTTTTTCAAATACTTTTTCCTCATTGTTCACCCAGATTCAGAAGTCGCTCAGATTAAAATCTCTAGTTTAATACTATTCGTTCAAGCCAAATGTGACAGGACACAACAATATTAGATTTGAAGAGATCATCTTTGAAAGAAAGATCCTTCTTGTCCTGAATACAGAAGAAATTATTAAGTTCTCTCTTATAGTTCTCTAATTTTCTTTCCTGAGACACAAGCTGAGCCGGAGTCAAACCCCCATGCATGCAGCTCCGCAAAAGTCACTGGAACTGTGTTGGTGCAGATAAAGTCAGAGAGAGAATTCAGTGCAAACCAACACTTTTTGTTTTGCTTCCTACCCCAAATGTAAGCCATTTGATTAGATAAAATAAGACTTACGGAAGAGGTTGGTAGTTTTCTTGACCGTGACAGTAAATCCATTGCCTGGCTGGTGAATCCTGAAGAAGATCATTGCCACGTTCTGCGATGACCTGATGCTCCTCTGCATGTTGCCGCTTTCACAGAAGTCTGTGTATCTTTCAGAAGTGGGGAGGGGATGGTCCAAGGAACTAGGAAATTTCTCTCCTTTGAGTATCCAGCCATCAAATACCTATAGGGGTTCAATAATTGAAACCAGGGCTTTTGTATATCATCCTCTCAGCAGAAAAGAGAAGTGTAAAGTATTACACTGTTTTATTTTGACACCAGATGGCTTGTTAAAAGCCCCTAGATAAAGCCAAAAAATCTTTGCATTTATCTATTTCCTAACATTTAACTAATAATTCAAGCTTCAATCAATACTTAGGAATGGGATGGATATAAATTTTAATGTTTTTATTTCCTTCAGCTGACAATTTTGGTGACTTGTTTTTGAGGGAAACATCTCTCTTTGCTCCAACACCATCAAATTCATATCAGTTTTTTGATTTATTAGTATTGCAGTTCAATTGCTACTAAAACTAGTTTTTAATGTGAAAGCCACATCAAACAAAAGTCACACTCTTGAGCTATGGACATGAAGTCCACTGACCTGCCTGTAATTTTCCACCATCCATGTTTTGCAGCTTGTCTTCAATGTGCCCAGAGCCCCCCAGAGCATCCGTGTTTCAGTCCAAAAGAAAACCACGATAAATCTTTGGGGAGGAATTATCAGCAGGGGGATTGCTCTCACCTGTGTCTTTTCTTTCAGCTCACTGTAATCACTAGAAAGCACAACAAATGCTGCCTACTGGGCTAGAGCTTAAGCAGCAACCTCTACAAATCTTTCCTTCACAACAAAAATAACAACAAATTTGCCCTCACCATGTTCAGGGAGACCTGTGAGAAATGTGTCAGAACTGGAAATCTGTGTTAACCCTAGCACAGCTGAAGGTAACTACCTTCCCTTCCTTGCACTTCCAGTTCCCTCCTGCCTACTCTCACCTGATAACTTCTTTTGTGCTCCGATCATGCTTTGCAAACCTGAGGACCAGATCTTGCTACTGCTGTGGTGAGTAATCCTGATGTGAGCATGTGTAGGACATTTTGGTGGAAGACCTGCAGAACTGGTCTCCAGATTTGCTAAAATTGCAAATTTTCTGAACTTGTGAGAAGTGGCTGCCCAAATCACACCAGGGAAAAGCTGCCTGTATGAATACAGTAGCATGATGGAGAAACTGGGGACACCATAATCAGAGGAAGGAAACCTTTATAAAGTTTTGAACATTGCTTGCTATTTTTTTTTTAGTTTTCACAAATATCTATGAGTCTAGGAAGAAAATCCTTGAAATCATCCTGTAGCAACATTTGGAGAGACCCCGATCAAGGGACGGAGGGACAAGACTCTCCAGGGGAAGGACAAGGACAGGGCTAAAGGGCAGTTTTCCTCCTCCTCCCCCCTGCAGCTCAGCTTGCAGCCATTCAGGAGGGGCTCTGTGCTGTGCACGAAGGGCAGAGCAAGAGGCAAAGGGAGCAGGCAGGTACCTTCAAACCTTCCCTCACCACCAAAACTGAGTTCAGGTCTTGGTCACACATCTGTCTTCCACCAAATTGCTCCAGTAAAATTTTTTTAGTTCTGGACTATAAATGGCTCTGCATCACGGACCTCTCTCTGTTTGGGGCATGCTCTAGCAGAGCCATTTGATAGTCTTTCCTGCAATCCACACATTAACAAGTTAATGCAGTGAGTGGAGGTCCTCACAAAGTAATAGCATTTCAGAGGGCTGTCGTTATCTCCTCACACAATTTATGTTATCACAGAGGCAACAAGAAAACCCTCCTAATGGGGCTGAGAGCCTCGGCTGGCACTGACCAAGCTTTTCGGTCAGTCTGCCAGCTGCAGACACTCAGTGGAGGTGCTCCTGGAAAAGTTCGGAAGAGACCATGCTGCAGTTTGGAGACTGATCCCCTGCCTGC
This sequence comes from Anser brachyrhynchus, assembly GCF_964034855.1. Lineage (NCBI taxonomy): Eukaryota > Metazoa > Chordata > Aves > Anseriformes > Anatidae > Anser > Anser brachyrhynchus. The sequence continues at coordinate 20,962,600 of NC_137697.1, forward strand.
GATGCACTTTGATTTATGGGGGTGGTGGTGGTGGGGATGCCACCAAAGCACCTCAGGGAGGAGGAAGAGCAGTCCCAGACATGGATGCTTTGTAAAAGGCTGTTCTGTACGCACACACAGACACTCGTGTGCACTGCCCCTTCCACACACAGCCAGCATCTCACACACCGGAGCAGGGACAGGGACAAGCAGCGGGAGCTGCCAACTCCTTACCTTCAGGAAATCGCCTCCTTGGCAGTCGATGTTTACGAAGTCGTAGTCTATCGTGATGAGCTCCTCGGGCTCGCCGATGAAGAAGGTTGCACAGTGCAGCTGGGGCTGCTCTGCGGTGAAGGTGAACTGCCCCTCTATACTCAGCATGTCGATGCAGCCTGCAGGGACAGAGCCGGGAGCTGCTGCCTCTGCCTGCTCAGGAGGGAGACCCAGTGCCTGCTCCCACTGCACAGGGAAGGGGAGAGCGAGGAGAGACCCTGCACTGAGACCCAGTCAGTGGGAAGGAGAGGGAGATGGCTAAGCAATGGGGGATGCTCGCAGGTGTGGTGGGGGAAAATGACACATCACAGCATCTCTGAGCAGAAAACTGCATCTGCATGTGTACACAAGTGTACAAAGACTGAGTTCCTTCGTATTTCTCCCTCATCACAGCTTTTCCATCCACCACTTCCCCTGGAGACAGACCCTGCCCGTGACTGCAGGTGGATGACCCCCAACCTCCTCCCATCAGTGGAATCCCAGCTCTGACCCCCAGCCTCCTTCAGAGCCCCTCTTTGAGCTCTCTGCCTCAGCCACAGCTTGCAGAGGTTTTCACACTCTGCCCATCTCCCCCCTGCCTTGCAAAATGCACCTGCAGCTCTGTCACTCCCAAGTTACCCTGAGCTCACCCCCCCAGGAATCTCCCACTCCTCAGAGGGACCCAGCAGAGCTTTGAAGAAACTCACGGAGCGACCGCCGGTAGATCTGTCCTGCAGACAGCTCTCGCTTCAGATCTTCGCTGAGGAGTAGGAAGGGCTCATCTTCACCAGCATCCCTCACCTGGCAGGGAAACAGGGCAAGAAGAGGCTGGGGCAAAGCAAAAAGCAGCCCCCTCCCTGCACTTCTCTATAATAGGTGCTGGCAGATTAAATCCCTTCTCCAGGAAGGGTGCAGCTGTGCAAGGGCTTAGTCAGAAAGCTGCCAGGCTGCTGTTGTGGAGGAGCAAACCTGGCACCTGAGAGGTTAGCCCAGCTCAGCACACAGAGAGTGTCTCTATTACTTAGCAAAAAGTGCAAGTTTGAGAAAAGGACAAATAAATGAAAGTGCAGGAGAGCTGTTGTATTAATGTCACACCTGTGGTCAGGTGCAGGGGGAATGGGAATAGAAAAGGAGAGTCAAATCCCAATTCTCGGGAGCTGGGAATAAAGTTAGAAGAGAGCAGAAAAGCACATCAAGGCGTGTTAGCCATCAGCCCCATTGCTCACCTCTAGGTATCTGGTCTCCCCCTTGTAGGCTGCCAGGAAGATGAGGATGAGGTGGCACTGAAGCTGGAAGGTAGACAGCATGCTGGCACCCCTCTCTGCCCACGCTGAGTGCCTGCTGCTCTGTGCTGGGAGGCAGGAGCCGCCAGGGCATCTTCCAGCGACTCTTTTTATAGAGCTGTTGGGAGGGGAGGCACTTGGTCCCCGTACTGATAGGGTAACCCATGGTAACTGAATTCCTCTCGCAGTGACACAGTACGTGGGCATGACGAGGGTCCAAATCACAGCCACAGATTCCCCAGCCAACAGCGCTCCCCTTGCTGGCAGATGTCTTTTCTACTTCTCTGTCTGGTGGAGCTGAAAAGCTCCCAGGAGGAGAGCGTGTTCCCGCACAGCCAGGGCGCTCGCTCCCTATGGTGATTTCCAGTTACTCAAAAGCAAAGTGAGAATCAAAGAGCATCCCTCCCTCCTCCTCCCCTCCGGTCTCAGGGCATTTTAGACCTGCAGGGCTCCTCCTGCTGCCCCGCGGCATGCAGCACCAACACTGACCTCCTGGTCCTGTGCCTGTGGTGGGGGCACAAACGGGTCTGCAGCAAGTACGTGGGAAAAAGAGACAGTCCTCTGCAGCAGACACAGCTTTCACACAGAAATTATGAAAACTTGGGGCTCCTAAGGGAGTATTTCCCATAGAACTGCTGATACTGCTGTTCCTCATCCCTGATCCTCAGGGGAAACCTGAGAAATACCTTCAAAGGATGAACCTGGAGATTAAAATTCGTAACTCTGCAGAGTACTGAAAATCATGAACTTACCGACTAGTTTTATGGCGTACTCTGATTTTCCTCTGACCCTGAGTGTGCACATCCACTGATGGTGTGCATACAATAAATACACTTTGCCCACCACAGCCATCTTGATAACATCTTCTGAACTATGCTTTTCTGTCAAAGTCTCATTTAGGTTCAGTAAAACTTAAAAAAAAAAAAAGATCCAAACTTGCAGAGCTTTAACTTTGCTCCTCCTGATTTCATTCTTAAGGATGGTAGACAGAAACATTTGCCAGCAGTTTCACACCACTTGATGGTCAAATAATAATAGCAAAAAAAACCTTATTCTGTCTATACGCTCTGACTTTATTATGCTATAATTCTTATGTTTGGAGTTTACTTTAAACTATAATATTCCTCAGTATCTGCATAGCACATCTGTGAGTATGCCGTATCTGCATGATTTTCAATAGCATAAAGAATACAGAGGAAACAGAAAATGTTTTTGAACTTCTGACACTAAGTTGTACTCAAAGGTTGCTAAAACTGCTTCAGGGAACTGTGTGGTTAATTGCTGAATGAACCAAGACTGAATTAATTCATCTTCATGTACTTGCCTTGAATTGTTAACTGTGATTTTAGGCAAGCATCTTCAGAAGCGCTACAGGAGCTCAGAATTTAAATCCTCTGGAGTTCTTTGGGGACTGAAGTTGTGGAGGAAAGCTGCAGGGCTTAGCCACAGCCTGTGAGAGGATGGCTGGGAGGTTGCTCGGGGTGGCGTGAGGTGCCCCAGGGACCACCAGGAACCTGCATGACCCAAAGGGGCTGCAGAAGAGCCCAGCCTCTTGCACTTCTCTGATCACACGCTTGCTTTCTGAAGAGAAAAAGAAAGTCAGGGTCACGGCATAGCAGGCAGCTTGCTGCTTGTTTGGGAAACGACAGAGATTTGACCAAAGTCCCCAGAAGTGGTAGCTGGAGATCTACTTCAGCCTCAGTAAGAACCCTGCTCCTCATCTTCCCAGCCCTTGGCAGCCCCCAGCCCCTGTTCTGGCCGGGGCACCTGCACTTACCCTGCCGGCCCCCGGCCTAGGCCTCAGTGGCTGCATCCTCCTTGGATGCCTTCACTAAATGAGGGAGAGTGCTCAGTTGTCTGAGGATTTCACCACTTACTGAAGATTTGGTTGAATTCATCTGCAAAAAGGAGTGAAGGACAGATGACACTGCAGCAAAACCTGTCTAATTTAGATCACCTGTGATCTGCTCTGCTCTGACAAAATACACCAACCACAACACCAATGTTTTAAACCCTTCCCAGGGAATAGCTGATGTCTGGGCTAGCACAGCATTACCTGGTGGGGTGTCCAGATGAGCAGGTAACCCTGGGGCCATAGGACAGCAAGCTTCTGGCACCAGGAGGTGCGAGGACTGTACTACAATCTTCAGGGTGGTGGAGAAAGGCGAGGAGCCATCTTGGGCCCACAAAGGTGTTCGTGGTTCTGACACAGTACCTGCAGGAGTTTGCTTTGAGCATTGCAAATATTCTGCATGGCGTTATTGCAAAAACTAAACCCAGATGTCTATTGCTGTGGATGGGGAACTCACTATTAGCAGGGACACTCATGCAACTTTCCGTTTCCTCTGTGCCACCTCTTGCTTTGCATTTCAGCTCTGTGCTCAGCAGCAGCTGGTGAGAGAGGCACGGTGACATCCTGCCCAGCCTCCTCACGAAGCCACCCAGCACCAGAGGTGATTCCCTGCCTCCTAAAGCACAGGGCTGCCACAGTCACAGAATGGTTGATGTAGAAGGGACTTCTGGAGGTCATCCAGCCCACCCAAACCCTGAGGAGTCCCTCCAGCATTGGAGCCTCCCCTCGCCTGCACAGTCCCTCGCTCCAGCTCTGCGTGTGCTTAAGGATGAAGCTGAACTTGTCAGATGTGATTACTTCTAACAAAGCAAAAAAAAAAAATCAGCAGTTTAAACAGGGTTCAAAATATCCCTAGGGCACTTTGGAAGGGAAAAGCACCTTAAATGTGATACAAACCCTTGGGCAAATGAGAAGAGTGCCCCCCCCCCCCTTCTTTTTTTTTTTAATTGGGTTGAGTCACGGTAACACTTAATAGGACAATTTTGTTTTGTTAACATCAGATTATATAACACAGTAAAACACATTCCCAATCCAACCCTGCTATGGACCAGATTATCTCGCACTGTGACACCTCCACTCCACCAGCAACCTCTGTGGCCATAAGGCACCCTTGGGAGCAACTGTCTCCTGCCCAGCAGAAGCAGGACATCACCTGCCTTACACCGTGGTGGCACCGCAGGCTCTGCAGAGCTTTGTACTGCTAGAGCTGGGGTCTGTGGGTGGGTTTGGGTGCCCACAGCTGCCTGTCCCATGGTGAAAATTCCCCCACATAATGCTGGGAGCTTGTAGGTGTCTCGTCAGCTGCTATTTCAGAGGAAAGAGATTGCAGCTGTGGTGAGAGGTGGAGAAAATACAGCTGAATAGAGAGTAGTGAAACAAGCCCTGTTTACTCTTCCCTGTGGAGATCAAGTGATGCTTTGTGCTATAATGCAGTCAGTAATTGTGTTTTCCTCTCCTTTGAGGTAAGGTGGTTGGTACGGTGAGGCTGTGTACGATGCTCTTGGAACTGAACTTTGCAGAAAGCAGTGCTCCAGCTACAGGCGCTCCTTAGGGCTGCCTTGCTGATGAGAACAGGGACTGGGTGTTACAAACCACACAGGACCCCTGGTCTCCAAAAGGGTCTCTTGGAGCCCCAGCTCCCTTAAACAGCACTCTTTCATGCTTGAATTCCTGTGAAAGATCATTATATTTCCACACAAGCTTCTTCACAAGCATAACAAAGGCTGTGGCCACCATTCCCTCCCCTCAGAGTGGAAATTTCCCCTGCAGCTAATCCCCCCCTATGCCCAAGTGAACCCTGGAGCTTTCTGATTCCACACAAACCACAGCTCCTGGATTTCCTGTGATATACCTGTTGAAAACCTCAGTCTTCTCATTTGGATAATATTTTAAACCCTGTATTTCTTAATTCCCCTGGGCTGCAGCCTGACTCCTGGCACAAGCGCCAGAGCAGATCAAACCTCCCTCTAACACCAGAATCTTGGACAGTGTTAATTTTCCTGTATAGCCACATCCCCATGCAAGCCCTGGCTCCTTCACGCCGCAGGGAACATCCCAGTGACAGACTGCTGCATGTCCCACAGGGACTCCCCTGTTCATCCACACCGGACAAATCCTCTGCCTGCTCAGAACAGCAGCAAGCCCATGGTGCTTCACCACCAATGGCATGGGTAAGAAGGATTTCTGCCTCAGGCACTCCATCCTCAGCTGCTCATGCTGATTTCTCATGCATGCTCAGCCCGGCTGGAGACATGAAACAGGGCGATGCATGTGCAGGACCTCTGGCTGTGGTTTAACCTTCCTGCTGTGTCAGCTGATAATCACTGTGCTGAGTTACATGTATTTCCCTTATGCTTATCCCTGCTTTATCTCAGAATTAAGTAAGACTCCGCTTTTCCTGTGGCATCCGGGAAATGTAGCACTATCTAGCTGTTGCTGTTTCTCACATGGCAGCAGGTCCCACACCAGTGTCTGTGTCTTTGAAGACAAGGGATTGCTGCACACCACTTGCACTTTATTACAGAGGTATGCCATTCAACTGGCTGCAATCCCTTCAGTGTATTATTCCTGAAATGTGGGATTAACTATTCTATAATAAAGAGGCAAAGAAATATAGAGACTCTAAAATGTCATAAATACTACTGTGAGGGTCAAATTTTCAGTCTCATGATTACTAAATTCTGTGCTAGCTATCAGTTATGGGTCTGAAAAAAATGCCATGGAAAAGGAAACAAAGGTGAGGCTGCATGAAAAATCACAGCTGCAGGGGTCATTAGGAAACTATGTCCTTAATATAGACCTACACAGAACATTGCTTCAAAGCCTGAGGGATTGTGAAACTAGAGCCAAATGTTTAGAATAAAAGGGAATGATAGCACAAAATAGCTCATTTGGAAGGGATCTTTGAAGATCATCTAGTCCAAAGATCATCTACTGCCTGAGGAAGCTCCTGCCTCTAGTCCATTTCCCTTATCCTATAAGTCACCATAGGAAAGACTGAAGTCCCTGAATCCCTCCCTCAGTACTCACAGATCATTACTGAACACTTCACATCGATTCTGAGGGCTAGTGGGGAAGATTTTGTATTCCCATACATCTCCATTGCCCCAGGCTCCTCAGCATGTTACTGCCTCCTCCCTTGCAGGTGCTGGGGAGAAGGAGGAGGAAGAAGAGGAGTGAGACTTTGCAGCCACATCCCATCACTAACCATCAGGTCCCCTCTCCACTAACAGGTTATGCCACGCTACATATTTTCATGGCTGATAAGGGTCAGTTAATTGTCAAGACATGGTGCCAAATCTCCCTGTGTATCCAGCACACACACTGACTACCACACCCCATGGCAATGGGTCACTGCTCTGCCCAGGTCCTGGCCAGGGAGCAACCTATAGCACAGAAAATCATTGGAGAGCTAATTAACATCTCAAAACCCCTTGTCATTTGGAGGACCCAAACAGTGACTGCCAGAACCCTTGGGACTGTCATGATCATGACTACAGGACCAAGGCTACATCCAGGGACCACTTGTGGCATGAGATGTGAGTTTCTTTGTTGCCACAGCAGTTATTAGTGGGTAAGCACCCATTCTACAAAATGCACCAGTGTAACTACTGGAAAAAAACAGTTTAAGCAGCCAGGCTGTTGTCATACAACAGGAAAGGTACACCTCAACATGATTAAAGTAATTAATTTGTCCCTATCAATATTTTGATATGCTTCTCTTACACAAACCCGATCATAGTTGCAATGACAACTGAAAGAGGGCATACTCAGCACCAAAAGTGCAGAGTTCAAGATCACATTTTATACCTTTACTCTACCCATGGTTTTGGGGTCAGACAAATCTCCAAGTATCATTTGACCCATCCTGAACCCAGCACTCCTCCTCTTTCAGGCAATGGTCATTTCTGTCACTGACTTCTGTTACTACCTGCTGTCCCCAGCTCTCTGTGCTGGTAGAGCAAAATCCACCACCTCCTCCAAGCCTTGCAATACATCTGTACATTCTGTAATGACACTTCTGTTACTTGTGTGCGTATGAATAATTTGGCCTTAAATAGAGCTGAACTTTCTGTAAGGTGAAGTATATGTAGCTTGTTAACTCTGGGCAGTTTAACACAAGAGATATGTGATTTGTTTTGTTGAGTAGCTTAGAGAAATGACAAGTGCATGTGGATTGGTGAACAGAAAGACTATCAGCATTGTGCAGGCTTGATGATAAGTGTTGCATTAACACTATTTATGGCATTGAGTAAGAACAAGGATTGTGAAGCTCGCAGTTTAGCGGGTTACAAATAATCAAGCAAATGTTATATTCAGACACTGAGATTACCCTGAGGGCGATGATCACTATGAGCTCTGCCTGTGACTCAACACAGCAACTACACAAAGCAGTTGGGGCCGAGAAGTGGGAGCAGAAAAAAGTTTTCTCCCAGGAAGAAAAAGAGAGGTGCGGGAGGGGGCGATGGGCAAAGGCATGTGCCATGGCTCTGGCATTAGGAGAGGCGCAGGACATCTGCCCACCTGGGATGTCACCTCTGAAGTGCTAGGACAGGAATATCTTAATACTGGACACACAGGCAAGTGCAGCGTGACTCCAACTCAAGAGATCTGGTAGATGTTTCATTTCCATGTCCTCCTTCTCTCCATGTCTACATCCCAACAGATCTGCACTGAGTTGTGTCAGTCTTCACCTAATATAGTAGCTGCCCTGGCCAGTCCCAGCATCCTTGGAGAAGAGCAGTTTCCTTCCCAGAACATGGCATAATTTGCACTTTGAACACTGTTGCACTTCGCTTGGAGGCAAACATCAGATCACGTGCCAGACCTGCAGAGGACACAGGGTGCTCAAGCCACTGCTTCCTCTCCTCTCCCAGATTTGAATTACCAGAATATCTGTCATTTTATTTTCAGTGCTGAGGTCACCTTAGAATATAAAATATATTTTTTGGATATACTGAAAGATCTTAGTACTTACACATGCCACATTCCAAAATTTGTTAGAACTGGGTCACTGTGAAGAATAAACTTCCTTTCTGACAAAGCCCCCCTTCAAAAAGTGATATCATGAGATACTTTTCCTACCCAAGGACAAGTACTTCTCAGCTGAAGTGACTGTCTCCTTGATTGATTCTCACTCATCCAGGGAAAGAGCTGTGATTCAACATGATCGTCTCCAACAGTGTTAGGTATTACAATAATGGGCCATTTCAGAAATACTGTGGAGTGTAACACAGTTCAACTAGTCAATATGAGTCAGATAAGAGATGCCAGCATACCCAGCATATTGATGTATTTATCCTCTCAGCTGCTCCTACCACTTAGCCCTTTTTCACATGCATGTAATTCCTCCACTTCTAGACAGAAGTACTGCAGTGTTTCGTGTCAATGCAAAAAACAAACATTGAAGGACTTTGAGATCACCTGGCATTCTTCCACCTCCTGAAGCCTAGAGACAGCTTAGACCGTGATAGGAATTTCACAGACCATCTTTTACCTCAGGTCTGCCAACATGTTTTTTCACTGCAGAGAGAAATCAAACTCAGCTTTCAAATTCTCATGATTTGATTTCATTTAATTTGTTTCCTGGGGCAACAAAAAATGACAAAAATTTTCCCTGAGTGACAGCTGTAGAATAGGTCATTGATGCAAAGACAGAAAAGCTTTGGTTTCTCCTAGTCAAGACATTCACAGCTTAACAGGACAGAGCTCTCCAGACCTACATCTTCTCCAACTGCCCTTTGCTTAACCACATGGACCTATTTGCTGCTACCACTCAATATCCACAGTCAGAGCTAGGGAAGATGCAGTTTTTTGCAGTGTTCTCAGTTTCCTGACATTTTTTAGCTCACAAAACACAACCTTATCTAACGCTCCAGGTGGTTCACTTGCCCTTCAGGTCCTCACAAGTTGTTCTAACCACAGGATTTTCCTGTCCATGTTTCTGTACAGTGCTTTTCTGGGTTCATGCAACAGATGTGAAAGTACAGTCATCCTAACACATGGAGCTTTAGGGGAGACTCCACCAGCAGAGATACTTGGTACCCATACTGTGACTGTTTGCTCTGCAATACACAAAGTCAACCAAGACCCAAGAGGACAGCTTGGAATTTAAAGCAGACAAACCACAAGAACATTTCCCTTAAATTTGTCCTACAAATACCTGTACTCTGAGCAACAGTTTCTCCTGTTTTCCTCTCAGCTGCCTTGTTGCAACATTTGCAATTTTACAGATATGTCCTTATGTAGCCAACCAGCTAACAGAAGCACAACTTTCCATTGATGGCTAATTTAAAGTCATAAGCACATGTCCTCAGCTGTTGCAAAATTATGCCACTAAGTGCAATAGACTTTGTTGTTTTATATCAGCTGAGAATCTACTTGCTAGGGCAAAATAAGTGGATGCAGCTGCAGTTCTCTTCCCTGGGAGTAGCCCCCCTCTTACATAACTGATTGCAGGTGGCTGGAATTTGGTATTTAAAAAGACTTTTTTATTTTTTAATGTATCTGGAGAAGTTCACTCATCTGCTCTGTTTGATGGTTGCCCAAGGGCATGTAGCCCAGCTATTAGGAAAGGACATGGATGAAAATGTTCTTGCTTAGAAAAAAAAGATTGCTAGATCATAAACAAAAAATCTTCTCTCATGCAGTATCATGTGGAAGAAGAAAGATAAAACTGAAAATGTGACCCCTTTTTTTCTTCAAATAATACAGTGCCATTCAACAGACTTAATTATCCCTAAAAACACATCTATTAATTGTTACCCTGTCAATCAAACCCGTTATTAGACATGCACATGACATCACATCACAGTCTAAGAAATCTTCCTGCCAGTCAAAAACCTTTATATAGATTAATCTGATTTAAGAGGCAAGTCCTGTCTTTGACCTTTTAACCAACTTCTCTGGGTGGAAATATGAGAGGAACTGAACTCTTTCTGCGTGGTGCCAGCCTGGGACTGTGGGCTCTGGGTCGTGGCCAAGAGTTTCCCTCCTGGCCACTCTCTGCTTTACACTGCAGCACAGCCTGCAACACTTGTAGTGGGAAGGGGCTCAGACTTGGACTGCTGAGTAAATTGGCGTGGACCTCCATTGCTATAGGAGAGCTTGGACCCACCTTCCTCTGGCCTGCATGCATGGGAGTGTTAATTCTCCAACTGCCTGGGATACCATGAAGCCATGCTTCACTGAGATACATGTACTGGGTTTTGAGATGACACAGTCCATATCAAGCACACTGCATAGACCCAGCACATTGCTGTGACTGTACACCCATGGGAGTGCCTGCTGCAGTAGGGGAGACCTGTGAGCCTTTGCCCCAGGAGGAAATAGCTGCTCTGCCAAGGGGAAAGTGCACGTCTCAAAAGAGTAGGCACTGTACTGACAGCACGGGGAGATTGCCAGCCTATGTATAGGGATGCCAAGGATGAGGAGTTATGCACCAGGATTTGAAAGGTAGTCCTATCCAGATTTCCCAGACCAAATAGGTGTGCATGGTATTCTCCTTTCCCACAACCCCAGGCCACTTTGTTTCTCACCTTTAAGAGCAGGAACTGTTGTTGTAGGATGATGATTATTCCACTGGGCTTGACACTGCCTACGGTGCTGTAGAGCAAAAGAAATGTTGCCTTCCAGTTGACATGGACAGTAAGTCAGAGCTTGGAGGGACTGCTCCCTTTCAAAGCACCGGTGGTGTCACATGCAGTGTTTTGAGATCAGCAGTTGGACACCAAATCTGAAGAGGTTATAAATTTATTTACCAATAGTGCATGAAGCTTTGTGCATCAAGTTGCACTGCCACTTCAAGTATCCTTTGAACTGAAATAAAAGCAAAAGGCAAAGGCTGAGGCTTTCAAGATAATGCCATTTATCTTCTCAAAATCTGCTTTTTAGATGTCAGGGAAAACAATTTCACAATAGCTAGAAAATATCTTGTCTGGCATCACTGGATTTTTATTGGTCTTTAATGTAACTTGAAAATATTAGGCCATATTGCAGTGTTCACTTTTCTATTGATTTTTCAGACAGTCTGGTAACACAAATGAAAAAATGCCCATAATTAGACGTCTTTCCTAAAGCTGAAAGACTTTGGAGGAACCCACACAACAAGCTTCCTCTTCATGTAAAACTTTAAAGTGGCTCCTGGATTTGTGAACTACAGGAAAACTTGAAGTCAGCAAGAAAAGTGTCAGTAAACAATGAGAAAAAAAATAGTAGCTTCATGTTTAAAGAAGATAGCTTTACTTTTAAGAGCAGCTAAATCAAAAAGTTCATGTCTACAGGACAAAACGTCTGTAGTGAGGTTGGTCACACAAACACCCTCCTGCATAGCCAGCGAGAGTGGCTACAATGCAGTTCTCCATCCTGAAGCTTGCTTACAGAAAAGAAGATTGCTGACAGCTTTTTTTCTCCTTCTTTTTTTTTTTTTTCTTCTCTCCCCCACCCCCCCTCTGGTTCTGAGGCAATTCAAAACTTTGATGTGATCTTCCCCAGAAAAAGGAAGATTTTAGGCATCTCTCCTGGCAGTGGTATCTGCAAATGCAGCAGTGGTTGTCATGGGCAGGAGAAGAATGACTGAGGAATGACCTCCTGGTGCAGTGGGTCAGCCCACAGTTAGCCCAGGGTTGGGATGGCAAGTGCCTTGCCCCAAGACCCCAGGTTGTGCCAGGGGTTTTTGTTTTCTAGAATTTGAATGTGCTTTGTAGCATTTTCTCCTCTGGTCTCTGGTTTTATGTATGGAATACTTTCTTCTTGGGTGATGATAGAGTTTAACAGTTGTTCTTGTAGTTAAAACAGCAACCAGGAAAACCTAACCAGCAAAGCCAAACAGTCATTTATGAAGTTTTATAAAACTTTTGTTGGAATAAAAATCATCTGAGTCATTCTCCTCTGGATCTTATGCAAGCAAGCCCCTTTTGCAGAGGAATGAGGGGGCACTCAGTCTGCAGTCAGTTCCGCTGATGAAATGGCTCCACAGACCCTCTTCAGCAGGGCAGCATCTCTCCCTGTCTGACCCCAGCTGTGACTTCCCACAGCTATGCTCAACACACAAACTGCTGAGTGTCTAGGGTCCCACCAAGGATAGGCAGGGGGGTTATGGACTAGCTGAAGCTTCTTTCCAGAAAGGTTTTTACTTGAAAGTTGTAATGGGCAAACAAGTCCTCACTGAGACAGCCTGAGTCCTTGTAGCTTTGGGGTGAAGGTTTAGACTGTGTTCCTCTCCCTTCCACCCAAGAAGGGGAAACTCTGGGAGACCAGAAACAGTCTGCAGGACCATGAAAGAAGTCTTGGACTTTCTGGCTGGTCCTGCTGCCACCCTTGTCCAAGAACTGCAATGATATTAAAGTGCATGACATCACAGGGGGCAAAAAGTTGTGCAATTGTTGCCAGTTTAATACTTTTTGCCATGCTGCTGTATCAGACCTTCTGTGAATACTATATGACTTCTGTTATGTTAAAGAGCCTCTACCACCACCCCAAACTTGCCTTTTTTTTTGACCTCTTACACAAACAGAAAATCTTCACTTAATTCAGACACCTTTTATTACAGTTTGAAGTTACCAACCAAAAAACAATAAACAATGAGAGCACTCCATGCAAGAAGAAAGCTGCAACATGCTGTCACTAAGGATTTGCAGGGGTTTGGAAGTATGTTTAAACAGGAATCTAGATATACACTTATTTCAGTCCAAGGATGGGTTAACACTGAAACATTTCTCTCTCCATGTCTGGCTGTGGGATCCCACTGCCCCTTTTACACCACATCCATGCAGCGAGTTGGATCAGCACATGAAGAAATTATTGTTCCGTCAGATGACTCATATGATGAAGCTGTACTCTGGGATCCCATCATGAAATCCTCCACAAGTGGTCCTCTAAAAGCCCTCCTCTTAAGGGTGCCAGAATAGTGAAAGCAGCAGGCATTTACATTTCCCCTGAAGACCCAGTTCTTCCATCAACCCTCAGAGCAGCTTGCTAAAACCTCTATGTATTTGAATAATTTATCATATGAATAAATTCATTTATGCCGAACAAAGAGGTGGACCACTGGGATGCAGTAATGCCAACACAACAAAATGGAAGCTGGGGAGATTGGGGGAAATGAACCCATAATCACGGCAAGCAATGCCATCTGCTCAGGCGACAGGAGGCAGCTGTGACCATAGCTGAAATACGAGAGTGCTGGGAGGTATGGAGCAGCAACTAAAAAGGGCGTTAGAATAAGCAGAGCTGATCAGAAAACAAACAGCTTTCTGTGACCTGCAGAAACATGTTCATTACAGAATGACTGAAAACTAAATTGCAAATTCTATGTCTCATTCCAAATTTTCCAATTCTGAAAGTATGTAAGCAACATTCATGTTCCTTTTACTTCCCGCTCCACTGACACTTATGAAATTGAAGTCTTAACTCCTGCCAAGTGCTCTGCCACCCCAAGCCCAGGACCTGGGAAACTGATGAATGTGTGTTACAGACACCTGCAGTGCAAAGGCTGAGAATACTAAAAGCCAGATCTCAAGTAGTGCAAGATGTCTTTGGTCCAGCTTACACCAGTTGTTGATCTGGTCTATAGCTGTCTTATTGCAGTAGCAGTTTGACTGATGATGGTTTGCATTCACTAAATGTTGATAAGCACTAGCTAACTAGACATACTTCATTGCATTTGTGGTGAAGAGATTGATTGTATTGAGCATTTTTAAAATCCTTCTTCCTTTAGTTGTTCTTCAAAGAAATCATTACATGCCACAGTCAGAGCTGCAACCAGAGTCATAAATTCATTAAAATCCACTTCATTGTCTTTATTGGAGTCCAGATCCTTCATAATCTTATCGACCAGAAGGGGATCATTTTGGCCCTAAGAGAAAAAAAGTGTTTTAGCAGGGCAGATCTTGAATGGATAATTACAACACACCTGACGGTGCAGCCCACCGGTATGACACAAGCCCATATGCTATTAAATAAAAGTGTGAGTGAAATATGCACCCAAATACTAATATACCATGAGTCATAACATTAAAAACGTAGGTCTGGAGTCCCAAAGGTACGCAGCTACAGAAACTGTAACAGTGCAACTCTTAGAAGGAATACAAGTACTAAATGGGCACTGAAATGAATCAAACAGGTTTTAGGAGCTGCTGAGCGCAAGTCTGATCTGTAATGTGCAATAAATAAATAAATAAAAATTGAAATTTCTCTGCATCATCCCTAACAAATAGTACTTTGCTCTTCAAGAGACTGTTTATAAGTGGTCATATTATACCTCCATTCATCACATTCAGAATATCTCTACTTAACAAACAACACATCCTATTCAGTGGGATTAAGGACAGTCAATCTCATGAAAATAAATCAATAACCAAGATTAAAAGAAAATCCAATTCAAGGAAATGGATACAATGTATAAAAAAATCCTACTGATGGTGATAGGGTCCACAAAAATCCTTACAATTTAGAGGATACAGAAAAACTATTATGGATCAGGTCATTATTCCATCAAGTGTCAATGCTGTGTAATGAAGAACACAGCAAACATGTAAAGAGATATTCATATCAAAATACTTATCCCTGAATGGTTATCTTAGTAACACTGTGGGACACATAAGCAGCTCTAGTATGTCTGTGGTTTCCCATAAACCTGAGTAACAGCTGGGTATGATTTAGTTAGGCCTCCAAGAACATAATGGACCTTGGATCTCACCTATTGCATGACCATAGTGTCATAGTTTTGGCTGGGACAGAGTTAATTTTCTTCATAGAGACCCACACAATGCTGTAGTTTGGATTTTTGATGAAGAGAGTGTTGAAAACACACCAATGTTTTAGATGTTGCAGTGCGGTGCTCACACTGAGACAAGGATGTTTCAGCTCCTCATGCTGCCCTGCCATTGAGGAGGCTGGGGGTGCACAAGGAGCTGGGAGGGGACACAGCCAGGACAGCTGGCCCAAGGGGGCCAGATGGGTGTCCCATACCACATGATATGCAAACTACTTTGTTGTTTCCTGAGAGCTGGTTGCTGAATTTGAATCTTTGAATGAGTTATTTCTGCTCTATTACTAAAACAAACAAACAAACAAATGAATAAAGCCTGATACAGCATCAATTTTGTTACTAGTTTTGGCTGCTGCTGGCCCTTCTGTCCAAAAGCACAGCAAGCAAGGCAAAAAGTGCCTGTCTTATGGCACATAGCAGAGAACTGGGAGCCCAGATCACCCCCTGAAAACACACTTTTCAAATGCGAAATTTGATCTCATCTCCTTCTCTCCAGCTCTGCAAAGACAGTTGTCATCTGAGAGGCTATGGCAGGATGTTTGCTGTGTAAGGAGATGCTATTCCTGAACACTTTGATAGCTGCTTATCTCACCGGTGAAACAGAAACTCAAGAGACTCAGGAGCTGCATCTTACTGAAAGGAAGTCAGTGAGCTCACTGGTGAGGAGTTCCTTGAGTTCTGCTTTACTGAGCTTGTATCTGTCTCCTTCTTTGCCAGAGTAGTGATGAAAAATCCTGATCAAGGTGTTCATAGCATCCTCCAGTGGTGTGGACATAGCAGCAAGCAGGAGAGCTGTGGGACAAAGACCCAGAATCAGTGGCATGGCAGAGGAGTCAAAGTCTTTCCTTGGGGAAGGGATGGAGAGCTAGCTGGAGACGGAAATTGTTACCAGCACTGAGAAAATGGGCTTTCAGCTGACCCATCCTGTCAAATGTGTGTGAACAAGTCTAGACTGTTATAAAATAAAACATTGTCCTGAATTCATTAACATATACTTCTAAATGTAAAAAGAAAGGAAAACCTTCACTTGAGAAAGTGTTCTACCACGCATCCATTTGATATAAAAGGAAACCTCTTGCACCCATAGCTGAGAACATAAGCAGAATGAAGGTACACTGTTCATCCAAAAGTTTCCTCAGGAAAATGGGATCAATGGGAAACCACAGCCAAAGAACATTTATACAGAAGGCTCCTAACATACCTGATTCTAAGGTGATGAGACACCAATCATAAAGAGACGCAAGGGTAGGAGCAATGGCTTTCACTTTATTTGGAATTGCTTGTTTGGGATGATTTTTTCTCCCTGTAAATTACCTGGAATAAACAACTATGAGCTAGGCACACCAGAGAGTTTGCTTCATCAAGCATGCAGTAAGAAAATAGAAAGGGAAGCACCACTAAAACTTAAAAAAGATGGAAATGCAATTCATTATTAAGTATCTGACTCAAAGAATAACTAGAATTAGAAATCAGGTGAAAGGAAACACGTTGTTTTGATTAAGCCCCAGGAGAAAGCTTAAAACAAACAAACAAACAAACGAAAAAAACACAAAAACAAACAAACAACAACAACAACAAAAAACAGAACCAAATTCAAGGTAAGACTGGAGTTATAAAGAAACAGTATTACTGCTTACCTGCTTTACAGGCTAACTGAAGTATTTGCAAGAAAACACTCAGATCAGAAGGTGATAGTCACCTTCTGTTCAAAACTCATGCACAGACACTTGTTTATCAGGCTGAGAGGGTGGATTAGAGATGGTCGTATAATTGTCACAAGGATGACAGGGCTTCTGTTTCCCTCTGTATTTACCTACCGTGTTCAACAAAAGCCGCTTGCTCTAAATAGGTCACTAAAATATTTACTAGGCAGCACAGAGGGCTGTGTGTGGAACATAAAATATATTTTTTATAATTTGACATTTTACAAAAATGCACATCTGGGATTCTGAAAGTCAAAATTAGAAAATGCTAACAATAAAAGTCAGTATAAAATAACTTTTTCCCATTTTCAAAAAAAAAAATAATATATATATATATTTCTAATCTCTCTGCACTTCTACAGCAGTGGGCCTAAATGCTGAGGTACTGGCAGCCCATCCTCAAGGATATCTGAGCATCCAAAAGTGGGCTTGTAGATGAGTTTGCAACAAATCCCTTGAGACATTTATTTTTACTGTCAGACGTCTCAATAAGCCTAAAATGTTGGCTCTTGATGAATGAAGTTCTTGCCATACTACACATGTCCTCCAGACAAAACCAGTTTCAGACACAGGTGTATCTGGAATTGCTCAGACTGGTAGACTTGGTTTAATTTTTGTCAACTCAGTTGAAATGAACTGAAGAGGCAAACGTGCTCTGAGGACAGCATCCTGCTTTCAGACTGTGGATCCTCCACATGCTCATCTCGTACCAAGCAGGAGATGCTTTTGCAGTTCTCTGCCCTCTGAACAACTGATGCAAAATTCCCTTCAGCTTGGCTGAACAGGTTACCACATACACATCATCTCCATACTTCTATTTCTGAGCTGGTTCCCTGTGGAATAAAAAGTGCAGTTCAACATCTCTTTTACTAAGCAATATTCCCCCAAGAGGTCTTCACTTGTCCCAGCCCCAGAGACATGCCAGCCCTGCTGGGGAACACAATAAGCAGCAATTTCATCATGGTAGAGCCTACTTACCACTCAAAGCACCAAAAACCCACAGTTTTCATGACAGCCATATGAAATGGAAAGCTTCTTGCTTTTGTTTGCTTTGCCTCCATGAAGTTCTCCACCTGCTGCACACGTGTGTCCAGCTTACACAAATGGACAGATAAACAGCAACAGGTACACAGGTGTGGCTGCTTCTCACTTTTGTCCCAGCCTGGAGGACAGAGAATGGAGGTAGGCAATGTTGTTTGTTTCCAAAAGCCTCTAGGCACCTATAATTTTAAGTTCCACAGTAGAACTCAGACCACACCTCTATCTGCCTCCTTTGCCTCACGATGTGACACTTCTCTCATCCACACCATTGTGAAAAACCTCCACAACCAGAGGGGTCTCATCAGTGTCTGATGGGCAAGAGTTTTCTCTGGCAGAAAGCGGCACTAAACAGAAATGCTGGATCCCACTGTTATTGGAGGTGGCTATATGTAAAGCATTGTTACTGAAGCAATAGGCAGGCTCCTTAGGCTAGAGGTCTCTGCAGACATTACAGAAATGCAGGGTGTGCTCCTTCACCTCCCATCACTGCGGTTGTGAGTACTCACTGGGTTAGGAGGAGACAATGCTCAGTTTAATTTCAGAAAAGGTCCTGGTGGAAACCAGCCTGGAAATTTGACCTACGACAAGAGGGACCTACTCCCTCCTGGAGCCAGGTGAGCGCTCGGGAGGAGAGGTGCCCTCCATTCATCTTCTGTATGCTGGGATGGAGGTGCATGATATCAGCTGCAGCGCAACTCTCTCAGTTATATCCCTGACATATGTTGTGCCATTGCAGATGCTAAGTAAAAGCATATGGAGAGAGACTGTCTGCTGTGCAGCTACAGCTGTGTAGGGCTGTGATTCACTAATGCCCACAACTATTGCCCAGAAACATTACCCAATTAAAACTTAAAGCTTCTTTTTTTTGTTTGTCATTTATTCAACAACATCTTCACCCACAGCCAGAAAAAATACAAAAAAACACAGTTGAGTCAGTTCATTGGTATAAAATCCTCCTATTTGTGCATGTATTACATCTATTGTCTGGTTTATGAATAACATTGCAAAGTAATTACCCATGCAAGGTCTACAAGAGACCATGCAAGGTCTACTTTTGGGCAGCAAGTATAAACTTTCAGAACTGCTATCTTCACCAGGACAGAATAAAGAAGTTTTTTTTTTTCTTTTTCTTTTTTTCCATTGTCACCAGAACATCATCTCAGTAATTTATACAGTGATATAATCTGTGTATTCTCTCTCAATAGCTCCTTTCACTCCAACTAATTAGGTAAGAACTTTCTATTCCATGATGAGCGTTACACAGGGAGCAGCTGCACTGAGCTTTTTTATTTAGATGTCCGTTCAGTTTGCTCTGTCCATACCTGCCCTTTCTGGACAGGGAAATTCTGCTGGTGGCTCCAGTGACAGCAGAGATCTTCTAACTCCACTGATATCAGCTCCCAGAAGCTACTACAAGGTTCATGATTGTCAGCCCACTGCTTCGAAACCTCCATTCAAAACTCTGACACAATCTTTTTTTATATGTTATCTGGAAGCACTGAAGATAACTAAGGATAATGTGACCTGAGAGCACTCCTGTGTCAGAGCAATACATAACTATCTATCAACAGCCACCATTTCCCCTCTGATGCTCCCTTGCATTCTGGTGTCTGCCATGGTAAGCACAGAAGCAACACCGGAGCAGGCACATGGCTGACAGATGGAGCAGAACAACAGCATGATTGGAGACACAGAGAAGGTTGGTGCCTTCCCCATTCATGACTGAATTAGCCTGTTACAACTAGCCAAGTAATGGAAGCGTTGGTGAGAAGGCACCTTGGAGGTGTCTAATCCCACCTTTCGCTCAAAGTGGAATGATCAGAGAACTAGAGAATCACAAAACAGTTAGGGTTGGAAGGGATGTCTGGGAATGATCTGGTCCTGACCTAGAGCACGCTGCACAGGATCATGACTGGGCGAGTTCTGAGTATCTCCAGAGAAGGAGACTCCATGACCTCTCTGGGCAGC
Organism: Anser brachyrhynchus; assembly: GCF_964034855.1. Taxonomy (NCBI): domain Eukaryota; kingdom Metazoa; phylum Chordata; class Aves; order Anseriformes; family Anatidae; genus Anser; species Anser brachyrhynchus. The sequence continues at coordinate 20,982,448 of NC_137697.1, forward strand.
CTGTTCCAGTGCTCTGTCACCCTTACAGTAAAGAAGTTAAAGTAAGAAGTTAACTTACTTACAGTAAGAAGTTAAAGCAAGGCCTCACAAGGGCTGAGTAGAGGGGGAGGATCACCTCCCTTGACCTGCTGGGAATGCTCTTCCTAAAGCACCCCAGGACAGCATTGGCCTTCTCGGCCACAAGGGCACATTGCTGGCTCGTGGTTGACTTGTTTTTCACCAGGACGCCCAAGTCCCTCTCTGCAGAGCTGCTCTCCAGTGGGTCAGCCCCCAGCCTGTACTGGTGCCTGGGGTTATTCTCCCCTAGGTGCAGGACCCTGCACCTGCCCTTGTTGAACTTCATGAGGTTCCTCTCGGCCCAGCTCTCTGGCCTGTCCAGGTCTCTCTGAATGGCAGCACAGCCCTCTGGTGTACCACACCTCACAGTTTTGTGTCATCATCAAACATGCCGAGGGTTCACTCTGTCCCTTCATTCAGGCCACTGATGAGTAAGTTGAACAGGTCTGGACCCAGTACTGACCTCCCTAGGGACACTGCTAGCTACCAGCCTCCAACCAGACTGCATCGCTGATCACAGCCCTCTGAGCTCTGCCATTCAGGTGGTTCTCAATCCACCTCACTGTCCACTCCCCTAACACACAATTCCTGAGCTTACCTATGAAGATGTTGTGGGAGACAGTGTCAAAAGCCTTGCTGAAGTCAAGGCAGACAACAGCCACTGCTCTCCCCTCATCTACCCAGCCAATCATTCCATCATGGAAGGCTCTCAGATTGGTTAAGAATGATTTCCCCTCGGGGAATGCATGCTGACTACTCCTGATCACCTTCTTTTCCTCCACATCATTAGAGAAGACCTCCAGGATGAGCTGTTCCATCACCTGTCCAGGGATGGAGGCGAGGCTGACTGGCCTGTAGTTTCCTGAGTCCTCCTTCTTGTCCTTTTTGAAGGCTGGCATGACACTGGCATGACATTCCAGACCTCAGGCACCTCCCCTGTTCTCCACAACCTTTCGAAGATGTTGGATGGTGGCGTACCGATAACATTGGCCAGCTCCCTCAGCACTTGTGAGTGCGTCCTATCCGGGCCCAGGGATTTGTGGCTATGATATTTGCCTAAATGATCTCTAACCCGATCCTCCCCAGCCAAGAGAAAGTCTGCCTTTCTCCACACTTTCTCTTGTGTCCAAAGGGTCTAGGATTCCTTGGGGCTGGCCTTCACAGTAAAAGCTGAAGCAGAGAAGGCATCTGGTAACTCTGCCTTCTCTGTATCCTATGTCACAAGGGCACCCTTCCATTCAGCAACAGGCCCACATTTTCCCTAGTTTTCTTCTTGTTACCAATGTATGGTCACAGCCAAAGAGTATGTTCCCCAGCGATGCAGCACATCTTTGAACCGTAAAACTACTTACACTGACAAATTACATTTTATTACTATTTAATAGAGAACACAAGTGAAATAGTAAATAGTACTTGATATGTTATTTTATTGATCAAATTATTTTATTTTCTATCTTTTTATGGCTTATTATTTTTTATTTTTATTTTCTATTTTAATTTATTCATTGTGTTCATCTCTCCAGAAATACTTATTGCTCTCCAGCCAGCCAGCCTGAGAATGTGCTCCCCAGCACGAATGTGCTTATAAGGTTCACACGGCACACCTCTCAAGACTGTCCAGATCTCACTGGATGGCATCCCTCCAGTATGTCAACTACACCACACCGCTTGGTGTCATCAGCAAACTTGTTGAGGGTGCACTCAATAATAGCTACCTGCCAAAACCACCCAGTAAAAAAAACCAGAAGATTAACCAATGATGTCACTTCAAGTAGGATTTTATTAGTAGAATTATGATTCCAGTTCTAATTTAGAAAACATACTCCCACTAATTGTATTGTTACATTTATTTCATGTTTTAAAAAATCCCAAGTAAAGCAGCAGAACTTGCCCCAAAACTATCAAAATCATTCCCCTGCCAGCAAACCACCATATTTTTAACTGTGAAACATCTTTCAAGGAGAAATCCAATTTTAATACTATTTAATAATGAACATGAACAAAATAGTAAATAGTACTTGATTTATTATTTTATGGACATAATGTTTTTATTGCTTTCTCTGCTAATATTTTTACTTTTTTTTATTTTATACTCTATGTAATATTTATTTATTTACAGCATTCATCTCTATGAAAACATTTATAGCTCCCGAGACAGCGAGACAATGTGCTCCCCAGCCAGCACATCTTTAAATGATGAACCTACTTACACTGACAAATTCAATTTTATTCCTATTTAATAAAGAAAACAGACAAAAAATACTAAAGAGTAATTGATTTATTATTGATTATATTGATCAAATGTTTTAATTTCTTTTTTTTTTTTTTTACTTGTTATAATTCTCTATGCATTTTACATTATTTTTAGTTACTTATACTTTGATTTTGCTCGAAATACTTACTGATCCCCAGCCAGACAGCCAGGGAGTATGATGACGAGCCACCAGACAGAGAATGTGACCATAGGCCAACTCCCCCATTCCTATTGTCCAGCATGACACCGTGTGGTATGGGACACCCGTCTGGCCCCCTTGGGCCAGCTGTCCTGGCTGTGTCCCCTCCCAGCTCCTTGTGCACCCCAAGCCTCCTCACTGGCAGGGCAGCATGAGAAGCTGAGAAGGCCTTGACTTAGCGTAAGCACAGCTCAGCAACAACTGAAACATCAGTCAGTTAGCAGCATTATTCTCATCCTAAACAGAACCCTGTACGAGCTACTAGAAAGAAACTTAACTCTGCTGCCAAAGGGTCAAGAAAAACACATTAGCAGTATCAATTGTGGCACACCACTTGGCTGTCTTTGGCTCCAGTTGGTGTAGAAGTTCTAGCAGTTCTGGCATGGCAGCCTCAGTGGTGGCGTGCCTTCATTTTCCCTAGTTTTCCTCATTACCAATGTATTTGAAGAATCTCTTCTTGTCTCCCTTGACGTCCCTTGCTAGATTTAATTCCAAATAGGCCTTGGCCGTCCTCATCGCATTGCAGCATACTCTGAGAGCATTCCTACATTTCTCCCAAGTGGCCTGTCCCTTCTTCCACTTTCTGTATCCTTCCTTTTCCTGTTTGAGTTAGGCCAGGAGCTCCTTGCTCATCCTTGCAGGTCTCCTGCCCCCCTTGCTTGACTTCTCCCTCATAGGGGTGGACTGTTGTTGGGCTTGGAGGAAGCGATGCTTGAATATTAGCCAGCTGTCTTGGACACCCCTTCCTGCTAGGGCCCTAACCCATGGGATTCCTCCAAGCAGGTCCCTGGAGAGACCAAAATCTGCGCTCCTGAAGTCCAGGATTGCAATCCTACTCATTGCCGTGCTTCCTCCACACAAGGCTCCTGAACTCCACCATCTCATGATCACTGCAGCCAAGACTGCTGCCAGCCTTTACATCTCCAACCAATCCTTATCTGTTAGTGCAAGGTCCAGCAGCACACCACTCTTCATTGGCTCCTCCATTGCCTGTGTGATAGAGATGTCATCCGTGCTGTGCAGAAGCCTCCTGGACTGTTTGTGCCTAGCTGTGAAAAACAAGCATGCAATGTAGCAGACGAGCACAAAGTGGAGATCACAGCTTCAGTGCGAGCTAGCTGCGAGATGATTCCCACAAACCTCATCCTCTCCATCTACATCCCTCCTCTCCTTCCCCCACCATGGGCACCCCTTATATATGGAGGAGCAGTCCCACCCACAATTGTGAATGAGACAATGGCAAAATGACTCACAATCCCTCTGCGGCCAATCCAGCTGACAAGTGATGTGCCACAGGAGCTCCGAAGAACCCAGTGCCCTGGGCCCGCCTGGTTCCCAATGGCGCCCAAGCCACGCAGAGCAGCCGGAGCACACGGCCAAACCCTGCCACAGAAGCCGCCTACGCACACCCGGCCCCTCACAGCTCTCCCCGACCTCACTGGGTCAGATGGCGCCGATGGCACTGTGGCCTGTCAGGGGGCTGGCAGTGCAAGGTGTGCCTGGAAGGTCCTGCAGTGGCTACATGTGAACTCCAGCAAAAGCCCAGTCCCTCAGCCACCCCTCAGGGCATCGCCTCATGCGGCCTCTGTCTCATGGCTGGCATTTGGGCACAAGATGGGGGTGGGCAGGAGCAGCCGTGCTGAAGGGACCTGAAACCCCAATGAGGCTTCCGCATTGCTTGCTGCCTAAATTGGAAAGTCTTCCTGACTTAGTGTAAAGAAACCCTTTGCAAACCCAGAGTACAAAACACCTCACCCTTTCAGATGAGCACATAAAGCTGGCTTTCCCGGAAGAACAGGGACGCTTGGGAAGCTGGGAAATGTCATCACTCAAATCTAGAGCCACAATTACTCCTTCCTTCACCGGTGCTGCACACCTTTGTCTGCTGCATGAGCACCGCTGTAGCTCAATGCCAGCTACCCGCACATGTTTCTGTCCAATGCAAAGCCGTCCTGTTCGTGTAGCAGGTGCCATAAGCTGTCACCATACACACATTGTGACTACCTCTTGCCACAGGTCTTCTCCATGCTGATGCCTTTCAGGTCCAGCTTGATTCAACAGAATTAGCGTGCACTACTAAGGTGTCTTAAGAACCCCAGAGGTATTTTTTTGCCTGGCACAGAATTCAGCCCTCTTCTGTCTACTTTGTGCCATAACAGATGGTTATTTAGGACTAATCAGAAATAACGCACCTCCACTTGTTTTCTGACCCAAAGCTAGACTACTGAGAAGCCAGCCCCATATGCACCATTTTACAGAAAAAAACAAACCATGGTAGTGTCTCTCACCCTCTCTGTGCTCAAGTAACACCCCCTCTGACTGCGAGAAAGTCAGAGGTCACTATAAAAACAAGAGAGCTTGTTTAGCTATGCTTACAAAATTTTTCAGCCTATATCTACAGCAGAAAAAAGTCCTATATCTCTTCTCAGAACAGTTTTTCTGTCAGTCCTTTTAAACAGTTGTTATTTTTGAACCTTCTTGTGATCTTCACCATCATGAGCTGCACAAAGGAGGATACTCATTTATAGCTAAGCCTTTCTTTTAAAGCATTTGTGGTGGTTTTACCTTCCCAGGCAGCTGAACTCCACCACAACTGCTCTCTCACTCCCCCTCCTCAGAAGAGGAGGGAAAGAAAAAGAGGAAAGAAACAACTCATGGGATGAGATAAGGATAATTTAATTAAAGGAAAAATAGTTATGAAGGGAAAATTATTATTAATTAATTTAACTAAAGGGAAAAGGGAAAGGGGAAAAGGGAAATAAAAAAAAGCAAGGTTCGCGTGGAAGAACAGAGGAAAGAAATTACTCTCTGCTTCCCACCAGTGAGCGATGCTTGACCACGTCCTTGAAGCAGGGCCTCAACGCACATAGCCGCTCATCCCACCCCTCCTCTCTTCTTCCTTTTTCCACCTTTTATTGCTGAGTGTGTGTGGTGGTTTTACCGTGCTAGGCAGCTGAACACCACAACCACTCTCTCCCTCCCCCTCCTTAGATGAGGAGGGGAAGAAGTAAAGGAAAGAACAACTTACGGGTTGAGATAAGGATGATTTAATTAAAGGAAAAAAAATAATTAAGGAAAGATTATTATTAATTAAAAAAATTAACTAAACAATTTAACTAAACAATTAACAATTTAACTAAAGGGGAAAAAGGAAAGGGGAAAAGGGAGGGGGAAAGGGAAAACTAAGCGAAACAAGCAAAGGCTATGTGGAAGTGCAGAGGAAAGAAATTACTCTCTACTTCCCACAAATGAGCGATGCTTGACCACGCCCTTGAAGCAGGGCCTCAACGCATGTAGCCGGTGTTCGGGAGGAGGACAGACGTTTTCACGAGAGCCCACCCTTCCCCTCTTCCTCCTTTTTCCACCTTATATTGCTGAGTGTGACATCATATTGTATGGAATATCCCTTTGGTTGGTTTAGGTCAGCTGCCCTGGTGATGTTTCTTTTCTCACATCTTTGCCCACCCCTAGGGGAATTAAGGAGAGTCCTGATGCTGTGCCAGCACTGCTCAGCAGCAGACACAACACTGGTGTGATACCATTGCTGTTTTAGCTACGAGTGCAGAGCACAGCACTGTATGGGCTGCTACAGGGAAAGTTAACATCCCAGCCTGACCCAGTACAGTGTGGCATCATGTGTTATGGAATATCCCTTTGGTTGGTTTAGGTCAGCTGCCCTGGTGATGTTCCTTCCTCCCCTCTTACCCAGCCACAGCCTGCTGGCTCTGTGGGGTTAGAGGGAGTCCTGGTGCTGTGCTAGTATTGCTCAGCGATAGACACAACATGGGTGTGATACCACTGCTCTTCTAGCTACAAGTGCAGAGCACAGCAATGTAAGGGCTGTTGCAGGGAAAGTTAACTCCATCCCAGCCACTTCAGCATTGGAGTTTACGAATGACATTCTCAGTCTACATGAGGTTAAAAAGGAAATTATGAGGAATCTCCTAGGATTTCTTACCACTCATATAGTGTTATTCAAGAAAGTAAATCTTCACAAGCATCTTCCTGTCCAAAAAAATATGAAAGTGCACCTTCTGCTTCTGTCAGAATGTATAAGGCATAAAATATGTATTTGTCAGAAGCAGAAAGGCAGATTTGCCACATGACATGGTGCTAATATTCTATAGGTCTAAATTCTGCCATCTTTGCTCAAGCATTAGTAGATATTAGCCTTACTGAATGAGTAGTCCATATGATTTCACTAGAGTCTACTGAAAGGGATAGAGGTTGTTCCTTGCCCTGTAAATCTGAGAAAGGACACAACGAGCTATGAGTGATTCCTTCCCTTTTAGTTGGAGTAAGGTAGATATACACCCTGTTGAAAAGCATGTTGGCTCTATGGAGCTGCTACTCCCCTCCTCCGTTGAGATGGAGAGCTCAGGAAAAAAATTGTAATGTTATTTTCTTGTTCTTTGAAAGCTGAGCAAAGCTCTGCCCTTTGTGGGAGCGATCAGCTCTTGATATAAATCATAAAATCATAGAATCGTTAAGGTTGAAAGAGACCTCCAAGATCATCTGGTCCAACCATCACCCTACTAAAAATATCACCCCACTAAACCACATCCCTAAGCGCCAGGTCCAACCTTTCCTTGAACATCCCCAGGGACGCTGATGCCACCATCTCCCTGGGCAACCCTTTCCAATGCCTGACTACTCTTTCTGAGGAGAAATATCTCCTAATTTCTAACTTAAGCCTAACCTGGTTCAGCTTGAGGCCATTCCTACTTGTTGTGTCACTAGTTATCTGCAAGAAGAGGCCAACTCCCAGCTCCCCACACCTTCCCGTCAGGTAGTTGTAGAAAGCAGTAAGGTCTCCCCTGAGCCTCCTCTTCTCCAGACTAAACAGCCCCACTTCCCTCAACCACACCCCATAGGACTTGTGTTCCAGGCCCTTCACCAGCTTCATAGCCCTTCTCTGGGCATGCTCCAGGGCCTTGACGTCCTTCTTGTAGTGAGGGGCCCAAAACTGAACACAGTACCTGAAGTTCCCCGGGTCCTCCTTATGACCCTTCTTATAGATGGGCAGCACATTAGCAAGTCTCCAGTCATCCAGAACCTCTCTGGATGACCATGACTGCTGATAGATGATGGAAAGTGGCCCAGGAATCACATCTGTTAACTCCCTCAGCACCCTTGGGTAGATCCCATCTGGCTCCATGGACTTGTGACAGTCCAGGTGGAGCAGCAGGTCTCTAGATATTAAGAAGGCATTAAGAACTTCAGCCTTTTCCATATCCTCAGTAGTCATGTTCCCTCCTGCTTCCAGTAAAGAATGGAGATTCTCTTTGGCCCTCCTCTTACTGTTAATATATTTATAAAAACATTTTTTGTTATCCTTAATAATAGCGGCCAGGTTCAGCTCATGTTGGCTTTGGCCTTCCTGATTTTTTCTCTGCATATGCAGGCAACCTCCTTGTACTCTCCTTGTGACTTGCCTGTCCCTTTTTCCAACAGACATAAATTCTGTTTTTCTCCCAAATACAAAGCAAATGTTCCCTGTTTAGCTATATTGGTCTTCTTTCCCTCCAGCTCATCTTATGGCACACAGGGACAGCCTGCTCCTGCACCTTTAAGACTTCCTTTCTGAGGAACATCCAGCCTTCCTGGACCCCTTTGCCCTTCAGGACTGACTCCAAAGGGACCCTCCTAACCAGTGTCCTGAACAATTCAAAGTCTGCCCTCTGGAAGCCCAAGGTAGCAGTTTTATTGACAGCCCTCCTGACTTCACCAAGAATAGAGAGCTCTACCATATTGTGGTCACTCTGCCCAAGACAGCTCCCTACCACATCTCCCACCATTCCTTCTCTGTTTGTGAACAGAAGTTCTAGTGGGGCACCCCCTCTGGTAGGCTCACTAACGAGTTGAGTCAGGAGGCTGTCTTCCATGCACCCAGGAACCTCCCAGATTGCTTCCTTGGGGCTGTATTGTATTTCCAGCATATGTCTGGGAAATTAAAGTCACCCATGAGGACAAGTGCTGGCAATTGAGTGACTTCTGCCAGCTGCTTATTGAATGCCTTATCCATCTCTTCATCCTGGTTTGGCAGTCTATAACAGACCCCCACCAGGATGTCCATCTTGTTGGCCACCCCCCTGATCCTTACCCATAGGGACTCTACCTTATCATTCCCAGCCCCAAGCTCAACAGCATCAAAACACTCTCTAATATAGAAAGACACACCACTGCCCCTCCTTAGATTCCTGTCCCTTCTGAAGAGCTTGTAGCCATTCATTACAGCACTGCAGTCATGGGAGTGGTCCCACCACATTTCAGTGATGGCGACTAGGTCATAGTTTGCCTGCCACACAATGGCTTCCAGCTCCTCCTGTTTGTTGCCCACGTTGCATGCATTGGCATAGATGCACTTGAATCGCACAATCGCCCTCACCCTCAACCCTGTGACTGCTCCCCCAGGCTCATCTCTATCAAGTCTAATTTTCCCCCCCAACGCCCTTCATTTCCAGTTTAAGACCTCTCAATAAGCCCAGCCAGTTCCTGGGCTAGAGTCCATTTCCCCCTCTGAGACAGGTGGGAACCATCGGCAGCCATCAGGCCAAGTGCCAAGTAAACCTCCCCATGATCAAATAATGCTAAATTCCTGTGATGGCATCAGCCTCTCAGCCATGTATTAATCAGCTGGGCCTTCCAGGTCTGCTCAATATTCCTCCCTACCACTGAAGGGATAGAGGAAAACACCACCTGCACACTCACTCCATCCAGTAACCGCCCCAATCCTCTGAAGTCCCTTTTGATAGCCTTTAGGCTTCTCTCTGATATTTCGTCACTGCCAGCCTGAGTTATCACTAATGGCTAATAATCAGAGGGGTGAACAAGGTCAGGAAGCTTCCTGGTAATGTCCCTGACCTGGGCCCCAGGTAGCCAGCAGACTTCCCTACGGGTAGGGTCTGGCCAACATATGGGGCCCTCTGTTCCCCTCAGAAGGAAGTTGCCTAAGACCATTATCCTTCTTCCCTTCTTGGTGGAGGAAGTCTTGAGGCATGGAGTCGACTTCCTTGCCCTAGACAGCCTCCTGGGTGGACTTTGCCCCACATCCTCACTATGCTGTCCCTCGACCCCCAAGGCCTTAAACCTGTTGGGTAAGGGCACCTGGTGAGGCAAGGCAGGTAGGGAGGGGGCTCACCTGTGATGCCAAGCAGGGACCTGTTTCCATTCTTCTTCATCTTCCAGGTACCCTCCCTCTGCCCAACAGAGACAGGGCAGGGGGTCCACCACTATTTGGGGTGTGTTGCCCTGGTGCCTTTCTCTCAGGCATGGCAGGGAGTGACTCTGCCAGTCTAAATCCTACTCACACTCCCTGATGGTTCTTAATTTTTCCACCTCCTGTTTGAGATTTGCCACCAGGCTGATCAGATTCTCCACCTGCTCGCACCTCATGCAAGTAGTATCTCTGTCACCCATTGTTGGCAGCAACAGGCTCAGGTACTCCCTGCAGCCGGAGACCTGAACAGCTGCATCTTTGGGCAGGCACTCAGTCTGGGTTGCCACAGTCTTTTAGGTGAGTGCTTTAGCGAGTGCTTTCTGCCTTGTGGTGACCATGACTGGGTCTGCTATCCGGGAGGAAGAAGTAGTTTTGTTTTTTTGGATCACACTGATTTTCCCTTGGTATCTTCCTAAGGCAACATAATACAGGATGTCTTTAAGCCAGAGAAGCCTATAAAGTGACAGCCTAAGCCACAATAAAATACTGCTCAATTTAAGAGGGAGGATCTCATGCTTAGGGCATCTGCTTTTACAATTTGCCAGAATACACATGGGAAATATTTTCTCACAAATAGTTATTGCACTGGGAAAGGCAAGTCAGCCTCCCACCCACATCCTGTCATTATTTATTTTTCCCAGATTGACTCTGTTCTTGGGATGCACGTGTTCTGAATCAATGTTGTATCCCCAATATGGCAAAAGTTGTGACTGTAAGCAACAGGGAGCATTGCAAGGCTCAGAAAGACAGATAGACTGTACAGTAAAAAGCTTACATTAGATTAAGTATACTAGATTAGAATAAAGAGCTTACTTATATAGACTAAAGAGCTTTTAGGAGACTACATTTGAACCAGTATTTCTTGTAAAGTTATAATGAATATTTTTAAATTTTAGCAGTGTTAGCATTTTCATTTTTGTTCTGTTTCCATATCTGCCTGTTTGACTGATTTATCTTGTTCCATCAGGCATGTCTGTCTTCCCCACATGTTCCAGTTCATATATTCAAGGCTGTTTTAACTGCTGTAGCCCCACAGAGAGCAGAATAGCAAAGAGCTATTAAAGATGTTCCTAATAGCTTTTATCACTTAAACCTGGTGATTTACTCTTTAGAGATATTTTCTAACAGATTACACTTAAATGCTTAAGTTTACCCTGATCCCATTCTCTTTTGCATGCCATGTTGGACAATATTGTATATTCTTATCCAAATAAATAATTTACTTTTGCATTGAAATGACTAGCTCACTGAAGTCTGCTTGTTTCCGTACCAGACATTTATCTTATAATACTCATTTAGGCCAGGAATCAAAGTATTGTCTATACTTGAGACAGAGTAGCATCACCAACCACTACTCCCTTCTGTTTCTTCCAGAAAATGAGCCACCTTTTCCTCTGTGAGCAACAACCCATTACTAGCTTGTAGAGGTAACATCAGGTTGTATAGGAATTTATCGTTCTTTGGAAAATAGCATAGAAAACCTTTGTTAACCCTAAACTGAAGTTATTAAATGACATTTTGGCTATACAAGCATTCTTTCTCCTTGTGCTTCTGAAGGAGATTTGTATATACAGACATAGAATCACAGAATCATGAAGGCTGGAAAAGACCTCCAAGATCATCTGGTCCAACCATCACCCTACCAACGTCACCCACTAAACCATGTCCCTAAGCACCACATTCAGACTTTCCTTGAACAACCTCAGGAACGGTGACTCCACCACCTCCCTGGGCAAACCTTTCCAATGCCTGATTACTCTTCCTGAAAAGAAATGCCTCCTAATTTCCAACCTAAACCTCCCCTGGCACAACTTGAAGCCATTCCCTCTAGTCCTATCACTGGTTACCTGTGAGAAGAGGCTGACCCCCAGCTCCCCCCACCTTCCTTTCAGGTAGTTGTAGAGAGCCATAAAGTCTGCCCTGAGCCTCCTCTTCTCCGGACTAAACAACCCCAGTTCCCTCAGCCACTCCCCATAGGACTTGTGCTCCAGGCCCTCCACTAGCTTTGTAGCCCTTTGCTGGACGCGCTCCAAGGCCTTGATGTCCTTCTTGCACTAAGGGGCCCAAAGCTGAACACAGTACTCGAGGTGTGGCCTCACCAGAGCTGAGTACAGGGGGACGATCACCTCCTGGTCCTGCTGGCTACACTATGCCTGATACAAGCCAGGATGCTGTTGCACACCTGGGCACACTGCCGCCTCATGTTCAGGCAAGCATCGACCAACACCCCCAGATCCTTTTCCTCTGCACAGCTTTCCAGCCACTCTGCCCCAAGCCTGTAGCATTGCATGGGGTTGTTGTGGCCAAAGTGCAGGACCTGGCACTTAGCCATGTTGAACCTCATCCCATTGCCCTCTGCCCATCAATCCAACCTGTCCAGGTCCCTCTGCAGGGTCTTCCTACCCTCTGGCAGATGGATACTTCCCCCAAACTTGGTGTCATCTGCAAACTTACTGAGGGTGCACTCAATTCCCTCATCCATAACATCAGTAAAGATATTAAAGAGGATGGGTCCCAACACAAACCCCTGAGGAACACCACTCGTGACCAGCTGGATTTCACTCCGTTCACCACCACTCTCTGGGCCTGGTCATCCAGCCAGTTTTTAACCCAGAAAAGCGTGTACCTGTCCAAGCCATGGGCTGCCAGCTTTTTCAGGAAAATACTGTGGGAGACTGTGTCAAAGGCTTTGCTGAAGTCTAGGTAGACTACGTCAACAGCCTTTCCCTCATCCACCAGGCAGGTCACCCGGTCATAGAAGGAGATGAGGCTGATCAGGCAGGACTTGCCTTTCGTGAACCCACGCTGACTGGGCCTGATCCTCCAGTTGTTCCACATATACATAAATTGCCTGATTGCATTCAGGATGATCTGTTCCATCACCTTTCCTGGCACTGAGGTCAGGCTGACAGGCCTGTAGTTCCCTGGGTTCCCCTTACGACACTTCTTATAGATGGCCATCATAATAGCAAGTCTCCAGTCATCCTGGACCTCTCTGGATGACCAAGGCTGTTGACAGATGATGGAAAGCAGCCCAGCGATCACATTCGCCTACTCCCTCAGCACGCTTGGGTAGATCCCATCTGGCCCTATGGACTTGTGACAGTCCAGGTGGAGCAGCAGGCCTTTAACTGTTCCACCTGAACTGTGTGTGTGGGTTTCTTCTGCTCCCCATCCCTGACTTCCAGATGGGGATGCTGTGTACCCTGAGGATAAGCAGTCTGACTGGTAAAGATAGATGTTTGCCTGCCGCACAATGGCTTCCAGCTCCTCCTGTTTGTTGCCCCATGCTGCATGCATTATTATAGATGTAATTTAGTTGTGCCATCGCCCTAACCCCCAGCCCTGTTATTGCTCCCCAAGGCTCATCTCTGTCAAGCCTCATTTCCCGTCCGTTCCATTCATTCCCAGTTTAAAGCCCTCTCAATGAGCTCTGCCAGCTCTTGGGCTAGCATCCGTTTCCCCCTTTGTGACAGGTGGGACCCATCTGCAGCCATCAGGCCAGGTGCCAAGTAAACCTCCCCACGGTAAAAAAATGAATAAAAATATTCCTGCCATGGCACCAGACTCTCTGCAAAGTATTTATCATCTGGGCTTTCTAGGTCTTCTCAGTATCCCTCCCTGCCACTGAAGGGATAAGGAAAGCAGGAAAACACCACCTGTGCTCCCACTCCATCCAGTAACTGCCCCAATCTCCTGAAGTCCCTTTTGATAGCCTTCAGGCCTCTCTCAGTGATTTCATCGCCTCCAGCATGAATTACCTCGGCTGCCTTGAAGGGGCCTCGGTGAATCATAGAAACATTAAGGTTGGAAAAGTCCTTCAAGATCATCTGGTCCAACCATCACCCTACCAAAAGTATCACCCACAAAACCATGTCCCTAAGTGCCAGGTCCAACCTTTCTTTAAACACACGCAGAGACGGTGACTCCACCACCTCCCTGGGCAAGCCTTTCCAATGCCTGTCTGCTCTTTCTGAGATGAAGGGACACCCTGCATGCTGCGATCCCCTGCTCTGCTGCAGAGTCATTTATTACTTTAATTCTGTCTATCTACACCAAGGAAGGATACCAAAGTAGTGTAAAGTTCCATGGTGTCAGACACAGCTATGCCTCATCTAGCAGGGTGACCAGTTCCAAGTAACTGGAGAATATGCACTCCACTCCAGCTGTCTGTGCTAGCTGACATTACAGTACAACACCTTCTGAACAGGATAGTAATTCCCTTTGTGATAAATCCACTGATGGATAAGACAAACCCACCCTCCTGAGGCATGTTTGTTCCAACCAACTCATTCAAGTTTGTCTCAACACCCAGCAGCCTTTTTCCTAACTCACTTCAATGTCCAGTTCCTTCCCCAGACTTTTTCCAGGTAGGTACCATTGGTACCTCTCCTTGCAGGCTGTGGTGAACTCCAGCTGTGTCACAGGACTGTGGCCAAGTCACCCAACAGGTTGTAGCAGGTGACTAAGAAAATTATTGCCACCCTTCATACTCTCTTTCAGCATAAGCTCCTCCTAAGCTGCCCCTGTGTGGAAGAGTACTTCAGATCTGTCTCATGCATTGGCATGTGGGAGCAAGTAGTGTTTGTCCATTATCACTGGTTTGAAACAGGAAAGCTAACAGAGATGAATTAGTAAATGGAGATGCCTTCAGAGGGCTCAAGGTATAATGAGATGTTTTCTGCTTCATGATGATATCAGCATTGTAGAGGATGTTCTCCACTATTGAAAGCTCAGCAATGTGCAGAATACGTATGGACCGCTAAACAATGTCCTCCATATGATTTCCCTGCTTTGTAACCTAAAGAAATCCCTTTCCTGCTGTAGTTTTTCCCGGAGCCTAGAGGAAGGCACCTCCAGTTACTGGCATGGTCTGAAGTACAAGAAAGCAGGATTCTCTTTCTTCCACAGGTTTCCTTTGGCCCTGGGTGGACCAGTGACTGAGTCCTGCCTCAGCCCCTCCTTTCCATGGTTCTCTAGTCTCCATCTATACATACCGAAACTATTACTTTGGGAGCAGGTTTCCTAGGGCTGACGCAACTGATGCAACTGCTCTCTGGTGGCAAGGAGCTCCTCCGAGTGGTGAAGGCCTGTACAACTGCACATGTATATGCACCTGACCATGTTATGATGCATGGGTGGACGCCAAAGCAGAGCTTCCAGCAGCTTTTCCATACTCTCTGCTCTGTCTGCAAACCACAAACTCAAACAGGCTGACTCTTGAGATAAATGTCAAATAAATTCATCTTCCTTGTCACTGTTGCATTGGCAGAAATAGATAACTGTTTAAAGATGGAAGTGGAAAAAAAAAAAACAACACTGCAGACTAGATTGATTCAATATTTGTGGGCTTTGTTGATATTAAATCAATATGAAAAAACGAGTTGAACAAAGTTCTGTCTTAATTTGTATATTTATAAAACAATGAGAAAAACTTTAGGTCTGGGGCTGCCCCTTAGTGTCCTGCATAAGAACTGCTACTTCTAGATCTCATGTTAGCAATGACCACCAAAACGATTCAGACTGCAGGACCCAAGGAGTCAGACTCTCCCAACTGCTCCAGGACACCCATAGTTGTTTCTCTACTGCGTTACTACAGCAAACTTTGCATAAAGTTCTGCTTTATAAACAATAAGCAAAATGAGGAGTAATATTAAAAATTACAGAGAAAAAGAACTCCAGCTTCTCATGGCTTGGTACCTAAAGCTACAAACTCTGCAGGTAATTTAAGTACTTAACACAGTTCAGTATTAAAGGAATGGGGTTTAGGCACGTGTTTTGCAGAATTCAGGTTGTATATTCCACTAATGAAAGGCCAGCTGACAGCAACAGGCATGCATGGAAACATCTGATCCTTAATAATGCATCTCAAGCTTACCATTTGCTGTGGGAAAAAGATCGTTCAGAAGCACTTAATACCAATGCCACTGTTTCGAGGGGGAATGGAAGAAGAGGGAGGAACAGAGTAATGCAGTATTCTCAAGAGCTGTTAGGGGAGCAGTCTGCAAAACGACACAAATTCTTTCTCAAATGCAATGGGATTGAGGAGCCTGAAGAGGGCGTTGAGGGCCAGTAGGTAGTCAGGATATACAAAGTATTTAAGGGGAAGAAAAGCCATAGAAAAAGACCTAAATAAATATTTTGCATGTGTTTTCACTGTGGTGGAGCTTGGGGAGTCTCCCACAGGACAGAGAAAAGGACACGCTGGCGGATCTGTCTCAAACCAAAGTGGGCGTAGAAGGAATGGTAGCACAAATCCTCAAAATAAGCAGTAACAAGTTACCAGGACTGGATGGTATCCACCCCATAGCTCTAAACGAAATCAAGGTTCATGAACCATGTGCTCTGCTAGGAGCCACTTGCTGAAATCTGCTTTGATATCAGTTTGAGACATGCCCTGCAATATCCAGAGAGCTGCTGAACAGTAAAATCGCTGTTCATAGTAGATAAAGAGGTGGACATTAGCATGAAAAACAGAACAGGGGGAACATACAACATGTATATACTGGGGAAAAGTAAAAGGAAGTCATGACTCAAAATTTCCCTGAAGGAGTCCATGAGTAGATGATCTCAGTGACTGCTGTCTACCTTGTGCCCAGAAAGGATTCCTCGCTCTTTAAGAAACAAGGTTGCCATGGGATAAAAGGAAAAGACTTGCAAAGGTGCATGACTTATTTAAAGATAAGAAATAAAGAATGAATTATTGTTCTTTAAAAGTGAACTGAAACCACCAATGGAGATCCATGGGAATCTGTGCTGGGGCAGGCACTATTCAGCATATTCACCCATGATCTGGAAAAGGAAATAAATAATGAAGAAATGAAGTTGTGAGTTTTGTTGTTGTTCTTGCTTGTGTTGATATAAAGCTGCATAGAGAGAGGAAATGTAAATGTAAGCCCAGTAAGAATCTGAAAATAAAATAAAAATTAAAAAAAAAATAAACAAAACAAAACAGAAAAAAAAAACAGGTTTAGGAAGTAAATAGAAAACAGAACAAGAAATATTCTTAAACCACTAAATAAGGGAGCTCACTTCTTCAATATTGTAGTAGTCCTGGTCTCTTCATCTTACAAACAGTACAGAAGGATTAGAAGAGGCAAGGAGAAGAGCAGAAAAGGTGTTCAAAGGTATGAAGCAGCTTTTATGTTAGAAACAGCTAAATACACAAGGCATCACAGTTTGTGGAAGGAAATAACTGATTAGGGAGGTGAAAGAAGTCCATGCACGAGAGTGGTGTGGAGAAGGCAAGAAGTAATTATTCATGGTCTTTACCAATATAACAATAAGAAGAAATAAAAAAAGAAAAAAAGCCTAGGTCAAAACAAACAGAAGAATATTTTTAAATGGTGAAGCTGTTTGTTATGACAATCTCTTGGGAAATGTTTATTGACAACTACTAAATACAAAAACCTGTGTCATTGAGACATCTCTGAAATGCATATCACTGGAGACTGGATGAGTGTTCTAGGCATGTGGTTTAAATGGATGTCTCAGTAATTTTGTAATAGGGAGAAAATTCATTAAGAAGTCCAAAGCAGACCAAATAGACCTTTCCAGGATTAGGTCAGAACAAAGCAAAACTCTGAAATCAGGAAGTACTTGCAGCCCTCTCCATATGGTCTCATTGTTATTATAGGTATTGTTGCTCCGAGGGATCTGCTCAAGGGATAGAAGAGTGGATTTTCAATAGCACTAAGAATGGTGGTGTACCAGTACTATTTGAGCAATGCATGTCTCGGCAGGAGCCAGGCTGATTGTTAAAAAAGCTGATGCAAATAGAGAGCCAGAGGCATCTGTTTCCAAGGTACAATAGGTTTACTTGTCTTTAAAATGCAAGGAAATTTAGTGGTTGTTTCATGTTTAAATGAACACCATAAATGATGGCCCAGAGATATGTTGCATGCATGTGTGAACCACAGACAGCTGAAATGGTGGGAGGAACAAAGAAAGCCAAAGGGCATCATTTTCTCTTCACAGCTGAGAGTTAACATGGAATTTGGGGCTGCATGTTTCATTTCTGTTTGGAGAAGAAACTGAGAATTGAGTGCCATGCAGATACACTCAAGTGATACCCAGCTCACATTGCCCTGCTGTGATGCCTCCATCCCTTGCCTTTGCGGAGCAGCAGCAGGAGCTCCCAGCCCTGCCATCCCTGACAGGCACCTCCTCTGAGCTGCAGGTCAGCAGCTGAGTTCTCCATGTCAGACAACATGATGACCTCCCGGGCTTCATGTCAGCCCCCTGACCCATACCCCAGCTACGCTTAGCAGACCTCCTCAAGTTTCACTCTGCAACATAAGGTCCTCTTAAGAGGTTGTGAGTCATTCCTCATGATCTTGCTATGGCTGATCAGTTATCTCGCTTTCAATTCCACTATATTAGATGCACAGAAGTAGACTGAATGGACTAGATTTCAGCAAACACCTCTAATAATAAAAACAAAAGCATTTGACATTGGAAGAGAAGAAGTAGACACAAACGTCTGTGGAACTATAACTCAACCAATACAGATCATGGTTAAAATATGTTATTAAAATTTGGAAATAAACTGGAATAAAATCGCTGAAGTGAGTTACAATGGATGAGTTGAAGTTGTGACAGAGAGAAAGCCCACAGAACAATTACAAGCATTCTCTTTGTGCTGCTAAAAATAATTGTCATGTCTGCTGTTGAAAACAGAGCAATCGTGCATAAATCCACTTTGAAATTTACTGCTCTGCTGACTTCTAAAAGGTTGAGTAATGTTTTATTGCTCTTACCCTGTTTTCAAAGTATCCCTGTAACAAAGCCTTGAAAGAGATGGTGTTAAATTCACAGAACTTCCTTCTTATCTCCACCCAAACATGCTGAATAATATTCTATTTTTGATTGGAGGGTCTTCTCTTTAATTTAAATAGCTACATAGCACAGTTTATACTCTTTCTGACCCAGACAACATGACAAAAGTTCCATCCAAACTCCCTTATTCGTGTGAGCTTTCTACATTCATTATCCATAAGAGTGTAATAACATTTATATCATACTTGTGAGAGACATACATCTCAGTGAAAAGGAATTTGTTCATAATCAGAACTGTATGAATTTCTGTTATTTGCTTTTCAGATATTTGACCAAAGTCCCTGAGCAATGAAAAGGGGAATGCCAATGACTGACATGCTCTGCAGCATTTTTTAATTTAAGCTTTTATTTTCTCGGCAAATATTTTTTTAACCCCCCCCCCCCCCCCCCCGTGCCCTTGATTTTAGAGTGAAATGCAGTTTTGCTTTTATTTAAAGACTTTTCCAAAATTACTCTTCTGGCATTGCTTAAAGGTTCTTAAAAAAAATGAACATCCCACTGGTATTTCCAGAGAAGACAGGACAAATCTGCTGACACAAATATAAAGACTGCTACTAAATGAAATTTCATACATACTTCTGATGATAATACAGAGCACTGTCATCTATGGATTAAAAATTGACAATATCACCACCCTTCCTTGCTCTCTGATTCTAGAGAATTCCCATTTCATGAGTTCACTCACCAGATCCAAATAACTGTCAGGTTCTTGAGGGGCAAGTACATGCTACCAGCTTTTTCCATTGTGTTGAGCTAGGTATTCAAGTATGTTCATTTTGGTACAAAAATGTAAGTATTCCTGTTTTCAGATAGCAAGAAGCAGTAGTGAACACCTGGGGCTCTTACATCTCCTTGGAGTTATACTGTGGCAGAAGTACGGCAGAAAACAGTGCTTGCCATAGTTCTCTAGCACTCTAATTATGGTATCTTTACTAATTCCGTGTGTACTTTCCACCTTCCACTGGTCATTGAGACAGTGAGTATAACAGGCATTGATGTCTCTTAGTCAAATGGTTACCTAAATAAAATTATGACACTCCCAGAGCAAGTTCACAACAACTTCCAACTATTGAAATTATGGATGTTACTGGCCCATGGAACGCTCCTAAATAATGATATGACAAAACATGTAGATTTTCATCAGGGTGCTGAGACCAGGTATTCCCCATTCTTTGTTCTTGTTTACTATGAAGAGAAATTTAACGTAAAATGAGAAGATGATGCTCCCACCATTTCCTCTTATGATGCAGCCCCACTTACAGGACAGGTCCAGCACTCTCAGCAGTCGCTGGCTCATCTGACAAGGTGTGTTGCCACTCCAAAGCTACATCCCAGCCCCAGTCCTGACCTTAATACCAAACAGAAGCATGCTTGCATTACCTTGTAAGAATGTTACAATTCCTCCCTGAAAAAGATGGAAGACTGGTAAAAATGTACAAATGGGACTCTGTTCAAAGGGTGGAGGAGACTCATTTCTTACCTACGAAATATTTTTATTTGTTACTTACGATCACTCTCCACTTGTGAAGCAGCCTGAGTTACCACCTTCACCAACACAGAGATATTTGCACAGAGTAGCTACAATGACCATGGTAAACATGCATTAAATTACAGTCAGACTTGCAGGTGAAGCAACATTTCCATGAGGAACAAAATTCACATGGGCTCAGAAGCTGTGAAAATAAAGAAAACAAACAAACAAATAAACAAACAAACAAAACAGCTATTATTGGTAATAAACTTCTGCATGTCATACTAGTTCAGAAAGCTGAGGATTACAAGACTTCCTCTTGTTCAGATAAAATTACACTCAGAAGAGTTCAGTTTAACAGTGTTTTAGATTAAAAAAGAAAAGAAAAAAAAAAAAAAGACGGAGACTGGAAGACACTATGACAACGTCCTGCTTCCAAAGTTACCCTTCAGGAGCCCTTTATCTCTCCTTAGCAATCCACTTTCCTGATCCCAGGCTTAGCAGGGATATTTAATATCAGCTGTTAAGTTCTTCTCCCTCTCTAGCATCAGATTTGTGTGTTTTGAAATGGAGATTTGCAAAACTATCTGGACAGAAAAGTGAATTAAATCTTTCACACTTGTCTACGTTGAAGAGAACGTGCAATATCCACTGAAAACAGAAGAGGGAGCATTTAATCACAGTACCGGCCCTGTTTTGCTGTTTTGGAGAAAATATGATTCTATATTTGAAATTCGTTCCCCTTGAGCTGCAGCTGACGAACAGCATGCTCGACCAGCTCCTGAATATCACCAATACTACCACCTTGGACAGACAGCTTGGCTGGTACATTACTCTCTGACTGTTGCCTGAGAAGCCACACTCCCCCATCATGCTTTGTGCCCATTCTCCACAGATATGGTACTGAGTATGGTACACATACCGCAAGTCTTCTGCAGCTAGGAAGTTAATATGCAAAAGTGGGGGTGCAAATTTACAGTGAAGTCCCTGCTCTGTGGGAACACCCTGCATGGAGAGCCAAGGAAGCACTGGCACCTACGACTTACATGATGCAGTTGTGGATCCTTGTGTGAATGACGGAGAGGAGGGTGCTCTGGGAGGAAGGAGGGAGGCTACTAGGCTAGACATACTAAGCTTCCCACCGTATCATCTATCTGATCATATAGGATGTTTAGGTAACAATGCAGAGATGTGCGTCTCATCTCCCTGTCCAAGTGCAAAGTGACTGGGAGGAGCTTGCTCTCCTTTGAAGAGGGAATGTCCTAGCCAACACAAAGGCACTGTGAGTTCCTGCTAAGAGAAACTAAGTATTAGCTAACATGAGATACATGTGTAGCTCAGTGCACAGGATGGTGACCCCATTAAGTAGAGAAGTCCCCCAAAATGGTCCTCAGGAAAATGGTCACCTTTTTCCCCAACCATGTCTGGTGGGTCTGGTTCAGCATCTTTGGGTGTCCAGTGATAACAAGTGACTCCATGGTTGGTACTCATACTAAATATTGTTTAAACTTAAACTCCACATGACAGAGAAAAGGATCTTGAAACAACAGTGTTCCTGACATCTCTCTTATCCAAAGCCCCGCTATCTTGATTTGAGAGGAAGGCAGTGGAAACTGTGGCCTTAGCAGCAGAGTCAGGCACTGCAATTTCCCCAGTTCTGGTAGTGCTAGCTCTGCTCCATAATGTCCCATGTCATTATGTCATTAGAGCCAGGATCTTCCCTATCTGCCAAACCAAGGCCAACCAGAGATTCCAAAGTGAAAACATGGCATTACTAGAGTGAAGGTAGCTGTAGGAGGGACTAGCTTCTCTTCTCTCTCTTTTGCTGTCTGCCCTTCTTCAGCACATTCTTGGCTACTTCTACAGAATTTAACTCCTCAGAGCTCTCTCTGGGCTGAGTTTATCTATGCTGAAGACAGCTCTACATCCTTCAATAGCAAATCAGAGCAAATCCACATGCACTCTTCAGAAACACTGCTCCAAACAGCTCCCTGACAAGCAGCTGACCACAAGTCACCTTGGAGCATGCCATCATGCCCTCCATGGCTGACCCTGCTAACCAAAACCCTCACAGGTGGGCTGCAGGAGCTGAATGAGGCTCCTCAGGCTCAGCTACCTCCCCACAGTCCAGCAGTAGCTCAGACAGTTACTATGGGGTGCAGTATGGGCAGATATTGTTGTCTTTCACTGTCTGCTCCTTGACTCTACCAATTAAACCATATGTAGTCACATGGGAAGCTCCCAGGTAACCAGCCCTGTATACACAACACAGTATTCATAAACTATGACAGAGTAGTTTCATAATTTAGAGTTCTATTTTACCATCAGAGGAATGGCACCTTCCATGCCAGCTTACAAATAGCATCACCACAATACAGCCACCTCTGGCATTTCCAGTTGGTGCATGATGTACACCCAAAGTTAAATGGGACACATTACTGATTTTAACCTAAAAGGTAATTTGAATGGGATACAGCATCACTTGCACCCAACACATTATGAATTAGTGTCCTTCCCCCAATATTTTTACACTGTAAATAATGTTACTGCGTTCGTCCACTCACAGAAAAAGAAACAGATTTGCCTGACTGGAGTTTCAAGACGAAATGTCAGGGGGTCATGGCATGTCAATCTGTAAGTATACTCTGGTCCTGAGTCACTGCCAGCCAAGTGCCAGTGAGCACTAGAGCATGGTGTTCTCTTCCTAGCCCACAGTGACATTTGACTCATCTATTGCTTCTTATGTTTTCTTCATATCCCACCCCTGTCTTTTGTAAATGAATGAATGACATAGGAGAGCCTTCAGGAAACTCCCTCTATCTATTGCATCTTTTATTTATTTTTATTTGTGTTATCATTAATTTCTTTTTATTCATTTCTTTTTATTCAGCAAACCAGCCTCTCCAAAGAGGAAGCATAGCCTTTGCTTTCCTATGTTAAACTGTTGTAGTTTTCCAAGTGCTCAGAAATACAGACCCAGCCAGGACTAATGCAAGTTGTCTCTACTTCCCTACATCCCACAGTGGATTGAGTGGTACAGCAGTCGCCATCACAGACATTCAGCCAGAGGAAGTACAGACCCTGCTCCTAAGACACAGCACCAGAGATACTTAATACCCTGAATTCAGACCCAATGTAGAGAAAAACTGAATGTTGATGGTGTCCCTCACTGCAGAAATACCTCCATGCACTGGTTTCTTCCTCTGCATGACCAGAGAGCTGACAAGCACTGTAATGTGGGGTGAAGCAAGTAAACTGCACTAAAAGTTCATTCTCAAACATGTTGAACATTCAGTTCCCAGAACTGAACCAAACATAGCTGGTAACTGCAATAGGTAGACATTCTCTCACAGCTAATGCTTGTTCTCAGCCAGAGCACTTGTCATTTGATGGATGCAATGCTTGACAGTTAAAATTTTGCCAACATTAGGAATAATTATACATTGGTCTTTATTACTGCCATAAATTATGAACAGCATCCCCCTGTGCCACAGTTCACACAGAGCTATCTGACATAATGGACATATTTTGGGGGCTGCCTTACCTGGAGGTGACCAACCAATAGAGATGAGAGTTGCTGTCCTACTGGGTCATTTCTCTTAACTCCTAAATGCAGACTGCTCACATGTATGCTTTTCTTCTCCTCCCACATTTTGTCATCTTGCCTCATTACAGAGGTGCTCATTAATGCCCATTACTGTATATTATTGACACCTTCAGAACAAACAAAGGAATAAGGTTTAATCCATATGATGAGCATGCTACCAACAGACTGTGCTGGTAAAGTACTCCAAATACTGACATAACTTTATTAGCATACCTGTGCTTCTCAACCAGTGTAACAATCCCACAGAGACTAGATGGAACAAGTTTTACATGCAAAGGTGCAGCTTCCGTGTTACAGTCACATTAGGACTCTTGCTACCATGGCTCTGGCAATCAGAGATTGCGCTGTTTCTCTCACATGGTTTGTCTACTGGAGTTTGCTGTGGCAAAACAAAACACCCAGGTGAGTGTTAGGCTGACTCACAGAACATTCAACAGCTGGCAGCATATGTGACTGGAAAGCAGGACACACATAGAGAGATGGGAGTGGACATGTCCAGCCCAGAAACACAGTCAAATTGTAAATATGTTTACATTTAGGTACATTGCCTCTCTACTGAAACACATACACCGGAGCTTGGATCTGAAAGAACCTAGCAGCTCATTAACAGCACAGATCATAGAATCATAGAAACAAAGAACCACAGAATGACAGAATGGTTTGGGTTGGAAGGGACCTTAAAGATCATCTAGCTACACCATGGGCAAGGACACCTCCCAATAGATCTAGCTGCCCAAAGCCCCATTCAAGCTGGCCTTTTTTTTCTCCAAGCTGAATAACCTCAACTTTCCAAGCCTGTCGTCACAGGAAAGGTGTTCCAGCCCTCTGATCATCCTCTTGGCCCTCTGGATTCACTCTGATAGATCCATGTCCTCTTTATAGTGGGGGCCCCAGAGCTGAATGCAACACTCCAGGTCTCAAGAGCAGAGCCGGGGGGGGGGGGGGGGGGGGATGGGAATCACCTCTCTCATCTTGCTGGCCACGCTTCTCTTGGTGCAGCCCAGGATACAGTTGGCTTTCTGGGCTGCAAGCTCACATGGCTGGCTCATGTTGAGCTTCTCATCAACCAACACCCCCAGGTGCTTCTCTGCAGGACTGCTCTCAATCCATTCTCCACCCAGCCTGTATTAGTGCTTGGGGTTGCCCTGACCCAGTAGCAGGAACTTGCACTTTGCCTTGTTGAACATCATGTTCACACAGGCCCACCTCTCAAGCCCATTGAAGTCCCAGTGGAAGTCATCCTTTCCCTCCAGTGTGGAAGAGCACAGAGGTGGGTTTCAGCCACAGACTTAGACTCATAGAATCATAGAATCATTTAGGTTGGAAAAGAGCTCTAAGATCCAATCTAGTCCCTACCAAGTCCACCATTAAACTATGTCACTAAGTTCTACACATTTTTGAAGACACCCAGGGATGGTGACTCAGAATCACAGAATCACAGAATCGTCTAGGTTGGAAGAGATCTCCAAGATCACTGAGTCCAACCTCTGACCTAACACTAACAAGTCCTCCACTAAACCATATCACTAAGTCCAACATCTAAATGTCTCTTATAAGACCTCCAGGGACGGTGACTCAACCACCTCCCTGGGCAGCCCATTCCAGTGCCTAACAACCCTTTCGGTAAAGAAGTTCTTCCTAATATCCAACCTAAACCTCCCCTGGCACAATTTTAGCCCATTCCCCCTCGTCCTGTCACCAGGCACATGGGAGAATAGACCAACCCCCACCTCGCTACAGCCTCCTTTAAGGTACCTGTAGAGTGCGATAAGGTTGCCCCTGAGCCGCCTCTTCTCCAGGCTGAACAATCCCAGCTCCCTCAGCCGCTCCTCATAAGACTTGTTCTCCAGACCCCTCACCAGCTTCGTTGCCCTTCTCTGGACTCACTCGAGCACCTCAATGTCCTTCTTGTAGAGAGGGGCCCAAAACTGAACGCAGTACTCGAGGTGCGGCCTCACCAGAGCTGAGTACAGGGGGACGATCACTTCCCTCGCCCTGCTGGCCACACTGTTTCTGATACGAGCCAGGATGCCGTTGGCCTTCTTGGCCACCTGAGCACACTGCTGGCTCATATTCAGCCGACTATCAACCAATACTCCCAGGTCCTTCTCTGCCAGGCAGCTTTCTAACCACTCGCCTCCCAGCCTGTAGCACTGCTTGGGGATGTTGTGCCCCAGGTGCAGGACCCGGCACTTGGCCTTGTTGAGTTTCATACAGCTGGCCTCAGCCCATCGGTCCAGCCTATCCAGATCCTCCTGCAGAGCCTTCTTGAGCAGATCAACACATGCATGTAACTTGGTGTTGTCTGCGCACTTACTGAGGGTGCACTCAATCCCCTCATCTAGATCATCGATAAAGATATTAAAGAGAACTGGCCCTAGTACTGAGCCCTGGGGGACGCCAGTAGTGACCGGCCTCCAACTGGATTTAACTCCAGTTAAATTGAACTGGATTACAACAGCAGGTGTGCTTCCAGACACAAGTGGTTCAGAGGAACATCTCTGCAGAGCCTTGCAAGGACAGAACCACCCCGGCACCTCTCTGCGCACAAGGGGCTCAGCAGCCACTGCACAGCGTGCTTGCGCTCCAGCCGCCTGAGCCTTGTGCATGCCACACCACCGCCAGCCTCTCCCCAGAGGGCTGCCATTCCCCCCTCCGCCCCACAGATTGTGGGGAGGTGCTCCAGCTGACCCAGCCTGGGCCAAAGGTGCCACGAGGGACTCCCCCTGCAGACGCAAAAATGTCTCCAGTTATCTCTGCTTGGGCAACACTCCGATAAAGTACGATTTCTACTTCTCCAGCCACGGCCAGGCCAGGAATGCCTTTTTCCAGAGAAAAAGCCAAAGAACATGGCAAACCACAGCCTGCTGCACCCTGAGGGGCAAAGGCAGAGCAAACCCCAGGCTGGCGCAGCTGGGAGCATCCCTGCAGAGAGCTGCAACGTCCCTGACAGCAGTTTTGTTCAGGGGGACTCGGGGCCAGGTGGGACAGCCTCTGGTGTGCCTCCCACTGCGCGCTGCAGCCTCTCTCGCCTCCAGATGGGTCACTGTTCTCTGCAACGTGCCATGCCCTTCAGCACACTTTCCCCGTTTTTTTCCTGGGGAAGAAACCTCTGACTTACTCTTACACGTTCGGTATTTGTGGGTAGGGAAAGGAGGAGAAAATACTCTGTATAGAAATGCCTTCTCTTTCTTGTGGGGAGGCAGCAGGCCATCCAGGCAGTGTTCCATCATTCCCATTACAATTGCCTGCTTTATTCTAACCTGGCTCTCCGCAAGAACGCGGGCTGAAGTTCCCAACGGCCTGATGTGCTCATGCAGCAACATGGAAGCTGCTCTGCAAGCTCCGTGCATTCACTTATGGTCAAACGAAGCCAAATGCCACTTTGTCCTGGTAAGCGACCAACAAGGGTCACTGATGTCTGTCGCTGGGGCTGGGGACCCACTGCGTGGGGAACTCCGCTGGCTTCAGCAGAGCCCCCCTGCACGACGTCAGGCAGAATTCTGACCAGAATTGGACTGATTTTGGTCACACAAAGGCTAGAGGTCAGACTGATCTTAACGATGTCCTTCAGAGTTTCCTTCAGGAGTATCCTTTCTGCTAAGGGAAGTGTCCCTGCAAATGACGTATAAAATTGACACCACTTCAGCTGCTTTCATTTTTAGTAGAGTTTTGGGATTTCTTAGTTTTTCCTCAACTTTACTCTTTAGCTGAAATAAAGTTCATTTCAAAGCAATTTCTGCTACAGCTACTCGATTCCCCTCCCCAGAATCACAACCCGTGGCTTTGGGCTTTTCAATGTTTATTATTCACTTAGTTCTTCCTTCGTGCTTCCACGGTGGGCAGGAACAGACGTGTCCCCCTGCGCGGCGATGGGGGGCAGCCGGGGGGCTCCTCTCTGCTTGCCTCTCCTCTTCCAGCCGCACGCACAGGCAGCGATGGGACGGAACCGGGACACGCTCCTGGCCTCTCCCCCTCGGCGGGGAGCTCTCAGAGCTCTGCAGGGCAGGCAGCACAGCCCCACCCGGACCCCAGCACGCTCCCACAGCCTGCTGGCACGGCCCTGCAGCCCTGCACACACCCCTGGGCGCCTTTTCCACCACCCGGCCCAGGCCTGGGCTCCGTATCACCTGCTGCCACCCCGCAGTGATGCACTGCCCATGTCACAGCAGGCAGGGGGTGCCCCCTGTCACAAAGGGGCGCGGACGGCCTCGGCCCCGGAACACTGGCCCCAACGGCCACGCAGGCCTGAGATGGCTGCCCGTGCTGACAGGGAGGCTGCTCAGCTGCCTGCTCCTGCTGCTCCAGCCTCAGCTCTGGACACACACTCAGCCAGAGGAACTCAGCTCGTCTCTCCTCTCTCCTCAGGCCCACACCTCAAACGGCTTTCAGCACCCTACAGGACACTGACCGAACCAAACCACCGCACACACCTGGCCACTCCTTTCCAGCACTGTGCCGGACAATTGTCCACGCTCTACAGGACAGGTAACATCACCCCAACCCGCACCCTACCATGATCTCATAGCAAGCAGCCAGGTGACACGCTCGGGCCAGGACGGCAGTGACCGCTCCATCAGGACGACGGGACACGGACAGCCTCGGTGAGACGCTAGAGACTCTTGGGCAGAGAGGCAGGGGCTGCCCGTGGTCACAGGGGGATGCTGCTCCGTTTGGTGCTTCTTCTCTTTCAGCCAGAATCACGCAGCGATGGGACCAGACCACAGCACACTCCTGGCCTCTCTGCCCTTGACAACTCAGCTCGAAAAGATGCCAGCACTCTACAGGACAGATAAGACAGCCCCATCCCATTCCCCACCATGGTCTCACTGCCAGCCGGATGGTGATGGCTTGGCCCAACACAGCTGACTCTTGGCTGTCAGGAGACACAGGCTGGACGGCATTAATGTCAGGCTGGGAGAGCCTTAGGCTGGGAGGCATGGTCTGCTCCTGGCCACAGGGGAAGGCTGCTCTCTTTTGGCTTCCTCTCTTACAGCTGGAAACACACACAGCGATGGGACCAGACCATGGCACGATCCTGGCCTCACTGCCCTCGACCACTCAGCTGGAAGGAAGAGCTGCCAACGCTCTACAGGACAGGTAAGATCACCCCAACCCACACCCACCACAGTCCACAGCAAACAGACAGGTGACACGCTCGGGCCAGGACAGCAGTGACCGCTCCATCAGGATGACGGGACACGGACAGCCTCGGTGAGACGCTAGAGACTCTTGGGCAGACAGGCAGGGGCTGCCCGTGGTCACAGGGGGATGCTGCTCCGTTTGGTGCTTCTTCTCTTTCAGCCAGAAACACACAGCGATGGGGCAAGACCATGGCACGCTCCTGGCCTCTCTGCCCTTGAGAATTCAGCTGGAAGGAAGAGCTGCCAACACTCTACAGGACACGTAAGCGATCCCCAAGCCATACCCCACCACAGTCTCACAGCATGCCAGAAGATGACACGGTTGGGCTACAAGGGGCATCTCCTGGCCGTCAGGGAGACGTGAGATGGACAGCCTTGCAGTGAGGCTGGGAAAGCCTTGCTCAGGGAGGAAGGGATGGCTTTCAGTGTTGGCAGGGGGTGGCTGCTCTGTTTGTCACCTCCTCTATTACAGGTGGACTCACTGAGAGTGAGGGAATGAAGCCATGGCACACTCCTGGCCTCTCTCTTCCAGCACTCTGATGGAGAATTCACCACGCTCTCCAGGACAGATAAGATCACCCCAACCCATTCCCCTCCCCGGTCTCACTGCCTGCGGGAAGGTGATGGGCTTGGCCCAACACGGCTGACTCTTGGCTGTCAGGGAGACACAGGCAGGACGGCCTTGCTGTCAGGCTGCGAGTGCCTCACGCAGGGAGGCTGGGACTGCTCCTGGCCATGGGCTGGGGCTGCTCTTTTTGATCATTTTCCTTTCTCACCCCATCACAGAGCCCCGAGCACACCAAGGTGTGCCACTCTCCCTTCCCTCCTCTGCCCAATCCATCCACGGCCACTGACCTGGAAGCTGCTGCAGCTTTCTACAACCACAGCCACCGAAGGAGCAGGAAGCACACAAGGACCCCGTCTCTACCCTACTGTGGTCCTACAAGCACAACAACGGGCCCTGCAGCTATGGACAAAGAGAGCTCGGCACGCCTCCACGCCACCCCACCCCATCCCATGTCTCTCTTTAATGTTGCTCAAATAAACGTTCTGATTCACAACCTCATCGGCTGCTTTTTCCTGCCCTTCCTGGGGAAACCTTGGGGGGCTTTGCCTTTTGCAGAAGGAGCGAGTGCACCAGCCTCCGCTTCTTCAGACACTGGCATCAAGAGTATTTCAAAGCAGATTAAGGGTCCTAATTTAAGACCAGAGTCTGCAGGCATGGGTCTGGAAACCAGTTTGCTCCCTCTTTTACCAAGGGACCACATGGTTATAAGGAAGGAAGAACACAACACAAAAACCTCATCTGCTCTGATGGAACTGCTTGAGGAAATTCCCCTTCCTGACATGCGCTCCGCACCCAACGTGCAGCCGCTGGGGGGGCTGCCCCGCCGCTGGAAGTCAAAGAGAACCATGCTTTCTACCCGGGAAATTAAGCGCCTCTCATAGCTTTGCTGCACATTTCTCCCACGCACCAGCCTTGCCAGGGCTGGCCATCACAGCTCACTTTAGGCCAACTTCTTCCTAGTCAGCTTGGCTACCTCCTGGTTACAAACCTGACTGCCAGAAGCAAACTGGGACTGATTAAAAACAAAAGCCCAGGGGACGGCGCTACTTTTGCACACTCACGCTCCCGCTCTTGTAGGAGACGCATCCAGAAACGCCCCATGCACTGAAACACAGACCTGCGCTGGGAGGGAACCTACAGAACCTTTCTACCCTTGAGCAGACCGACACATGCACCTACCTTGGTGTTGTCTGCAAGCTTACTGAGGGTGCACTCAATGCCCTCATCTAGATCATCGATAAAGATATTAAAGAGAACTGGCCCCAGTACTGAGCCCTGGGGGACACCAGTAGTGACCGGCCTCCACCTGGATTTAACTCCAGTTAAATTGAACTGGATTACAACAGCAGGTGTGCTTCCAGACACAAGTGGTTCAGAGGAACATCTCTGCAGAGCCTTGCAAGGACAGAACCACCCCGGCACCTCTCTGCGCACAAGGGGCTCAGCAGCCACTGCACAGCGTGCTTGCGCTCCAGCCGCCTGAGCCTTGTGCGTGCCACACCACCGCCAGCCTCTCCCCAGAGGGCTGCCATTCCTCCCCCCGCCCCACAGATTGTGGGGAGGTGCTCCAGCTGACCCAGCCTGGGCCAAAGGTGCCACGAGGGACTCCCCCTGCAGACGCAAAAATGGAACGCCAAGAATGCCTTTTTCCAGAGAGAAAGCCGAAGAACATGGCAAAGCTGGCAAACCGCAGCCTGCTGCACCCTGAGGGGCAAGGGAAGAGCAAACCCTGGGCTGGAACAGCTGAGAGCTGAGAGCTGCAACGTCCCTGATAGCAGTTTTGTTCAGCGGGATCCAGGGCCACGTTGGACAGCCTTGGGTGTGCCTCCCACTGCGCGCTGCAGCCTCTCTCGCCTCCAGATGGGTCACTGTTCTCTGCAACGTGCCGTGCCCTTCAGCACACTTTCCCCCTCTTTTTCCTGGGGAAGAAACCTCTGACTTACTCTCACACGTTTGGTATTTGTGGGTAGGGAAAGGAGGAGAAAATACTCTGTATAGAAATGCCTTCTCCTTCTTATGGGGAGGCAGCAGGCCATCCAGGCAGTGTTCCGTCATTCCCATTACAATTGCCTGCTTTATTCTAACCTGGCTCTCCGCAAGAACGCGGGCTGAACTTCCCAACGGCCTGATGTGCTCATGCAGCAACATGGAAGCTGCTCTGCAAGCTCCGTGCATTCACTTATGGTCAAACGAAGCCAAATGCCACTTTGTCCTGGTGAGCGACCAACAAGGGTCACTGAAGTCTGTCGCTGGGGCTGGGGACCCACTGCGTGGGGAACTCCGCTGGCTTCAGCAGAGCCCCCCTGCACGACGTCAGGCAGAATTCTGACCAGAATTGGACTGATTTTGGTCACACAAAGAGGTCAGGCTAGAGGTCAGACTGATCTTAACGATGTCCTTCAGAGTTTCCTTTAGGAGTATCCTTTCTGTTAAGGGAAGTGTCCCTGCAAATGACGTATAAAATTGACACCACTTCAGCTGCTTTTATTTGTAGTAGAGTTTTGGGATTTCTTAGTTTTTCCTCAACTTTACTCTTTAGCTGAAATAAAGTTCATTTCAATGCAATTACTGCTACAGCTACTCGATTCCCCTCCCCAGAATCACAACCCGTGGCTTTGGGCTTTTCAATGTTTATTATTCACTTAGTTCTTCCTTCGTGCTTCCATGGTGGGCAGGAACAGACGTGTCCCCCTGCGCGGGGATGGGGGGCAGCCGGGGGGCTCCTCTCTGCTTGCCTCTCCTCTTCCAGCCGCATGCACAGGCAGCGATGGGACGGAACCGGGACACGCTCCTGGCCTCTCCCCCTCGGCGGGGAGCTCTCAGAGCTCTGCAGGGCAGGCAGCACAGCCCCACCCGGACCCCAGCACGCTCCCACAGCCTGCTGGCACGGCCCTGCAGCCCTGCACACACCCCTGGGCGCCTTTTCCACCACCCGGCCCAGGCCTGGGCTCCGTATCACCTGCTGCCACCCCGCAGTGATGCACTGCCCATGTCACAGCAGGCAGGGGGTGCCCCCTGTCACAAAGGGGCGCGGACGGCCTCGGCCCCGGAACACTGGCCCCAACGGCCACGCAGGCCTGAGATGGCTGCCCGTGCTGACAGGGAGGCTGCTCAGCTGCCTGCTCCTGCTGCTCCAGCCTCAGCTCTGGACACACACTCAGCCAGAGGAACTCAGCTCGTCTCTCCTCTCTCCTCAGGCCCACACCTCAAACGGCTTTCAGCACCCTACAGGACACTGACCAAACCAAACCACGGCACACTCCTGGCCACTCCTTTCCAGCACTGTGCCGGACAATTGTCCACGCTCTACAGGACAGGTAACATCACCCCAACCCGCACCCTACCACGCTGTCACAGCAAGCAGCCAGGTGACATGCTCAGGCCAGGACGGCAGTTACTGGTCCATCAGAACGATGGGAGAGGGACGGCTTTGGTGAGATGCTGGAGACCCTTGGGCAGCCCGTGGTCACAGGGGGATGCTGCTCCATTTGTTCCTTCTCTCATTAAAGCCAGACACACACGACAATGAGACCAGACCACAGCACACTCCTGGCTGCTCTCCCCTTGAGAACTCAGCTGGCAGGAAGAGCTGTGAATGCTCTCCAGGACAGATAAGACAGCCCCAACCCATTCCCCACCACGGTCTCACCTCGCTAAGTGGGAACGTGACACGGTTGAGCTACAACAAACGTCTCCTGGACATCAGGAAGATGCGAGATAGGTGGCCTTGGTGTGAGGCTGGGAGAGCCTCGCGCAGGGAGGAAGGAACGGCTTCCAGTGCTGACAGGGGGTGGCTGCTCGGTTTGTCGCCTCCTCTATTACAGCTGGACACACTGACAGTGATGGAATGAAGCCACGGCACACTCCTGGCCTCTCTCCTGTTGAGAAGTCAGCTGGAAAAGGTGTCAATGCTCTCCAGGACAGGTAAGATAGTACCAACCCACACCCCACCATGGTCTCATAGCAAGCAGGACAGTGACACGCTCAGGCCAGGACGGCAGTGACCGCTCCATCAGGACGACGGGACACGGACAGCCTCGGTGAGACGCTAGAGACTCTTGGGCAGAGAGGCAGAGGCTGCCCGTGGTCACAGGGGGATGCTGCTCCGTTTGGTGCTTCTTCTCTTTCAGCCAGAATCACGCAGCGATGGGACCAGACCACGGCACAATCCTGGCCTCACTGCTCTTGACCACTCAGCTGGAAGGAAGAGTTCTCAACGCTCTACAGGACAGGTAAGATCGCCCCAACCCACACCCACCAGGGTCCACAGCAAGCAGGAAGGTGACATGATTGGCCAGGACAGCAGTGACCGCTCCATCAGGATGATGGCAGAGGGACAGACGTGGTGAGACACTGGAGACCCTTGGGCAGAGAGGCTGGGGCAGCCTGTGGTCACAGGAGGATGCTGCGCGGTTTGTTCCTTCTCTTATTAAAGCCAGACTCAGACAGCGATGGGACCAGACCACGGATCACTCCTGGCCTCTCTCCCCTTGAGAACTCAGCTGGCAGGAAGAACTGCCAACGCTCTGCAGGACAGATAAGACAGCCCCAACCCATTCCCCACCATGGTCTCACACCATACCAGAAGATGACACGGTTGGGTTATGATGGGCATCTCCTGGCCGCCAGGGAGACGTGAGATGGACGGCCTTGGAGTGAGGCTGGGAGAGCCTTGCTCAGGGGTGCAGGGGCTGCCCCTGGCCGTGGGCTGGGGTTGCTCTTTTTGATCATTTTCCTTTCTTACCCCATCACAAAGCCCAGAGCAGAGCAAGGTCTGCCGCTGTCCTTTCCCTCCTCTGCCCTCTCCCTCTGCGGCCACTGGCCTGAAGGCTGGTGCAGCTTTCTACAACCACAGCCACTGAAGGAGAAGAAAGCACACAAGGACCCCGTCTCTACCCTGCCATGGTCCTACAAGCACACCAACGGGCTCCGCGCCTTTGGACATTGAGAGCTCGGCACGCCTCTCCGCCACCTCACCCCACCCCACGTCTCTCTCAAACGTTGCTTAAATAAAGGTTCTGATTCACAACCTCATCGGCTACTTTTTCCTGCCCTTCTTGGGGAAAACTTGTGGGGCTTTGCCTTTCGCAGAAGGAGCGAGTGCACCAGCCTCCGCTTCTTCGGATGCTGGCATCAAGAGAATTTCAAAGCAGATTAAGTGTCCTAATCTAAGACCAGTCTGCAGGCATGGGTCTGGAAACCAGTTTGTTCCCTCTTTCACCAAGGGACCACATGTGTACAAGAAAGGAACAACATTTAACACAAAAACCTCATCTGCTCTGATGGAACTGCTTGAGGGAATTCCCCTTCCTGACATGCGCTCCGCACCCAACGTGCAGCCGCTGGGGGGGCTGCCCCGCTGCTGTAAATCAAAGAGAACCATGCTTTCTACCTGGGAAATTAAGCGCCTCTCATAGCTTTGCTGCACATTTCTCCCACGCACCAGCCTTGCCAGGGCTGGCCATCACAGCTCACTTTAGGCCAACTTCTTCCCAGTGGGCTTGGCTACCTCCTGGTTACAAACCTGACTGCCAGAAACAAACTGGGACTGATTAAAAACAAAAGCCCAGGGGACGGCGCTACTTTTGCACACTCACGCTCCCGACTCTTGGAGACGCATCCAGAAACGCCCCATGCACTGAAACACAGACCTGCGCTGGGAGGGAACCCGCAGCTGCAGGCACTTGGAGTCAGGGGCCTGTTGGAAGGCCGAAAGGGAAAGGTTGAGGAGATTGGGAAGTTTTGTGTCAACCTCAGCACGGGCAGACATGACTCCCCAGCATGCAGAGTGCTCCCAGTTTCCCCACAGCCCTCCTTCCTCTCAAAGAGCTTTTCAGAGAAGGAGAAAACAGTGTTCCAGCCCCAAACACGCTGACGACCACAAATGGCAACTCACAGAACTAAGCTGTGGAATTACTCAAGAAAGATGAACAAGACCCCAGTGCTGCCAATGAAACAATGAAATGCTGCCACGGGGGACTGGGAGCAACAGGTGCTTTTCAAGAACAAATCCTTGGGCTTTCAGGAGACATCTTTTCTATCACCACTTCTTTTAGGAGGCAGCAAGATAAAGGAGCGCAAAGCAAATTAACAAAGGAAAACACACATATATACAAACGTATATACAAACAGATATACTATCTTGGGTTTTGAGATACCCATCTTCACTTGGGAACAAGGCCTTCAGTTTACAACAGACGGTTTTAAAAGTACTTCATTTTGGTGCTTAACACTTGTTATCATTCTCCCTTAAAAAGGTTATTGTCAAACTGAAAAAAGTAAAAAAAAAAAAAAAAAAAAGGGCAAAAAACCATGAAAGTTATCTAAAGCACGAAGTAGCTACAAAAGGAAAAACAATTAAGCAAATCAGAGTTCTTCAGTCCAGAGAAAAGACTACTCCTTGGAAATAATAATAGAGGGTTAAAAAACAACAAGAGGCATTGAAGCGTTGCAGTAGGGATTTCTTGTTTACTTTTTCTGTAAACACCAGGGAGCATCCACTGAAGCTTACAGAAGCCTCATTGGAGTCAAACAAGTCTCGGTTCTTCATCTTCTTTTATCATGCACAAGATCTTTTGCAAGAAGCTCCACCAATTCACTGTATGAAATTTACATTAATTCAGGAGAAGATAGGAGAGATTATTCTGGAGAAGTGAGATATGAGAGATCATGTATTTAAGTTTAGAGATCATTCTGGAGAAGTGCTGCTGCATGCCATATTGTTCTATTTTTATTTTGGGTGGTCTTTTGCAGACAGGATACTAAGCTTGACCAGCCACCAGGCTTTACTCTGACCTACAGTCACAGATGTATTAGAAACAGTGCTGGTTTTAGATAGTAATGGAGAATGATTAATTGTTTAAAATAGATGTACAACAAAAATATGTAATTTATGTATGGATATTTTTCAGGTAAATATTCTAAATTTATGAAACTTCATGTAAGGTAGAGCGAGTGCTTTTAATTGCGTGTGTTAACTACAGTTGTCCTTACTATCATTTTAGGAGCATGATGAAGAAAATATTGAAAGTTTTCAAATGTGTTAGTCCTGTAGCAAAAGCAATGAAAACAATTAACAGGAGCATAAATGGTGCAAGGATGTTACCTTTAATCCTGCAGTTTTCTGTTTTTCTTACTCCATGAATATATATTTTGCTTATCTAATTTGTTAGTTTTTTCTCAATTTTGCTATTTCCCACTTGCTTTAGATGAGTGGTAAGTAGAGTTTTGCCAAAACCAAGAACATCTGCTTCCTAATTTCTGTTTTTATCTATGCGTTTCTTTTCCATTTAGGGGAGAGCATAGCTACTCAGCAATACTGAATCTGTGGCAAGTGCTGCAGTTACTCACATTTTCTTGCTTCCCTTCTTCAAGATTAGAGAATATACATTCTCCAGCATGTTATGTGAATACAGATGGCTCTTTCATTTGTGGGTAAAGAAGAGCACACTAATAAGAAATTTGACCTAGAAGAAGAATCACAGAATCATCTAGGTTGGAAGAGACCTCCAAGATCACTGAGTCTGACCTCTGACCTAACACTAACAAGTCCTCCACTAAACCATATCACTAAACTCTACATCTAAACGTCTTTTAAAGACCTCCAGGGGTGGTGACTCAACCACTTCCCTGGGCAGCCCATTCCAATCCCTAACAACCCTTTCGGTAAAGAAGCTTTTCCTAATATCCAACCTAGACCTCCCCTGGCACAACTTTAGCCCATTCCCCCTTGTCCTATCACCAGGCACATGGGAGAACAGACCACCCCCACCTCGCTACAGCCTCCTTTAAGGTACCTGTAGAGTGCGATAAGGTCGCCCCTGAGCCTCCTCTTCTCCAGGCTGAACAATCCCAGCTCCCTCAGCCGCTCCTCATAAGACTTGTTCTCCAGACCCCTCACCAGCTTCGTTGCCCTTCTCTGGACTCACTCGAGCACCTCAATGTCCTTCGTGCAGAGAGGGGCCCAAAACTGAACGCAGTACTCGAGGTGCGGCCTCACCAGAGCCGAGTACAGGGGGATGATCACTTCCCTCGCCCTGCTGGCCACACTGTTTCTGATACAAGCCAGGATTCTGTATATGACTTCTTCAACTTCTTCCCTGAGCAGCCTGTACTTCACAATGCTTTCTGTGAAGAATTTTTTTCTAATATCCAAGCTAAACATCCCCTGGCACAACTGGCTGAAAGTGCACACAAAGTGACTGTCCATGTCACCAACAAAGATGTTAAATAATATTGGTTCTAATCTGGACCTCCAAGGAACATTACTCATCACTGGTCTCCACCTGAAGATTGAGCTCTTGACTGCAGCTCTTTGAGTATGACCATTCAGCCAATTCCTTGCCTACTGAGTGGTCCATCTATCAAATCCACGTCTCTCCAATTTAGAGACAAGGGTGTTGTTCAGGGCAGTGTCAAACACTTTGCACAAGTCCAAGTAGATAATCCCAGGTAGACCATAGTAGCCTTAAACTGGCTCTTTTCTGGTGTTTGAATCACACCAATAGTTCTGGATGGTTTATGGACTCCAGCACCACTATGATCCCATCTATCTTCATGTAAACACTGCATTGTGCATGGACCACATGTACCTTTCCTCCTTCTCCTGGCCACCACAGAGACAGACAACCAGGAAAGCTGGTTGCAGCCACACTGTGAAGCTTATGTCATGCTGGCTGACACTAGATAAGTTAGTCCTGAAGGATTCAAGTCACAGTGTCTCTGCAGGGTGATCAATACATCCTTCACAGTCACTAGCATTTTTTTTTCCATTATCCAAAGCATCTCCACCTCCTTTGGCCTAGAAAACACATAGCTGACTATGTAGTCAGCCTGTTATACTGGTCCTGCCAGCAAACAGCACCTGGAAAATGTTTATCTCTAAGTGCAGAGAATGTTATTACTCCTGAGAAAAAACATAGGTAACACAATCCCTCCTGGCTATTTTTGAGTTGACTAAATTTATTCAAATTTTGGGCAACCAGCTCTAGGTAGCCCTGCCTGAGCAGAGGGCTTGGACCACATAACCTCCAGAGGTCCCTTCCAACCTCAACCTTCTGTGATTCTGTGATAATGAAACCTGAGTTCCAAAGGACTGTTATGGTAGGTAGACATCATACTGCTTGATTCCCAGGAGAGCTACCTATCTAGACAGGTGCTACATGTCTTCAGGCTTTACAAAATGAATGTTAAAATTGTTGGGCCCAGATGGTATTCAACAAGGATTAATGAGAAAACTCAGGAACAAAATAGCTGAATTCATAACAGTAGTATGTTGCCTCTTGCAAAAATTGCACTTGAATGCTAGGAGCCAATGCATAATTAAAAGCAAGTTCTGCAGGGTCCATGGATCTATGATCCTGTGAGCCACATATCTGTACTGAGCCAGTTAGTAGAGGTTATAACTAGAGCCATCACTGTGGAACATTTATATCTTTTTGGGCAAAGCCAGCTTAGCTTTTGTAAAGAGAAATCTAGGCTTAATAACGTTTTGGAGTTTTGGGAAGAAGAAGGACACACATGAAGATAAGGGTGATCCAGCAGGTAGTCTACCCAGATTTCCAAAACATTTCTGGCATAATTACCTATCAAAGGCTTTTAAAGAAAACTAAGCAGCTGTGGAAGGTCCTATCATGGAAAAGTAGCAGAGTAGAAGACAGAAAACAAAGGGCACGAGGAAAATGGTTGGTCTTCACAATGTAGGCAGTTCACCAGAGCAGTGTTGGACCTGTACTGTTCTACATTTTCATAATTGTTCTGAAAAAGTTTGAGCAGTGAGGAATAAAAGTTTGCCAAAGACACAAAGTTAGTCAAGACAGTGGGGACTTAGGCAGGCTGCAAATAATTGCAGAAGAACCTTGTAAGACTGACTGAGCAATGAAGAGACAGATGAAACGAATATGAATAACTGTAAAGTAAGGTGCATAGAGGAAAAACGTCCTAGCTTGCCATACAGAATTATGTATGCAAAAATAATTGCATGCAGAATTATGTGTGTTGCAAAATGACTGTAACTGCTCAGGAGTGATATGCTGAAGTTACAAGCAGTTGCATGAAAACACCAAAACAGTTTTCCAGAGAAGAAAGAAAATAAAATCAAACATTACGAGCTATTGGGAAAGCATCAGGGAACAAAACAGAAGTCATCACTCCATCATATGTGGCTTGAATATCATGTGTAGCTGAGGGACAGCACATAGGAAGGTGAAGGCCTTGGTGAATGTGTCAGTACTGGAGTGACTGAATTGGCCAAGACTCCTCAACCTGAAAATCAGCTGAGAGGAAGAGAAACTGACAGCAGCCTACAAAATTGCACGTGGCAAGGGTAAGGCAGTTACGGGCTCATTCATCCTCCTCCCCTTTAAGAGCCAAAGTCTACCAATGAAGATAGCAGAAATGAAGCTTGACAGAGATGAGCCTTGGGGAGCAATGCCAGGGTTGGGGGTTAGGGCAATGGCCCAACTGAAGTGCATCTACAATAATGCACACAGCACAGGCAACAAACAGGAGGAGCTGGAAGCCATTGTGCGACAGGCAAACTATGACGTAGTCACCATCACTGAAATGTGGTGGGACCACTCCCATGACTGCAGCGCTGCAATGGATGGCTATAAGCTCCTAAGAAGGGACAGGCAACAAAGGAGGTGCAGTGGCATAGCTCTCTATATTAGAGAGTGTTTCGATGTTGTTGAGCTCAGGCCTGGGAATGTTAAGGTAGACTCTGTATGGATAAAATCAGAGGATTCCAGGTAGGCTGAACACTCCTCAAGAAGGAAGTCTTAAAGGCATAGGAGCAGGTTGTCCCTGTGTGTCCTAAGATGAGCCGATGGGGAAGAAGACTGACATGGCTGAACAGGGAACTTTAGCTGAGTGTCTGGGAGCAAAACAGAATTCATGTCCTTTGGAAGAAGGACCAGGAAACTCGGGGAGAGTACAAGGAAATTGCCAGCATATGCAGAGAGAAAATCAGAAGGCTAAAGTCCAGCACAAGCTCAAGCTGACCGCTATGGCTACAGATAACAAAAAATGTTTTTACAAATACATTAAAGAGGAGGGCCAAGGAGAATCTCCATCCTGTACTGGAAGCAAGGGGGAAAATGACTACTGAGGATAAGGAGAAGGCTGAAGTTCTTAATGCCTTCTTTACATCTGTCTTTACTAGTCAGACCACTTATCCTTGGGGTACTCAGCCTCCTGACCTGGAAGTCTGGGATGGGGAGCAGAAGAACCCTCCCACAGTTCTGGTGGAAACAGAGGCCTGCTGTTCCATCTGGACTGTCACAAGTCCATAGGGCCAGATGGGATCCATCCAAGGGTGCTGAGGGAGTAGGCGGATGTGATTGCTGGGCTGCTTTCCAGCATCTATCAGTGGTCATGGTCATCCAGAGAGGTCAAGGATGACTGGAGGCTTGCTAACATGATGGCCATCTATAAGAAGGGTTGTAAGGAGGACCTGGGGAAATAGAGGACTGTCAGCCTGATCAGGCTCAGTCAACGTGG
Source organism: Anser brachyrhynchus (assembly GCF_964034855.1). Lineage (NCBI taxonomy): Eukaryota > Metazoa > Chordata > Aves > Anseriformes > Anatidae > Anser > Anser brachyrhynchus. Next base: position 21,023,304 of record NC_137697.1, read on the forward strand.
GTTCACGAAAGGCAAGTCCTGCCTGATCAGCCTCATCTCCTTCTATGACCGGGTGACCTGCCTGGTGGATGAGGGAAAGGCTGTTGACGTAGTCTACCTAGACTTCAGCAAAGCCTTTGACACAGTCTCCCACAGTATTTTCCTGAAAAAGCTGGCAGCCCATGGCTTGGACAGGTACACGCTTTTCTGGGTTAAAAACTGGCTGGATGACCAGGCCCAGAGAGTGGTGGTGAACGGAATGAAATCCAACTGGTCACGAGTGGTGTTCCTCAGGGGTTCGTGTTGGGACCCATCCTCTTTAATATCTTTACTGATGTTATGGATGAGGGAATTGAGTGCACCCTCAGTAAGTTTGCAGATGACACCAAGTTTGGGGGAAGTATCCATCTGCCAGAGGGTAGGAAGACCCTGCAGAGGGACCTGGACAGGTTGGATTGATGGGCAGAGGGCAATGGGATGAGGTTCAGCATGGCAAAGTGCCAGGTCCTGCACTTTGGTCACAACAACCCCATGCAATGCTACAGGCTTGGGGCAGAGTGGCTGGAAAGCTGTGCAGAGGAAAAGGATCTGGGGGTGTTGGTCGATGCTTGCCTGAACATGAGGCGGCAGTGTGCCCAGGTGTGCAACAGCATCCTGGCTTGTATCAGGCATAGTGTAGCCAGCAGGACCAGGAGGTGATCGTCCCCCTGTACTCAGCTCTGGTGAGGCCACACCTCGAGTACTGTGTTCAGCTTTGGGCCCCTTAGTACAAGAAGGACATCAAGGCCTTGGAGCACGTCCAGCAAAGGGCTACAAAGCTGGTGAAGGGCCTGGAACACAAGTCCTATGGGGAGTGGCTGAGGGAACTGGGGTTGTTTAGTCCGGAGAAAAGGAGGCTCAGGGCAGACTTTATTGCTCTCTACAACTACCTGAAAGGAAGGTGGGGGGAGCTGGGAGTCGGCCTCTTCTCACAGATAACTAGTGATAGGACCAGAGGGAATGGCTTCAAGTTGTGCCAGGGGAGGTTCAGGTTGGAAATTCGGAGACATTTCTTTTCAGGAAGAGTAGTCAGGCATTGGAAAGGTTTGCCCAGGGAGGTGGTGGAGTCACCGTCCCTGAGGTTGTTCAAGGAAAGTCTGGATGTGGTGCTTAGAGACACAGTTTAGTGGGTGACATTGTTGGTAGGGTGATGGCTGGACCAGATGATCTTGGAGGTCTTCTGCAACCTTCATGATTCTGTTTGTATGATCCTGATTCAAAGGAAGTAAAATGATTTTGATTTTCACAGCAAGACATCTAAATGATGTTACTAAAATAGACCAGCCACATCAGATTTAATGAAGCCATTGTGCTGAAAATTGTGCTGGATGTTGGGAGAGTATTGTGGGGTATATGGCACTTGCTTGCGTTGTTTTTGCTCCTCTGTGGGTACTTGCCTATAACTACTCTTTGTTGCTGTCACACATGCAGTTTGAGTTACAGATTAATATTTAGTAGCAGCAGTTTTTCTCACAGATGGCAATGAGTTTAGCTCCTCCTGCCTTCATTTGTCCTCACCCCCTTCCCTTTTCCTCTGGGCTTCAGGGTACATTGCGACAGCTCCATAGCATATCATTCATGTGGCACTGCAATGTGACAAACTTCCCCAGCCACAACTAATGTCAATCTGTTACGTTGACCGTGTGCCCTGTTCAGCAGTTCTGCTGTTTTTTGACACAGCTACTGACATCTTACTGCCTTGCAGACCTCCAGAAGCATGGATGAGCAGGCTGTGCTCAGTGGGCTCTGGGTCTGAGCCAGCAGAGCCATTGTTATGTGTGGAGGTTCACTGCTCACTGTTCAAAAGGTTAGACAGAGGCCTCACAGCTCCTGTGCTTCAACTCGTCTTGCAGATCCACAGCTGCTGACAGCGAAAGACAGCGACTGCCTCCCTCCCTGGTGCCCAGCCAAGCCCTCATCCAGCAAACCAGGCGGAAGCTGTTTCAAGAAAAAAGTAACCTTTGCCTCCCTCCAGGTTTAACTTTAACTGATTACTCTTCAGTGATCCTATCCACCACAAGGTCATACATGCTTGTGACAATATGAGGGAATGGTGTGATAAAGCTGTCAGGCCAGAGGAAACACCGCCTTACAGTCTCTTAGCTGCAGCACGTGCTCAAGCTGACTGTGAAACCATGACACTGTGCACACAAATTACATTGATTTCTAACTCCCTGACACTTTCAAGGATTATTTTTCACAGCATCCCAACCTCATATAAGCTATGAGTGGGGTGTGTTTTTTTTGTTTGTTTGTTTGTTTGTTTTGCACTGATTGGTGTTTAAACTGCAAAGTTAGCACTCAGGAAAATATTTGTATTTATATATAATATATAATATTTTTTTAATAGCAGAAGGTGACTACCTTTATACCAATCAGTCTTGCCTGAGGACACAGTTTCAAAGAAAGCTTAGAAGCCTATCCCACCCTCCTGGGCTAACTGTTCTTGCTCCATTGCTATCTGGCTATATACAAACACAATTGTCAATTAAAAGAATTAATTCAAATTTCTGTAATCTTTAATTCTTTAATCAATCCTCTTCAGCAATGCTAGTTTTCTGTTGAATCAACTCCCTAACCTGCTTTCCTACTCAGCTGCATAAGAACCGGTGCCTGAGAAAGAAGGGTAAGAAGAACAGGATTGTAGCATAGCAGCTGCTGTAGTGTAACCCAGCAGGCAGCTCAGCACCAGACAGACATTTGCGCACAGTGGGTTGGGAGAGAAAATCGGAAGAAGATAAAACTTGTGGGCTGAGATGAAGACAAGTCTAATAGGACAGAAAATGAAGGAAAAAAACATAGTAGTAGTAGTAGTAGTAACAATATTAATAATAATGATAATGATGATAAAGGCATATACAAAGAACATGATGCACAATGCAATTGCTCACCGTTGATGCCCAGCCAGACCCCGAGCAGTGACAGACCCCCAGGCCAACTCCCCCATTCCTATTGTCCAGCATGACGCCATGTGGCATGGGACACCCGTCTGGCCCCCTTGGGCCAGCTGTCCTGGCTGTGTCCCCTCCCAGCTCCTTGTGCACCCCCAGCCTCCTCGTTGGCAGGGCAGCATGAGGAGCTGAAGAGGCCTTGACTTGGCATAAGCACAGCTCAGCAACAACTGAAACATCAGCATGTTAGCAGCATTATTCTCATCCTAAACATAGCACCAGCAAGAAAATTAACTCTATCCCAGCTGAAACAAGGACAAAAACCACCCCTTATTCTATACCATCTATGTCACGGTACCCCACTTTCCAATACATCCCAATTAATCGCCACTAACTTTCTTGTCTTTTGATACATATACAGACAGATATCATTCCTTCACAATATGCACCATCCTTCCAAAATGGCTCTTGAATTCATTTAGTTAATGGCTTTGGGCTCCATCTGTCGTAACAGTCCTTCAGGGCAGAAGAGCTGGTGTTGGACTGCTGTATGCTGAAGCCAGTTCTGGTTCCATCACCACTGCTCTTTGCTCGGTTCCATCAAAATTAATTCCTCGTTAATCCAGTTGACTGTAATACCATTGATACGGCATACAGCAACCATAGCAGTGATGACTTACAGTATTATGTAGCAATTATATAGCAACCACCAGAGAGATTAACCGTATCCCAGCCAAAACTAGGACAACAGCTTAAGATGCTCTTCCACGATAACAAGTGGCTTACAACATTCTAACCTCATATACATTTTGTTTAAACTTGCAACTTCTTTTATTATACTCTGTATCATACAGAGTATGACCTGCCTGTCCCATTAATGGGAGCAAATTTAACCCTTTATTCTAAATTAGGATAAGGATTTGCAATGCAGCTATAGATGGGATACCTGTATCAAAAGTAAGGATTTACCTTGCTACAATTTGTCCCTGTTTTGAGCTGAAGAAAAGCTGAACAAGAAAACAAGACAATTCTTATATGGGTTCCTCCTCTTTATCTGTAGTTTAGTTTGCTCTTTGTTGCACTTGGGTTGAGGCAAATTAAGACACACTTGCAGCATTGTTTATTTAGGAGATACAGATCTTAAAAACAGTTGAATGTTTGATTAAATCCTCAGTATCAGTTCTCTCCTAACCACACAATAGTTCATTGCAGAGCAAAATGATCCCCACGAGCAGTAGAACTCAGAATTTCACCCTCCTCTCCATCCCAACATAAAACCCAGATGATATCAGTAAAACAGTGAAGGAAAATCAAAATGGACTTTAGTGATCTATACTATAAAAAGAAACACAACTAAAAAGAGCTTTTCACAGCATGCAGTGAGCACATAGATGATTGTGGGCTCCTTGAACAGTCTTCTCCAAACTATGTCACATATGGTACAATCTCTTTAAAGATAAACCATTCTATTAATTAAAACTTTTTATCAAAAAGCTTTCAACTACACAATAGTAATGCCTAACTCTTATGCATGTCATTGGCAGACCTCTGTTGTAGGTAAGAGTTGAAAGACTCTTCCTTGCAACCTGCTTTTTCAATCCATAAGTGAGGAAGCACTGAAAAAGCTATGCTTTAACTTCTGGGATGTTACAGAAAGAAGTATTTTAGATATATTTGATGCAATATATACTGCTACACAAGATTGTAGTTTCTGTAAGTTGTAGTTTCTTCAATTTCTACAATTTCAGGAACACAACAGCCCTCCAAGACTGAATGGCTATATTAAGCCTATTATTTTTCAGCAACGTAAGAGTCATCCATTGATCATGAGTGATATCATTGTGGTATTATGCGGACACTCACAGACAATTCATCACCTTTAAAACATTATCATGCTTTAACTCCAGCAGGCAGCTAAGCAACACACAGCCATTCTCTCACTCTCCCCAGGTGAGGTGGGGGAAGAGAATCGGAAAGGTAAAAGTGTGAAAACTCAAATGTTGAGATAACAACAGTTCACTAGGTAAAGCAAAAGCCACATGCACAAGCAAAGCAAAGCAAGGAATTCATTTACTACTTCCCACCAGCAGGCAAGTGTTCAGCCACTTCCAGGAAAGCAAGGTTCATCACACATAACTGTTTCTTCGGAAGATAAATTGCATCACTCCCAATGTCCCCTCCTTCCTTCTTTATCCCTCATTTTTATTGTTCAGCATGATACTATATGGTATAGGACACCTCTCTGGTCAGCTTAGGCCAGCTGTCCTGGCTGTGCCCCCTCCCGGCTCCTTGTGCACCCCCAGCTTCCTCACTGGCAGAGCAGCATGAGAAGCTGAAAAGTCCTTGACTTAGCATAAGCACTGCTCAGCAACAACTGAAACATCAGTGAGTTATCACCAAAAATCAGAGTATTTTTTGGACTGACAGCTTTTCTGTTTGCTTGTGTTTGCAGAAATCCCGCTATACTTAAGTCTCAGGTCACTTTAATGCTCGTGCAATGTACAGCTTGGTGAAAATTACCAGGATTGCAAGATTTGAGAGAATGTATCTAAATCCTACCAGCAAATGTATACCATCAGCTTTTTAGAGAAGTTGATGTGATTGCATATTCATGAGTGATCACAAATGCGCGGGGGAGGAGGATTTAAGATATTTAGAAATCTAAACATGATTTATCTCTCATTATTTCCCCAGAGTTCTGAACCATTTGGAACCATTTGGTTTAGTTATCTACTGATAAGGGAATAAAGTTTTGCTCTAATGAAATGTATCATTTGGTGTTTTTACTTGACACATTTATATGTTACAGCTATAAAAGTCAGACTTCTAATTCACTAATAGGAATGATATCTCTGCTACCTGAAATCCAGCAAGGTGAACTTCTCAGTCTTTTGAAGAGCATATAAATGCATAAAAGAAAGCACACAACTCAAATGTGTTATAAAAAATCGTATTAGATATCTTAAAAAATACAAGACATTATATAAAAATCAAACCTATTCATCAAAATTTTGTTAAACGGACCCATTTAAGATCAGGTACTCATGAGTATTAAGTAACAGCATATTATCTCAACATCTCAACTAACATTTAATTTAGCTCAGTGCTAGCTGATAACAAGTTCAGCTGGTCAACTCAAAAAGATAACCTTACCAGACTACTACCATGTTAGTATTTACAACATGAAAATTTTAAAAATACAGTAAGATTACATTATACTTAAGATAATAAGCACTCATGCTGCTGGACCCCCACCAAGATGGTGGAACAGATTCTCCTTTCCTTCTCACTACTGTTTCAAAAAACATTCAGTGTTAAGCATGTACACAGTGCAAGGTCCCATACAAACAACGTGTTTAATATATTACAGTTAAAGCCAAACAAAACAGATTTCTCTGTTAATTAAATATACTAGAAACTCTACATAACATTCCAGTGACATTTGCCTTTTTGGCAGCTTCAATATTGAACAAAAACTTCTTCAACCACAACACACTTTGAGGTGAGCAGCACTTCTGCAAAGCATCAGAAATGTCATTATTTGTTTTCCCAGCATGGTTTGAAGATTTATCTGCTTGCTATTTCTATAAAGGATAAGCAGATGCCAGTTCTGAAATCCAGGCTTCAATGTGAGTCAAAAAGCAAAGGTGTTCTGTTATACAAAATAACTTTCTTGTCTTCCTTTCAACAACAGTAGTAAGAGTTCACTTTTCTTCTAGGACTAAACTCAGTAGGTTGATTCAGTGGTTCCATTTGAGTTTGAAGAGTAAGAAATGGATTTCTTGGGGTATCTATTTGATGAGAGAGAAACCTGCATCCTCCGTGTAGTTCGCACACTTCGGCAAAGAAGAGCGTATCTCAGATTGCCTCTGAAGTCTTTTGAAATATAGTAATATATGAATGGATCAATACAACTGTTCAGAGTAGAAAGACACAGTGCAGTTATGTATGACCCATACAGATGGCTTTGGTTGTATTTTTTGATGAGTAAATAGTGCACAATAAGAAACACATTGCTAGGTGTAAAACAGATGAGGTACATTGACAGGACAGCAATAATGAGTTTGATTGCTCTTTTTCGTTTCTTCCCAGTGTTTATATCTGAGCTGGAAGCATTCAGAGTCTTAATCATTAGTATGTAAGCAACAGCAGTGACGAGAGCTGGGATTAGGAAGAGTCCAATTGCAAGTGAGAGGAAGTAATTGAACATGTCCTTAGCCAAAACATTTTCAGGCAACACATCATGGCAGGTAGTGATGTTAAGAGCTGAAATATATACTGTCTGATTAACAAGATACAGTGGAATGGTGCCCAGCAAAATCAGTATCCAGATAGCAAGAGAGATGCCCAGAGCAATTTCAGACTTCTTTCTTGAGTTCACTATGGGGTTCACTACAACCCAATACCTTTGCACACTGAGACATGTCATAAAAAGAATAGAGCAGTACATATTTCCATAGAAAAATCCAACAAGCACTTTGCAAAGACCTTCTCCGAATAGCCAATTATTGCCATTTACATGGTATGCAATCTTCAGTGGGAACCATACAACAAAGAGAAGGTCTGCGAATGCCAAGTTAACCATATAAATCACAGCAGGATGTTTCTTCTTTGTTCTGAAAAAGAAGACCCAAATGGCTATGGCATTGCTTGGCAAACCAATGATAAAGACAATGACATACACAATAGGAAGAAAAACTGTAGTCAGCTTTCCTGTAAGGACTTCTGCTGCAAAGTCATCCACTTTGTAGGACTCCCCAGAGGCATTATTTGCATTTGTAACTTTCTGGCCCACAAAACTTCTTCCTTTTGGCTTGGTGGTTATATTTTTCACTAGAAAAAAAATATATTGAGAAGTCACTGTTACTGAAGTGCAAACGTAACTTTCCTTTTTTTTTTTTTTATTTAATAAACTAGACAACATGATTTACACTGAAGAATTAAAGAGGGTCTTATCAACAGAAAAATTAGACTGCTTTTCAAATACTTGACAATTTTTCTTCCCTTCATTTTAGTTTACTATCCAAAATGCACATATATCCTTGTTTAATGGTTGTGTATCAGTAACCAGAATGCTTTTCCACCTCACCAGTAATATAACAATACATTATTGAAATGGCTGTCAGGTGTTTTAACTCTTCAGATTGTAGGAACAAACTTGTTCAAGTAACCCAGGGGCACGATTATCTTTTTTCATGGCACTGCCAGATTACTCAAATGCTGGAATTTCTAGAACTTTCCAGCATACTTACAATATATCTGCAGTAGAAGTTTTCTTGGCCTCAATCTGCTGATGAAAAGATGGCCTCAAACCCAGCTGTGCATTAAAGACAGTATGCTGTCCTCAGTCAGACTAGGTAGAACTGAAACAGTCAGAATGCAAAGCAGGAAGCTATGCTCAAGTGACCTCTGAAGACAGATGTCTATTGCACTATATCTGAAGTAAAATATGAAGAGACTGGCCCTGTTGCATCTTCATGCTTAAAGTTAGTCATCTGTCGTGTCCTTCTAATTCACAGATAAGATGGTCAAGCAATCTCTACAATTTCTACTCACACCACTAGATCAGTAGAGCTGCCAGGTATGGTCGCTGGAAAGCACCATTGTACTCAAACAAATAGATAGGGCAAGAAGAATGGTTTTAAACTAAAAGAGGAGAGATTTAGATTAGATATTAGAAGGAAATTTTTCACTCAGAAGGTGGTGAGGCACTGGAACAGGTTGCCCAGAGAAGCTGTGGATGTCCCATCTCTGGAGGTGTTCAAGACAAGGTTGGATGGGGCTTTGAACAACCTGGTCTAGTAGGTAGCATCCCTGTGCATGACAGGGGTTGGAACTGGATGGTCTTTAAGGTCCTTTCCAACACAAGCTGTTCTGTGACTCTGTGGTTGCTTCCTACACCAGAAAGCTATCACTTCAGGTTTTGCTCTACCTCTTTGAATGCCACATGAACCTGTAAACCATATACGCAAGCCAGACATTCCTGACCGCTCTGTCTTGTATGACAGCCTTCAGATGGCTCAGTCCAGAGACCCCTACCACAACACCTTCCATACTCAACACAGTCCTCTTATACAGACAAGTTAAACTGCACAGATACTGTTAAAGAACTCACTCTGTTCTAAAAAGTCATATATCCACCAAGCTAGACTCAACGTACATGATACATGATTGTTTGTAAGAGTAGTTTAATCGTATCACAAATTCTATCAATATTCGTGGATAATTTTAGCCACTCCCTCCCCCCCAAAAAAGCCACCAACGAAAACAGCAACATCATAAAACACAACAGTATAAAGAAGAGTTTTATTGAGCAAGCAGGTCTGTATTTAACATGCCATGAAGAGTGTTGAAAGATGGTGCTTTTGTCTTTCAATAAACAGTAGTTTTGATACAATCCCAGCAAGGAATAAATTAGACTAACACCTTACATTTTAAAGTAAGCACTGGAACAGGCTCCCCAGGGAAGGGGTCATGGCACTGAGCCTGACAGAGGTCAAGAAGAGCTTGTAAAATGGTCTTAGACACATGGACTTTATTTATTTAGGGTGGTCCTTTGGGGACCCAGGAGTTGGACATGATGATCCTTGTGGGTCCCTTACAATTCGGATATTCTATGATTCTATGAATGTATGAGACAAGAATTATCATACAATAAATAAATAAACACACAAGTATGTGTGTTTTCCCCAATAGATTCTCAAAAGTAGCACAACTCTAGATAGCTGTTCAAGTTAGTACTACAAATGCCTGATGTACTGTATTAGGGTCCTGCCTAGGCTGAGTGACCTCTTTCCTAAAGAGGTACAGAAATATGGCATATATTGGTGTTCTTTATAGTTTTGAATTAAGTTACCCTAGCTCTAGTTAGCAAGGGTTTGTCAAGTTCAAGGCACAGGCAGGCTTCACTGGAAGACTGTGGCGTAAGAAAGCTTTTTGCCAGTGCAATGACATGGACTTCAGTCTTTGTGCAGTCTACTGCAAAGATTTGTCTAAATTATATCAGCAGAACAGTCCTAAAGAAAATAAACTGCAATGACAAATATTCATTTTGACCTATTTGTGGTATAATTACAAAAGGGCAGAATCACACAAATCCTGCTGTCAGGTCTTCAAGTCACATGATTATGTCAATACCTTTAAGGACTGTAAACTTTGCTTGCATATCACAGAATAACCAGGTCCCTAACCTGAGGTGTGAATAGAAAAATATAGAATCAGCCTAAAGAACATAGCTCATTGAGACATTAGATGTAAATGATAAAAAGCAATACTTCTTTCCCTAGGTTGGCTGAGAAAGGTCCCAGAGTGCTCAGACCCTTTACTACAAGCTGGCAGCAGTTCTCAGAGTACCACAATAAAGCTTAGCATAGCACTGTGCAGCTGTACATCAACAAGTAGTTTACCTTATCAAACTGCAGTCATACTATTCATATTCCGTTCAAAAGACTTAAATAAATATTTTGTGACCAGATACAAAAGCAATGCTTTGCCATTGGTGTTCATAGGCTGGGTGGAAAGAAATAAGCATAGTCTCCAAAAACCTAGAGTGTTAGCATGTCACAAAAGAACAAGAGTGACACAAAATAGACTGGAAGACACATGACCCACAAACAGGACTTGGTATTGTAAGAGTGAGATAACAAAGTTTTTCTTATTATTTATTCTATTTTTGAAGGCATGGTCAAATTAAACATATGATTTCAGGCACCAAGTTTTGCTTTTATGCTTACTTGAAGGATATGTTTCAGTTTTGGCCTCAAAATTTCTGACTGCAGATACTGGGCAGCTTTTGTTAGCCCAGCTGGCATGCATACAGGGAGACATTTCAGTATCCTGTTTCTCTTTGCAGTTAACACTCCCTCCAAGAGCAACCAATCCTTTGTTAGGTATGTGCATTTTCTACTCCTTTTCTTACTCTTTCTCTGCTTGCTGTTTTCCATAACAATTGAGGTTTTTGTTGGTGGTGGTGTTTTTTTTTCCTTTTTTTCTTTTTTTTTTTCCAAGAACAGTTTCACCCTGCCTGACTCACATACAGAGAATGCAGTTAACTTGCTAATCTGCCCACAGGAAAAGCTTACTTGGCATCATGGGAACAAACACACTCTCTCCCACAAGAAGACCGTTTCAACATCGCTAGCTTTGCTATTTGTCTAGAAGATATAAACCATCACACCAAACGAAGGATGATGTCTGCCCTGCAGCACTGAGTATCTAAACCATCTTAGGTCACGGTGGCAATACTCACCCATACAGGACTAAGGTTAAGGCTCTTGATTCTGCAGCACAGATTCACCACAACCCCACAAGTGCCTTAGCCTGTTTGTAAACAGTCATGTCCCCTGACTTGCAGTGCATCTGCCTTGGCTGGGAGGGGAATACCATTTCCAGCTCATCTCACTTCCCAACACCAGAAGGTCAAGCAACCTGATAAAACATTTAAGCAGACTACCTTTTCCAACCCAAGTTGATATTGTCCCCTATACAGCTTACGCCTTCCCCAGTCAGATAGTTGGGATATCAAGAGGCAATCCGGTATCACTAACTCTGCTGTCAACCACCAAATTTGCACCTAATGGCTCACTGATTTTTACTGCCTTAAGATTTTAAGGATGCTATCATCCGTTTGTTACAACCTACAATAACTCTAGGTAGCACAAAGTGATGCAAAATATACCACACAACAGAACAAAATAAAATATCTGATACCATCATGCACTGGTTTGACCATGCAGGTGATAACCACGTATTAAATATCTAGTGTCTATTTGCTGAGAAAATAGGAACTACCATAAGCTTGGTTTCAATATTTACATAGTCTTTATGCATGTACTTTTACTATGTAAGTAGGCACAGGGAGAACTAATGCAGAGAGGCACAGTGCAAAGTGCACAGATATGGCAATGGGACTTGGAGGCTTACTATAAAAAGGTAGCAAAACATGAACTGTAGGGCGGTGAAATTTAAATCTTTTTCTTTCTTTTTTTTTAAACGGTATTTACGTTCAGAAAGCAATATAAAATAACAAAGATAAGAATTAAGTTTTTTTTTTTTAATGAAAAAAAAAAAAGACTGTCGTCTTCACTTCAGAACCTGATTTTCTTCTTCCAGATCTGAAAAGCTAGGGTTTTTCCTTTCTTTTCCTTTCACTTACGCACACCTTTAGGCGAGTTGCTGAGATCCAGGTGAGGCACAGCAGCACCTGATGCTGGCGATGCCTCGTTCAGACCGACCACACGGCCGAGCCCCGACCCCGCAGCGCTGCTCGGGGCTCCCCGCACCCTGCCCGGTGTCCGGCGGGCTGCGCCCCAACGCGATCAAGCCCCATCGCCTCGCCCTGCGCCCCGCCGTCCCCCTCAGCCACAGCACCGGCGGTGCCGCTTCTCGCCCCTCTGCCGTAGCCCTGCCGCGGGGCTCCGGTGCCCGCAGCGGCGGCTCGCACCCCGCCCGGCGCTGCCCAGCTCACCTGTGGGCGTGACGGCTTCCAGCAGGGCGCTGAGCAGGAGCAGGAGCAGCAACAGGCACAGCCCGCGGCGCCCAGCCATCGTCCCTCCCGCCGCGCTCCGGCCGCTGCCGTCCTGTCCTGTCCTGTCCCGCACGCACGACCAGTTTCGCCTGATACCTGAGCTAGGAGGGGGCGGAGGGTGCGGCCTGACCGGTACCGGCAGGGCAGGACCGCCCCTCGGGGCTTGGCGGGGCGGCACCTAAAATGGCGGGGGCGAGCCCCGCTGCGGGGTGCGCGGGGTCCGCCCCAAAATGGCTGGGGGCGAGGGTCGTGGCGGGACTGCGGGTCGTGGGGTGCCTTGCCTCGCGGCTGGTGCCTCAGCTGCGGGGCCGAGCGTGTCCTGCAGGGTTTCGGCCCTTCCTCAATCTGCTCTCCGACTGCTACCTGAGCCCGGCCGCAGGGTAGGGAGGTGAGGCTGTCGCCTGCGGCAGGTGCCTGACGAGGAGTCCCACCTGTACCCTCAACTAGGCCAGCCCATGGGGCTGCTTTTGAGGTTTTAAGTTTTGGGTGACGTGGCCTGCAATGGCTGTGGAGTCTTCTGCGGTGCTAGAAATCACGTTGGAGTACATCTGGTTAGTCGTCATGCACAGCATACCTGGTGCGTGACGGACCAGGTGAAGTAATAGGCTGTGTGTGCAGTGTGACGTCTTCGGGGTACGATGCCTCGAAGTGAAGGTGTCTGAGGTTTAGGGAGGGGGAAATCCCCCCAGATCACCTGTGTTGAGTGCTCCATATATGGCTTTTATTGTGCTTCTGTAATGCTGTTTGTTTGTTGAGTTTGTATTAGAAGAGTAGCAAAGTGCATGTTTAATTAACGTTTTTATGAAGTTACAGCCAGTGATGCATTGTTTGACCTGCCACTTACGGGAAGGCTGTGTGGTAGTTTTACTCAGGTGGCAGCTGAGATCCACCACAACCACTCTCTTTATCTCCCTCCTCAAAGGGAAACGGGGAGAAAATACAGTGAAAAGTGCTCAAAGGTTGAGATAAGGACAGGGAGATCACTCAACAACTATCATAATGGGCAAAAAAGTCTCAGAGCAGGGAGATTAGTAACTGTATTGCCTATTACTAACAAGCTAGAGAAGTGAGAAACTAAGGAAGCAAACTAAAAACACCTTCCCCCCATCCACCCTCTTCCATCTCCTCCACCCGAGCAGCCTGGGGGAATGGGGGTTGCGGTCCGTCTATAACACTCTCCACTGCTCCTTCACTGCCCCTGCTCCAAGTGGGTCCATCCCACGGGATGCGGTCCTTCCCAAACTGATCCTGCGGGGGCTGCCCACAGGCTGCAGCTCTTCAAGAACTGCTCCAACACGGGTCCGTACTATGGGGTCCAGCCATCAGGAGCAAGATGTTCCAGCACGGGTCCCCCACGGGCAGCAGCTCCTGCCAGGTCACCTGCCTCTGCATGGTCCTCTCTCCACGGGCTACAGCTCCAGCCTGGAATCTGCTCTGGAGAGCGTTCTCCATAGGCCACAACCTCCTTCAGGGCAGGTCCACCTTCTCCACCAGGGGCTCCTCCACAGGCTGCAGCATGGAGATCTGCTCTGCTGTGGTATACCAGGGACTGCAAAGGGAACTTCAGCTCCAGCACCTGGAGTACCTCCTCTCCCTCCTTCACTGACCTTGGGGTCTGCGGGGCTGGTTCTCACTCTGCCAGCGGCTGTTGTGCAGCAATTTTCTTTTTTCCTTCTTTCTTAAATCTGCTTTCACAGAGGCACAAACAACATCACTTATTGGCTCAGCTCTAGGCAGCGGCGGGTCCCTTTGGAGCCAGCTGAAACAGGCCCTTTTCTAACATGGGGCAGCTTCTGGATTCTTCTCACAGAAGCCACCTCTGCAGCCTTCTGCTACCAAAAGCTTGCCACATAAACCCACTACAGACTGCCATGATTTTCGCTGAACTGTGCCTTGGAGGGAGCCGTTTGGGAATAGAGATGTGCTAGTGAGGACTGGGGCCAAAGGGGTGTTTCTTTGGGACAGTGTAACTCCTGCTGACTCAAAGTATTCCTTTGTGTTTGCCAAGTTTCAAACCATTTTTCTTTGTGTTGTCAAATGAAAAACAGGTAGGAAAATGTGTAATGTTTGCTTAACCTATTACATTTGTGGTACTGTATGGGTAACCCAGCACAAGAAAGGGATGCTTTCATTATCAGCCTCTCTTAGGCTCAGGGAGCACCAACTTTATTTTTGCAAATACTTATTTCAAGAGTAATACAACTGAATGTAGTGCAATGCCAGAATTGTTTTCAATTTATATACATAAATATGAATTTTAAGAGTGTTTTGGGGTTTGTAAAAATCAGGCATGCAAGTTGCCAAATTCCAAAATTAAAACATGTTCAGCTCTAATTCACACCTCTAGACAAGTAAGTGGCTTTTGAGTTACAGCAGTAGTTTCCCACCTCTCTTGGTTAGTCTGCAGAATGCTCAGTGTTCAGTTGGTAATAAACTTGTTGCTTTTTTCCCTTTTTTTTTCTTTTTAATGAGTATATTATGAATGTACTCTGTTCTATGCTGCTCTGAAGACAGAATTGTTCTTTTTGCGTACTGTGATGCTCATGAAGTCTGACTACGAGTGTAGGAAGTCTGCATTATTCTCATTTCACAGACAGATAATGGAGTATAAAGAAAGATAAATGTGCTTGGAAGTTTTGGGTGTCTGAGTTGAGCTCCAGGCCTTCTCTTTTTTGGGTTCTTTGTTATAAGTCACTCCTTACTCAAAGCATGATTTTTTACTTATTTGTCATCACTCACAGCACCTGTTGGTTCCTATGTGTCATCCACCCAGCTAAGTCTGCTTACAGACTTCTCATCTTAGTTTCAGCCCCCCTGCTGAGCACCAGGAAAGTCATAGCCCATCCCTCCAGACTTCCTCCCTGTCTCCTTTCTCACTTGCAGTGCTTTTTTTGTTTACTTTGCCATTACAGACTGCTTCATGGGTACTTAGTATCCTGCTCCTAATCACCTTGTCAGATGAGCTGTAGTCTTATCAACTGTTTTTTTTATCTAATCTCCCTTTCAAACAGGCATGTACATATGCGCTGGTTTCGATTTTCTAATGTTTTCCCTCTCAGACCTGAAGTATTCAGTCCTTCTCTCATTAGTGTCTGCTCTAGCCAGTGCTCTCCTGCTGTCTGCCATCACTCAGTTCCAGTTTTCACTGTCCATCTTCTCTTGGTTTACTCTGTCCAGTCTGTTTCTTTGTCCCCTTTACATTCAAGCAGAGAGCCTGGATCTAGCAACAAGAAAAGGGACTGAGAACAAAAGAGAAAAGAATACATTTCTGTCACTAAACAAAATCTGTTATAGACTCTCCCATGATGGGTCAGAGCTGCAGCTGGAGAAGTTCCATGGCTCTGTGTAGAAGCAAGCATTATTGCCTGTGCATCTTCTGGAAATACAACTCTGAACTTAGCCTCTGTATGGAAGGTAAACAAGCTAACAGAAGTTTATAGCTTGGCTAGGTGTTCACAGGAGTTTCAGAAACATGTAATTGACATAAAGATCATCTTTCAAAATCTCATGAGATTCACAAGTAATTAAAAATAGAAGTTAAAGAAGAGTGTCAGGTAGCTTTAGTGTTGGAGAACTCTCAACCTACTTTTCAACAAACTAGTGGTCATGAGCAGTTTAAGCAGCAGTTTCTAGTGCTTGATCTATGTGTGGCTAGCAAGGCATTTGCACTGGTTTCGTTCTACTTATTTACATTTATCAAGTCAGTGTTCCTAGTTAACATCTTCAGCAGGCATAAAAAATTCTAGGAAGATTACCAATTTGTAGTCTACAATTTAGTTCTCACTCATGACGTGGAAAGTGTATAGTAGAAGATAGACATATTTTTGCCCTTATTCAAATCACCTCTTCAAACCACCTCTTCACCTATTCAAACCATCAAAAGAAGGAAAGTATGCAACTTTAGGTGCTTAATAGGACCCAAGACAATGGCTTGAAGCTGTGACAGGGGAGGTTCAGACTGGATATCAGGAAAAGGCTCATCACCAAGAGGGTGGTCAGGCACTGGAAGAGGCTCCCGAGGGAAGCGGTCGTGACAGTGAGCTGCTGGAGTTCAAGACATGGACAATGCTCTGAGACACATGATCTGGTGTTTTGTGGGTTATTTTTGTTGGTCTATTGGGGACCCAGGAGTTGGACTCGATGGTCCATGTGAGTCCCTTCCAACCCAGATATTCTACAATTAAACCTCAGTCCTCTATTACAAATTGGTACTTTTTTTTTTTTTACTGCTATGCAATTTTTCTGCTACATATAGAGATACATATAGTTATATACACCTATATACATAGCATTATATATATATGTGTGTTATGTCTACCTATTTTCTGCTAGAAATATAATGAGTTAGGACGAATCAACTTGCCACTTTATACAGTGGATGAAGGGATCTTTGAACACATGCATCACTTGTGCCATGGCAGTGTTTGTTCTTAAAGCATGTTCAAAATGACAACAACAAAAGTTACCAGCAGCTTGTAACTCCCTGCTCTACCAATGGTTGGCTGGGGCATGTTATCAGGAAAGTTTTGTGCGTCTTTGGGCAAAGGGCGTAACTTACAACGTACTCTCCCTCTCTTTTTGAGTATCTGCTGCGTGTGGTGGTAATAACACAGTTCAGCATGGGGGCTCTGGAGGGGACTTATTGTTTTGCAGGGCTTGTGAGTCTTACATCTTACATCTGTAATTCATTTTACATCTGTAATTCATTTTTAATGTCATAAAGGTGTGACTTAATCCCGAAGATATATTACTTTCTCAAACATACTTTGTACCCCTTTATTAACTGAGAAGTGGATGTGTCTTCATTGCAAGGTAATTGTCAGTGCTAGTACAGTTGCTTGTGCTAGGATAAGGGGATGGGAACACTTTCAATATACAGAGCTTGGTTTCTGTGCTTGGGTCACCCTGTGAACTTCTGAGTTTGGTCAGCCAGTGTGTTTTTTAGCAAGTGGTTTACTGTAATCTAATCACGTGTCTGTTGGGGAAAAAGGTAAGGGATGACTATTCATGTCATATACCTTACACAAACATATGGATTGTTTTATTTAATTATTCAAGTGCAAAAGAACTTTTTTTTTTTTGAAGGGAGAGGAAATAAAAATCTCCTAACTTTAAAAATCAGTATGTCTTGCAGTGATGGCACAAGCACTTAAAATATGCTTCAAAGTGTGCAGTGTGCTAGGGTTCAAGGAGAGAGGTTGAAGTTTGATTTGAATAAAAGAATGAGAATAATTTCACTTTTAAAACTTCAGTACAATGAAGTTCTCTATCCTTCGTCCTTGTTTCTTAGTCCTAAAATGTCAGAAACTGTCATCTTAAACAGTCTGTCACCCCCCCTTCCCCCCCCCCCCCCCCGCTTTTTTTTTTTTTTTTGGCAGAGCTTTTTAATAGGTCTTGGAGTATTTCCTGCTCAGTTCTTGTCAGGCTTACTGGCAGACTTATAAGGTTCTGCATAGTAGTTGTCACATATGTCCTTGACACTATGTGTCCAGCCAGGATCCTAGGAAATGAGGGGTAATAGGCAACAGCTGTACATTGTTTTTATTTCTCTGGTAGCAAAGGTCCATTTAATTTAACTCTGTAGGAATTCACTTGCACTGCCTTTCGTACCTTATCTACCCCAAGATCCTTGCAATTTTTAGAAATTCTATCCATGGTAAATGTGTGTTTGATGAGCTTGCTACGGTGGTGTTAGTCCTGGGTATGACAGTATGGTTAGCATATTAATTTATGGCATTATGGTCTCATTGTTTAGTGACATTACATCTAATCTCTTCTGTGGTGCATTGCATGGAGTGTGTGCTCATGAATAAGCAGGTAATCTCAAGTCGTTATACCTCTGTTCACAAGTATAGGTATTCTCAAGGTTCCAGCATTTAGCTGATACTGACCTGTTATGCTACTACTGTTGTAAACTGGGGAATTATTCTCCCTGCATAGATAGCAATTCAGAGGAAGGTGTGTGCAGACTGCCTGCAACTCATCAGTGCAGCCACTAGTTCTCTCCTCTGGCGTGTCTACTGCCTTTCTGTTACCTGCAGTAAGTGAAACAAGGGTTTATTATTCAGTTTAGGGTGGAAAAAAAAAGTAACAGCTCAACATAAAGCAACATTGTTAATTGTGTTGGCATGTTTGTTGGAATGGGTGCTAATGTGCCCTTTGTAATAGCCAGCCATTCTCCAGAGAATGCCACCTGCAAGCAGACACTGATAAATGAATTTGCACCAACACTTGGGATTAAAAATAAGGTCAGCCTTATGACAATGGAAACAAGATTATTAAAGAGCTACATGCTTAGAGAGGCAACCTATTTGCAGCAGAAATATAATGGGGAAGGATGTGGCAGAAAATTAATCACAATATTAATCATGCTGAACTAGATAGGGATTTTCCATGTCTTTCTCTTTCAGAACCCCATTGGTCCATCTTGCATAAGAGGTTTATTGATGGTTTATCAGAAATGTAGCTTAGTTTTTATTGATACTATAGGTCTATCCAAACACCAAATTACTTTTAAGAAAGGATCTTTTTTAAGATCATTAACCATTACAGTTTTAACGTATCACTTTAATGATTAATTATATAACTGAAAATGTTGCAAGCATTATGAAAAATCTTAAAAGCCCATTTCTACCCACTGTATTCCTTTTTAGCAATGTAGTGAAACCATGCCAGTTCCAAGGGACAGTTTTTGTCATAAACTTTAAGCTAAATCTTTCTGGTGACAGCAAAAGATTGCAAAATGATGAGTATAATGAAGTGTTAACCCTATGCAGTAGGAAGAGGTAAAGGTTCCTCAGCTAATCTTCAGGTTTTCCTTCTGGAGATTAATTTTAAATGATTATGGGGGTATATAATCCAAACTGAGGAGTTTTGCATGCACACTTTCTTTCGCATACATGCTTCCTTTCTTTTGCATGCACTTTTGTTTCAGTTGAGCTGCTGTTTGTACATACTAGTTTGTAAAACTGTTTTGAAGGGCATTGACACATAACTTCAGTATGGGTCTATTACAATTGTTGTCTAATCCACCTACATCTGCACTGGAAACAATATAGGGTAGAGTGTATAAAATAACAATTCCTCCTAAAATGATCTGAATTATTGCAATGAGTCACAAACTCAATGAGTCAACAGTGTTGTTGTGCAGCAAGTTGTGTTTTTGTCTAATATATATGAAGAAATACCTCCTATGTTCAGCACTAGTAGGTTATTTGTTGAAGGATATTTTCAGCTTAGTCCACGTCTTCTGTAAAGAAAACTGAATGAAGTCCAGAGAATATGTGAACAATTAGAAGTATTTGAAAAATATTTGGAGCTTTTTTTTATCCTAAACGAGGTTACGGACAGACATGATGACATATTCAAGTATGTCCAAAGCTGGTACATGTTTTCAGTGCTCACTGGGTTGACTGAAAAGGTAGCAGGGTTATACGTTATGAAAAAGTTTCTAACAATTGCCACTAGTTGTATTGAGCTCTTACTTCCTAGGGAGCCAGTGTGGCCCTAATCACTGGCAATTTTAAGTTTGTTTTACACAAACAGAAATGATGTAGGTATGTATAGTTCATCTTGGCAGGAGAAGCAGGTGAAGCTTCACCTACTTCTTGAGTAACTCTTCCAGTTACTCTTCACCTACCTTGAGTAACTCTTCCAGTCCAGCTGTTGGTGACTCTGCAGCAATGTCCCTAGCAGAATAAAACCCAGTCCTCTATTACACTGACCTCAGTCATCTTACTCTTGTTGGGCCTCTGAATGCAGTAAGATTTCACATGATATTCTACGTTGTGAGTCAAGTTGTGGTCTTGCACTCATGTGGCTCTGTTCAAAAGCAGATGCTATTCAAATACTATCCAGGCCCTCTCTTATCTGATTCTAGCTTGGGAAGAGTTCAGATTCTCAGGTCACATTCATCATTTCTGAGCAATCATGACTCAGACAATAGCAAGGTGTCTGAGTTCTTTGGTATTTTTTTATTGTTTTATTTATTTATTTATTTATTTATTTTTATTTTTTATTTTTCACACTGGAGAGACAAGCTTGTACAAGCCTTTCTGCATTTTTCTTTCCTAACCACACAGAGATGACAGCAGTGTTGCAACCAACTGACCCGTCAGCCCAGAGGGAAAATCGTAAAGCATCTTCTTATGGCACTGAGGACTAAACCCATAAAGTTTGGTGGACAGTGGGTAGAGCTGTGCTTTATGAGTCTGAGATAAAACACAAGAAGAGGGTGACATTGATCCACAGACCTGTTCACCTTAAAAAACAGCATTAAGATCTCAGAGATTTGGCAGCTGACTGAATCACAGACAGACATTGGAAAGTGAGGAGACAGCCCAAAATGTGGGAGGGGATTTGCAGGAAATCAGTGCTGCCAGAAATTTCAGTCTTTCTCTGGCAAGAAAGCTTTAAAAGAAACTAATCCTATGTATGAAACAGATGCCATCATAGTTGTGTGTGACTTATCCCTCGAGGGATAAGCAGGAAATTGTTTGATTTATTGTTGGTGCTTTTGCTTATTTTACATGTAGAACATAGATGTCTGAAAAACCAAGTGCTTATTAGGGTGCTAAAGGCATACATTGTGTTCTCCCCTCACTTCCTGGGCAGTCAGGTTAAAAGTTTAAATAAATAATTCTTCATTTAAGTGATGTGATTAAAAACAATCTCTAAGGGTTGATCCTTCTGCCTGTGTTGACCTAATCCAGGTTGGGAGAATGCCGTACAAGCAAACTGGAATACGAGATGCTCTTCTGGTTTTATTGTGACTTTTTGAACTGATTCCTTTTCTGCCTTGTGGGCATATATCTCAGAATTAGTAATCTGTAGCAAGTATAACCCACGGGAGAAATAACCTACGGATATGCTAATGTAGTTACTAGCCTGACCATTACCTTCACTCCTGCCTTTGGTTGTTTGCATTCTCTCTCCTTGTGCTGCCAGCCAGCAGAATGACATTGCCTGCCTGATGCATCTGCATTCACTGGCCCTTAAAGTTTCACAGTTCAGTAGAAACATGCATGTTTTTCTAGTGTTTTCCTTCTGCTAGCACACAGTTACTACTCCTCATGCTACAATCCCCAGAACACTATCAGAAGAGGATTTTTTTTTTCTAGCTCACTTTTAGCAAAGGCAAGCCAATAGAAAGAGAATTCACAAGTCAAGGTAAAAAACAATGTCTTGTGAGTGGTGACCTGGAAATGCATTATTTTTTTTCCCCTCAAGATCCCTTCATCTATTGAGAGCTTTCCAGCGTTCCACTGTACTGTTCAATGCTTAAGTAGATCCATGACAAACTTACAGAGGAGGAAAGTAGAAGTGGACACACACGGATGTGTGGAGGAAGAGTCATATCAGGAAGAACACTCAGACAGAGAAAGAGAAGAATACAATGACTGGGACTTCAGAAGCTGGCTACCTTTATTTGTCTAAAGGTAAATCAGCCATCAAAAGAAGGAGTGGCACTTCCAGCTTCATAGTCCCACCATGTCCCCTGTGCCAAAGATGGCATTTTTTTGAATCAAGAGATAGATAGGAAAACACTCTAATCCAAGAGCTAGGAAAATGCTAACTAATCCAGAAGAGGTGTAGTGGTAATGAATAGCAGTCCTGCTTCCCATGGGATCAGAACTGGTACGAAGGAGGCAGAACAGCACCAGTAAGGGACAGTGAGACTCCATGGTCAAAATGCCAACTGCTCTTTGTGAAAGAAGGTAGCAATATTCTACAGAAAACGGAGGAGATAAAAAGATTCTGACAGCAGGTGAGGGGGTCTCCAAATTGTCTATGCAACCATTCCTGCAGGTCCTTGAAATAAAGTGTCATGACATGCACAACAAGTTAAAGCTGTAGGTATACTCCAGCAAAGTCATTGTCAGTAAAAGGCAGGTTGTGCTTTCACGCACGCTGAACTGCAGAAGTGAAATGGCGTCAGAATCTGAGCTGTGATTTGGCCCGTGTATCTTGCCTGCTTCAGTTTCAGGTGTTGGTTTCAATTACGTCAGCTTTATGGATATTATGTAAACACTTTAGTGTAGATAACGCCTGGGACAGCGTTTGGAGGGATGGACTCTGGCTGAAAATTGTTAATGGCTCCCTAGGAACTTGGGACTTCCCCAAGCAATAATGCCATTCTCAGTTGTGAGAGGATGCCAGGATTCAATATCCAAGAAATTATCGGCAACTGTCAGATATGACTTGATGATCCTTAAGGGTCCCTTCCAACTCAGGATATTCTATGATTCTATGATTCTATGATATTGCCTGTGCCATTAAATGTTTGCTAATACTGTCTAGTCAGAGTGTCTTTTTAGATTCCAATTAATGTTTACAAAAAACAAAGTGGAAATGAATTCTGAGAGCTTCACAGGAAGTTTCATTGGCATGTTTTTAGTTCAGAACAGATGGACATTTGACATTCACTCAGAACAGTGCTGACTGATGTCAAAATTATATGATTTTTTTCCAGCATTGGAACTGTTTTCCAGACTTAAAAACAAAACTTCCAGATCTGAAAACCCTCTAATACTAAATGTCTGTAAATTTATGATTGCCTAATCAAGTCTCTATTTTTAGGACCTGTCTGAGTCTTCCTTGAAAATCAGTATTTATAATGACCAATAAAAGTAGTAAATGCTTTGAGATGAATAAATGATTTGTTGAATCATAATATTATTTTCCTAAATGGGAAAGGGAACTGAATCTAACATTTGCGTAGCATCTATCATTTTTTATTCTGTATTTTCTGAAGTTTGTTATGCTGCTAGTCTGAATTGCACTGAAACTTGCATGTGTGAAATATAGTATATTAACCACATTTCCTGACTAATTGTAGGTGCCTTCCTTGTAAAAAAAAAAAATAACACATTTATTAACCTCTGACTATGAATTCCACTTAGAGCATTTGACTTGGCCATTTAGCTGATCTGTCAGTATCTGTGACATTTTCTGGTGTCTCATCATGTTTTACTAATATGTTCTTAATTTACGAGTGATCTAAATTAGAAATCAAAAAGAATGACCTGGAAATTAAAACTTTTATAGTAGTTATGACAGTGAGATATTACAATAGCCATCTGGTAGGATTAAGGGTGAAAAGTATAAATACTTTTAAGGTCATAGCTTTCTCTTTTCTCAGCATGTGCGTGGACTTGCACTGTCCCACTCTTCCCCAGTTCTGCTGGCCCATATGTCCCTACAGCCTCACAGGGGCCCTGGGAAATGAATCCAGTCAGAGGCAGAACTTCACCAAGATCAGTCCTCCAGTCTGTTTTTTGCGTGCCTGTGTTGGCATAAAAGAGGGAGTGTTTCAGAGACATGCACAAATGTCCAAGGGCACTGAGAGGTCAGGCAGTTCATGTGGCTGCAGTCCTGGCTTACAACAATTTAAGCAGTATGTGAAATTAGCATTCAAGAGACCACATTGCAAGTAAAAAGAAATAATTACTGTTTTGGGATTGCCTTGTTTGGCAGAGACTAGTATTTTTTCTATTGCAGTTTTATGCTGATAAATTAAATAGAAGGAAGTTAAGCAATAGACATACGTGCCTCTTAACTTAAATCCTGTTCAATCTAGTTTTTAACTTCTACATCTGGGAATAATAGACAATGTGTACAGTCACATTTATAGTTTAGGCTCTGACAAATTCCAGCAATATTTATGGTACATCTTTGAAAATGTTGAGTAACTTCAGGATGAAGTTACTCAATAAAAGCTGACAGAGCAGACATTAACTCTTGAATCTGAAATAAAGACAACACTGTGGGCAGTCAGTTGCCGTTTGCAACCTCTGTCAGTGCAGAACTAGGGGCTGGGGCCATCTACTCAAATACTGAGAGCCAGCTTCAAACCTGTTGTGCAGAGGACAACCAGCAGGTAAGAAATCTGTGGAGCTCTTTGCCAAAGGATGCTGGGGATACAAGAAAATTCCATAAGTTCCTTGGAAGATGTGGATGGCATCCAGGCCAGTGGGCCTTCCTTTGAATAGTGTGGTCATTTGCCTTAGTTCTGAGGCACTCTGATATGAAAGGGATGTGTCTGTCTGTCTGGTTTTGAGCATATTTGGTCTTTTCATAGTTTCAGTGACCCATCCCTCTAGCTTCAACATATGCTGTTCCACCATAGTTCAAGTGGTTTGCAAATTGCTTTTTGTGAATTCCTGTGATCATTGTCATTGAGGTGAAAGGGGACTGCTTTTGTACTGCTTAGGATATTTGTTAAAAAAACACAGAGATAGGGAACATTTTTGTAACTATTTTATCAGCATGGTTGTGGTCTGTTTAGAAGCAAAGAGCAGCATCTAAAATGAAGTGAGTTTAATGGAAAAAGTATGCTGTTTGGCCAGGACTCCAGAAAACTTTTTGCAAACTGCCCTTGCTAAGAAAGGACATGAAGAGGAGATCTACAGAGCGATGCTGAGTCACATGCTGCCCACACAGCCATCCAGCTGTTCTCACATTGTTTGTTCAGCAGAGCAGGAACCTGCCTCATCTCCTCCAGCTTTTCAGCCCACCTTCCACTGTCTGCACAACTTGGTGAAAGCCACAAACTCCTTATCAGATCCAATGCAGTCATTTGGCCTGAACTTTAGGACCACCATGCTACCCACCCCCCAGAAAAAGCTAGCATTTAAAACACAGCTATCATTATTATGCAGGTTTAGTGATATTTGTTATTCTATTTAGCTGAAACTTGTCAAACATCTAACCTACAGCTATGTAATAGTCTCATGCAAACATTCTCATAGCATCTACAACCTTAGTCAACGTGTGCTTAGAAATGTGGGGAACAGAGTGGCTAGGGTTTGCAAGTGATTAGCTGCACGTGCACAGCGACCATTTTCACCCTTAGTGAAAATGTCACCCCTTCCTCCCTTAGGGGAAGTTCCCTCAGGCTCTGCAATGAACTCACACCCACCAGCTTCCTTGGCTAAATCCAGTCTCCAGCCCACTGGACCTGGATGCAGTAAATACTTCTCTGGGTGTAGGGGTTGGATGCCAGCTTCTCCCATTCTGCTGTGTCTATCTGCAGTAATGTCAGAGGAGCCTGAGCTCCCTGCCTCAGAGGATGTTGTCCCACTTTGCACTGTGTGGCTGCTGTGGGACTGTGAGCCACCTGCCCCTCTGGCTGTTCTTTGGCTAAGGGGTTTCAGTCAGATGCCTTCACTCACCTTGTGTTAAAACATGTCCTATGTAGTAACTGCCTGTGCATTACTCAGCTAGGGAAATATCAGGGTGGTCACTCACTACGTGACCCAGGTTCAGAGGTGTGTTTCAGCCTGGGTCACCCTGTTGCCCCTGATCCATGAAATCACCGCACAACCCCAAACTATGTGAGCAAAAACTTTAATATGCAGAAGTGACATGTAATACCCTGCCTGACGTGCAGAATGTGAATTTGTCAATCCCTCATCCCTTCCACATTTTACAATACGGTTAATAGTTTTACCCGTAAAGAATGTGATCTTACATTAATATAGTCCTCTGGCAGTTGATGAATGTTTGTTTGTTTATTTGTTTTTGGTTTTGTTTGTTTGTTTTTCAAAATGGTATAAAATGCTGAAGTGCAGGAGTGCTTTTATTTTAATTGCATGGAAATTCTGCATGGCTGTTGAAAGTACTCAGTGTATTAACTATCATCGATAGGTTTGATGGAAAATTAATTAGGAGCTCAGGGGTAAGAATTAAGAAAGTCTAAATGTTTCACAAATATTTGGTTGGTGAAAGCTATATTCATAGAATTTCAAAGGTTAATTTCCCATATCCGATTCAACATATCAGTTGGTGATGACAGCTTCAATACTATCCTTCTTGCTGTGAATTGGTTCATTTTCTGCAAAATGAACCACAAGGCTTTTCTACCTAATTTTTGTCTACTGCAATACCAGGGATTCAAACCAAGGAAAATTTTGGAGTTTATTCTCCCACTGTGTTTAGGTTTGTTAATAGTTTGGCAGAAAAGCTGGTTGAGCTGGTTTTTCTAGGATAGAGTCATTCCTGTATTATGTTTCCTGAGTTGGTGAAAGATTTCCTTTTTTATAACATGCATATCATAGCCTACCCACAAAAATAATTGAAATAGGATTAATTTACCTCTACTTAAAGAGATAAATTACATTTAAAGTATTTAATTAAATACTTGGTACAGGTCGTAGGAGTCTACAATGAAGTATTGTATGAAGTTTTGAAGGATTTATGGAAGGTAATTAGGTGGCGGTTCATGATGAAGACCTCTACTAAAGAGCTAAAAATCATGATATCTGGCTTCAGACCTCTTACATGGAGTGGAGCAGGCAGGAGGCAGCCCCAGCCGGCTCAGACATGAATACTTGTAACCTCTGAGTGAACCCCTGGAGCGGTCTCTCCAAAAACAGTTTCCTTTTGGCCTTACTGGGAGTTGTTTGTATCCTCTTGTGGAATAGGAGAGGTCGAGGTGATCTGTACAAGTGGAGCCTGGGGACAATGTGTCCCTCTGTCTCTGCTCTGACATCCCAGCTCCAGAGTGAACACAAAAACAGCAAAATGGGAAAAAAACATCTCTGCTTTGGGGTGGGATTCGTGCAGGTACCTGGCTGGTGCCAGCAATGCCAAGGAGCTCTGGTCAGGGCAAGGATACAGCCTGCCCCGCGTGAGAGATGCCAGATATCTAACACAGAAAACCCTGGTTCAGCTTTGCATTACTGGCTGTGGCAAAACTAAGCTCTTCATCACTCTCAGTCTACTTCCAAAAAGAAAACATGCAGAAAGAGTAGGAAGAGGAGCATTTTTTTTTTTCTCTTTTACACAGGACTTTAAGAATTGTAAAGACCTGGGATCAATGTGTAAAGGGTTTTCAGGCCTTATACCTCCTTATCCTAACACAGTGCTCCTATTTCCAAGGTAAGAGATACTGAAACCCCTGGACATTTTCATTTTCTCCTGGGGAAACTGTTCCTCTTTACTTAATATACTTAAGTGTTCATTAGCACACTGGCATCCCTCATCCTACTTATTAACAGTGACAAGGCAGGATATGACTGAACACTACACGATCTTAAAAAATGTGAAATAAAAATGCTGAGGGAAGATCTGTGCATCGCTTTTAACCTCCTGAGTGCCTTCAACACTGAAGTGAACAATTATCACATATTAAAACTCTGCAAGATTTCTGGGTTCATGCTCAAGAGGTACTCAGGAGCAACGTGTGCCCCTATTCTGTCACTAACTTTGTAACAGAATGGCTCTTACCACAACCCCCCAGCAGGAGCAACCTGTCTTAGATTACTTGATTATGGAGCTGTAAAATAATGCACTTTTTTTTTTCCTTCATTTGTGCTTGATAGTTTATGGCTTTTTAATGAGTATGTATTCTCTTTTTTTTTTTTTTAATTTGTTTATTTTTTAATCTCTCCCTTTAGGTCCCAACATACTACCACATACCAGGCAACTGGAAAAAACAAAACAAAACAAAACCACATCTGCTGAAAACTAAACAGTGGTAACAGTGTGCCTGTATTCAAGAGTTAAAGGAATGTGCTGAGTGTCCCTGCCCAGTCTCATACTGCTTTACAAGTAGTAAGCGTCACCTTTTCATTTATTGTTTGTAGCTGGAGTCACTAGAATAGACACAGATGCATTTTTAAAGTATTTTCATTTCCTCTGGGAAAATAAGGACTTTTACAATTTTAAAACAAAAACTGGATTTTTCATGTAACTAAGTCCAGCATTAAAAAGTAAAAAAGCTGTAATTATTATAATCCTCATAATAAATCCTCTTGGATGGCAATTATCAGCTCTTCAGGGCAAGGATTGCCTTGTGGCTTACTCAGTAGGTGCACTGTTTTTGCTTGACTTTTCTGGGTGCTATCAAAACACACATTCAGCTCACCATAAGGAAGAAAAGAAAACAGTCTGAAGTGAAGAAATGAGGAGGTAGCCTGGAGCAATTCCAGCACTGTGCCAGTGCCAACCCTGAGTTGTTGACACAGAGCTCACAGTACACAGAAGGCAACCAGGAAATGTGCTGCTGGGTACACCTTTCTGTTCTGTTCCCCACCCGCCTGTAAGTATTCCTGTGACGGTAAAATGGGTCGGGTGATACTGTGAAGTATCTTCCCTGCTGCAGGATGCAGGATTCCTTCCCCACTTGACAGTACTAAAGGCCTTGGGGTCTCTTAGTTTGGGTGTAGTAAACCTGTACCCAAATACACCATCAGTGTCTTCTGTTGATTTTCAGCAGTCAAATACATCTAAACTATCAAAGATAGGATGTTCTCTTATTCATATTTGTACATTCTCAGTTTTAACTCAGCTAATGTTATTCCTCAGAATGATTTCTTATCTCAATATTTCTGTCATAATGGAAGTAAGGTTCCAGTTGATGATAGCGGATAGTTGCCATCATCTGCAGCTCATTAGTCTGAAGCTCTCAATTAATCATAACCATGTTAGAAATAGGTATTGAGGACCTGGCTAATGGGAGTTTAGCCATTAACTTCCAAGGGATGAAAATATCACATCTGATCTTTTCTTGGGGTTGGACTTCAATAGAATTGAGCCATATGGATTAGGTGACACATATTGTAGCTATTAATTGGTTTCAAAAGGCTTGAAAAATCCATATTTTTGTGCTTAAATTGGAAGACAATTATCTCAAAGTGCTTTACAAAATAAAAATACTAACTTTCAGATCATCCAGGAAAAATGCACATTACTAAATCCTGATATGTGACATAAACAAAACTGTGATGAATTAGTGTGGGGAACTCTCATTTCGTCATGTGCTTTACTAGTGACCAGTTATGACTGGAATTAAAAAAAAAAAAAAAAAAAAAGGACAGTCTTCTGAATTTGGCTGGGGACCATAATCCTGTAAATAGTACTTATTTCACTGAAAGGACCAAAAAAGGAAAAGTATGAACAGTGACTTCAATTTATGCACCCAGCCCCCTGAACAGTCTGTTGCCCTCACAGTTCGAACAAAAGGACAGGTATCTGTCTTCTAGTGTATCTATTTTAATGCAATTGCCTTAATGCTTGTGACATATTAAATTCAGACCTAGAGATAGCAATATTTTAGTTTTTCTGTTCAGATGCAGGATAAGTTTTCCCAGCAGTGTTTTCTGAGCCTGTGGTGTGTTCAGTTGGGTAGTGTAGAGGCCACTGGCAGTGGTTGGAGTGTTAAAGAAGCTCCAGTACAATTAAAGGGGAAAAACTTCTTACTCCCAATAGTTCTATTCACTGTTGCTACAACAAGCAGAATGGCAAGACAGAGAACTTAAATAACTAGTTTTTACTGGTAGACAGTTCTCAAGAGATGAGCATAAATAATTCCTCTGTTTGATCAGTGATGACACATGAAGAGGTCATTACAAAGCAGTGTGCATGAGCCTTCTTCTAAGGCAGATGAATTCAGAGAGTCTGTGGAGCTGACCATTAGTTTGGGATTGGATTCCTCTACAGCCAGATTTCTCACACTTGTGCTTGTACTTGAGAAACTTCATTAGTCTACAGGGCTGCTTATCAAAAGGTCTGTCTATACTGAACCAGATCCTCCCCCACTGAGCTTCAAAGTCACAGTTGGCTTCATTTCCAGAGTGGAATGCAGGGGAAAAAAAGCAGATTATCAGTCAGCTATGTCATGCAGTTGGGGAAAAAAAATAAAAAAATAAAAAAAGACAAACATCGTACTAGATGTAGCAGGAAGAGTACAGGCTGGATAGTGAGCCAAGTTAATGTATTCAACATCTGCAAAGCATCATCTGGAGTACATTGTGGGCACTGTATTTCAGGAAAGATACAGAACAAAACAGCAAGGCTAGGGAAGGAGGACAAGAAGTCTAGGAAACAATCTGTTAAGGAGAATTTGAAAGGTTTATAATTGTTTAACCTGGAAATTAGAAGACTGGTAGAAACCAATAAATATATAAAATCTGATTGAAGAAGAAGGGAGAGGAGAGGAGAAATATAGAGGCTGGCAACAGATGTTGAGGCAGGCTATGAAGTCTCCATCACTGAAGGTTTCTGGAAACAGGTTAGACAGGCATCAGTGAAGAGTGACACAGAGACGGCTGATTCTATCTTGGGGGAAGCTGATATACAAATGCTTTCCTGAAGAGCTTTCTTTCTATCTGATTTTTAGTGACTACCACTTGATCATTGCCACTCCTCCTATAGTTACTAGTAGGAGCATATTGCTGTGAGATGCCTGGATACTCTTTGTGACCTCTATTAGGCTTTTCTATACTTGTTGCTACACAGACCACAGAAATGGGATAGCTGAACCTATTCCTTGGCTAGAGCAGGAGAGGGTAACCCCTGACCCTGCTCAAAGCATATATGCTAGCTGTGGATCTATTTATCATCTTGACATTTCCAAACCATCTGGGCTTCAGAACCAGGGATCAATGTAGATAGAGCTGGAATGACTAACCGTTTATTAGATACAAAGGTTTTCATGGCCAATAACTTTGTTTTGTTAATATATTTGCGAATGATGGCATTTCTGACTCATTATGACAGCTGCCGTTACACAATCATCTGACTAAGCCACTTATGTTGTGGGTGTTATGGGTAACAGCACTGTTAGAACTCTTGTGCTTATGGATATTTGGCTAGATGATAAAATAAAGACAGAATTGCGAAGAGGACTTGTTCCTACTGCATTGGGAGACAGGAGAACTTCCTAGGGAATAGCATTGCTGTGTGCCTCCTGAGTGCCTGGTGAAAGGGAAGAGAGGGGACAGGAGTCACCATAACCACAAAGCAGAGTGACAAGGCTGAGAGGGGCTCCTTTTCTGGGCAGGAGCACTAAAGGCTGTACTCCTCAGTTTAGGCATCTCAGTTCTTTCCTCAGTGGGAATGGGCTAAATAACAAAACCTCTCCCATGTGCGGAGGCATGCATGCTTTTCTTCCATTCAGCTCCCCATTCAGTGAGGGGACTTCAAGGTGTATACAGAGGGAGAGGCCTCCTAGGATTGTCCATTGGGTCATGTCCATTCAAGTAGGAGGACAGCCTGTTTCTGGTACTGACTGAGAAATTACAAGAGCTGCACATAGTTAAAAGCACAGTAGAACTTCAGAGGATAAAATGCTCTGCAATCCAGTACAAGATTCAATGAAAAGAAGGGAAAATCATTTGAATACAACAGTGAAAGCTATTACAGTGCGAGTCTCATGGCTATTAAAAATTGCCATATCCTCTAGCTAGATTGGAAGATAAATTTATTTCATTAAATGGTTGAGAAATTTTCTCTACTACTACCTTTTTACACGCCTGCTCATTTGTGGAGTCATAGTACTTGATGAGAAATACAGTAAGAATAATGTGAAAGAAAGGCATCTGCAAAACAATGTTTTGAGGGTTATGTAGTCATGCTTTCTACCAGGCAGTGAATTTTACAAAATTACTGTTGCAGAGTGAGTATTTCTGACACACTTGGCAAAGCTGGTCTGGGATGTGCCAAGCTTCACTGAAACTGCAGGGTGTGACAACTTTCCTTCAATTAAAAAACAGTTACAATTCTTTAGAGAATTGGCTGCTACACCCTACACACATGCCCGTGAAACTAAAACCAAGATAAGCGCAAAATTTGTAGGTGCTGAATCTAACAGAAGCCTCTGCAACAAAGACCAGAAATTTTCTTTGGACTGAGCACTGACTAGGCAGTGACAGGGGCTATGAGAAGAGAAACATAGACCTGCTGTTCTCTGGCTAACACCTTCAACCTATTGTGTAACTAGCATTTTTATTGCAACAACAAGAATTGCTACAGTAAACAAATGACAACTGTCATTTATACCTTTCCAGATGAACCACTCACAACACTCAGTAGAGTCTTAGAATAAGCAGCAAATGTACAACACGCTGAAAGAGTTGGTGGTAAGATGGCAACAACAACATATATTGGTCATAGTGCAAATCATGCTATCCTTGCTGTGTTCCAGCCAAAACATGTCAGCATTAAAGTAGGTTCTTGTCTAGTACAACAAGTAAATGTAAAAAAAATTCTATGCAAACTCATTTTTGTCACAAAACGTTTGCTTGATGAGTTTAAGCAGCTAACAGGCCCCTCATGCACAATATTGTTACTTGATTATTAAGGTTAGCTCAAGATGTTTCCCCATGTGATGTCTGTTTCCGATGATCTATAGTAGATCACCCTTAAAAACTTCTTCCTTTTGTTGCATGCAGTCTCATTGCTGCAGAATGTAACTTGTGGTTTGCTGAAGAAGCCCTGGGTTTAGTCTGTGGGCTTGGATATCTTTATTAGTGTTGTAAAAAGTAATCAGTTCTGGTTATGACTTATGAAACATGTGGGTTTTGTATTCAAGAAAGAAACCTAGGAAATGCCTGCCTGACCATGCTGCTGCCATGGTTACAGCAATGAATTTAAGGCCAGCAGAGGAGCTGTGCTTGTTCATCATCCAAGGGTAATGCCTCCTCTAGTGCCATGGTCCTACATTTCTCACCTATTTCCTTCCTTTCCTTCCTCCTCCTCCTCCATCAGAAGGCCTGGTGCAGGTTTTTCCTGTTACGAGAGTTGTAAATGTGGGCCATTTATACATTGCTTAACATGGAAGGTGAAATGCTGAAGTAAATCTGGAGGCAGTACCTCTCTTTGATGTTGCTTGTTCCTCAGGCTGAATGTAATCAATGCTGGATGCTAGTCCAGAAGGTGAAGGTGAAAAAAGAAAAACAAACAAACCAAAAAACAAAAAAAACTTGTTTCATCAAGAGACAAATAGTAAGTCCTGTGACCAAGTAAAGGTAAAATATTTGGGTAAAAATAGCAAGAGCTCTTGGCTGATTTGAAGTTTTAAAATATTTGCTCTGTGTTAACAAAACATGCGAGTAGATGAACAGATCAAGCTTTACTACTGATAGTATTTTAGAAAACGCAAATCTGTAAGACTACACAGAAGGGCTTAAAATACCCTAAATATTGTTTTTGTTTGTTTGTTTTCCACCAATATGTATCAGTTGGGCTAAGGAAAGATATATCTTCAGGCAAGCCTGTCTCTTAAATTTGAATTAATTTTCCACAACAAAACTCTTTATCTCTGGTACAGAGATATAAAATATCTAGATATATTTGAATTTAACCATTTAAAGAGAAATGTCTGTATAATTCATGGCAAAATTACAAATACATGTTGTAAGTAAAACATACTAAGTCCCTCCTTTCAAAAGAGTTTTCTAAAGATAATATGCAAAGAGAAAAAAGAAAAAAAATGATAAAGGAAAGTAGGAGACCTAAGATGAATTTCAGAGCTTCTGTAAATATAAATAAGCATTTTTACTGGAAGGGGTACTGTTTTCTTGGTCACCCCTAGCCTGTGTTTGAATGACAGAAAGCAAAAATCTTTGGCATAATTTGCATTTCCACAGGTATTTAGTTCTATAGAAAAAGTAGCATCAGCTAACTGGATTTATTATATTCTTTCTATGTAGAATTGCATGTACCTCTTAAAGTCAGCAAAGGTGGAGACAAAAAAAGGAAAACTTTGTTGTTGTTGTTTTTTAAGAAAAAAAAAAAGAAATTACACAATTTGCAGAGATATCATAGTTGTTTCCTGATGTGGCCTATAACAAAATCACACAATAAAGTATTTAGAAATACAGTTAAAATACTATTCTGAAGGAGTGAGATTTATTACCCACTGATAAAACAGTATAAAAGCCTGAGTAATTGCATTTTCTTTCTCCCCCTCTTTGTTATTCTCTCTCCAGAACTGGGTTTGTAGTACAATGTGGTTTATGCAGCTGTAAGCTTTTATCCACATACATGATGTGTAATTACTCCATTCAAGCTAGCTGGCAGGATATTTAACTTAACAAATTTCTTGCATTTTATGGTTTCTGGAAAAACTTGTCAGATATGAGTTGTATCACTTTGCAAACCCACAAGATTGCTGGAACAAAATAAAGAAAACATAATTTTTTATTCAAATTTGCAACAATAAAGATGAAAGGTTGGAACAAGCAGTAAAAATTGACAGCTGCAAAAGAGAAAATAGAAGAGGAATATTGGAGGAAAGAAATTTAAATCAGTGAGATAAGCTGTACTAAGTAAAGACTAACTCTGGCTGATAGTAAAACCCATATGATAGAGCAAATCCCCAGGGCACCTTGCTTGCAAATGATGAGAAGGACTGTGTGGTGTCTGTCTTGGATGAGAAATGATCAGTTCTTAGGGAAATATCAGTAAACAGGACATTACAGCAGGAAGCGGTCATGACAAAACACATCCTCCAGATCTGGATTCTTGTTTCCGAATAAGTGTTGTGCTGTCTGAAAGGAAGCAAGACTCCCGTGGCATGTGCTCAGCTGCATCAGCTCACTGGTTGATACACCAACATGTCCCCATGCAGGTGTGCAGCACCAAAGGGAGGCTCCACACCTGCTGAAGTATAAACTGAATGAATGGACTTAATTTTCTTCTGAAACAGAGTTTTGAAAGGTTTGGTCTTAGGATCCCAATCTGCTTCTCGTATTGCTGATGATGAGTTGCTCTAGAACACTATAAGGAGATAATAGAGCTAATAATTATAGAAAGTCTGTTTCTGATAGTCTATTCAGTTATTTCCCTTTTCCATTTTCAGGCTCTTGAGGGAAGAAGCAGTGACTGACTGCCTTCACCAGCTGAATCAAAGGGAGAAATATGGCAAGCCACCATAAGCAGGCTGCAAGCCATGCAGGACAATGACAGGGGAGTGCTCTGTGCCCAGTCTCTGTGGGCACATGCTGACCCATTCAGGAGGGTGAAAAAATATAAAAAAAGTTCCCAAGAATTTCTGCCTCCAGTACATAATGGTACAGCACAAAACAAAACAAACAAAAAACAAAAATCAGACACCAAATTCCCAATTCAAAACCCCAGAATGATCAAAGAATGACAATGATGGTGAATTCTCTAGACTTACAATGGGATAGACATGAATTTGTTTCAATGTAAAGTGCTTCATTTTGGTGATTAAACACCAAGCCAGGTCTTCATTGTTGGCATTATGTTTGTGTGTTGACTTTGTCTTCTCTGACCTGGATAGTAGTACACTGCTGTGTGCAGTGTGTTGGACAGTAGCCTCACAGCTGAAATTGCAGGCTTTGCTTTTGAGGAGAGAGGCTTGATTGTGGTGCTTCAGTGTGACAGGGACTGCTATTAGAAGCACAAAGGTAAGGAAAATGATTCCTCAGAATTTTCCTGAACCTTTATACAAAATCTGTTTT
Organism: Anser brachyrhynchus; assembly: GCF_964034855.1. Classification (NCBI taxonomy): domain Eukaryota; kingdom Metazoa; phylum Chordata; class Aves; order Anseriformes; family Anatidae; genus Anser; species Anser brachyrhynchus. The sequence continues at coordinate 21,058,949 of NC_137697.1, forward strand.
TAAAAAAATTACCCACTTTTCCAAGATATTTCCAATACTTTTTCATGTGTCCAAATCCACATAATTATCTACAGAGAGCTGTTCAGTTTTTCACAGCTCAGCATGTTCAGATCCAGTTACTAATGATCTCCACCTCAGCAAGCCAAATTGCAACAGCTGTGCCTAATCATTTTAATGCTCTCTAGTGTTGACTTGGATTATAGCATGTTATTTCTGTTCACTTCTCCAGCTCTACTAGCTATTACTAAACAACTTCTAGCACTTGCAAAATGCAAAACATTATGCAAAGACATTTATATGGGTCATGAGTTTTAACTGCATGATAGGTCCCATTCATTTTTTTATTTACTCAACATTTTGCAGGATCAAACTGCAATCAAATCAAAAAAGATGAAATGATTTAAGAAAAAACATTAGCAAACAATTTATTTAAATATCACACCTGGATCATCTCTCTCCTCCTCCAGCTGTCAGAGATCTCTATGGCAGAGCTGTAGTTGGTGATACGCTGCCTCTGAATCTTTCTGTTTCTGTCTCAGGATCCCATCACAAGACAAGAGAGATCCAGTGACAACAGCCTGTATCAAAATGTCACGTATGTTTTACAGTCACGCTCATGTTTCTGGCCTGGATTAAAATAATTATGTGGGGAACAGAGCTAGCAAACAGCAGTCCATATTTGTCTGCACTCTAGCTGCAAGGAGCAGGTTGTAATGGCAGGCGCATGCTTGGGATTAACAGATAAAGGTAATGTGTGAATTCATCAATCCCTATAAAATTGTTGCCTTGCTAAATCAAGCAGGCCTTCTCCCTGTGAATGTAGTTACTCCAGTGACAGAAGCTATGTGAGATGTTTTGCCAACAGAAGACTTGCCAATTACAAATCTCACTCCCCACGCTTCCAGCCAATATTGCTAAAACATGGATCTGCCATAGTGGCAACATTAGCAAGTTTTTTTTTTTTTTTTTTTTTTCATTTTGCATTTTTAATGTGTCACACCTCCTCACCTCCAAATATCACCTGGGACAAGTTTGTTTGCTTCCTGCATACGGAAAATGCTTAATCCCCACCTAATGGAAAAAAAAAAAAATAAAGAGGAGAGGACATGAGCAAAACAGCGTGGAAACACTGATAGATTTTATTTATTTTCATTATAGTCAAGTTTTTACTCCTTCCCTCTGAAAAGTTTTTGTTTCCTTTCCCAGCGGGTACTGCGAGGGTGCATTAAGCATGAAGAGGTGGTTAGCTTTTCCTGTTAGCTTGATCATGCTTTCCTTGAATAGCTACCACATTGCTTCGTGCTACCCTCAGTAGTTGTAACCTCATTTTAAATGTTGTTTGTGCCTGATATTGGTTCAATAAACCACTGCTGCAAGAGCAGGTCTTTTCTCTCTTGCTGTAAAATGCAGCAGCAAAAGCAGACACTGAGAAGTGCAGCACATCCTAACTACACAGTTGGTTGCACAGAAATGGCACATTCAGTAAGATTTCAGCTGTCAATGTATTGGTATAAGACTCTTGCAGTTATGTAGTATTTTTCTGATTTTTTGGGGGGTGGGTGGGCTCTGAAGCAGCAGTTTACCATTTTTGCAGTCATATCAGGCTGATGGAGGCTTTAGCCAGAAGAGCTGTGACACTAGCTCTGTGAACTTAAAAGAAAGAAAAATTGTGAATGCTTCATTTGCTGTGAAAAGATGGTATTTACTTTATGTTGTAGCAAGTATTATGCAGTGCAGGAATTGACTTATTAATCATGTCTAAATACGTAGCAGAGGTATGCATTTGTAGGCTTGCTGAAGCACTTGCAGCAGATCAATATTTGTGGAATACATATGCACGTGGAATGGTAGTGTTTTCAGACATGCTTAGACAACATAAAAATACTTTTCAAAGGCAACTATCACCACTTTATCTCGTTACCAAGAATTTAAGAGATCTATTTGATTTGTAAAGTGTTTTCATTTAAGGGTTTCGTATTAACAGCCATTTATGTGTTTGGTTTTCTTTTTTTTGATATTTGCATGCAAGCAATTGAAGCTGTGTAATGCTGCAAAATATTATCCTTAAAAAATTCAGTCAAAGACTTTTAAATTATTTGTTTTGGGTAAATGTTTCACCCGCTGACTTGTACTTATTCATTTTTGTCTTGTTCTTGCTGTGAAAATTTTATATAAAAACATGGACACTGGTTTTCTGTAACATCAGGCTAGTGCTGTGTCAGTTTTCACAGAAATACAAGACCCAGATTCAGACTGGAACAGAAGCATTCAGGGGGCTTAGTACAAACAATTTGACTTCCCAGAGTCACAAGTGACTGAGTAATTCTGTGGGTTTCACTGCATGTTATGTATCTATTGAACAAATATATTATGGCACTGAGGAAAATACAGACATCCCTTGTAGTATACATATGTCTGTGTGTGTGTATATATATATATATACATATACATGTGTATATATATATACATGTGTATATATATATACACATATGTATATATACATGTGTATATATGTATACACACACAGACATATATATACTTACGCGTCAATACTGGTTATGATTTCTTCCATCCTTAAAATGTCTCAAGTTAAAAGCATGATTTTGTGACTCTTAAGTGTTGTGTCTGCGGCTGGAACAGCAATCTTTTTGACACTGCAGGGAGCCCAACAAACTTCCAGAGGCTTGCATGTTTAGTATTACAGGTCCAAAGCAGTTTAAAGCAACAGAATTATACCTTGAATAAATAGAGACTAATTTATTTGGTTAAGATAGGAATACGTAACAAGAAATGAACACAATGGGTAAATATTTACATATTTTACTTCAGTTTATAATACAAAAATTTAAAACATTAAGTACCTATCCTCCTAGTTTGTAATACTGTCCCTTGCAAGGCTGACTGAACAGTTTCTTTAGGCTATCTGAAAATAAACCTCTATCATGAAACAAAATATCACTACATTGAAACAACTCCCAGTTACCTGAGAGATCTGAAAAAGCAGTCTCCCAGCTTTTAGCTACAGGAAGCACAGGCTTAATTTTTGTGGAAGCAGGAAGCTGTTTAACCATAGTTTTAAGATGAACTTATTTACTTTTTCTGCTGAAAAAAACCAAAACAACTGCTAATACAATATTAAACAAAATGTGAATGTATCTGAGTGTGTCATATAAATGTTTTTTTTTTGTTTTTTTTTTTTTTAGCTTTACGAATTATACAAACATATATTTTTAGTTCCTCATGTACTTATTCAGAAAGTAGCAAATACTTGAGAACAAAGAATTATAGCGTCTGGTAATTCAGCATTTAATTATGTTTAAGCCTGTTAAGGAATGGATACAAAATGGCAAGAGATCATGATAACAAGGAGGTTTCTCACTTTCACAATATCTGCAGAAAGATTAGGTTTATCACTTGTGATGAAAAAAAGACAGCATTTGTGCCTTGCTGTTGGTCTTGGCAGATTCCCGTGGCAAATCCTATATTAACCAAACTCCGACTTTAATTGGGTTCCATCTTCATGTAAAGTCCTTTTACCTACAAATTTATTTCTAAAACCAATTTCATATTATTTAACTTTACTGTCTTTTGTAGCAAAAGAATGCAACCGAGAATGAAGTTAGCTATTTACCTCTATATGACAGCAATTTTAGTTAAAGAGGGCATAATCAAAAATGTAAAAAACATCCAGACTTGGCAGACATAAATGCTACTTCCAAGTTTGAATCATGCACATGATGACTAATCATGTGCAAGAAAGCACACATTTGCAAACTGCATAGCAAGATGATGAATAATGCTTTTTCAGTATATTTTCTGTAGTGCCATTCAACATTGATGTATTATGGAATTTGGTTCTGAAGATACCGCCATCCTAACCAAGACACTTTGCATATACTAATGGTAGGAATATCAAAAGAAAGGCTAGTTATAGCTGCTGAGAATGATTTTCTCTGACAATTTTCAACAATTAATAGCTGTTTTTCATTTGTTCAAATTCCTCATGCCATATAGACTATTTTGAATATATATACTATATAGACTGTTTTGAGTATATAAATATGTCTACAGCTATGGGCCTATGTTGCAAAATAATGCTAAAAAATTACATTTGTGGATTATTTTAGAAATAAAGACAAATAGGAAAAAATCTGCCTGAAAAGCTATTTTCACTTTATTCATAAAATTATGGTTAGATGACTAATTTCATGAGTAGGAATTTAATCTATCTGATAGTTTAAAATCCTAAAATGGGATTTCATAAACCCCCCACAATAAGTTGAACAATGTAAAGCATTTGTCTGAAAAAAAGGAAGTTTATTTGCAAAACACTCAACAGTTATTATAAAGAAATTACTTTTTCCCTCTACATTAATCTATTTACATATACTATATATATACATATACATACACATGTACTATGTTATAATTTGGATTGCGCATTACTGTAAGGAAACCATAGAACTAGGTATTGTACAACTTGATATAAGCAAAAGCTTGGATATAATACAGTCTTTCTTTTTTGTCTGAAATTGTATAAAAATTAAGCATATGTAAGACATTATTTCACTGTATTGCTAGTAATTTGCTGTAGACACTGTTATTTACATTAGTAGAGCAGGTACCCCTTCTGCTATTGGTAGACATTGATTGGCCACTGCTGTTACTACTGTTAGGATCTAAAGTCCCTTTAGAGCTGATGAGGCTGAAAAGTTGTCTCTGATACTGAGAAGAAGCATAGTAGTAAACAAGGGGATCGATGCAACAGCTAACACTACTGATACAAACACACAGGAGATAGGCAAAGTAGAGATACTCTAAACTGTTGTCATATGAATAATTGATATAATGAATTAATAGGAGGACATTTGTTGGTCCAAAACAAATAATGAAAACAGAAAAAACCGCCACACACAAAAGCAAGGCACGTGTCTTCTTATTTTGTTTTGCAACAATATTAGAAGAACTCAAACACCGAATGATACACACGTAACAGATGGTAGTTATTATAAATGGCACTATAAAGAAAACAGAAGAGAAGATGGAGAAAAAGTGAAGGTAGTATTTGTGAAGTTCGGATTCCCGTAGCACATCATGGCAGGTTGTTATATTTAAGTTGGGTATTTCCATGGTTTGCTCTCTGATGAGAAAAGGTATAACCCCAGTTATTGCTACAAGCCATATGATGAAACAAATCACTGTGGCACGTGTTAATGTACGCCAGCCAAGGGCCTGCATGGGGTACACCACTGCTAAGAAGCGATCAAAGCTTATGCTTGTCATAAGCATTATTGAACAGTACATGTTGCAGTAGAAAGCAGCAGTGATGAAGCGGCACATTTGAGGTCCAAATAACCAGTTGTTTCCAGAGAAATGATAAGCAATCTTAAAGGGAAGCACACTTACAAACAGTACATCTGCAAGGGCCAAATTCAGCATGTATATTACAGCGGGCTTTTCGATTTTCATTTTTTTCAGAAACACGAATATGGCTGTAACATTCAGAGGGAGGCTCAGCACAAACACTAAGGTGTAAACCGAAGGAACAAAACGGGTCAGCCATGGACTAGTGAGGTATCTTGCTGTTTCCACTGACACAGTTCGTTGTTCACGTGGAGGTGATCTGGTCTGGTTGGTGGAACCTAATCGAAATTCTGACTCATTTTCAGCACTGCTTTCAATGTCTTCCATAGGTATAGGGTCACCACGGTCAGGTATCAGAAAAGCTCTGGCCCTTGGGCTGCTGCTGTTGTATCTGTAGGCTGAAAGAGAAGACAGTATAAAGATTTAAAAGCAGATATTTCATGCTATGGGGGAGTGAAAATATGTTTCAAAAAAGAAAGCTAAAATTATATCAGCAACACAAAATAATGCAGTTAATACCTTATTCAAAGTGTGGATGGCTCACAGATCTTGGTCCATCCCATTTTGTTTTAGCCCCTGTTACAGTTTGGGTAATACTTCCCCCTTTAACTCCTCTCTCTTAAATTCTAAGCTCTTTATGATAGGGACCAAACTCTATCTGAGCTTAAGGAACCAATCTCATCTATACAGACCTTCTCTGTAGGCTACTTAAACAAAAATACAACTGTAAATTTGTCACCCATTAATTTTCTTTGCCAGATGCTTCATAAAGTTTGTAAGAATTGAGGTGCTGGGATAAATGTTGATATTCATACACAGAAGTACATATCACCAAAGTAACAAAAAGTGTGATTAAAATACCAAGTTTCTGAGATATTTCTGTGGTCTCTGGACACATCCTGATGGCCAGATGAACATAAAGACGGATGGCAGAAGTCTTCACACAGTTTTCATGGCTGACATGAATCACCCTCCTGCTTGGATTGAACAGGTAGACACAGATTTCACTGAAACACTTTCCCAGTTCTACTTATTGTATGCTGCAGTGTCCATCCAGCGTGCCCTTGATGCCCTTTTGAAATGTGCCACAGACATTGCCTCCAGAGTGATGTTTTCTGCAGCATGGTTCACTGACTACAACTGAGATGTGTCAGGACAGAGCATAGGACAGAGCATCCCTGCCTTCTGAATGTAGACAGAACAAGTTAAAACAGTGAGAATTAAAAACTGCGAATTACAAACTGTTGCAGGTGTGGTAAGGGCATATGCATGTAAAAACAAACAAAGCAAACATATGGGCACTTTTTCTGGAAGAAAACCATTTTCAGCCTATTGTAGTTATGTGAAGGTTATTTCAAACATATTATGAGCAGGTAGAACTGAGGGAGCTACTACTATTAAGTAACCATTCATCTACCTAGCTATGCACCTGATCACTTGTTAAATACTAGACTACTAAAATAAAAATTAAGCTGTGTAAGCCTAAATCAGTGAGCCAGAAGTACTCAGGCATGATTCATCTATCTATGCCTCAGGAGCAATTATTTGTTCTATAGTAATTCAATCCTTTTTTTTTTTTTTTTTTTTTTTAATGCAGATGAGAACAAAAGCATCCAAAGGAGGCAGATGGCAAAGAAAGGAATGACCGCAGCTTTAAGCAGCCAGCTACCAACCTTTGTGAGCAGGGCTGTGAGAGAGGAGCCTTGCCCAGCCTGAATGTTAGTAAAATCCAGACTTGAATGTGGGATGGGATCAAAGCAGAGATAGAGGGATTTGGGCATTTTTTAGTTTTTAAAAGTGCTGTGCGGCAGATATCATGCTGTATCACAGCAGCACTCTGAGGTAATAGAGGACAAATAGAGGACAAATGTGTTTGTGATATGTGTTTTTATATACAGTTATTTGACTGCATTCTCTACGGGCCAGAAAAAGGTTGCTGGGTAAGAATTCAAGTCTGGGAGCCTGTCTGTGTAGACTGAAGTAGGAACTATTTAATAAGTATACCAAAACACAAGTGTCACAGACATATGTGGGATTCAGCATGCAGTGTTTGCACAGAAATGCACTATGCAAAGTTATACAAGGATCTGTTCTTCATTACAGATGAGAACATTAACAAAAAGCAAAGCTACAGAACCTTAACCTTTAACATTACTTTAAAATTTTAGTGCAAGTGATTAGATGGCTCAGTCAGCTCTTAATTTAGCAGTTCAGATACAGCATAAATTAACACCTCTTACTTTAGCCTGTAGCTAACATTGAATAATTAGGTGATATCCACTACTTAATGATTATCACAATAAAAACCTTTCACAACTGACACCATTGGTATTCACCTCTTTTGGGAGGATCATAATTTTATTTGAATTAAACAAAAAACCACCAACCTAATTTCTTCTGCCAGAGGCAAGTCTTCATGGTAAAGCTTAGAGGCATCAGTAAGAGTGGTGAAAGAACTTGAATTTTACTTCTGATATTTCCAGTACACACTTCTTTTATGAATTCAAGACTTCATATGCTATGAATATAATTTTCTTCCATTGTTTTTTATAAAATCAAAAATTTTGGAAAAGGAATATAATGACAACCCAGAGCTCTATGCTTCCTTCTTGGTTCCTCTGCCACTGAAGAACAATGAATAGGTGACATGGTTTCATGTGAGCTAGGCACATTTTGAGGGAGCACAGGTATAAATGAGCCTGGTGAGAAGCAGGGTAGAGCTGTGTTTAGTGACAGGAATTGTGTTACCAAGATCACCTCTGCGTGATGTGGGAACTGAGGTGCTTCTAACAAGCACCTCTCGTATCCCTGTATCCCTGAACTTTGAAGGTTTTCACCTGTGCTGCCTCACTGTGGGCTTCACAGTGTTTCTGTGAACCCTCAGAAGTGCTGCTGTGTCTCTCTTTTTGAGGACTAGCAAAGCAAACTAGGTGGAACCACAGACCCTTAAATGGCTGGGGGTTAAGTTACTTATCACGAAAACTCTTGCCAGTAACCTGACCCATTTCTCATCAGTGACTCACTAGAACAGTATCAAAATAAGCTAGAGAAGAAAAATGATGATTGAGAGACGTTCTGTATATCAACCACTAGCCTTTGAATAAGCTGTTCCTTGTAGTTACTTAAACATTGCTAATAATTTTAATTATATACTGAATTATTGGATCTAATTTCTTTCCAAGATGAGTTTTAGATGGAAGTATTTAGAGTCCACATTACTCCATTACCAAACTTTCCTAGAAGTAGAATCCTATTAGAATAACTCAGGGCAAGAAGATTTCATAAATATTTTTAATTGAGTTAAAATTCTACAGAATAATACTTCAATTTGGCAAAAACTATGTGTTCTTCATACAAGCAATGACTTTCTAAATTCAGAGTTGAACTCAACCTTGAACAACAACTCCATGTTGTGTACTGTGCTCAGTCCACATCTTTATCTAGAACTTAGATGGCATGAGGTACTACTTCAAAGACAGCTGTATGGGAAAATGAGATGAGACCTCAATCTTGCTGTTTCTCTCTGCTGCTCTCTAATACAGATAAGAGGAATCTAAACTTTCTTAATGAAATTAAATTGAATTTTAATTTAGGATATTGATAACCACATATCAGTTCTTTTCCTTTGCAAGGATATTTTTATGTTTGTGTGACCCAATGTCTGTACATTATTAGAAAAACCAGCAGTGCACTCATGCTTTATAAAATGGAAAGCAAGACAGTAAGTGCCCTGGGGTTCTGGATTCCTTTTGTGTCAGTTTATTTGAGAAAGGCAGTGATCAGAGATTTATACATACAAGAGTGGATGATTAAATTATGTCTTATTAAAAAAAAAAAACTGTAATAGGAAACAGACTCTATCTATAAGCTCTGATAATACAACAAAGCTCTATAGTAGCTCTACAGAAAAGATTTTCTGTACGAATAATGTATGAATACCAGAATGCGCCAGGTATTCCTTTTGAGCTGTTTTAAAGATGCAATGGAATACGTCTTTAAAATACATTTGACTAGAGCTTAAGACATTTTTAATCACAGAAATAATCTGTTAGGAAAACAGAGGTAAAGCTTTGATAGCATAAGGATCATAAATGTTCGGTCATCCTGCTTCTGCTAGGTTATCACCCTAGGCTATCTTTGGGAAGAGCTCAAAACTTGTGGATTATTATTTATATGATTAATGATATTCTCACTGCTGATCTAACAGAGTTAATAGCTGTATCAAAATAATTGTAATATATAAAGAGCTCTGGCTTAACTGAGAACAAACAGGATAAAGCATAGGAGTTTTATTCTCATGGTGTGCAGTCAGGACACTACACTATGTACACTCTCCCCTTTGCTTCTGATAAGGACTTCAAAAGACAAAAAATAAGCAAAATCAGTATAATACTCAAATTTCCTGAAGTTTTCTTTTATTGCTTTTGCACTGATTATTCAACAAGGACATGCAGAAATGATATAGAAAGCTAGAAAGTGCACAAACTGTAGAAAGTTTGTGACTGATTTTAACAACCCTTTGTATTCTATTTTCCATCAAGTACCAAATACTGTTGATCTCATGGTTAGCACACACATATTCTGCTTGTCCTGAAAGATGATGCTTTGTTTTTACGAAGAGCTATTTTGTAATTTCATGTCTGTTTTCATATGCAGGGGGCTACTGTGTGTGCTGTTTTGTGAAAGGAAAAGTAGAGAGCAAAATATATAACAGCTTCAGCCAATCTTAAACAGCACTCCACATCTCTTGAGCACCAGAAGAAAATTTTGAACTATTTCTATAAACCCATAAACCTAGACAGTTACAAACCCGCAGTGTTCATCTTCATCTCACAAAATACCTTTTTTGTTGTTGTTGTTTGTTTGTTTGTTTTTAATAAGGTGAAAAACTAAACACATTAGACTCTGACTCAAGGCAGTTAAAGATATTCTCTGTGTGCCACCGGACAAGTATAAATACTGATTTCTAGGCATTACGGATTGTAGTGCTGCACCACTGGCTTACAACAAGAAGTCTATTCCTCTTATCTTCCCTTCGTATAATCTGCATAGATGCTCATCTAGAATCTAAATTTTTAGTGGCCCAAAAATTAGGTACTGGAAGACAGAATGAGAAGTGCAAGCCAGATGTTTATAAGTAAGGTAAGCCACAGTCTTGTAGGACAGGTGACAATTATTTCCTTTTGTAACAATAAACACCATGTTTTCTTTTTAAAATGTTCTTTAACACATATCTCCATTCATGCAGAGTTCATTATTGTAGTACATGAGTAATGCAGTAACAATTTTCACACATTTTTATGAAGTCTCATTTTCTTGCCAACAGATGTCTGTTCCTTTTTGCTTTCCTTTCTCAACAGCTTTCACCATGCGTGCTGGCTTCAAGCAACGGTACCATCTGTCTCTTTACCCAGCTGTCAGTGTCCCCACACAGGAAAGTCTGGGCAACTTCAGACCTCAGCCAGCTACCTTGGTGTGCCCAGCCTTTGAGAGGCAGCACCCCGTGAGCTTAGGAGCAAGCACCCAGCACCAAGCCACTGCAAAGATGTTTTTTTTGTTCTTTTTTTTTTTTTTTCAGTTGCCCACAGGACTAGCAGAGGCCAATAAGGCAAGAACTGTGGGTGTTAAGGGATCAAGTAGGAAGTGGGGGAGAAGCCACAGGTGCAAGAGAAGAGCTGGCCTAGGGATGCAGCAATACACATGCAGTGGGAATTAAGAGCATTGTGGTTAAAATAGGGAAGGTTATGTTGGACAGCAGGGAAAGGACATTATTGCTGTGGGAGTGAGTGAAAGGGGATCAGAAGACACATGCAGATGGCTGGGCTTTATTAGTTCTACTGCGCACGAAATAACTTGTTTGAATTTTTCTTTTCTTAGTGTTAGTGATGTAATACAGTAAGCATTTTATTCATTGTTTCCTAAGGAAGCAGCAATTAAATAGTTTACTTCAGGATACTCTTCAATGAAGATTACAATTGTAAAAGACAGGAAAACAAGCTTGGATGTTTCCATAAACTGGAAGAAGAGCGTTGAAGAGTATGATCTTTTTCCAACAATAATTTCTATAGTTCATAATTATCTCCCACGCATACATTGCCCCCCCCCCCTTTTTTTTTTTAATAAGGACACTTCCTTTCAACTTCCAATATGAACACGGTTGTGGTCTCTTTTTTGCCCACTTGTCCTTGTGACAAAAAGTTGTTTAGCTGAAAGTTTCCCCTCTCAGACATTTCCCTCAGCATAATTACAAACACTAGCTCTGCCCTCTCTCAGCCTTCATTTTAGTAGTCACAGAACGCCACACTTAAATTTCCCCTTAGCTGGCAGACACTCTGTTCCTCTTATTGGCCCTTTTCTGTACTTTGAGCTTACACTGAGACTTCCCAGCGGGTATCTCAAGAGGTGAACTTCTGATGTTTTAGTAGGGTTTTACAGGATTGAAAGAAACACTAAACAGAATTTTACAGAAAATAAAAATAAAAATGTTGCTATCTCTAAGTGCCTGATCTAGCCCCTAGTATCATTATACGCTTACTAGAAACCGTGAGGCTAAACACACTTCTCTTCTCTTAAATTCCTCCCCTGAGCACCTGCACTGTCAGACAAGTTCAGAGCTAGACAGATCCAGCATCTCACCACATACAGCACACATGTTGTCATTAGTGCTATACGTAATTAAACAAAGAAGAAAGTCATCTAACTGGGGTGCATATTATGAACTGTTTTGTGTTGGCAGATCTTCCAGTCTTTGTTGCTGCCACATATTTGGCAGGCAGTCTATCTCCTGAAGTTGTTAACAAAAGGCAATGTCATTCTTTTCATGAGACTCACCAGTACATCTCGCCAACCTCGTCTCTTCTTTCCACCTTCCATAATCTGCTATTGCTAGGTCATCTTTTCAGCCATGGGACAATTATAAATCCTTCTTCATCTTTAATCACCTCACCTGTGGCACGGTGTCACTCTGAAATCTGTGTATTTCAGGTCCATGGCACTGCCTTTTACCCAAGTAAATAAACAAGGCAGTTCTCTCGCCGAACAACAAGGCTGACACCACTCTACCCAGCCTGACATGTGCTAGCCTGCTCTCGCGGCCGTGAGAACAAACCGGGCGCCGCGCAGTGAATGGCCGAAGGAAGCCAGCCCTAATTAAAACCAGAAAGCAGAACCCCGTTGCCCCGGCTACCCGCGGGCACATGCCGCTTATTTCCCTCTGCCAGCGGGAAATTCATTTATTTCCCTCCGCTCCGGCCGGACCGGAGCCCACCCCCATGCCCCCCCTTCTCGAGGCTCAGCACCCCCCCGGCACCCCCCGTCGGGGCCACTCACCGGCCTGTGCCGCGGCGGGCGGCGGCGGCAGCGGGCAGCTGAGCACGGCCAGGGCGCAGAGCAGCGCCGGCAGCCCCATGGCCGCTGCCGGCTGCCTATCTCCCTCCCTCCCTCCGGCCGTCTGTCCGTCCGTCCGTCCCTCCCCAGCTCCGGTCCGTGCGTCCCGGCCTCGCAGGGAGGGCCGGCAGGGGCGGCTCCACAGAGCCGGGGCGGGGACGGGCACGGGGACGGGGACGGGGATGGGGATGGGGACGGGGACGGGGACGGGGACGGGGACGGGGACGGGGACGGGGATGGGGATGGGGATGGGGATGGGCGGTGGGTTCTTGCCCGCCCGCTCCTCCTCGGCTCTATCTGGGCTCAGGGAAGGGAGAAGGCGCCAGGGGCTTGGGCGCGGTGCGGCGGCAGGAAGTACCAGACAAAGGATAATCCCCCCCCAAAATGAGTCTGAGTTTAAGGAGAGGAGTTTGGGGAGTTTTGTGCGTGTGATTCCAATCGCTAAAACCCCGCAGCAGCATAGGAGGTTGAAGTAGCTGCAGTGTTAGTGGTAGGGAGGTGATGCTCATTCAGAAAAGCTCCTTCGCGCAGAAATCAGCCTTCAATACAATAACCAACAGCTCACCTTCCTCTGCCTGGGCTCGGTAAGCTCACGGCCCTAGAAGCACAGGCCAACCTGAAAGGAGATGTGCTACTCAACTGTGCAGTTCTCGTGTCTGTTTTTTGTTGTTTTTATTTTTTTGTTTTTATTTATTTACTTATTTATTTTGTTTTTATTCCAAGGATGCACGTGAAGCGCTACCTCCTGAGCTCAACGGCACATGCCTTGGATGGGAAAGCTTTGCTCTGTCCTTCCTGAGTTGCTCATGAATGAGAAACTGCTTGAGCTGAAAGCTAATCAAAACTACAGAGGAAAGTAACTTTGCAGCTATTATTTAGGCTCTTCTGTTGTTGTTGGTGGTGGTGGTGGTAGTGAAAATACTTATTCTGCTGGAAGTTTAGTGCATTGTAATCCTTAGGTGTGTAATACAATCAAAAGCTTTACAAGTAGATGCTCCGTCGTTTGCTAGAGTGTGCTGCCCCATCCTGAAGTGTATATATTTCAGTTTATGGCAATACAGACAGGATGGGAGGCAAGCTCTGTTTAGAACTTGGTCAGATACATGAAGCTGAGCTGTTGCGGAAATGTTGGCCTATACTCTTTAACTGAGAGTAATAGCTGTAGAAAATAAATCATTCCTGAGAGCAAGTACTGGTTCCCAGTAAATTCCAGTCCTAATCTTTGCTTGCTCTACTATGTTTGTCCCACAATTCTAGCCCTTGGTCTGTGTTATGGCAATGTTAAGGTTGACATCGGATTGCACAGACCAAGAAGTAATGAGTTTTACTGTGGGCTGGCCTTTCCTCAGGTCGGTAAGAAGACCTTGCAATTTGGTGAGAAACATGCAAGACAAACTCTGTCATCCCTGAAAACACCGGGGAACCACAGAGAATACCTTATACTGAATTGTTTCTTTTCATCAATTTAGAAAATATTTTAATTACAGATTATTTATTTTAATCTATTTGGGAAGAGAGAGGGAAGCTATTCTTGGATATTTCCATGGTCTTGCAGCTTTATAAGCATACCCAAATGCGATGTAACAGCAGTGGCTTTTTCTGCCCAACCCTATTTGCTCAGTGTATGCATAAGCAGAAGCTCCTTGTGAGCTGAATTCCTTCTATGCTGCAGTTTCCTTAAGGATGCTATAGCTGAGAGATAGGCCTTCAAGAGAGAAGAGAGAATGAGTTATAGAATATTTGTGGGAATATTTGTGTAGGGAAAACTCATTTTGCCATTAAAGTGAATTTTATTTATTTATTTATTATTATTTTAAAGCATTAATCTGCTCTTCCACAGGTTGAGAAAAACTAACAGGATTTTCTGTATGGAATGAAATTTAAACACCCTCTGAAAACAGAAAGGGAGTTCTGTGAAAGTGCTTTACATTAGAGGCACTCTATTTTTATAGCGTGTATTTATACAGACTCAAATGCATTTTAATCTATGTAAATAAGCACAGCAGAGTGACATCTGTGACCTAAATGTAGACTGCCTTGAAAAAAAAAAAAAAAGAAGCAAATGAGGAACTAACTCTTAACACACCATATATAGTAAAAACATACCATGGACCCATTTCCAGTCTCAGATATGACAGCATTTTAAGAGCTCTGTCTTAGTGAGAAATGCAACAGGAAACATCTTGCCAAGAGTTCAAACTGGAGATTTGAGAGCTGACATTAAGGTTGTTAGGGGGACTAGATCCACAAGTTGTGAAAACTTATGTTCTTTGAACACTTTAGTTTGATAAAGAAACATTACACCTGATTTCCCCAACATTCATTACATGCCAAATTACTGTGACACGCACTCGAACATGAAAATGAGCAAGCATTTCAATTCTGGAAGAATGTTTTTAACATGTTTCTTCCACCTTTGGGAATCAGTCTTATACGATGCCTTTCTCACAAAAAACATCCTCCTAAGTGTTTTTGAGACATTCTTTAAGATAAAAGAAAATTAAAAATCTGATGTCTGGTTCAAGAATTTGGTCATGTACAGGAGACAGGCAGAAAAATTGATAGGGTGAAGCTGACAAAATATGTTTTCTCCCCAGACATTTCAGTCACCTATCTGGTCTAATGCTACACAGCTGGAGGCATGTCCAAGAAATGTCCATGAATACTTACATTTAGTATCCTGAAGGTACATGGGTTGGGTCAGCTTCTCAGTGTTGTAAAGAGGCATCTGGAAACAAGATCAGCTTCTGGACCAGTGTGCAATACAGTTAACCTTTTGTCACAAGCTGGGAACAAGCATTGTTGAAGGAAATATCTGCAAAGAAATGTCTATTTTTTACCTCCAATTTGTGAGTTTATAACGTAAAATTTCTAAGCCTAAAATAGAGGTAACCTAAATACCAGTCAGTCTTAAAATGTCCTGGTTTTTGCTGTCATAGGGTTAAATTTCTTTTTAGTAGCTGGCATGGTGCTGTGCTTTGGATTTTTGATGAAAATAGTGGTGATAACACACTGATGTCTTAGTTGCTGCAAAGCACTCACACAAAGCCCAGGACTTCTCAGCTTCTCATACTGCCCTGCCTGCGAGGAGGCTGGGGGTGCACAAGGAGCCGGGAGGGGACACAGCCAGGACAGCTGGCCCAAGGGAGCCAGACGGGTGTCCCATATCATGTGGCGTCATGATGGACAATAGGAACGGGGGAGTTGGCCTGGGGGGAGGGCTGGGGGGGGGGGCAAAAATTGGGGATCGGCTGAGCATTGACCAGCTGGTGGTGAAAAACTGTGTTTTGCATCACTTTTTTCTTTTTATTAATATTATTATTATTTATTAAACTTCATCTCAATCCATGAGTTCTTGCACTTTTAGCTTTTTCATTTCTCTCCTCCATACCACTAGGATGGCGAGGTAAAAGCTGTGTGTAACTTATCTATCTGCTAGGTTAAACGACAACATAAATATATTTTTCTAAATGTTTTACCAGACCCCAGAAAAAAAAAAAAATTTTTTTTGTTACTTAGGTTCCAGAGGCCTTTACCAGTGGGCCAGAGTTTGAGGCATAAGCCACTGTCTGCCAAATCTGTGAAATATGTGAAGGGAAACTCACATCATACCTACAATGATAACCTTCCTTTCAGTTATAAGGAACAGTCACAGAGCTATGTCCTTTGTATCCTTGTAAATTGGATTGCTATAGATATAGGAAGTGAATTAAAAAAAAATATATATTGTTTTTAGATTTTCTGTTTGTATACTTGAACCAAATTTAAGCATACTTTCTCTGTCTGGATAAGCTAATTGTAATGGAGGTGAAGAGTTCACAGCTTCTAAAACTTGTACCGCTTTTAAATTCTACTTCTTGCTTCTTTTTCAGTAGGCTTTTTTTGGTATTTTTTTTTTTTTTTTTCCTCCCCCTCAGGAGCATGTTACAGTATAAAACTTCATTCCTGTAAAACACACCAGGTCTACCAAGAAAGCCTGGAACCATCTGGCCACATCGCTATGTCGATGGGGAAGAAGCCACCGTTGTGCTGTTCAGGAGCTACCGGACTGCCCTAGTGCGTGCCTGGGGTTGGTAGTTACTGATCTAAAAGGGTGAGGTTAGAACCATATTTCAGAGGCAAAACCAGTCCTCCAGGTCTGGGAAGAGGGTTGTGTTGTCTAAGTAGTTATGAACTGTTTGAAGTCAGATGTGACTGATGCTGTTTAGATTTGCTATTAGAGGGAAGTTTGCTTTGTTGTTCTTGCTTGCTTTTAAAAAAAACACTAACAGAGGTCTGCAGATAGGCACCACGTAAAACAGGACAGAGCAATCACTTGTGATAGTATTTCTCTCTGCTTAGCCAAATAAGATAGATGTTGTTCATTCCACAATCTTGTGGATTGTTTTAGAGCTTCAGAGTCCCATCAGAATGAGTAAGCACCAAATTAAACCAAGTGAATTGCAAAGCGCTCTTAGTTAACTCTAAAAATGATATGGTAGAAAAATGCAAACTCTAACAGACAACGACCATTGACTATTATAATTTCACTAGCACTGTCTAGGAAAACAAACTTAATAGATGGGCAGGTCTTTCAAGGAAAGACTTAGTTCCTCCTATACTGAGAACAGTTGAGTAAAACACTATTCAGCTATGCTGTTTTTATCCTCATTTTTTGTCACCAGCAAGGCAAGTCTTTCCACAAGACCATTTCATGAATGAAACTAGATTCATCAACGCATATCTAACCATGTATAATCGGAGGCCCTAAACCACGGTTCACAGTAACCTCCAAAAAGCCCATTTTCCTACTTTCTAGTAGATATCATCAGTATATGACAGCAACTGGTGGGTACAGAATTACTTTGCCCAATTACATAGTACCGGTACTACCTGTCAATCTTATATTTAGGTAGAACCATTATGGTCAGCCTTGTTTAGCAGGGTTCATTATTTGTTCAGTGACAAGGTCCTAAACTGAACCAGCTAATTAAGAAAAAAGCTTCTGAAAGAGTTCAAAGAAATTTAAGTGGAAGTTTTTCTTTGATGTGTACCAGGAGAGCAGGAATATCAAGAAACAGTTGGAAAAGATGAAATCTGGCATACAGACTGTACCTTTCATACATGTCATTACCAATAAGCTTTCATAAGCATATGTACTTCAGGTGCAGCTAGGAGGTGACCAAGGAAGGTTCTGCTCACAGTAGAACCTAGCAGGAACTAGGTGTGTCAAGTACATCACACAAAGCAACGTGTCTAGGACTGACTTATTCTCACAAAGGCAGTGGGTCTCTAGTAAGTTACACCAGCATATTTCCAGGCTTTTGACATGTCACTTCAAAGGTCTGATTTTAATGGTCAACACCCCACTTGTGTAGACTTACAGCTCAGATGGAATTTGTCAAAACTGTGCAGGGATTAGCCTCCCTGGTCACTTATGACAGGACACAAAGGAAGAGCACAAAGCTGTGCCAGGGGGATGTCCAGTTCAGACTGGACACGAGGAAAAGTTCCTTTACTGTGAGGGCGGTCAAACCCTGGAAGAGGCTTCCTAGATGGATGGCTAATGCCCCATGCCTGTCAGTGCTCAACAGGCATTTGAATAACCCCCTCAGTAACATGCTTTAACTTCTGGTTATCCCTGAAGAGGTCAGGTAGTTGGACTAGACGATCTCAGAATAGAAGAGTTCAGTTAGAAGGGGCCTTCAAAGTGCTACTTTCATATTCCCTAACAGCTATTTTAAGTGAATCTGGGTATCAGTACTGTAACAAGTATGTAACATTTAAATGGCTGATAAACAGGTAATGCAGCATAACTAGCTGGAAGAGAAATGAAAGTACCTAGAACTTGTTTATTTTTTAATTAGTGATATTAGCTGTTTTAAAGTAGTGAAGTGTTCACATTTAATGTCATACATAAAGGAACATCTCTAATAAGAAATCTTTTCTCCAACTTGTATAATACAACAGATAGTGTACAAATGAATGTTGTAGTCTACAAATCTGCCACTCACTTTAGTTTTATTTCAGCTTCAAAATTAAATATGTAATATTGCTTTTACAATGCATTCCAGAGCACCTCACTGTACATTCATCTTCTAAAATGATTTGTCACAAGGAAAGTGAGAGTAGTAAATAGCTTCCCTTGCTTTATATATTACAGTATCCACTATACATGTTCTTGCTCTTTAGGTGTAATTGGTAATTAATCAGCAAAATCATCACTACTTTCAGTGGCATAAAGACCATGAAGACTTCACTGCTGAGAAACCTTACCAAAGCGTAATGTGAGGACAGTTAAGCTTAGATTCAATTTTATAAAAGCTCTGGAAAATTCTCATTACCATCTAGATTGTTACTTGAATAATCCTTTTAAATGAAATCTAGGAAACAAGCCAGTTTAATTAAGTAACATTTATTTTACATAGAACAATCTCCAAAGAATATTTAAAAAAAATCTAAATACTGATTTTATTGCATTTATTTTCTTACAAAAAGACAGACAGGCACAATTTATGTATTCAAATACTTCAAACTGAACAGCTGTTCACTGTTCAGGTTACCCCCATGCCACTCAAAAGGTTGTGGAAGTAGAAAATGTCATTTTACACAAGGCAGTAGTGCATTTTATTTAGTAGGAATGAATCACAAAATATATTTTTGTACAGTAAAATGTTACTGTCACTTTATAATTACCTATAAAATTTTTTGAATTGCACAACAAGTTTGCTTTGCAATTGACAACTGCCAGAAAATAGGCTTAGTATGTAACTAAATATTTGCGCGAGCTATCCCCTAGAGACAAATTAGGATTTCTTTTGGTAAATACTTAAAGTCTAATATGAACTATATTATATATCTGAGGTCATTTAAAATGTTTTTAATAGGAAGAGGCTTATATATTCAACTAAGTTCACTTTCTGTCTACCTTAATATCCATACAACCAAAATAGCTGAGTGTCCTAAACAATATTTTGATTTAAAAGTACCAACACCAATGAGATCTGGAAGTGTTTAAATTAATCTATTTCCTATTTTTCTGCTTCATTATCAATGATGAAAAGGCACTGTATACATTCCTCTCAATATTTGGTCTTTTAGTTTCCTTTAAAGTTTCCTAAAATCCAATGACAAACATCAAACAAATGTTGAAAAGCAAAAAAAAAGAAATACTGAAGAGACTTCCCATTGGTGGATGCAGTCCACGATGTCTGAAGACACTCATTTGCCATAGAACTTCTTATTCAACAAGAATATGAGCAAGTTAACATTCACTTTAGCTTTGTCAAACATTTTCATTACAGCCACACCTTCATATTGCATCTGAAGCAAATCCTGTAACCATAAATAAAATCATTATTCTTTGCTTGAATCCATACCTCACAGCAAACAGATTGGGTCATTTTCATCACGGACTAATTACCTCAAACTCCAGGTCCTTCACAATTTAAACAATTAAAAGGAACTATTGGGTAAGTACGAAAAACAGTACATGTTTTCTAGATCCCCCATTACAGGCTGTCAGTAACAGCAAGCTCAGTAACAGCAAGCTGTAAGAAAGATAGACTCCTGTGTACTATACTCTTGCATAGGTATTTGCTTCTTGCCACTGCTCTAATATGCCATTTGGTTTGATGGTCTCTCTGATATATGCCTTAACACTACTCCAAGCTCAGCATCCTCCACAAATTACAAAATCATTCCCCTCATGACCTGCTGCCTTGCAGTGATTGAATAGTTCATGGATTTACAAAAAGACCGAAAAGTTCCTGTTTAGAACAAATACGAATGTGATTATAGAGCACAGTGATAAAATTCAAATTTTACCTGGAAATGGAGCTGCACTTTTTCCATCTCAACCCCCAAAAATTTTGCTTTGATTTCAAAGTCACCCACTTCTTCTCCAGGTGTTATATCAAACATCACATTCTTAAACCTTAAAACAAAGAACAGTAATTGAGTATGTATGCTATGCTGTGTTATATACTCCAAAGACAGTGGAAAGCCTGCAGAGCTGAAGACCTCTCTCACAAAAACAAAAACATTTTTGTGCAAAAAAACCCAAAAAACAACAGTTTTACCACAAGCATCACTGTTTTCTGTGGCATGTTCATTTTGTAAGCACAGCTTTATCTCCTCCCAGCAGCAGAAACCTTTAGGGACCATAGAGTAATTTGTCCATAAGAACTGTTGGACCTCAGCTGGGCAACAGGAGGACTGGTGGAAATGTCAACTTAAGAAACTTTGATCCTAGCACCAGCTCTCACATGTATCACCTTGCTGCTGGTTAAGCTGTACGAGTAATGTGTGAGAAAACACACTGTATATGAACAGACACTAAACACTAAACCAAAAAAAAAACCAAAAAATCTAAGTGACCCTTAGAAACAAACCCCACTGCTTTGAACAGGAGGGATGGTTTTTGCCCAGACCAGTGTTTTTGGTATAGTGCAACAACATACTGGGTGATCTAGAAGGAGTTTAACTGTTCTGTTTGCTTTAGCAAATCCACCGTGTAGAATCACATAGTCTGCTGGAGAACACCTGAGCTTTAGGAGAATTTTTTTGGGACAGAGCTTGGCTTTATCAGCCGGTGGGTAAGACTGTCCTTTCTCTCCCTTCTTTTTGTACCCACAAATTAAAATCTGATCGCTTTTCTGACCTGGTTTATATAATGCATAGTTTAGGCAGGATGCAGAAACAGTGAAGTACATGGAGCACAGGGGTCACTGAAAAACATTCATGAAACTGTATGCCATGTTGCATTTCCCGTCCTGTTGTAATATGCTGATCCTGTAGAACTGCAAGCAGAAGCTACTACTACCTTCACATGGCAGGTTCAACTTATGTTTAGAACAGGTCTGTTGAGTTGTCTTAAGAAGGTAAGAGAAGATTAAAAAAGCGTGTCTTACTTTAACATGAAATCTGCCTTGGCCTTGTTAGACTAGGGAATGGACATTTTAACTTGACCTATCAGTTATTTTCTGAAGATCACTAGCATAACATTGCATGAACCACTCCATGACTATTGCAATATCTTCTTGGAGGCTTGTCTGGTATACATATAGTATGGCATATAGCTCTTAACAGTCCTTTATACTGAGAAAAAAAAATGGATATGAGAAGTACAGGGAACAAAGAGGACCAGGTGTCCATAGGGCACCCAGATTTGTTCTGCCACCTTTGAGTACCTTCTTGCAGGTGTACACACATCTCTGTTGTCAGTTTTGCCACTGTTGACAAACCTACTTGGAAAAAAGTTGCAACCCAGAAAACTTTTCCCACGTAGAAGCAAGATGGAAAAGTGCATAGGATGGAAGAGCAGCCTTAAAATGGATAGATACAACAGGGAGGTTAAACTACCACATACATTCCCAGTTTGCCATAGTCAGGAAGCACAGCATATGAGGTATTTACTCAATAATATGAAAGTGTTTGGTCAGCAAATGAAAAAGTATGTTACAACTGCTTAACAAGTCAGTCAGTCCTTAGCAGTGAACATGCTGCCTAACTCATACTCATCCCATCTAAACTAATGTCAAAATAGACATATTCCAGTACCTTACCAAAGTAATCATATAGCAAGGTACAAGGATAAAAGTCTAATTGTTGTGATTCATTTTATCTTTCTCCTGAATGCAGAAATCTGAAGGTATTTTAGGTGCAGTGCAGGAAACTGCAAGTAATTTTAACAAAAGCCAGACTGCTGAGGGAGCTGGTGATTAGAAAATGTTCTCAATTGTTTTGTGACACACTTACTGGTTGGTTTGAAGATCTTCAATTTCTAGGATGACACCCTTTTCATGCAGTCTTGCAGCTGTGTACTTTAATGATGTCTGCTTCAGTTTTTTGCTTCCCTTTACCTCCTCTTTTCCATCCACTTTAATTGACCTCCTTGAATTTCTGGGAGAGAACAAAAAAATGGCTTGTAATTAAGCTACCAGCACACAAATGTCTTTTATATTTCAGCTAGTATTCTAGCTTTATTTTTTCTTCACTCTTTGCCCTCCTAAGTAGCTATTAAGGAACAATCCAAGAATTAGAAGGATTTTTGGCACACGAAGTAGTCTAAAATATTTTTGTAATTATTTTGAATGAACATTTATACTAGCACTTATCTAAACTCTATTGTGAAATGCAAACCCAGTCTAAAAGAGTTCACAATCATCACTTAAAAGCAGCAATTTGGAAGCATACAGTGACATAGGTATTAAATAAGATTGGTCATTAGTGTTCCTTTTTGGACCACTGAGAAAGCTCCTGTTCATGTCATTAAAATGCTTTTATTTTGACACCTTTACAGCCCTAGTAGGAGTTGGATCACAAATGAGTGGCTGCAACATTCATGAAAAATATGATGCTTTAGGCATTTATTTCTCCACTCTATTCTAAAGACAAACCTATTTAACGAAGGAAGAAAATCAATAGTCACTTCCCAAAGCTTCATGAATTTAAAGTATGCTAGTAGCCTTGCAAAGTAATACTAATTAAATATATTGAAACCATACTCTATAGGGAAACATTATATATATCATTCCTCTTTAAGGAAGAATTAAAGAAATGTATGCCTCATTGTTTAAGGATTTTTGGTTAGCTAAGTGGCAACTCGTATGCACTTCTAAATCTGTGGGTTGCCTACCCTTCGGAATCAAAGCTTCCTACTACAACACCTGCTCTACCTCCTAATAAAGCACATTAAAATATTAAAAGACAAGAAGAATCAACTCACTTTCTTGTTAAGTTGTCTAAACAAGTTTTTATATAGGTGTTGTAATAATTAATTTGTTCTTCATAAAATGCTGTCTTGGAGTTAAGTGCATTCAAAGTCTGCTGGAGTTTCACCAGTTCAGCTTTTCGGTGATGTCTGTATCTTCTTTGATTCCGGATATCCTAAAGCAGAGGATTGAAGTTTATTATGCAATAAGCTTATTAAGTAGATATATTGACTTTGGGGAAGTCAAGCAGTTAGCCATTGGTTGGAAAGGAGATTGGACAGGTGGTTCTAAACTCTCTTTCTCCTAATGCTTCCATGCAGGATTGTCTCTGTCTGGTGACAGCCCCTCCAAGCAGGCTGCTGTCACTGGGCACCTCAAAACCCTAGGAAAGCCCAGCAGGTTGACAACTGAAAAGCTAACCTTGTGGGTGTCTGCACTAAGGCCCACATCAGTCCAACACTGGCTTTGTGCCTTCTGTGGGCAAACTTATATCCCCTCATTCAAGGTGGCTACAGATAGTTGGAGCTAAATGAATTACAAGTTGTGGCAGCCTGAAATTTGCTATGGGCTCCAGGACACTACACTAAATCAATGAAGTGTTCAAATAAGAAACAAATCTTAGTTTACTGATTAACTGAGAGGCAGCATGCTAATGCACAACTACCTGAACTGAATAATGTGGACCGGTAGCCTTTGTTATCCAGACTTAATGCCTGTTAACATGTCTAGCTAGAATGGATTTGAGCTAGATGCCTAAAAAAAATCATCAGTTTAGAAGAAGCATGTTCCATTTACCTTAGCAATCTCATTTATAATTTCTTGGTACTTAGTTGCTGAAGACACTAATCCTGCTTGTTCCAATGTCCGGAGATTTCTCTGAATTTTCCTTTTCTTTTGTTCTACTGGTAGCTGCCCTTCTTCAAAAATAGACTGACTGTGCTTCATTTTCTCTGGAGTTTTGGAATCTAAAATGGCACGTTTTTCTACAAGTTTCAAGTGTTCAGATTCCTGGGTAAAAAGAAAATCCAAAACAGTTATTTTCCAATTAAAAATAACAGTTAAGAATTTGGATGCACTGAATTCTCACAGGAGATAAAGAAATGTAATTGTCTTTGTTTCTATCTTCTTACCAAATTGTCTAAAGTTGCTCAGTTTACTATTCTCTTTTGACATACCTTAAGTAACTCTTCACAACAGACACGTTTCAATTAATCCAAACGTGTCTGAAATTTGCCAGAAGACTCACTGGCTTCATTTAGTTGTATGAAGACTGTCCAGGTCTCACAGGTGCCCCCTACTTACACACACACGCACTCTCTAAACTAAGCTGAAAAGTGCATGTTATTGAGATGTGGCTTTGTGCGTCAGTATCTCCAGGGCAAATCCTCAGCTGAGAGCTCTTCCCACTCATTTCCTACATCAAAGATAGCTGCAGTTCCCAAGCCAATGTTTGCTTATATTGCTTAAACAAATATACTAGGCAGCAAATAACTCAATATACCAAAGTTTACAAGAAAAAAAATCCATCAGAGAATTCACCTCAGGCTATTTGCTTGCATTAGTACACAGGAAAGAAGAGGCCATGTTTACAAGTTTAAAGAATTATGAAATATATTATTTCAGCTGTTGTAGTTGACAGTAAGACTTTATGTCCTCCACCTCCCCCCCACCGAGTTGTTACCAGTTCTACACATAGTTTACAAATAGCAAAAATGATCTCATTATTATAGTGACAGAAAAAGCTGTCAGAAATCTGCTTTTAAATAGCTTTAGTAAAATAATTATTTTCTTCCCTATTCGGGCACAATATAGCACTTACCTGTTGTGCAGTGGCTGTTGTTTCTAATATTTCTAAGAGCGTATCCCCTGGCTGAGTTCGTATCACATCCACAATAAGCCTTTTGGTCCTTTTAAAAAGAGTATATGGGTATTACAAAACAGTTACCGCTGGTTCATCTGTGCATTTTATTTCTTTGACTGTAGAACTAGCAAGCACGCCCTTTATGCTTTGTAATACAAGTATTTCCTAGGTTTTGTATTCCAGATCTTCCATGGATAACACTGAACATATGACTTGTACACAGACAACAAGAGAAGTGTGTACATACTTTTCTCCCTTTTATTTTAGGAAATATCTAACCAGTTAGCATAGTATAACAATAGTTATACTGTAATAGTATTATGCTAACATAATAAAAAGCCAACCAACGATATAAACAAGGATTCTAATTATGATCATGACAGCAGGCTGGAAGGTCATCTTTCCAAAGCCTGAACTATGCAGGTACATAAGGATCGTATCTACTAAATAAAGTGGAAAGGCGCTCAAAGCTGAACTTCTGAAGGAATTGCACAGCAGACACTACTTAAGGGGCAGATGTTTCTTTAGTGGCAACATATGGAGCACTTCCTCACCGAAAAAAGGGAAGCTGTTGCACGCTGATATGTAAACCAGTTCTTTTTTGGTAGGAGTTTATCTATAATACTTCAAAGAATGTCTATTACAGAATTCTGTTAATTCAGAGGACACCATTACAAACAAGATTTTATTTTTCCTTCACGAACTCTTGGAATTCCCTCCAGATCCCCAGAAAACAAAGAAAAAACAACAAACAAAACCGGAAAGATCCCCTAAAATTAATTCACCTGTGTTACATCAACACATTCCTGGCTTTCTCTGCCTGCCAAAACCTTCCTCAACCTTTGGTGGTCACCACCACCATTGACAGTAGCGAACATGAGAGTGTTACCATTACACGCACTTGAAAGCCATCTAAAAGTATGCTGATATGGCTGGTAATACATGTATGCCTACTTCCTCCACTTCATACCAAACCAGCTCAGCTTTCTTGTTTTCCAGAAGCAAAACAGCCTAGGGCTCCACTCCTCCCCACCCACGTACAATTTGGCATGCTGTCCCTATGCATTCAGACCATGTGTACCGTGCACCTTACGTAAAGCATTCAAGACAGAGGTGCCTGCAGATCTTTGGGTTTGTCACAGAAGCCTTAACAAACCATTTAAAAACAAATACTTTAATACTTCTGTTGAAGAGGCATGTCGCTTTAGAGAAAAAAAGGAAGCTACAGTATCTGTGTTTACGTTCCTTGTATAAACAGTTGTCAGGTATTTAAGCTTTTTTTTTTCCTGCAGTTTAACACAGGTTGCTATTTATTCTTCTGTCAGATTGTTTACTAGATCTTAAAATGTAAGAGAGATTACCTGAAAGCACTTATACACAGAAGTTAAATTCTATTAATTTTCTTGCTATTATTTCAATGTATTTCCACACAATGTAAAGGATTAAAAAGGATTTTAAACATTTCTTTTGGCCTTGATTTTGCATATCTTCAGAGATTCAGTTAAGGGCTAGCATATTAGTCTGACACAGAGGAAAAACAGAACAGTTTTTTTGTTGTTGTTTGTTTTGTTGTTGTTTGTTTTGTTTTTAAGTGACAACAGCAGGCATACCCATAATAAAAACAACAACAAAACCCCACAACACTTTGGGAATAGCTCTATAGCCCTGGCCTGTGGAACACCAAGTGACTAACACCATTCTGATTTGTCATTATCTTTGCAGTCTTTTCACTGTCTCCACCTTTGATAACAAGTTAGAGAAAAACAAAATGCTTTTTTTTTGTTTGATTCAGATCAAATATGTAAGACTTATGGTAGAAAAACTCCTTTTCCTTTTAGGATAAATAACAAGTTTTTCTTGTACTTAAAATTTTATATTTTTCCAGACTTTGAACAATTGTTTATGGCTAAGATACAGAGATTGGACTACAGACATTATAGCTAAGAATTTTCTTCAAAATTAAAACTACACATACTACCTAATAAATTCTTTTTTCCCCCCTTCATTTTGATTTTGAAAAAACTTGAAGTTGAATTGAAGTTTGTGTCTACACTCATAGTGCTTGCAAGAACATTAAATCCTTATGTTGTATTTCCCTCTAAAGTGAATTTTTAGCTTTCTCACTTGTGTGTTAAGTATAGAAGTAAACAATCCCATTCTCCCCTTTGTTGAAGTAGCAGCAGGATATTAAATAAGCTTTATTCTGGACATTTTTAAATAATTCTAAAAATGACAAGCAAATCATTGATAGTATATGATTTTATGACAGAAGTTTGAACTATAAAGTAGGTTATAGGTTATCCAAGTACCCAGTCCTTAATCTGCAGACTAAATAGAATAAACATCATTTCCTTTCCCTGCATCAAAGCATGCACTATTCATACTGAAGTGACAGTCGCATCCTGTTCCAATGCCTGATGGCAGTAGGTCAGGGAAGTGTTTCTGTTTGAGGGGGAGGAGAAGACAGTTTCATAGTGTCCACCCCTTAAACATCTAAACAGCTTTTCATCTCAACTTTCCCAAGGCTGTGATGTTTTAAAGCAGATTTTTTTTATAGCTTCCCTGAAAATATTCATTATGTATGGATTGTGGATCCAGTCATTGATCAGTTATTTTTAAAAATATAGATTTTTGAGCAAAACTTACTTTATCATCAGGCTTTTAAGATCCTGATCTTCACCTTCTCGTAACTCGTATTTGCTTGTTAAAGACAGTGAAATCTCTGTTTTTGCAAGCTGATTCAGTGTGCCTTCCCTGTTGGGGTCATTGGGATCAACAGATCCTTCCCCTGTAAGAAAGGAAACATCTTCTACTTCAATTTGCTAATTTTATCAAGAGTCAATGCATAAAACAAAATCACCACCTAAACAAATCATTATGTTGTCAGAAGTTTTAAATTTATTAAATAACACACCCATTCCTACCATTCAAAACAGTCTTCTTTGGGGGGAACACTGAATAAACAAAACCATAAACCATCTACTTATAAACTCAGAATATTTTGGAAATGCCTCCAATAATTTCCTTTCAAAGTACTGATCTGCAAGAGACTCATGTCTTTTTTACATAGGAGAACGATTTTTATCTTCTTAAAATATCTTTTAACCTAACTTGCAGGGACAGTGAAAAATGAAAGAACAGTAGCTATTCACCCTGAGCCTGGTATTATCTGTGATGTTATAGCTACTTTCTAAACAAAAAGGAATACAGTTTACTTCCTAATACTGTTGAGGCAACTTAAATATCAGCCACATTTATTCCTTACAAATTCAAATATATATATTGTAAAACCTAATTTTTAAGTGGAAAAATAACTTTCAAAATTAAAAACTGGTATTTAAAAATTTCTCTGCACTTTTGTGGCCAAGAAGAGCAAATCTGAAGGCTAGGTTATTTAAAAATGTATATATTTTTCCCTGTCCAGCAATTTGAACACAACTGGATCATTTTTAGAAACACCAGTGTTTGGATTTTGTATCACAATTAATCTTCAGTATTGGGTGTGCTGACTGATGCTTGCCTGAGCCAGCAGTGTGCCCAGGTGGCCAGGAAGGCCAACAGCATCCTGGTTGTATCAGGAATAGTGTAGGCAGCAGGGCCAGGGAGGTGATCATCCCCTGTATTCAGCTCTGGTGAGGCTGCACCTCGAGTATCATGTTCAGCTTTGGGCCCCTCAGTACAAGAAGGACATCGAGGCCATGGAGGGTGTCCAGAGAAGGGCTACAAAGATGGTGAAGAGCCTGGAACACAAGTCCTATGGGGAGCGGCTGAGGGAACTGGGGTTGTTTAGTCTGGGGAAGAGGAGGTTCAGGGCAGACTTTATGGCTCTCTACAGCTACCTGAAAGGAAGGTGTGGCGAGCTGGAGGTCAGTCTCTTCTCCCACATAACCAGTGATAGGACTAGAGGGAATTGCCTCAAGTTGCTCCAGGGGAGGTTTAGTTTGGAAATTAGGAGACATTTCTTCTCAGAAGGAGCAGCCAGGCATTGGAAAGGGTTGCCCAGGGAGGTGGTGGAGTCACCGTCCCTGAGGGTGTTCAAGGAAAGGTTGGACATGGTGCTTAGGGACACAGTTTAGTGGGTTACATTGGTAGTAGGGTGATGGTTGGACCAGATGATCTTGGAGGTCTTTTCCAACCTTAATGATTCTATGATTCACAGTTAAAATTGCAATTAGAAGCTCTCCACACATCTCAAGGATGCTGTCGAAGATAGCTACCTCTATTGACTCTGAACAACACTGCATCAGCTTTCATTTTCAGCAGGATCAACTATAGTCAAAGTGTGAATTCACTTTTGAGAATGTCACAAGTGTTCAAAAAAAAAAAAACACAGTTACAGTAAATGAAGAATCTGGTAACATCAGAGAGATGAGAGTTTGTATATCTTGCAGTATTTAAATCAAGACCCCATTTAATCTTACCCCAGATTGAAGTCAACCATGAAGATGAAAAACAACATACCAAGGAAAGACTCTACATCAGGAACAGGTCCCAGCCCTTCCAGCAATTCATTCAGCAGGTCATTTGGCTCAGTGGCAATGGCATCCTGGTGTTCCAACAGTAGCTATAAACAAATGTAAATAAAGACATAATTCCAAAAAACCATACCCAGTGTCTTTATACTTGTAAAGAAATCTGGAGACTATATACTGAAAAAAAGATGGATTGTGATCAGCATTATGGAGGAACTAAAGTGGGTGGGAGGCAGGGAGAAGAAGCATACTCCTTTCTAGACAAAGACTTTAGAATTGTTCTTGCAGTAAGGCAGCTTGCTGTGTTCCTCTGCAAGTCACCTTCAGTGCTGAACATCACAACTGAGAAGAAAAAAGCTTAAGATTTGCCTTCAGGGTAACAACCCAAGCAGTGCCTTTCAGTGCAGCATCCTGAACTGAGCATACAAAGGGATGAAGACAGGGTCAGTGGTTGTGTAGAAAGATATCTTTTTTTTCCCCTGTATAACCATTCTAGTAGCTATTTTGAAATACAATACTGTTACCGATACCTTTCAGAAATAGCTCTGTCTTATAAGTAAGAAAGGAAGCTACGCAGCACCTAGGACTATAAGAAACAGTAAAGCAGAAGTTGCATATTTATGAACATATTCACAGTAACTTTCATTGCACCTGGACATCTTCCCAAACTAAGCCACAAAAATACTGGTAAAACAAGTTAGTAAAGACCATGGATGGGCAATAACATTTTCCTGTAAACAGGTTCTCACTATTAATGAAAAAGTGATCTCATGTTGAGTTAGATTAAGTCGGCAGTATAGATGACTGCAAAATCCAACAGTTCATTTGCCATAGAAGGAGTATTCCTTATCTGGAAGCCTGACGGAAAGGCAAAGGGTCACTAAGCTTCTTTGAAATTTAACTATAGCAAAGCATGCATAGTAGCCAAAAACTCCAGGACACTAAGTAGTTTAAGCACTGCAAGCTATTTTTAGTCAAAAGTTAATGGTTACTATAAACTTACTGACAACTAAAAAGTCCAAGCCCAGAAAGCAAAGGCACGTCAGCATTTCAGTCATACTAACAGGACAGTTAAGTGAGAACCATAGGACTGTAACTTAATTTCTCAGTCTTAAGTGAGAATTATAAGCCTGTAATTGTTAATTTCTCAGACTTAAGTGCAGCAACTACCCTACACTGTACATAACATTGAGCATCATATTGTGAGAATTGCTGAGAAACTCTACGCATACTGGGTAAAGCTCCACCATGCTTAACTGTATACAAGCACAGAATGAAAAATACATTCACAGAACAAGTCCTCTCTCAGTCAAGAGATAAACAGGGAAGTGCCAAAAAAACAAAGCTGATGAATCTAACGGATCTCTCATTCCAGCTGCATCCTAAAGAGTTGTGAAAAGAAAAAAGTTAAGCAGTTGCCACCAGAGCTGATGACAGAGGACAGATTCGAGAACTTTTTTTTAAAACTGAACTATGTATGACAAAGGACAGGATGTTTATGCATATCCTGTTACTCAAACTAATTTTGAGCTGCATGACCAGAATGAAAAGCTGAATTTACATTCATAGGGAAGATAAAGCAGGAGAAGACAATTCAGATGAAAGCATTCAAGACGTTTAGTGGAAGAGGTGGCATTGGTAAAAGAAGATCATCTGCTAGAGTTACTGCATGTTGTGGTTTAACCCGGCTGGCAGCTAAACACCACACAGCCGTTCGCTCACCCTCCCCCCTCCCTCTCTGGGATGGGGGGAGAGAAACGGGAAAGTGAAGCCTGTGAGTTGAGATAAAGACAGTTTATTAAGACAGGAAAATAATAATAACAATAATAATAATAATAGTGATAATGGTAATAGTATTAACAATAATACTGTGTAAGAAAACAAGTGATGCACAATGCAATTGCTCACCACCCGCTGACCGATGCCCAGCCTATTCCTGAGCAGCCGGCCCCCCCCACCCCGGCCAGCCACCCCTATATATTGTTTAGCATGACGTCAGATGGTATGGAATACCCCTTTGGCCAGTTTGGGTCAGCTGTCCTGGGTCTGTCCCCTCCCAGCTCCTGCTGCACCCCCAGCCTGCTCGCTGGCAGGACAGAGCAAGAAGCCGAAAAGTCCTTGGCCTGGTGTAAACACTGCTCTGCAACAATTAAAACATCAGCATGTTATCAGCGCTCTTCTCATCCTAATCCAAAACATAGCACCCTACCAGCTACTATGAGCTACTTAACTCTGTCCTAACTGGAACCAGGACACTGCACTAAAATAATGTGTAGTATTCACACCTAATTGCTTACTTTCTGCAAGCAGAGGACTGTGTTGTGATATTATCAAAAAAGACCAATCTTCTTGATCTCCTTTGTTTAGCAATTTACTTTCATTAAGTTATTTCATATTTTATAGGATATTTTATCAACAAAATCAGAATAGCACAGTAATTGTCACTTTCAACTCCAAGGACGTATTAGAGAAGAAACAACCTCACTAGAAGTAGTGGTTGAATAAGACTAGCGTATAAATGTCACCAATGAGTGGCATAAAGGAATAGGTCTATGCCTTAAATTAAAAGAAAAAATAGACACAAAGACTATCCAGCAAGCATGTTATTAGCAGACCAGGCTATTAGTTTTCAGTTGAATAAAGAGAACTTGCAATGTCGTATACTGGAAGTTGGGCACTCTACTTTTTCTATAGCATATCTGAAAACATTAGGGAGAGGTTCTCTGTGGTACTTCCCCCCCGCCCCCCAGCCTCCCCCCCTTTTTTTTTAAGCTAGAAAATAATATTAACCCAGCTTCAAGAGGACCACGTGGAAGACATTTAACTTGTACCCTAAATCAATCTATGGACTGCAGTTAATCTATGATTCTATGATTCTATTCTTTACCCAGGAAAAAAGATCTGTCAGGAAAAACGGCTTCAGTCCTTCCTAAATCAGATATTTACATCTGCTTCCAATACAATGCATATATGATGTATGAAACAAAATACACTGAGTTTTCCTGTTTTCCTAGCATCAAAGGAACTTCTTCAAATTGTGCTTACTTTCTTAACCAAGACAGGAAAGTGTTTATAAATATAAATAAGTTAGCAATATCACACTAGATGGAAACAAAAATGTTCCCCCATCATATAATGTTATATTCTCATTGTTATTCAAGACAGTGCTTTTACATGGAAGCAGTCCTCTAGGAAAAATGAAATCTAATACTCAATGTCAAATCATACTAGACATTGAAGAAATTCTTTCAAAAGAAACACACTTTAAACTTTCCTCAGAGACTGTTATAATTATTTCATAATTTATACATTTTAGTCTCCTAATAAGTATATTCACTTACTGAATGGGTATTGATAATTTCTTCAATTGAGATATATATAACAGGTTTGCTGAGGGTCACCATATCAGAGTATTCATCAATATTGAATTTCTCCTCTGGCTCAGGAACATCACATGCTGCCTGAAAAAAATTTCTAAGAGAAAACGAGAGACATTAATAATTGTTACCTATAAATTCTCTTTAGTTTGGCTGTATAAAAAATATAACCAAGTAATCAACATGCTTTATATTTGTCTTATCTGCAATCTACTCTATGTTGATGTGTAAATACGTTGCCTCTGAAGAAAGGTTCCTTTAAACACTAAAGATGACTTCCTGGACAGCTGGTGAAAGATTATTTTTGAGGTAAGATTTTTCTCCTGATTCTGCAAGGAGTGATAACTTGGCAAATCCAAAATATTTAGAGAAACCCATATTTAATGCTTAAGTAGTTATGAAAGGATTTCCACAGAAATACCCTCTGGTGTTATAAATGCACTTTGTAGTATGAAGTGTGCTGAGAAGAAATTATTTGAGATAGCTACATAAAATTACCAAATTATTAAACTTTGGGCTACAAAATTTAAATCACTTCCTCAAATCAAACTGAGGTGTCATAAAATATGGCATTGTTTAAAATCCAAGGATCTTGAGAGGAAAAAATGCAAAAAATGCTTCAAGCATTATATCAACTTGGAACTACGTGGAGAACAGACTCCTACTTTGCAAGACAATGATTTACTCTGAGCTATTAACAGCTTCAGGGATATGCATAGACAACCAAGAAACAGCAAGGTCCTCCTGCCAAAGGAACAGTGTGTTTTCCAAAGTCAGAGGATCTGAACCTGAGCAGCTGGGATTAACCACCATTGGTGTCTAAGGTAGGCAGGGCACTTCTGTTTTAAGTAAAGATCCCCAGAGACTCAGTCTTGTAAGAAACTGGCTTCATTAAAAGAGGAATTCTTCCTTTTGTAGTAATCAAAGGACTAGCTAGAGTAGGTTCTTCCCTTTATTAACATTTGTTGATCTTGCTACACTTTCTACCCTATTTGTCATGTTTATGTCATGCCCTTAAATAATACCTTAAATAAATAGAGTGACTAAGGTCATGCCTTTGTGTTCATGGCTGATCTCTCAAGGAAACCCATTATATGAACAGTACATTTGCTTTTATTAAGCATGGTCAATAAGCATAAAAGTTACAAAAATAAGTTTGACACAGGGCAGAAGAACACTTCAATATAATAGCAACCACACAAAAAGATGGTCAATAATTCCAACAAACTTGTGTCCTGTAGTATAACAAAACAAGCAGTTTCCTATGACTGTACAAAGATGAAAGAATAAAATCTCTTGACAAAGATGAAAGAATAAAAATGAAAAAAGCAACTTTTTCCTCATCAGTAAGTCTTTTCCTCAGACAAAACATTCAGTTATCCCACCCACCTGAGGAACACAAATGTTTCTGCTGGACTGTGAATTCCATGCTGCTCTCATAATCTATATTTGCAGTAAGGAAGTCTTACTGCAACGAAATCAGCAGAGCTGATTGGTGTTCCTAGTAATGCTCAAGTAGAAATACAACATGCTCCTTCTGCTTCAGTTTCCTCAGTGAGAATCATTCAACACTAAACTTTGAGCAGGGCATTATTATTATTTGCAGAATGCACAAACTAGTCTTCCTTACTCATCCTAGAAGAGCACTCTTATTGTATAGCTAATTGTGAGAGCCTTTCATACCTGAACTTCTGGTATGTCTGTGAGAGGTAAGCATTCATAGATGACAGGTGTTCACTCTCGCCTTCAAAGAGCTTGTTAGAAGCAGCATGCTGAAGGACTTTTGCCACACAACCTAGATTCCTCCTCTGGTCAGGGTGTATCTGGCCCCCGGCTGTCATATCAATTATATCAAAACCATCAG
This sequence comes from Anser brachyrhynchus, assembly GCF_964034855.1. Classification (NCBI taxonomy): domain Eukaryota; kingdom Metazoa; phylum Chordata; class Aves; order Anseriformes; family Anatidae; genus Anser; species Anser brachyrhynchus. The sequence goes on from NC_137697.1 coordinate 21,093,967, forward strand.
GAGCAACAATGGCAGGGTTCATATAGCGATAGTACAGGAGGTTTCCAACAATCTATAAAGAAAAAAATTAAGAGAATTTCTTTTTCATACATAATCACATTTTACAGAACATTATCAATCACTTCCAACTTAGACCATATGAACTGGTGGTAGAAAACAAGGAAAAACTCCTAGGATGTATGTCTTACCTATGTGTCTAACTGAAAAGAGTCTGTGATCTTTTATATGATGCAAGGACAGTAACGTGCACAATGCCATAACACAATAAAAAGCCAAGCATACATACTTCCATGTAAAACCATTCACGTTTTTAAACATCTTTCCAAAATATCAGACAGCTATGTATTAAAAAAAATGTTTAGAAATAGAATTGCTCGATTTCAACTACATTATTTCCATTAAAAATAACCATCTGGTTTTGACTGTCAGAAACCTACCAGACATACACTGGAATCTTCTAATTTATATTTAAACCACCACCAGCAATAAAAACTATAAATAGTTTATTTTTAAGCTTTGGAGTAACAAAGTTTCTGGGTAAAATATTCAATTTACTAGATATTTAAGAGCTATTTTAAACTACTAAGGAAGAGAAAAATCAATTGCTCATCTCACAACAAATTCTTCCAACACTTTGACAAATGTCCCAATAACACTTAATGCAAAAGCTGAAGTTCATTAAAGTACCAAAAGCCAAATTCATAAAGGAATGGAATCAATCTTTTGTCATAACAACTCTTCAAAGATTAATAGTCTGTTAAGCTGAGTCAGTTCTTACATTCATTGGATTTGCTCCACAGCAAAATTTAAAAAATATATGTATTCCAAACTTTGTAATGAATATTTTCAATTAAACAACACTCAATCATTTTTGTATTTAGAATTTGTGCCTTTTAAAGCATCAGTTATAGACTTTTAAAATAAAGTTTCAATTTGGTACTGCTAGATTTAGGCAAGCTAGTGCAAGGCATTGAGTTGAACACATCAAGACACATACAACTTTCCTTCTAGATTTTGATAGGTTTGTCTCCACAGGTTCATTTTCTGAAGTGCAAGAGACAGTTGCCAATGTTTAATGCATCCATTGACATTAAGAGACAAGTCTCTTAATGTTTTTTTGGTTTTTTTTCTTTTAATTATTAAGAGACTGAAAAACAGGTTTTCCAAAACTGCACTCTCTACAATGATCTTGCAGTAACTTGTATCATGCAGATGGCTGTTTCATATCTTTCCTGGTCCCAGAAAAAGGAACAACTTTTCTTTCTGCATAGACCCTTAGTTTGTGTGTAGTCACCTGTTGAACCTCCAGCTTGCACAAAGGCTTTCAGTTGGATGCTTTATGCTCTATTTTCTACTTATTTCTTATGTCAAGCAATACTTTAATCTGCCTTGCTGAAGTGATGGACAGAAGTACTTCAGAAATGCTGCCTGGTGCCATATATATACATATATGGCAAGTCCCATTGAAATGGATACCTTGCAATTTTAGAACCATTTCATTAAACACTAATAAAAGCACCTTTACTGAAATATAAATAGTTGTAATTTGAGAGTTGTCAGTCTTTCAGTTGGCTGTTGGCTCATGGAGCAAGGCCCCTAAAAAGGCACAATGGCTATATGACTGGTTAAAGATGATCACTGTGCCAGTGCCATACTTGTCACTCACAGTTTACTTTTCAGTCTAAGCTTCATTTCCACAACTTTTAGTTGTGGAACTAACTACCAACTACTAACTACACAACTACCTTAAGTGTGTGTAATACAATGAAAGGACCTACTTGTAACTTGTTTTTACAGCTCTTCCGCAGTGTCTTTAAATTAAAATACCTTTTTTTATTATTATTATTATTAAATATATTACTTTTCATATGCTAACTTAACTTCAGGGAAGAGAAAAATATAAAAATCAAGACCACTGTGTTCTTCATGAAAGGACCTCCGGTGGGAATGGCAAAAATACAAAACCAAAAAGCAAGATGATTCAAATAAAGCCTAAACCTCTAAGAACTGTTAATAAGCCTACTATCTAAAAGAAGTTGAGCAGTGTCATTAAGAATTGCTGAGCACACAGACTAAGAAATCTAGGTTGTGGCAACAGAATTCCCTTCTCTTTCTCTTCTACCACCCCTTTAAAACCCAAGTAACACCAGATCCCTTCAAATAAATGCTGTTTATCAGTTCATTAGAATGCTTAGTATCAATAAAAATCCCCTTTGGCATCAAAAGAACAAGCTGTTGGCAGTTTGCCCTTGGAAGTCTACCTTTAGTAGTTCATCTTCTGTTGCATCAGGGAATTTCTCATGGAGCGAGCTCTTCAGAACTTTGGCTATATATCTCATTCCATAACTACATGTGGAACAGACGAAAAGAAAAATAATGGAAAGACTTAGATGAAACAAACAAATCATACTAGTAAACCAAGTTACTGGCTCTTCTGTCAGCTACTTAAAACACAAAACAAATGGTAATGGAAAATACAAGAAGTTTCAAGTATATGTAGACATTCACAAGACTAAAGCAGAGTAGAAGTGGGAAAACCACTCCCTCTACTGGGGAAGTCATCTGAGATGCACATATCAAATCATGTAATTTGAAAGGATCACCATTGCCCAGGTTTATATGAAGCTTCACCGTTCACATGAACTGAACCAGATAGAGTCATCAACTCAGCACTTACGGCATCATATTGAGAGATGAAAAAATGGATGTGAGAACTTTATCAGTTACTGCTCTCAAACTCTGAATTGATGATTCCAATTTACTGACCACTTCTGTGTGTGTTAATGCTTGTTCCGTAGTAACATCATATGGCAATTTGCTGTAAAGCAAACAGACATTAAACCATGCTAAGCATATTTGAGAATAAAATAGATTTTTTTTTTTTTTTGCCTCATAGGAGTCAGTGAACACAAAAACACAAATACAGCTGAAGTTTACACAGTAACAATAATTTTAACAAGAATGTCATGTGCATTAGCTTCTTTTTTGGAGGGAACTCTTCATTTGGGTAAGGGCGCACAAGGCCATGTTCCTTCCCTTTGTTACAAAAGAGGATTCCTAAACTTGAAAATGGATTAAAAAAGTTCCAATTCATAGTTCTTCAGAAGGACAGTACTATCACATTGCTATAAAAATAAAACAAAGTGCTGTAAATTATTTCAAGGCATGGCTTACTATACTTGTAAAGATGAAGTAAATGACTTCTGATCATTTTCAGATCTGAAAGGATGTGGAATGAACATAAACTGTATTTTCTTTTTGATTAGCCCGAGCCAGTCCAAAGGTTTAAGGAATGTTGTTATACTTGGAAGCAAATTTAGATTCCCAGCAAGTAAACTTTCAGGAACTGGGATCATCTGGCATCATTTCTAGAATAATCTGTAGGGGTGCTAGAGGAGCTTGTGTGATTAGTTGTAGAGCAGAAGCTTTGAAAGCAAGGGTGATGAGGGGAAGTGGGAATTCATAGAGAACTTTTCTTTGCCCTTTTCCTCATCTGATTTTTCCCCTCAAGCCATAAGCAATCACAGCAGTGGTACAGATGTCACTTGAATAAAACCCTTGGGATCGCTTAAATTAGAAAAAAGAAAGGCTGAGGGAGTTGCAGGGTGTTCAGCCTGCAGTAGAGTAGGCTTTGGGGAGACCTCTAAGTGGCCTTCCAGTACCTAAAGGGAACCTACAGGAAAGCTGGGGAGGGGCTCTTTGTCAGGGAGTGTAGGGATAGGACTACAGGGAATGGCTTTAAACTAAAAGAGGGTAGGTTTAGATCAGCTATAAGGAGGAGATTCTTTATTCTCAGGGTGGTGAGGCACTGGAACAGGCTACCCAGAGAAGCCGTGGATGCACCATCCCTGGAGGTGATCAAGGCCAGATTGGATGGGGCTTTGAGCAACCTGATCTAGTAGGAGGTGTCTCCGCCAATAGTAGGGGGGAGTGGAACTGGGTGATCTTTAATGTTCCTTCCAACCCAAACCATTCTGTGATTCTGTAAAAGTAATTTATTGTTCAGAACAGGTTAAAGTACAATATTTCAAGCACATCTCCCCAAGAAAGCATCCCACTGTGTTATGGAAAGATGGGGGAGGGAGGGATAGACACAAACACAGTTTGTCAGAGAAGGAAAGGGGAAGTTAAACTGAGGGATCCCTTAAGTATGTAAGAGATGGTATGGTACATCCAGCTTCCTCACCTGGCCTCACCAGTCTGCATTTCTAGCTGGTTTACCCATGACTTGTACACATCTACAGGACTAGTGTTGATTATGAGGGACTTGTCATCCATGATCTCCTTCACTACTGGTGCCAGGAGTTGACGCAGAGCGTTCTGTCCACGAGCACCTCGATTGAAGCTGACGACCATCTTAATGACAGTGGGATTTCCAGTGACAATATCCTGTATCTGGTCTACCTTAGAGCTGTATCAACAATAGAAAGGTTTAAAGATCTTACTTATGTATGCAGTTATCAATGTTTTTAAGCATTTTTCAGAAACCACTCTTTTGAAAGCACCCTTTTTGCATATTCAAACATGTTTATGCAGACTATTTCTTAGACTCCTCTATAGAACAATATTGTAGCAGTTAGTATCTGAATGCTAGTGTGAGTTAATATAATGTCCCTGGAACACAGCATAGTGAATGATCGCTAAGAAAAATCCACAAAACAACAAATCAGGGCCCAAATGCCTGCTAAATGCATAAAACAAGGTTTCAGTTTTTTTTTTTTTTTTTTTAAAAACTACCATCTTTACTACACTTTCAGAATACATACCTACGCAGAAAAAAAAGACTTCCTCACCCTTAAATACTCGATCACAAAAGCAAGAGAGCCCCCTTTTTTTTTTCCTGAAGTGACTATCACAAAAAATATTCTTCAACATAGGAAGATTTTTCTAAACTGAAGTGCTAATTTCGCAGGGTTTATTAGTTAATTTTCAGGGTAAATTATTACCTTGAAAGCAAAATTCTCCACTGAAATTTATATACATGGTCTTACAGCAATTAAAAATTTAACCATCAAATTCTTTTAGGTATGAAGAATTTACTGAAATGCTTGTCAGACAAATTAACTAAAGTCTTGTACGAAATGCACATACTTTATTTCCTCTTCTAGAGCAGTTTTAAAGAGTTTGAGAAGCAGATATTCTTCTCGTTGATTAGAGGCATAGTTGTAGAGAGTGAAGATAACTGTATCCATAAACTTGGTTGATTTGTTTTGAGGCATCTGGAAAATCAGCTTCGCCAGATACATGGGATTAGTCTACAAAACAAAGAAATTATTTGAACATTATTTCCTGAGATAAACCATCGCTACAAAGGGCATCTGCCCTGGGAAGATCTAAGCTTCTAGAAAATTTTAGGTGAGATGTGATTAATTGGAAGGGCGCAAAATTTATTATATGCTTTAACCTGCTTGTCAGACAGCCTCCTTTGAACCACATACAGTGAAGGCTAAAATTAACAGTAATTCATGTGGACTAAAAGATATAGGGAAGAAAATATTTATTTGGTTTCAGTATGGCCTGAAGTTATTCTCAACAATAAAGCATCTGTATTTCTTGCACAGTTTAAGGACAGCATGGATTTTCTCAATTGCAGGAAACATTAGAAGACCAAGACAGTATTTACCGTGGTCTACATACAACACTCCTGTGGAAATCTTTTCATAACCACTACTGACATTGCTAAAATAGAGCAAGCAATATACTTATTTTCTTCAGCTATTTGCTCTCATGTTAATTTTTACTCTAAGACTTACCTGTAAAAGGTAGAATAAATGTTGATATGCCTCCAGTTTTTTTCTTCTCTCTTTGCTCAAGCCTTTGATACCCTGTTTGTCAACCATAACCATCTCTTCTAGCTGATTTTTGCTCTTTTTGTTAAGTTTCTTACTGTGCAATACCACATCCTGCAATGATCAAAGGTTTATATTATATATAAATGTAAAAGGCAAATAGGAAAAAATAACATTTTTTCCAACTATTTTATATGTGGCAATGAGGTCATTTATTAGCAGCTTTGTACTTTTTGCTACTTTATTCACTGGCTGCTCTTTTGAACATTTTTATTTTGCCACCAGTATGGCTTGCCAACAGTGATTGTCTGGGAAATCTGATCTCATGTATAGACTCATTCATTATTTAATGAACAATCTCTCAAATATGATCAGAAGACTACTCCATTCTACCAAAATGCTTTAAGTCTGCCAAATAATTACTGTTTTGCTGCTTTGTCCAACAAAGTGACATTCGGTGGCAAACAGGAATACCACTCAGGACAAAAGAGCAACTTCTCACACAAGCTATTCTGACGAGATTACTTAAAACAAGCAAAGCAAGTGCTTCCTTTGCCAGTATTGTAACTAATTGAGGGTGATAAAGCATTGTCACAGGTTGCCCAGAGGTTGTGGAGTCTCTCTCCTTGGAGATCTTCAAAAGCCACCTAGAGAGGGACCTGGACAACCTGCTCTAGGTAGACCTGCTTGAGCACGACAGGTGACCTCCAGAGGTCACTTCCAACATCAACCACTGTGTGTTTCTTTAATCCTGAGCTCTAACACAGAGAAGTGGTCAGTGTATGTTACTAAGTAAACCTGAACAGTCTGCTGACCTGAAGAGTGATTCTGTTTTTCACCAGCAGCCCAATCTTTATATCCATTAAGTTCAAGTCCTTTTCCAGCTGTTGGTTGGATCGAATTTTTGTAACCACTTCTTCTCTTAGTCTTGTTACTTCTAGTTCTTCTTGAAAATCTAAGTCACTTTGGTCCAAGAGGTAGGCAAATTTGCGCAAGACAGGCAATGGTGGATTTTCAGCACCAACTATAGTTGAAGAAAAATGGCTTGTTAGTTAAAACATTACTAAACACGTGTAAAACCCTTGAGAAACTGATTACAGTGTAGAAAAAGCTGAACTGCAGAAAGGTTATAACAGTTAGAAGCATGAGCTGAATGTTTATCATACAGTCTAAGTACAAGTATGTAAAATAGTACAGGTAAGACAACTGGTTTCCAACTGTTTGCATCTGCTTTTGAAGCGAATAGGAAACTAAAATCTTGGATGATTTTTTTTTTTTTTTAAGTGACACACAGTAACATACTTCTGCCCAGATATACAGCAAATAACCATTACCACTTACTTAGTGTTCTGTAGTCCTCCCTGGCTTTGTTTGCTCTGAGAAATGCTTGTATCTTCACAATTTCTTCATTCTGTAAGGTACAAAGATCAAGCAAAAGAACTGAGTTAGGACATATTTCTGTAATGTGCATGTAGTCATATTACCCTATTTACTGCTCCGTGTTCAAAATGAAGAAAAAGGACTTACATGATCCTTGAAGTATTGCAGCCGCTTCCTGTAAGCTCTCTTTGCTAGCCACATTTTGACCCATGATTGAATCTGAAAAATAAAAAATTAACACATTCTGCACAAATGGTTTGTATGTGTGTATCTGAGTGCATGTGTTTTAAATTTGTATCTGACAGTCCTCTGTTGTAGGCACGCTGGTCTCATGTGCTTGTGGTATATATGTCCAATATTCTCTAACTTAGTATTACAGAAAGAGAAGTGTAAGAAAATCTGTTATGATCCACTCAAGCTCAAAGCCTTATAGAAGTCAAGCACACAGCTTTCAAGAAGCTTTCTGTTTATTAAATCTGTCAATTAACATTCAAGCACCATATAAATTTCTGGAGAACGAGCCCATTCATTTTCTGCTGCTAGCCTCAGATTCCCAGGCACCAGAGAACCAAGTCAAGGGATGAAGAATACTTAGACCGAGAAGCAGAGTGTAGTCTTACCTTGACAATAGCACCAACGTTGCCTTGAAGCACCTTCAATCTGTCAACGTAGCTTTTTCTTTGTTTGAATCCTTTCCAGAAAGCCTGTTTTATAAGGAGACATTGTTAATAAGAAACTGATATTTAAGTCTACATAAACATTGTTAGCAATTTCTGTGTGTATGTTACAAGAAAAACAGCCTTTACAGTAAAAAGATAATTAACTTAATGTAATCTTGTTTATATTTTTAGGCCACCCTGACATATTTCATTCCAATTTGGTCCAGTTTTAGAACTGTCGTCCAATATCAATTCCTCCCTTCCCCTGAAGCCTTCCTTACTCTTATCACCAGTATACCTTTAACATCCCAGTCATTAGCTTCATCCCTCACACAGGAAGACCCAGCCTCCCTCTTCTTGCCCACTGCATCCCAGAGCTGTTGCTTTACCTAATGGAACCCACATTGTTCTTGTCTTGGCCTCCTCCTCAAGTCTGTGGTCTTTCTGAGACATTCAGGATCATCACCTTGTGCCACAGATGACAGCCTGCCAATTCCTTTATTCAGCTCTCCTTCTACTAGCTCAAAGTAAACTTTCGGCAAGGACCTCAGCAATACAGATCATTCAGCTGTTCTCAGCATTTACCATAATGCGTCTTTTGTCTATCCAACCAGTGACATCAGCCTAGTCCTCCACTTGTTGGCTTTTCACAACAGCCCATCTCTTTTAATGCTCATAGAAAAATATCAGAGAAGAGCTTAATTTACCTAAACTTCTCCTCACTTTTGAACCTCTTCAAAGGCCCTAATTACTCAAGCAGCAGTGCACGACTTTACTGTGCCCAGACATGACGTAGAAAAGTGAAAACCCAATCCAGATAAGAGCTACTAGTATTTATCATCATGAATTTAAGTTGTTACTATAGACACCAAAATAACCAGCTGTACATTTGCCTATAATTCTGTAAAGGGTAGTTGGTTGATTATTTTTCAAGAGTTAAATAAATTGTTTCTAAACCATTTAAAACCACCGTGCATGCATTTGTCAATGTTCACACTCTCAGCACACAGAAATGTTTTACACTTATTTTGGAGTTCAACAAACAGAAGACATCCAAGGAACACTGCCAGAGCCTGATAATACCAGGGCGTCTGCCACTCCCTACCAAGTTATGACTTCATGGAACAGAGGCAAACCATTTCCAAGTTGGGATAGTCTAGAAAGGAATGTATTTCTTAAGTCATGTTTTGCCAAGGATTTTTTACTTCAATACTCAAAAAATATATTCCAATCTCATCCAGTCTTGGTTACGTATACCATGCAAGACCTGAACACCTCAGAATAAAACCAAGGCTATGCATTTCTGAGCTTTTCCCATTGAAGTGACTTAGACTGCAGGTGGATATGATCTATTATTTGAAAACGAGAGGTTTTCTATTTAAAAGCATAGTTATTCCAACTAGGACAGGAACACATCTGCAGAAGTAGAAGTCTGAATTGCTGATTTGAGAATTTTGTTATTAGCAGTCTCTTTTCAGCAGTGATACACCACTTAACCACTCACATGCAGATAGTTACCCAAGCCAGATTACATTCTCATTCTAATACAATACCTGTATTTTGATGGCAGATGGTTCCTGGCTTTGGAGGTATGCTTTTCTCTCCTGATAATTCTTCCTGACTAAGTATCCCCTTGCTCGGGCTTGCAGCTGAACAATCAGATTTTCATTAGCAAGCCAAAGCTGCTCCCGATTGTAATCTGCTGTGACTTGCCCAACAATGCTCTGTTAAGGGATCACAGAAAAAGGTCATTTAAAAGGAGCTAATAAAAAAACACTAAACTAAACAACAACAAAACTTAAGGACAAAACCATTCTGGAATCTGTCCTGTATTCTCTCCGTCTGTGTTATGTTCATCATATCTGAACCCCTACAACTTACCCCTAAACTTTAGTCAGTATGAAGAGCTACTTTGCTACCACTGAATTTTATGAAGGGTATGAACTCCTTTCAAGCTGGAGTTAACCAGCTGGACATATTATTTTGAGAAAGTTATTTTATTTTTTAAACCTTAGGATTCAGAGTTCTGCTTCCTACTTTCAAGGTTTTTTTGAAGTCATATCTAGAAATACCTACCAAATCAGGGAGCTCTGTATATAGAAACTTAGAAACTCTGTATATAGAAACTTATAGAAACACTTAAGTAGTTTTGCAGCCAGAATTTCTGAAGGACCTATTGTGGTGATTTGAGCTGTCTGTGCAGCAGAGTAAACCAGTATCCTATATGAGCTACATCAGAATACAAAAAATGCACAAAAGCTTGTGTGATCCAGTAATTTAAGTTGTATTTCATGGTATTGCAAAATCTCCACAGCACGCGGGTTTAAGTTTCACACATCTTATTGTACTTGGAGATACAGGAATGCTGAAGATGAAAAAATTTGAAAGTACACAAAAAGCAGTCAGACTTTCCTCTGTAAGTGTCTACTAGTGGCTATCAAAAATGTTGCTGTAACCTTCAATTAGGGAGCCCCAAAATCATTAGGATATATAAAACAGGAGGCTGTGCCATCACTATTGTCTCAAACTTTAGATGTTGATATTTTAAGAAGCAGATACTGAACCAAAATGATCTTCAGTCTCACCCAGAACAGCCTCTTCCTTTAATATTGCCATGTCCTGCTATCTATCCCTCAAGTTCTTATGCTTTATGTTTGCAGTCAAAGCAAATATTTTAGCCATCTACCTGGATTTCTTCACCAGTTAACCAAGAAGTTTTTGGTACTACTCCTCCAGGGGCAGCACAGGTACCTTCCTCGGTTTCCACATTGTAGTAGTAATCATACATATTTTTCATTACAAGTTTAATCCATGGACCTTCCGTAGAATCTGAAAGCAATACATGCTGTCATTTGCACACATTTGTGTCCTTTTACACTGATAAGTTACAGCTCTCCTCATTCACTCCCCATCTCTACATTTGCTATGGAGCAGTTTTATACAAAAAGGCACTATATATTTTGGCCCATTTTGTAGTAAGAATATTTTCAAAATATCTTATTCTGCTGGGCAGTATCATTCTCCTAGAACAAAACCGCTGTGATCTTTGTACAAACCCATAGTCAGCTTCTCAAAAATACATGTCAACTTGGTGCTTGCTGCTGAAACAGTGTATGCCACATCTTCCATCATCACTCACTATTGGAACAGACTATTTAAGAAAATATTTTTGCTATCTTCTGGCCAGATGCTAGGCCTCATTAACACTTAGCTCCCACCAGAGATTTCCTATGTCCATATCGTTGCCTTGTTTAGTGCTTCAGTAAACAATACTGCATCCTGAAAGGCAGGAAAAAATTCATTTCCTCATGGACAAAAAAAAAACAGAGTAAAGCTGCTAAGGTCAGTTGTGCAAAATGCCCTCTCCAAACTTGTGTTGCTGATATCTGCTGCTCAGGCAAACCACAGGGTCCATAAATGGGTCATGGACACTCTGGCAGAACCTGACCTTTGACAGTAGTCTGTAAGGCTGAAGTGTGCAGTCTAACCCTTTCCTTTGTCTGCTAACAGGAAAAAAAATCAGAGAGTAATGTGGTTTTCTGACAGGACAGATTAGCCTATTGACAGTCAAAGAAGATGCCCTGAATTCTCTCTGAGGCTACTTTGATCTTAGCTAGACTCTGGAACTAACTAGACATTCCTCAGCATGCAGTGGGCCCTGGATGTAAAATGCACCATCATGTAAAACGCACTTGGGCAACTATAACGCATTTCTCAATATATTCCAAAAATTAACACCCACATCCCTCACTTTACAGTGATTTTAGGTAAGCCTTTTGTGCTAGTTTTCCAGTTGCCTCAGTGACAGGGAAATGTGAAACTTTTCTGTTCAGGATGGCATTTACCATCTTTAGTTTTCAGCTTCTTGGCTTCAGAGAGGTTCTTGAAGTAAGTTTCGGCACACTCTGAAACAATCCGTAATCCAAACTTGGACTGTAGTATCATTGGGATTGATTGTGAGTCACCCTTCTCCAAGCTCTTGTTAATCAATGATATTCCAGCAGCCACTAGGGAAAAACAACGATGGAGAAAATTAAGTGTTGTACTCTACATACCCACAATGCTAACCACTAGCAACTTTGATAATGGACTTCTGGGATGGTTGCACACAGCAATACAGTGCTTCACCTCTTTGTAGCCTCCTCTGTGCTCTTAAGGAAGAGTATTTCAGAGAATAGCAGGCTTGTAGCGTGCCCTGCACCCAGGCAGGGATGTAGTCACAGCATGACAGAGCGCTCTGAGGGCAGAGCTGCTCCCCATCAGGTGGGACACCGGATAACACCAGGGGCAGTAGCTAAGGATGGCAGGTTTTCTCACTTAGCCTGCCCAACAGGTGGGCCCATAAAGCAGCAGATCGCTCAGGAGCCTGATAGAGATGCAGCGGGTCATTGTGTTACAAGCTGTAGCATTGTGTTACAAACTGTAAACCTTAACATTCAGTTTTACTGTGCAAAATTGGAATAAATTCCATTTGTCTTGAGCAAAGTTTTGCAACACTGTGCCAACATCCTAGTCAGGATCCTGAAGCAACCCTTCCTCATCATCATCCCCTTAAATTTGAAGCTTGCCTAAAGCTGATGAGGCAACACCCTTGAGTTTGCCAGCAATGCAGAGTTTGCTTTCAGGGCACATAAAAGCAATGCTGTGAGACATGGTCAAACTTCCAAGTTACATGAAGTTACCCATGCTCCAGATCAGGGCTTCCTAAATGTCCTTTTCTTTGTGCAGGTCTCATGGTCAGCAGAGGGGCTGATAACACCACCCCTGACAACATGTAGCAGCATACCAAACTTCAAAGTGCCTTACACAATAAAGTTATATGCAGCACTGCTTAGAAACCACTACTCTGATTTTAAATTTTGTTCCTTAACATCTAAATTCAAGATGCATGCACCAAGGAACAAGTGAAAAGACACACACAGCTAGAATATCTGTATTATATCCTTGCTTAAGTGAATCCAGGTAACTTTGCTTGCTACAGCTGCTTTTCAGACTACAGCAGCAAGCACTTTTCCTTGTGTGTATCTGGATCAATACAAGAAAGGTCCCTCTCTATGTTCATTGCTTGACCTACACATATTTTTCCACCCACAGCTGCCACAAAAGGTGTTCAGTGTCAGTAGTGAGACCTGGCCTAAATACAGGAGGCAACGTGTGGGACTGAGCTAGCAGAACATTTCAGCAAAAGACAGTTTTCCTTTGTGGTTAGCTTGATTAAAGCAGAATGGGTACAATCACATTTGTCTGGGCAGAAACAGATCCATCTCCACATAACTTGGCAGCCAGCTGAGAAACTATGTGAACATGTAACACCACATCACCATCGTCTGGACCTCCACCAGATCATATCCTGCCATGTTTCTGTGCTTCAAAAGAAACAGCCCTGTCCCAAGCACACACTCCCCACAAGGGTAGGCATGACTTTTACAGCATCTCTGATATCTCAGTACCCAGGCATACAGCCTCAGCAGGGAGGAAGCAGGAACGACTGGGAAGCAGCACATTACCAGGAGTGTTACATGCTGCTGACCCAGGTGGCTCAGTCCTAATCGAGCACATCCCATCCACCTCCTCAGCTCTGGTCACCAGTATTTGAATATTTTTCTCTCTCCTTTTTGTCCTCTAGTTAGGGGTGCTAGAAGCTACTGCTACACAGACAAAAGAACACACAACCTAGCTTACAGTTATTTCTGTAGATCCCTCGCTGCCTGGCTTTTTCCTCATATTTTAAGTAATCGTGTTTTTCTTCTAAAATAAACGCATAAGAAAAAATAGTGGGGAAAAACACCAATTCAATAGAAATTGTTTGTACTGGTGTACTAACACTTCATTCTGCTGCTGTTGCTCTAAAGAAGGGCCATGTGGCCTTGCGAAATTATCAGGTGAAATTTAGCTATCCTTGACTGCAGGAGAGGGGCAGGCTCTCAGTGCATGGACCTGCTCTTGCAGCAATCAGGATCTCAGCAGCAGATAAGCACTGCAAAGGGCTCTTCCACATCTATCCTCCCTCCAAGAAGCTAAGATACACAAAGAGGCAGCTGCCCACTGTGATAAGCTTGAACTCTCAGCAGGGCCAAAGATCAGCTCTTTTCTATAACACAGCTCTCAAGAGGCAGATCCTGCTTTCACAGCCCCTTCCTATGCAAAGCTGAAGGTCTGCACTGCTATCTCTTCCTGAAGGGTGCCATGGTATACAGCTACTGTTCTGCCAATCTTGTTTTGATCTCTTCTTGGACAAGGAGTACTGGGGTTGAACTGATTCAAGACACAAAGTAAGATAAGCCAAATTCCACAGCAAACACCACAAAGAATCAGCAAGCACACGAGTCTTTACTGAACGTGTCTTCCTAAAGGAAGGTACAAGATAGAGTCCTTTACTGACGGGGCAGGCATTTTATAAAGGCCTTATCAAGTTTTAATATTGTAGTATTTAATACTTCTGCAAAGCATTAAAAAGACTTGGAAAATGATCAAGATGGTTCCAGTATAGCTGTCAGCACCTTCTCTTACTTGACTGCTATTGCCATTACTGCAGCTATCTTAAAATATACATTTTGTCCTAACTGAAACAGAACCATCTTATGCTGCCTTTACTTTTGTACGCAAGCTTTGTGGTAGGGAGGGGATTGTCTACCTTTCAAAAATAGCTTCTCTGAGATAGATCAAAATGCAAGTTAATTTACAAGTTGGGAATGAGTTGAGTTTTCTAAGTTTAGGCTATGCGAACACAACATGTTAACTTCCTGAAACAGGATGAATTCATTACAGCGAGTACCAGGTTCTGTGCCGTGGGGAAGTTTTAAATCTCAGTTTTTAGCTCCAAAACCTTAGAGCACTTCTGAAGAATGTGCTGTGCTGACACTGCTCCATTTCAACCCGGAGGGCAGAGTACAGGGGATTAGTAGTTATTTCCACTAGGGACTTGTTAAAATAGTTGAAAACTATGAAAAGCTGTGCATTTGCTACAAAAATGGTGGCATTGGTTATGTGAAGAAGATTTTACTGAAACAACTACTAGGTAAAGCAATAGCTTATCTTTTTCAACATTGTATGGTACTAGTATATGCATAATGCTGAACTAATTTCTGTATGCAATTTATGTGATATATATGTAAAGTTCTTATAGCAGTAGACACAAACAAACATATTTTCAAGTCACTCTTTAGCTTTCATTCACATCTGTTTATAAGCTACACATTTCCGTCTCTTCTCTGAGCTCAGATGTTTCCTCAGGCTTTCTCATGCCTTTGGGTGGCATTGAAATGAACCTTCTTTTGTGGAAAAAAATGGGTATCAGCACCTCAGTACAACAGCTCAGTTTGGACAACATATGTGCATCTAACCCTGCCTCAGAAAACACAAGCCAGATGCTTTTCTTAGATGTGCGACCAATGAAAATCCTTCATGTGTTTTCAGTATATCTGACTGATTGAATTAGGACTGCAAATCAACTCTAAAACAGTAACATTAAATTCACTGGTTCTGTAGCAGGGGTAGAAGATTTAGTTTTGTAATAGCTGGCTGTTTTTTTTTTTCCTTCCATCCACAGCTTACAAAGCACTAACTACTGACATAGCATGCCTATAAGTAAACAAATGACAGCACTACTTTAATGAAGGCTGAGTGCAGCACTGCAGGAGCACATCAGGTTCAATAGCTGTATTCCACAACCTCTCAAGATGCAAAAGAAAGTTCCAGACTAAGAAGAACAAGAGGAATACAGATACAGCTTAATGCTTACAGATTTCAGCTTCTTTTATATTGTTATTGGCATCAATGATTCCCTTTTGTATTTCATCCAGCCATAGCACTGCTGATTCATCCTGGGTTTCCTGTAAAAAGGACAGAGAAAAGCCTTATGAAAACTGAACTATAAAAGTGTCTGAACATACAGATAGAGCTCATACGCAGACTTCTCATGCAAAGCCCTCAGGCATTAAAAAATAATTTTACCACTTAAAATGAGCAATAAAACAAGTTCATATTCCATTTAGTGACTAGAATAAATTCTTGCTCAATAAACGTTCTCCAAGCCTTCACATGTAAAAGACTCCGTCTTGCTAAAGGTGAGTAAGATTTTGAGCAGAGCTGGAATTGTTTTAATTTCCATAATGCATAAGCAATTTAATTAAATAAATCAATTAAATAAAGCATTACATATATCCAAATGTTAGTAGCCAGCACTACGAGCACAAAGGAGAATGCAGGAAGTTGATATTCATCCCAAATCCCTTATATGGGAAGGCTGTACACATGAGTAAAGGTTACATAAGAAAATAAAAGCAAAAGATGGCATAAAAAGACAACTCAGGTTTAATAATGATGACTTAAGTCAGGTGGCAAATATTTCAGGAGTTAAGTGGCAGAGCAGGTCTCACTGTCTACAGGCTGACCATGCTTGATGAATTTTTTACCCAAGGTAAAATAGAGGTTGCTTGGTACAAAATAATCCTTTTAATTCTGCTAGTTTCAGCCTATGACTACAATGGACATGACCGCTGTCCAGAAGCATGGAGGCATTAATCAGCTTAAACAGCCACAGACACAAGTTTACACCAAGAATTGTAGGCACAAAGGAGGCACGGACAGGCCCCAGTGGAGCTCTGGGTTGCACCAGGTTCTTTCTAAAGAGGAAAGAAGCATGTCATATCTATAACAGGTGAGAGAAACAGCAAAGCATTGGTTTAATGAAGATACACGAGTATATACACACAAATACTTCAGAAAATAAAAGCCCAAAAGGGTCTTAAGGTCAAACATCTTGTGGGGACAAAGAAACAACTTCACAATGGATGCCACTGTCACAGGGACCAACTCTCGGCCAAAAATCCAATAAACCCGTTAACTGCAGAAATTATGGGGGTAAGAAAAAGAGGGTAAAAATTGCAAAACAAAGACTCCTCTGTTTCTATTATATGTAAACAAACACGTAAGCAAAATATCTAAATACAATCAAGCATTATCAGGCAATTGCATGACAGTGGACGTACACTGCAATTTAGGGTTAACAGGAGAGAGAGAGCACGTACAAAATACAACTGATGATTTATAGGAAAGGATTGCGAAACTGAAAAGAATTCCTTATCTGGTGTCCAATTTCTACACACTAAGTACAAAAACAGATACAATTTTTGTTCTGAAGCCAAGTCCTGCTTATGTTGAGCCTTGTCACTAGCTTGAAGCCAGATCAGGACTCACACTAATTTTGTCTGCTGGAAGCAAGCCATTGTTTTCTGGCATTCAAGAAAAAAATAACAGAGGAAGAGGAAGGGATCAACAAAAACAGCAAATGAAAATGGGGTAAAGGTTCCAGAGTGTGTGATGGGCGGGAATTGCCTGGACAGAGCAGGCAGCTGGGTGGGATGCCACCACAGGAGCACAGGCTGCTCGTGCTGGGTAGGTAGGGAGAGGCTGAGGCAGTACACACATGCCTTAAAGACAACCGTGTATCTGTGTGGCTTGCTTTCACCTCTGTATTTGCTAAACCAAGATCACTACTCTCTTCCCCACACCTGGCTTCTCCCCAAGAAGGGTACAGAGTTCAGCAATACAGAATTTCAGTCTGTGGATGAGACCTCTGAGCATTCAAGTAAACACAGCCTTCGGTTTTCCCAGAAAATACTGTTTTCCCCAGATACCTGTACGTACGAATTCCAGCAGAACCTCCTCTCCCACCATCAGGGTTGTGGTAAATTAAGAGTTAAATTGCTGCTGTAAAGCAATTTAATCTCTGTGTTGGGCAGAGGCTGAAACTGAGTCATGTGTGCATATTTGGATACGTCACACCCTCTTGCTAGTAGACAAAGAACAAACTAGATCCTCACCATAAATCTCATGCCTACAGGATGCTTCTGGACAACAGATCAATTACTCTTTAGGCCCCTACAGATGGAAGAATATCCTCTCAAAAACACCCCTTGAGACGAACTAGAACAGCGTTACTTTTTTTTTATTATATATTTATATGTATCCTGATTTAGCATACTACGATGAAGATACTGGTTTTCACTGGACTTCTCTCTCTTACCTCAAGTCTTTTTACTACAGGTGAGTCCTCCTTTCTGCATGTACTCTGTTTTAATTGATACTTGCTTTTGAGGTTTTGGTGCTTTACTGGCTTAAATGGATTGTACACATCATGACATTATTACACTCCAGAAAAACTTACTTTAGGCAGTCTTTTACTGTTTCCTTTCAGTGACACCTTGGATTACCTTTTGCTTTCCTCAGTCACTTAAGAGGATTTATTTAAGCGATCTTTCTGTCCTTACTAAAAACACATCTTCTAATGTTTCTATAGTGATAAAATACTCAAACCTGTAGAGTCACGTTCTTTCTGCTTTAAAGTATTCAACAAGATTACAGCTTCAGACTGTGTTATTAGAAGGAAAATCTCAGATAATTATTGACAAACATAACTTAAGGATGTGACCAAAGAGTAAGCCCAATTTTTTTCCTTACTAAAATTAGACCTGTTTTCAAACTAAGCTTTTTAAAAAAGTTTTTTGTTGTTGTTGCTTTTTTTGATATGCAATAATATACACAAACATTTTAAAGAGTGACTAATTTTTTTTTTTTTTGGATTAACCATCCAGAAAATTACTGAAATGGATGCAGGCTACTGATTATCATTTCAAAGTTTTCTACCATAAATCTACCGGTTACAAAAAATTAAGCATGGTTAAAACTGTTTTCCATGTCCTGTTCCAGTCTGGAATGGTAAAAGAAAAACTCACAGGTTTTCATCCAAATTTCAGTTCACTTCTGAATTCCAGATTCAAGATGTGTGCCTGATGCTTTGTGTAAAGTCTTTTGGCATTAAGCACAACCAACCAAGAAATTTTTTGAATGGCAAAATTCATTAAGCTGCCTTTTGTTCTACAAAAGCTATTTTACAAATTACTTTGAGACCATGTGTTGAACACATTCATACTTCATCTATAAATGTTAATGTCTTTAAAAAGCTAGCTACTAAGCACTGACGAACAAGCATCAGAAAGGTAACCAGCATCAGTGGCTTTGCTCATATATCAGTTTTATTTACTGATGGAGACTATTCCTGCTGCATGAAAAATTTTACTCATACCAGTAAGTTTGATCTAATATCAGCCCAAACATTTACATTCAGTTTTCAGGAGTAACTGCATTTCTTTCATGTATGAGAAGAAAAAAATGGTCTGGTTTGCTTTAGTCAGAAGCTGAAAAATACAAAATAGTAACTTAATTTGGTATGCAAGATGATTTTTTCTCATAATTTGAAGTTTTCAGCCCATGTTAAGCAAGGCAGTTCTTTTTGCATTTTTGCAGTCAAGCATTTCATCCACTAAGTGACAAGGATAGCACTGCTGTTTGCTTTGGAAATTTTGATCAAGCCTGCACCAAGGCTTGATCAGCTTTTATCATAAATTACCAACATTGTTGCTACGTGATAAAAAACCTTTGCAGGTGACAAACATTACACAAATGTGACATTTTGCTAAAGATTGAAAGCACCTAATATTCAGAAAAGCCAGTTTAACATTAAATTTACACTAAATTTTAAAGAATGGGGTTGAAATTACAAATAAAGCAAAGATTATTCTTGAGTACAGTTGAGATGAAAACTTAAAGCAACAAAGAACACTACCAAACCTTCTAAACAGAGATCACTTTTCACAAGGAAAGGCTTGCCTTTCTCCTTACCTGAAGGTGAATTGTATTCATAATCCAGTGCTTTGCCTATTTTAACAATATTAACTTTAAGCTTTAGAATCTTCACTGAATGGCTCCACGATTAAAACCGTGTCTCTTATCAAGACTTTCCGTGGAATTTCAGCAAGAGACTATGATTACATCCCCCCTCATGCTATAGAAGGGGAAACAAAGACCATCCACATCAAAGAAAACAAAAGCTCTTCAAAAAAGTCCAATGACTCCACTTTAACAGAAGTGAACAACACCACGTTAGAGTACCTGACAAGTTCTCTGAGCACCAAGCTGATACCCACTGTCTACCTCAGTGCTGTTTTATTGGGTGTACCATCTAATGCCATCATTTTGTGGATGCTCATCTTCAGGATCCGGTCTGTGTGCACTGCCATCCTCTACACAAACTTGGCTATTTCGGATCTGCTCTTCTGCATCATGCTGCCATTCAAAATAGCATATCACATCAATGGGAACAACTGGATTTTTGGAGAAATGATGTGCCGAACCACAACTGTGGTGTTTTATGGCAACATGTACTGCTCTATTCTGCTGCTCACATGCATCAGCGTCAGCCGCTATGTGGCCATCGTTCACCCTTTCACCTACAAGAGCCTGCCGAAACGTACTTACGCCACCACAGTCTGTGCTACTGTGTGGACCATCGTCTTCTTGTATATGCTCCCACTTTGCATAATGCAGCAGAGCTATTATGTGAAACAACTGGGAATTTACACCTGCCATGATGTGCACAATGCCTGTGAAACTATATCTTCCTTCCAGTTTTACTACTACGTTTCTTTAGCTATCTTTGGATTTTTAATACCTCTTGCAATCATAATTTTCTGCTATGTCTCAATCATACGAACACTCAAAACACATGAATGGTTCTGGTATGTTAAAGTCAGCCTTTTGATCCTTACCATCTTCACTATTTGCTTTGTACCAAGCAATATTATTCTTATTATCCATCATATCAACTATTACTATTATAACACAGATGAGTTTTATTCTTTTTATCTCATTGCTTTATGTCTTAGCAGCTTCAACAGTTGTCTTGATCCTTTCCTTTATTTTCTGATGTCCAAAATCAGAAGTCAATCCAATATTTACCTAACTATGGTTAAAATATCCAGGGAAGCATGAATTCGTTTCTATATTGTTGGAATTATGATTTTGTATATTACTAACCCAGGTAGCAATAAACCTCACAAGCAACAATTAAAACTAAAAAAAAAATAATATAAGGATGTTAAACAAACCATGATCTCCGTAAAATTTACATCTTTCCAAACACCACACAAAGAAGCATCTTCAGAAATACTCTTCTCCAACTCTAATTTTATCATGTGTGTTACAACGTCTGGTGTACCAAGATTCAGGGAAGTGGCTGAGCATCTCCATTTTCTTCTGAGAAGGTCAGTTTTATGGCCATGGAGAAGAAACTAGAATAACAGTCACCACAGCCTCTGAACAGAAGAGAAATCCGTATCTGAACAGCACTTTTAGGTCTATTCATGACTTCCAAAGGCTTCATACGATCTCTGCGCTCACATTCACTGCAGGAACAGTGAAGTGAACAGGAGGTTTTCGTCTGGTGGGAACATGGACAAGTTAAAGCACTTTCTAGGTGTTCAGGGGCTATAGAACTTTGCAGAAGCTCCCTGTCACACGACCAAGAGCAAATCTGCACTGGATGTTAAAAATAAGGAGCTGGAATCCCATTCAGCTGGAAGAGCAATGAATCTACAGCTATAGACACGGAACCTGACACACTTCCAAGGAAGCATCTCTGAGGCTGCTCAACCAGCTTTGCTCTGGAGACTTGTTCTTCCACTGTGTCAGCACCTGTACTCCTATAACCCGCAAGGACAGCTGGAAGCTAACCCTTACCAGTGTGAATCCAGGCAAGTTTTATTCTTACTTGGTAAGCAAAACAGGGAAGATATATTGTAGTATTCTGTATATTTTCACATCCTCACAGGAAATACTTAGTGTTACAAATCCTTAAGGAAGTTGTGATTAGTTGTCCACATTAATAAAGCAAAGAATTAACTTGACTCTTGACAGAAACTCAAGGTCTACGTATACTGAGTATAAGTTCCTACAAACGAGCTCATTTGTTGGTGTACATGTTTGTAACTGAACCATGTAAGACAGTGATGAGAAAAAAAGTGTTTTACATTTGTCTGATAATAGGATTGTAAGAAACTTTACTCAAAAATAAAGCCATTTGCAGGGGAAACTAGAAATTGACTCCAAGAAATCTGCAGTCTTGTAAGGTTCTACCTCTTCAATTTCTCCTGGCTCCTAATTTACATTAGTTAAAATCATGCCCTTCCCTCAAAGTAACTTCAGGATAACTTTAAAATAATCCAGGTGTTACTCATTAATTGTAAACACCAAAATTGCCAATCTAACTGTAAAACCTGCATAGCTATCACTCAAAATAAAATAACAAAACTCAGGAAGCATGCAAAAGTATGGTACATCTGTTTAAGATTTCAGGTAGACATAACACACTTCCTAAACATAGGCTCTCTCTTTACTGGGGCTTGAACACACTTTGTTTGAAGCAGCTGTAAGAGCTGTTAGAAGCTATAGTATGAAGTTACAAGAATAAAATTCCACATTTGCATTTTCTTCTTCAAGCAAAGAACAAGTAGGTGTGATCTGAGATTAAGAGCCACAATGGGAACTGGGCGGTTTTGGTGCAGATTTTACTTAACCAAGGCCACCACAACAGGGGGGATGTGACAGTGGGATGATCAGAATAAGCCAGAAATTCAGACCCATATGTTTTCCCAGACACTGGGGAATATAGGAAGTTCACACACAGATCTATCTGATTGTTGTAAATCAAGTACTTCATTATGCCACAGCTCACTCTTAAAACATCTTAAATACAATTAAACACAGATCTGCTTTATAAATAGGGCTCAGAAAAAGCATGGGGTTGAAAAAGACTTATTACACAACCTTTTTGATTTTTTGATTTTTTTTTTTATAAGGGGAAGTTCAATCTAAATCATATCTTTTCTTAAAGAAAGGTGATATCCATGTCATTAGTCAGCAGTTAGAATAGTAACTCAAGTTAATATATCCGAATATTTCTCTTGGGAATTTGTACAGAGTGGTCTTGCTTTCTCCATAAACATGGAAATTGCTTTTTTTTTTTTTAATATATCATGAGCTGGGAAAAAAAGAGAAGATGTTTTAAGTAGTTGTCAAAGTCCACAAACACACAAAAAAACAGCATACAGCAAGGGGGAGGCTTTTCAGGATCCAGTGCTCAGTGAAACCAGAGCTTACATAGGAACCTAAGTAAAAAAATTCAGATGTACAACACCAAGTTCAAAAACTGTGGCTTACAGAAATGCACAATTTCATAGCAGGTATCACAGGTGAGGTGACAAGATAGCTGGAGAGTATTTTTACAAGCCAAAGAGCAAGAAATTTCTCCAGCTGACGTTAGGAACATATCATGTGAATTTTAGGCATCTTTTCAAACTCCAGCAAAAATGAAATGCTGTGCCATGAGTTTTAGCTAATCTTGCATTCAGTCACATCCTGCAAGTTGTAAGGCTGATCTGTGTTTATGTTTCCCTGAGCTGTGATGTTAACCAGGGCACTGCTTTTGAGGAAGCAGATACCAGTATCCTGCTGAGATAGGCTGAAGCTGAAGGCACGTACACGATGGCCAGCATCTTGTTGCATGACAAGGGCAGAACAGAAATAAGCACAAGACTCCTCTATTGTCTTTAACCCCGATTTAAGCAACAAAGGCTCCTCAAAGTACTTCTTAGAGGTTTGTTAACAATGACTCCTTCAGCATGACTGAATACTTATTAGCAAAAACATCAATTCCTGCCTACATTATAACTACCTGCCTGACAGTCTTGTAACTAGATCCTTGCAGAAAAACATAACAGATGCAGAATCTTAGTATTAATTGATTGAAAATTAATCCCTTGTGTCAGTCATAAAAAGTTGTATTCAAAAATTATTCAGTGACAGATCGTTGTCACTGGCTTATTTACCACCCTGTTGGCACAACTAATCAAAACATTGCAGGAACAAGACATGAAGGAAAAAGAATCGACATTTCAGTTCTGACAGATGCAACAGTCCAAGCTCTAACCTTGCATTTCTGTGCTTTGGCGTGGTACAGAACATCTTGATAATGCCTTGCATTTTCTGTTCTCACATCTTGCAGCTTGGCTGTGGGCAGGAGTAGGGTTTCTAGAGTTTTCTCAGGATTTCCTTGGTCAATTGCTTCATTAATGTGGCCAATTGCAATAATTCCTATGAAATAAAAAGGTTAATACAAGTGCAGTTGTCAAAGAAAGACATATCTTGTCATGTTTCACATACAAACGAAGCAGTAACACAAAGCAAAGAAAAATCAAGTAACAAGAAGCAGAGGCAGCAACAGCAAGTGATTTTATTTTATTTTATATTTTTTTTGCTCAGGTATTCAAGTGAGGCTATTAAGTTGTACAGGTTTCCTTTCTGCCACACTTACTCATTTCTCTGAATCTACCTTTCCATTAAAGCCAAATCAATCCTTACCAAAAAAAGGGAAAATTGACTTCCTTTACGTGCAGGTAAGGAAGACCTACATGAAACTTAAACAAATGCCGGACGCCACATCTGTATGTGTGTCATTTTGTATGTCAGCAACGTATTTGCTGACAATGCTGAAAGACACTCAAAAATCATGTGATTTTGGACCAGATTAGTTGGAACCCTAGTTTCAACAAATACATACATACTGACCTCCAAACTACAACATTATGCTGGACCATAACCTCATTTCTTTAAATTTCACCTTAATTAGCCAAACAGATAACACTGATCTCAAGATAAATTACTTTTTCCCCATACACCTGTGGCACTCAGAACTTCAGCCACATCATGTGAATTATTTAATAAAACCTGTGATTCATTTCCTTCAGTTGTCAAGACTGGTTTCAACACTTGAAGTCACAATTTATTCCTACTCCCAAACAGCGTGGAAATACACTGCTTGGGGGTACTGTCTCCCTAAAGCCATGCTACTCCAGAAAGGCACTGGTTGAGGGCTCCCCATCACCTGTGAGATATGACATCCTCACTAGTGGTTGATTATCTGCCACCACGTCTCTCCCATGCCCAGCACAGCTGGTGAGTCATGGATCCATTCTCTCATGACACCTAACATTTCCAGAATAGACAATTTTTCAGGGGTGTCACCAAAGTGGGAACTGTCAGGCATGCAGATTTACTTATGGAAAGTGATGCCAGCCTTCTTCCTGTCCTCTCTGCCCCAGTAACCATTTCTAGGCAGAGGCCAGTGTCACTGAAACCAAGTGCAGCTAAGCTATCTCACCAGTACAGACTGACTGTTAATGCAGGACAACCTGCAACTGCTCACATCCCACCCTGCCAGGCCCATGCTACAAGAGTGCACAATGCACTATGCAAGTGCACTTAACAGCCTCAAATTTTACTAGAAATATCATGCTTCTATATCCAGTGGAGAGTCTCAGTCCTTTAGCAGTTTTGAAGACCAAATGACCAGGTATCACATTTAACACCACCCTTACAGGGCCATACAGTCACATTCAACTGAAAGAAATAATCTCCAAAACCATTTATATTCAAAAGAGTGAGCACAAGAAACCATTCTTTTAGATAAGAAATCTAATTATTTGGATGGAGATCACGACAGATAGTTGCACTGCATAAATTCCTACCAATTCTCTGGTGAAAAACAAGGGCTTAGAAATCATTTAACAATAAAAGCTCTACACAGGATGCTGCCTTCCTCTTCCGACCTTATTCTTCAATAACACAATGGTTTACAATTTCTGCAAAATCTTTTAAGTGACACCATCCAGTGCAAATACTGAATTGCCAAGTGTTCTGAACCATTTGGCATTTGTAATGCTGCCAAAGGCAGGCATCCTAGGATGTCTTTCAGCCAGCCATAGTATAACCAGGAATACTTCAAACAGATTTAAAGACCAACAGGCATTCAAAATTATTTAAGTCTTCTCTCTTGATCAGAGTCTGTACAAGGCCATTCAGCACTGAATTTTTGTGTCCCAAGGAACAGACTACCATCTCTGCCAATGATGTAGAGGAAGAATTACTTACTTTCATTTTCTTCTTGAATTTGCATATTAACCATGTCAATGCAGTTCTGGATATCATTCCAGCTTAAATAATCTTGGCCTTGAGATGAAGCCTCTGACTTAATAGACAATAGTGTATCAGCATAACTATAAGAAGATATAAAATACATAAGTGTATTTCATACACAAGGTAAACTGCCATTAAGAATTAGTCAGATGCATCATCTATCATTTAATGACTATCATTTTTTCCATTTAATGAATTTCAGACAAACTCATCTCTTGCCAGAAATTGTATAGACATGCAAGCCGCCTTTTTGTCCTACACATGCATTACAGGAAGTGAAATGCTGGCCCTATATGCTAATCCAAAACATTTTTCTTGGCAGAGTGGAATGGTGATGATGATTTCAGGAAGCTGCTGTCTGTTTCCCAAATACTACCTTAGGAGGGAGATGCCAGTACTTTCAGACACTGCTGTAATGCACTATGACTCTATGTCTTTACCAACAGTATTTGACTCCTTAAAACCTGGAAAATTTAAACTTTCCCAGTAAACTCGGAAGGAAAAATATACCATGTAATCTGGTAGCCGAGACAGGTTCTCCTACAAAGGAGAGCATTACAGCTCTTTAAAAAGGTATTTCAGATTCTTCTGCTCACAGGTGATTTCCCCATGATTCTTGTTTTTTCCCAACTCTTCACTGACAGAAAAGAGAAGAAACACACTATGTCTTGTTATTTTACTGTCTGTCCTGAACTATTTAATTTCCTGTCTGGTAGGAAGCCGCTAGACTTCGGATGAAGTGTTCTTCATCCCAAATTTCGCTCCTAAGAAATGTCAACAGCACCTATACCAAAGACATTGCACATCCCCACTCCCCAACACAGTGCTGGGGAAAGTGGCAACAGAGCTGGGCATATTCTTTAGTGCACGACACTAGAGATGAATTTGGGAGAAACTGCGATCTGCTTCTTGCTATAGTACGTCAAAGACCAGAGAGTCAGTCCTAGCATCAGGTAGCAGCCCCTCATGCTTAGAAGATAACCATGCATCCTGCACATAGAGGACGGTGGGCCATAGGAAGAGAAAGGACATGAGTCCCACACATCATGGTCCTCCAAGCACAAGCTCTGTAGCCTGTGCCTGTTGTTCTTA
This sequence comes from Anser brachyrhynchus, assembly GCF_964034855.1. NCBI lineage: Eukaryota > Metazoa > Chordata > Aves > Anseriformes > Anatidae > Anser > Anser brachyrhynchus. Next base: position 21,120,758 of record NC_137697.1, read on the forward strand.
GAACGATCACAGACCTAGTTGACCTGGAAACCTTCACAGCAGTGTAAACACCTGTACAAGAAAGTTAATTTTGAAATTCTGGAACCAAATATTCAACTGACCCAGTAAGACAGACCAAATACCTGTCGTCTATTTCCAGCTGTGGCTTGAAATTAATTGCTGCCAAACCAGTACAGTAAAGAATTATTTCCTGTTCTGATTTGTCCTCCCTACATTCATCAGACTACATTATGGGCTTCCCCAAGCTGCAAATTGCATATCAATGTTTAATAGTTGCAAACGATTCTGTGATCCATTGATTTATCAGCTCATTTTCAAATCTTATGCAGTACTTAGTAATGAGTCCCACTATTTAAATCTTTTGTAAGATGGTAGTTCCTCGTGCAAATTTTAAACTTTATATTTCATAGTACCCAATCTTTTCTCACTCCAATTTTCCTAAGGAAATAATTGAAGTTATGAGAAGCTAGCAACTCTTATTAATAACATTCCACACAAAACTTACAATGTTGCAGAACTTTGTCGTATTTCCACTGAATTTCTGTCTTCTAGGAAAGGCATCCCTAACAAATACACGTCTTCCAGTAGAAAGCCATTGAATATCATTTCCCTCATAGAACTTTCTCTATTTCTACTGTACCCCTTTGGGTATTGTGTAATCAAAGCTTCCTGCTACACTCAACCTGTGGTTGGCAGCCCAGATTTGCATACTAGCATAATAAAATTTTTATTCCCTACTCCAACTAATCCTTCCGTTTCATTTGTATTGGCTGGCAGTGCTATCAGGCCACAATGTCATCAGTCAAACACTGCATTTGAATACTTTGGGGTCATCTGTGTATATTTACGGTTAACGTTGCTTCTCATTCCCCCAAGCACCATGACGTCAACAAGGCCAAGTGGCACGCTGATTTTGTTCGACCCCACAGCACTCTGCCCCACCCCCCCTTTCAGGTTGGAACAGATTCTTCCTGCCTCTTGACAGAGAGGAAGCCTCTCTCAACTCTCACACACAAGTTACTTTTTTTTTTTTTTCCCCCCTATCTTGACTGCTTTCCCTCCAGCTTCAAGGAACCTAGTAAGGGCTCAGATTCACATTGTCTCACAGCCTGGTGAAGACCTTCAGTGACCAGGTCACTGCTGTCCTTTTTGTCTAGTAATACCTTCCAGCAGCACTCAGATTTCCACTACCCATGACCAGGTGGTGAGAACCTGCCCTCTTCCCCACAGGCTGGAGCCTCAGGTCTCACACACGTTGTAGATTTGCCTGATTTTTTTTAATTTTTTATTTTTGCAGATAAGCTGAAGAGCACAGCAGCACCTCATAGCTGTGACAAGTCAGACATGTGGCAGTGCAAGCAGCTAGCAGCTCAGTGAAGGCTATAACTCAACTTTGAACATGCACGCGTGCCACAGCATTGTACTCAGCTTTTTAGTAAGCAGGACTTTGCTACATTTCAGACCTTCGCAAACCGTTGGCTGAAAAATGGGGGTTAGGCAGTGTCTAAGGGGCCTACTTGACCTTAAGACACTCAACACATTATCTCATTCCAAAGATCCTCCATCAGTATTGCGAAGAGGTTACTGATTGACAGTCTCCAGCTACTATTGGCTTATGTTTTAGTGACCTCAAAGTTTTTTTCAGATCTTAACATCCGTTTTCTGACAATGTCTCCCCTCCACCTTGCATATCCTTTTGCTCTCAAATATTTGAGGTTGTGAGACTGCTTACACTTATAGATACACAATTAGTTTGGTATTTATGTTTTCCTCTAATAACATAACCGTTATTTTACAGCCCTTTCATCTTCATAACCACAGCACAGGACAGCCCCCCCCCCCCCCCCCCAGTGAAATGCCTACTTATCCTTCTGCAGAAGTTGCCAAGTCTCATCCAGACAACAAAACATGAACTTTTACCGTTGCAAGTTTTCCTCTTCCAGATTATTGAAGCCAATGCATGGGTTTCTGAGATGATTCTTTATCATTAGGATGTCCTTATTTTCCAAGGCCTGGTTTAGCAACACAACTGCTGACAACATTTCTACTGCAATAGACAGTTCATCATGTGCCAGGTAATTCTGTAGGACAACAATGTACCTCAGTCAGGAAGCTAAATAACCAGTGTAACAAATTTGAGTTACACAGTCCAGATACCATCAAGGAGATGGAACTGATTTAGAAAGCCTGAAGTGCTAAGACAAATTTCCTGGTCACAGGTATGTCGCTTTAACACAGCAATGGTAGTAGAGCTTACTCTGTTTGCTACAAATCCTTTCGGCCTTTTGCCCCAGTCCCATCTCTTCTGATCATACCCTCTTACCCTAAACAATATATGAAGGGTTAGTCCTCAGTAAGAGCATGCAACAATTAAAAAAGTCAGTCAATTTGTTGCAACACAAGAGCTCAGCCAGAGCAAAGTGTGTCAAGAAATGACTTCTGTAATTCAGTTTTGCCACTTTGATTGAAAACAATCATGCAATACATAACACCATGGTGAGAGAATTAAGTCCGATTTTACAAGACAACATGCTATGTTTGTGCTGTTTCATGGCTCGGCTACATAACATCAGAGAGCAGGTCGTAAGCATTTCACTCTTACCACAGCGTTCTGTTGTTGGAGGTTGAACAGCTCAGTCTGATAGACAACAGCAGCAAATGAGTGAACAACAGGCAGCTGCGCCTCCGGTTTCATCAGTGCAACCAGTGTTTTACTAGGATCACAGTTACGAATTGCAGTATTGATATTGTCAACTGCTATAAGTTCTAGAGAACAGCAGGGAAAGAAAAGCCTATTAATTTTCACAAGCCATTTGTTTTCTGTGCCATGTAGATGACAGGTTATCCAGAGAGTATTATTTGCTGTCATTGAAAGAAAATGTCAGGTTTTATAAGACAAACTGCTGAATGTTGCAAAACATGTCTATTCAAAAAATTGCAGCAAATAATTGACCAGAGGACTATAAATAGTTTCTGGACTTGTAGATATTAGGGATCAACTATTGTACCTGTATTCCAAAGCGAGGATCTGACTCGTTCTAGCACATGGAGAAGGACCTAATGTCTCTCCTTGTGTTTGCTTGCAGCATGTTCCTCTCAGTATGTCAGCTCAAGCACTCCAGTCCCACCTCAACCCAAATGTTCATTTTCTTCTGTTGCATTTCTTCCCTCACCGCGTCCTCCTTTCAGCAGGACCTAACTCAGCCAGCTAAATACCTGGCCTGCCATACCAATGACATTTTTTATCGTCTCTTTTAAGATGCCTGGTAGAAACGGATGAGTAAGTTTAGAAGTGGAATTTTCAGTGGCTAAAGTGAGGGGGGGGGGCAGAAACATATGGTACAGCTTCTAAAAGTTTGTGTACTACCAGATGTCCGTTTAAGTCTGGAAGATCAGTCCTCAAAAGTACTGCTGTCTAGAAATTGTCCTCTCCTCCACAGCTCAAATTTAATGTCAAACAGACCACCATAGAGAAGTACTAATGCAACCCATCTCAGTACCAGAACAGCACCTGATTTCTGTTTTGCTGAACACACTTCAGAGATCTGAATGCCAGCAGAAAAACACTGAAAAACACTCCCATCTGAGCCACAGCAACCTGGCAACACTTCCTCTCTTAGTCAGTGACCATAATTGCACTCCTGGAGGAGCCAATTATGAAGAAACCCAGGCTGGGACGCACCCAGGAATATGTTGCACAAGGTACAGCCTCAGTCTTGCATAAACAGGAAACAACCTTAAAGGTTAGAGTGTGTATGGCAGAGTAAAGAATGACAATTATGTGAATGTCGTTTCCATCAGCAAAATAACCCCCCTTTCTTCCACCTTATCTCATGACTTTCCTCTTTTCCAGGGAATCCTTTTAGTCACCACTGACTGCTCAAGTCTGTACAGGACTGCTCGTACAGCTGATACCATTGTCGTTTCATGTATGCAACACTACTTGGGTCTTATTATAAAAAATTAAGACTTCAAAAACCTTTTAAAGTAATCAGGCCCACCTAAACAAGCTCTTTGCTTCTCATTTCAATTGCTCTGAAGCATGGTCACATGGGGCCATGTAGTTCTTGAAGGCTCCCTTTTGGCTACTCCTGTGGTTAGAAACAGCAAAGGCTCTCAAAGCTACCGCATGCATGCTTTTTAGAGAAAAGAGCAAAGAAAAGACCTAGAGTCCACAAATAAACTAAACTAGTTCTGTAGTCAGCAACTAAACAATTGATTCCTAATTTAGGAACTGAGCATGCAACTTACAGAACACACACTAACAAGTTCACAGTCCAATAACAAAAATGCTATTTTTCCTTTTTAAATCAGACATAAGAAATAAGTTGCTCTCCAAAGCACCATTACTGCTTTTCATAGATCACAATTTTCATTATTTTGTTTACCAAGGAGCACTCCTTTCAGAGGAAAGTACTGCTCACCATGCCTAACCAATCTAAAATAGAATAACATTTGAGCTAGTAACTTTGCTTCTGGCTTAGGTTGACCTCACTGTACCAACTTTAAGTTACATTACAAAAGCAGTCAGCCTGGATTCAAAGCATTGGAAATAGAGAAAACAGCCACTAAGCCATGCTCAGATATAGCATGAAATGACAGCAGCTTAACAAAGCTGAACCTCTTAGCAAAGAAGTTTCCAGTCAAAAGAAGCAATGCATGCACTGCAAATTTAGATCCCCTTTAACTATATTTTTTGAAACTACAGATTAAATCTAGATAAATCTAAAATAAGAATAATTTTTCTCTGGAATGTGATTGCAAAATATTCTTCCATTTGATTGTTCTAATTTAATGCTACAATGATGTTCATCTCTCCTACTGTGCAAGTCATCAAGCTATGCACTCTGTTCAGTTTGTGACAATGCATTTACCAGTAGCTTAAGTCATTCATAGGTGTTAGGTAAAAAGAATACATCCACTGTAACACAGATTGATGACTTGGCAATTGTGACATTGAGATGGACAGTTACAAAATAAAATGCAATGCACATGGTTTCAGTGTGAGAAACCTAGTCTGTATGCAAGGAATTGGGGATTCGATTAATCATCTTAACATAATTAAACAGTGATGCTAAAAAAATGAGTATTAAAACAGTTACTCACTAAGCTTGTGAGCCTCAGCATCCGCATTGGCAACACTAACTTCTTTCTGTATTTCACTTTTGTCGAGCATAATTGGACCCCCTGCTATCTATCATCAGAAAAAAAAAGATTTGATTATGCTTGCAAGTTTGATGCGAGATAAGGGATAAAAACCCTTGATGGGACACTAGACTTTGATTGCAGTATTGCCTGGGCATCAAATACAATGTCACAGTAAACACAGCATTAATCTTTCCCTGTGATTTTTATCTTACTCAGAATGTGGGATTTTCTCCCTGAAACTCAATTCCACCAAAATTCTTTCATAGCCATTAATGGTTCAATATTATCTTTTGTTGTACTCAAGTTACAAATGAGTTGTACTCATTTTCAAAACAAACATTATTAGGGGTTGCATGACATATCCCAAATTTTATTCTGATATCTTAGTGATTACTTAAAAGTGAGTCATGCTCTTCAGAGCAAATGCAACTACTTTGGTATTGATTAGTACATTAGTTATTCTAAAATCTTGATAAAGTTATTTCTTAAGTGATACTGAAGGTAGAGTAGGGTAATTTCTCTCTGGATTAAGTTAGCTAAAAAAAAAAAAAAGAAATCAAACTGATGCATAGTACCCATTCCATTCAATTACCTGCATTTTCTGTGCTTTAGAATCACACAATTGCAATAGGTACCATGAGGAATTTTGTGGCAGAACTTCAAGTAGGCTTAGAGCAGGACGGTTCAAACCTGCCATCAGTGCCACTTCATCTTGCCAGTCAATAGCCTCATTCACTTGGACTAAAGCTATGTGAACTGAAATGAAAACAATGCTTATAAACAGCACATATGTTTTTGAAAAAAATAAATAAAAATCAAGTCTGTCAGCATCTCACTTTTTGTGAAAGCCAAATAGAGTGTCAGTCATTATCCAGCAGAAGATTATTTCAAGATCAGTCCTGTAAAGCAGAGTTTGATTCTATATGAGCCCATGTGGGAGCAGTTTATCTACAGCTAACTAATGGGTGGAAGTTTATGAACAAATTTCAGGTGTATAAAGAGGGGGTCAAAATTTACAGTATTCTGCAAACAGAAGAAACTGAAACATGAGGAAAAAAAGCAGGCAAGAAAGATTGGATTCTGAACTGCGGAAACTTTACAGCAAAACCCACAAACAGACATTAGCCCCCAGAAGATTAGTAGAGTAGGAAAAGCAAGAAAAACCTGTTGTAGGCAGACATTAGCTACTTCTGTATGTTTTATGAGTTTCCACAGAAATATTTTGTTTGTTCCTGTGGATTTAAGCCACGTTCAGCTGCAGTCTGGAAGACCATGTGTTACATGCACACTTCTGTAAGGATCCTGAATGGCTTACTGTTGATCTTATTGATATTGCCTTGAATCTCAGCTTGTGTCAGCAGTTCTTCATAGACATCTCTCTCCTCTTCAGAGATTGTGCCATTCTAACAAAATAAAATGTTGTTAGTCAACAAAAATTTTGCAGGGAGAAAAGCTATTAGTGGGAGTCATTAAAACTACATCAGCTAAGTATTTGCTGGATGCGCGCAAAGGAATTTGTTGACCACATGAACCAAAAGTACCTGCCCATTGTGGTAACTGATTGAGCAATATTTAAAGCATTTTCTGCTTTCTGTATAGTACAAGTATAAATACATTGCAGTATTTTTCATCAGCAGAAAGCACTGTCTTTCATGTAAAAACAAAGCAAGTAATTTCACACTGAAGACCTGGGGAAAAGATTACATTTTATGCCCCAAAAAGGTATCATTCCCTTTGGAACTTTTTTTTTTTTAAACAGAGAAATTGTTAAAAGTGATAGAGGAAAAATTGTCTGTTTTATTTATTTTTTAGACTTAAGTGACTCCTTAAGATTCCTTGATCAAAGTTGAACTACATCAAACTCATACAAACCATATTCTAGAATTGTCTGTCAGTTTGTTAGATTACCATTACTTATCTTATTTAGCTTTTTTTTCCTAATTGCACTAATATTTAAATTTAATGTAATTTTGAAATAATACGACAGCATGAAGAGCAACATGAAGGAACATATGTACTGTGAGAGGTAATAAAATACCACTACCTTAAGTCTTGCACTTGATTGTTTTCTCCTTTTAGCTTCAAAGAGTTCATTTTGATAGTCCTGAGCAAGTTCCTCATCCACATTTAGCAACATTGCATTTGGGTTCCTCAGAGTTGCAATGGTTTGCTCAGCTATTCCCTTCTCAATAGCTTCGTTAATTGCTATTACTGCAGCATGCACTAAAATTAAAAGTACAATCCAAGATTTCAGGAAGCAATTCAAATATTCAAATTAAGTGCTTTTATTTCTTTTACCTCAGGCTTCTTAAAAAGTAAAATACAGATAACATGCTATAGACAGCAGAAATTCCACTTTCTTCATTAAACCATGGCAAACTACCAGTTAACAGGAAATCTCAGTTTTTGTAGCAAGATAACAAAATAATTCTATTAAGTTTGGAAGTAGCAGTAGAACCCAAGAAAAACAGTTTGTATGTACAATCACAAGATTAACTGCAGCTTGCCTAAATCCTACCCTTCCAGTCAGCTGCCACATATAAGTGCTCCGTTCTTTCAGCTTAAATCCCAGGACTGACAGCCACCTCCCCAGGGAGGATTTCAGAACACCAGGTTGGAAACCTTCTCCATCTCATATTCCTCATATCCATTTATTATTTATACTGTCTACTGATTTATTTGAAATGAGTGTTTAATATGTGTAAGACAGTTTGCATATTCCCCCTCAAACATTCCACTCCTAATGCTTCACTTAGGCTGCAGCAACAAAAACGTTTATCTCAGAGGCAGCTTTGGTAGCACATTATGTCTGCTACGTGTTATCCCTTCTCCCAGCTAAGGGTTACTCTTTTACTGACCAAAACCAAAACATGAGTTGTTTTACTATTCAAGTCCTATGTCATTTAGAAGGCAGTTACATGCAGGAATTGAAAGCATTTTTAGTCACTTTCATTAAGAGACGTTTAAGAGATGGGTGGATGCTACACATGGTTTAACAGTGGACTTGTAGTGTTAGGTGGATGGTCAGACTTGATGACCTTAAAGGTGTTTTCCAACCTAAGTGACCCTATGACGTTTTGATCCTACGCAAAATCATTGTTTATAATAAATATTCCTATATAGAACTTTTCAACTATAAGAAAGTTCAAACTCTGAAATTTGTGCCCCAAGAAACATAGTTAAGAGTCCCTAGGCAGGGCACAATCCTGCATAACATGCGTAAAATTGTCTGAGACAAACCTTCTCCTTTCCTAAGAGAGGATCACCATGAGCAGTTAGTGAAGAGAGTCACTGATATAATGGTCCCTACTTCTGTCACCTGAAAGCAGTAGTATGGAAAATTTCAAACAGCTAGAAGAACACACAAAAGGCTCTGCACAGTTCTCAGAACATTACTGCACAGGATATGAGAAAAAGTGTCATAAGCTTCACTATAGCCATTGAGCAGCTCATTAATATAGCTTAAGTGTTAAACCTTTTTGAGAAAACAACAAAACTTCAACTACCAAAAAATGCTCGACTCAAAGATTTGTTCTTTTTCTAGACAAGAATGGAAATGGTCTTGTTTTTCCACTCAGAATAATTACATGATTGTATAAAAATCAAGATCACTTGCAGCTGAGTTAGGTATAGAGTAAGGGCCAACACATCCCTCCCAGATGTTTCCTGCACACTTTTGTTCCTTGAGGAAAAACCTGAGAAAAGGCTAGAGGAAGGGTTTTCTCCATAGCTACGTTTTATCTGGACCAGCATGCCACAAAATAATAACAAAAAAACATGCTAGTAATTATTTTAGTGGCATATTCATCTCAAAGATTTTTCAAACATTACTATATGTAATGTAATTGTTGATGGGTATTTAAAGAACCTATCCCAAATGTGGACAACAGCAGCTCCCCATTATCACCACAGAAGCTTGTCTAAGATTTACTTTCACATCACCAATAAAATGTATTGGGGGGAAAAAACAAGAATGTCATCTTTCCTTACTCTATCAATACTAAACTGCTACATGGCCTGGAGTAGTTTTGCTACTATTCTAAAAAAATCACTTTTTTGGGATCAAGTTTAATTTAGGGTCTGTACATCTGGGTGTATAGCCTTTTAGTTCTTTTAGTATATAAAGAAAATGAAAGACATTTGTTGATGACTAAAATTTTTGAGCATTTTGAAAAACAAAGGTGCAAGAAATTCAGGAAAGTGGAACAAAAGAGCAGACCACTGGAAACTGAAAACAGGCAAATGAAGAATAAGGTGAAGCCACACGTTCTCAGAGTTACTGCAAAAGCTTGTCTAGCTGTTGTTGGATTTTCCATAGCTTGGCATTACACTCATGCTAGAAAGTTGTTCTGAAACAATTTTCACTAGTTCAGTTCAGCACAGCAGCAGAGGAGAAACATCAGCAGCTGGCATGGAGGAAATGCAAGCAGAAAGCCACAATGGTTCTTTCGACTTTCAACGTTAACACCCACAGAAGTTTCATGGGGCTAAGTAAAGATTGCGTTTCTTAAGACATACCAGCCCTGAATCCACATATAACAAAAACATAGGAAAGATGCAATCTCTTCCAAAGTTGTGTAATAGGCCTTGCTGACATAAGTGGAGCTAGCAACACGTAGACAACAGACAGTGTCAAGGTTAGGAGAGCTGTGAGCTTGTGTTGGTGGATGTTGCAAACCTTGGAAACTACCAAGGGAAACAATAAAAAAAACAATTAGACTGGCAAGAGTAGTCTGAATGTATGAAAAAGTTATTGTAAAAACTTGTTTTGAGGGCGCTAAGTTTTACTCTTTGCACACTGATTTCTGCTATTGCTGACAGCACAGCAGGAGTCATTAGCAGTTGTTTCATTTCGTATTTCTTTTTTGCTTACTCCATTTCAGAAGCAGGATGGTAGCCCCCTTTCCTCTGGCAGGATCTCCATGTCAATCTTTCCTAGTGCATGAGGGTTCCCACAGCAGATATTTCCTGTTCTGAGTCAGGGCACATTATCTATAGCACACGCTTTGCCCAAAGAGACAGAACCAGAATCAGGAAACCCTAATTTTCTATGGAGGGCTGAAAACATTTTGGAAGTTAAAGGAAACTACATATAGATGCTATAAAAATCTTTCACAGAAGGAAGTTGCAACCCTTTCATCTCCAGGGAAGGAAGGAAGCTCACTAGAAAAGTGTTTGGTAGTCACTAAGTCTCTGAAAGTTTGCTAAAAAAAGCAAACTGTCCCCACTTCCAAAGACAGTATTTTGAGATCTGGCTTTGCACAAGCATACACAAAATTAAGCTGCAGCAGGCTACAGAGTATATGACAGAATGTGTATCAACATGAGGAAGCATGTTTTAAGTTCAAGTCTGGAAATTTCAGCACACTCGTTTTATGAAGCAGCTTGTTTCAATTACGCTGCTTTGCAAGGTTTAAAAAGTTTTACTGGAACTTAATTATAATGCAGTTGTGTTTTTTCCCTGATGCCCCTTTCCTACGTTAACACTTCCCGATTTCACTAAATGTGTTGTCTTCACTAGCCCATTGTACCCCCTACAACGTGGAGGCACCCACAGAACTCAATTCTACATTCTAGAGGAACACTAGCTACCAAAACACCAACCACATGCAAAAGCTAGGAAGAGATCTTTGTTTGGGGTAACACTTCCAGAGGCTGCATGGGTGTATATATGTTCTTTCCTGCTCAAAAAATGCAGACTGATGAGCTGCAAAAGGCCTTGCAACAATTATGCAACATGATAATAAATGAAAACTTGTCTTTCTCATTATTTATAGCAAGATAGATGCATTAAAACACAAAGTACTTTGTTGGCATTCTTTCAGTATTTAGTAGAAAACAAGAGACATACTTACATGCAGCTTCGTCCACTGATAATTCACTGGCCAGAATCCCACCAATTTTACTAAAAGATGGCATCTGTATGCCATACTTCTCTAGCTCCTTTCGCATGTTGCTGATTTCTTCCTCTGTTCAAATAAAAAAAATATATAAACAAAATCCGAAAAAATCCATTGTGAACCACCATACCTACAAATATGTGCATGACTTTTTTTTTCTTTTGAAAGCACATGTGACTAGGAATTCTTAGCAGTTTTTCCCTCCCTGTGTTGAAGGAATCTAAGATATGGCAAGTATTCCATGCAAATTCACTCCCTTCTGTCCTTCAAAGATGGATGTTTATTAAAAATAGCAACCTCCCATGTATTTAATTACAGCGTGCTTAACAGAAGCTTAGGGGAGGAAAAAGACCATAATGGAAAATATGTACAATGTTAGCAGATTTACAGCATGAAGAAGTTATCTAATACGTGATTATATAAGCAGTTTATTACCTGTGAAGTCTACTTTTCCCAGTAGGTCCTGAATCTGTGGTGCTAATCCTAGTTTGAACAGATATAAACTGCAAAGTAAAAATATTAGAATTAGAAGTCCTGTGTGTTGTTCATGTGTCCACTTTCTGTATAAACAGAGAATGCTTTTGTTAGAAAAGTTGCCACTGTGAAGCTTGTACTTTAACCTTTGATTTTCATGGAGAGATATGGAATAAACTTAAACTAGCAAGTTTTTTTTATGTTGCATTTTAGGTATTACAGTAAGAGGTCTCTTTTGACTTGAAGTTTCAAAGAAGCATCTGTAAGAGGCACTGTCACTGTATCTCAGATCACAGAAGTGTAAACAAGCAATTGTCTTCCACTAAGGGTTTCTAAAGAAACTCAAAAGTTAATATTGGCAAAAATCAGGATGTGAATGCACTTCAGTACAGCTTACATCTTTGGATCTATAGTTTGTTTTTACTTACATCCTTATAGATAGTAGCTGCAGGCACGTAAATCACTGACACCTTTCTTATTAAGTGTATAGGAGCCTGCGCTTTGGTCCTCTCAAACACATTTGTGTCATTAACAATTTTGCTTTTGGAAAATGAAATAAACTCTGTGTAAAAGTGCTTTCCAGGCACTAATATTTTTGTTTCAATATAGAATAAAAAAATTCTATACTCATTATTGCTAGAGCTCTGGGTGATATCTGAAAAACAGCTAAGCATATTTTGCTCAATATCTTCCAAACACTAGACAGGCATTTATCTACAAAAGACTTTTATTATTATTATTTTAATCAGTGAAACTCAATGAGCAAAATAAATCCTGTGAAAAGGTATCAACTCTCAGCAAGTAAATTTTAAAAATAAGACTGAAATAACGTGTTCCTCCAAGAGGATTATTTTGCACCTCTTACTTAAATTACCTCACCCACAACTTCATACATTGCCAATGCGCATTGTGGGTTGGTGTTTGTTTGTTGAGGAGGACATTTGCCTTCTGTTTTCATTTTTAACCTTTTTTTTTTTTTCTGGTCTACTAGTAAATTGCAAGTAGAGATTTGAAAGCAAGTATTTGTAGCTGCTACATTTCAGAGCACAAAGAATCAGCATTTCATCTTCCGTGCTACTGCTGCTACTCCTCTGTCCTGTCATAACCTGGATGGTTGTAACAACACATCTCATGTATACAGACTTTTGGCTGCTGCAGTCCCTCAAGTCATTGTTATGAAAGCTGAGAATAACTGTGCCAATCTCAGATGCAAGATAGTTATATAGGAGGGGGAAAAACGCACAAGACTATAGTAATGAGCTAGGTCCCTTCTTTATCCTAAACTGCCTGACAGTCTTTTCTTGCAGACTTTAAAAGAGATATTACTCTAAGCTCAAGGCAAGGATGGAGCACTGGCTGAGGTGCTGGGTGTCAACAGTAGTCATGGAAATCAGCAACATCATGGAGCTAAGGACACTCAGATGAAAATAATGAATAGTATGAACAGGAGGGACTCGTGGTGGTGGTGTCTTTTTTTTTTTTAAAGCACTTCCCAAGAGTGCTGAGCAATGCACATTACTTCTGACACTGCTTCTTCTGAATAAACTTACTCACCACCAGGTGGTGCTGCAAAGTTGCTTGCAGGGAACAGGAAGACATTTCTACTCTATATTAACATATAATTTCACTCGAAACAGTTTGCTCAATGCTTTTGTAGATGTAGCTTGAGCCTCAGAGAACCCAGAGAAAATCAAAAGCAGGTTGAGAATGATGGACACGATGCAGTGGGCTCAGGGGAGAAACAAAGGTGAAAGGGTACTTCCAGGTGAATCTACCTTTGCATCACCCATGAAGAACTGCAGTTGTGATCAACCAGAAGCTCATAGGTCTTGTTTTAAGCTTAGCTCATGTACAGCATGCCCTAACAAACAAACGTGAAAATAGCATATGCTTTTTATTATTTTTTTTTTTTAACATGTTTGTTATTCTACCACTTCCTAGGAAAACAATGTGTTGAAAATGTTCGGTTTCAGCAGGATAGTTTGTCCAGGATGTAGCAGTGATCTGTTTGTAAAGATTATTTGAAAATTATATATTTAAGGGAGCAGGGGGAGGGAGAAGAATCAAATCTCCAACACCACTTTTTAGGAACAAGAATCACTATTAGCATTTAAATTTAAACAAAGCAGCTCTTAACCTCATTAATCCAGGACCAAATCCAAATCAGCTTTCATAAAGAATAATGCTGCAAGAAATGAGAAATATTTTATTTTTCAGATCTGATTTAAGTATTGATGTTTCAAAAGGAAAAAATAAGATGGTAATTTTACTCAGCAGGAATCCAGAAATCGTTTGCTAAATCACTCCTTCCTGGACAGAGCAGTACTGTATTTGGCTGCAAGTTTTTTTTCACATGCTGTAAGGGCAATGGTCTTCATTTCAGGCTTGAAGCAGGCCATATCTTAAAAATATATTTAAACAGTTTTGCTTAGAGTAATTTCCTGTCTTCAGGCCCTCCATCTGCTCAAAGACCAGCAAAACCTAAATAACATTTCATACAAAAAGTCCTTGGTTAACATTTGGTCCTATTATTTACAGTAAAGTCTACTTCACTCTTCTGAAGGGGACAATTTTAAGTACTAGTTATGTACATTGTTTCAGTAGGTTAAACTATGAAAAATCTCGACTGAATTTGGCTTCAATATTTCTATCTATCAGAATAATAGAAAATATCCTAACTGTGCTAAATTCTTGCAGTTCATTCGAAGGCTTAAGAATCTTTATGCTTTGGGGTAATTACATGGTAACAGTTAAGAATAAATGGAAAGTAGATCAGCCCCTCACCTCTCAGAGAAAGTATTCAATTTTCCCAGGTTACAAGCCTTTGAAATCTGAGCACGCACTCCAAGACATATATTAGAATTTAGCACTTCAACCCTGTGGTGATTCTTCATATAGTGATCATGATCATATGCAACAGATGCAAAGGGAAAAATCCTGCTTGCAGTTTCTGCTTCTAGGTACTGTGGTGCCAGACCCTGAGAACAGCGGGACAAGGAATTTTCTAGGGTCAGTGATCCCTATGCTGGCTCCCTGGAGAGGATGCTCCGACAAACCCAATGAGGCAGGGCACTTGGCACAGATCCAGGGGACAGAAAACAGTGGGTCAGTGGAAGGGGAACAGAGATGGATTCCTGCAGCTCAGTGTTCCTGACACCAACCCAAGAGCAAACACTGCTGGCCAAGTGAGTGCCCTGTCCTTTAAAACAGCCATTTCCCAGCCTGCTTTCACAATGTAGTCTGTGTGCAATTAAATACTGATACCAGAGTTTGATTTGAAAGATATTTACAACATGCATTTTGGGGATCGGTCTGTAAGTAAATGAAGCTCAACAGTTGCTTCTTTGACTCTTACATCCTGCACATGTATGCAGTCACAGGGCCCCACGCTGCCAGGGTGAAGCATCATAAGCAAAGCATTGCCAGTCTACTCCCCTTCAGTGCGCCATGATGCATGATGTATGTTACAGAAGTCTGTTTCTAAAATAATAGCTCAGAAGCATGGAATTATAGCTTTGTGTTGATATGTAGCAAGGAAAAATAATTTAAACAAGACAAACTTGGAAGTGAGAGCCAAGACAACGCAGACTGGTTTTGATACTAGCATAAATCCTGGAACAAGCCAAGCTGGAGAACAAAAGACCCCTACCAGAGGCCAACCCATTGCAAAATTTAGCTCAAGAAGAAAACTCTCGTGATTGCAGAGATTAGGCAGATCTTATAAGGTGTCTAACTGTTCACGTAACATTGAAATCCATGGCTGATGAAGTCCCCCATACACAGGCACACAGCTATTTGAAAACCTCACTGTGCTCTCCCACCTCCTGCAAAACATCTGAGCCGGCCCTTACATCACCCGGGGGGAACGCAGCCCACCGCTCCCGCCTCAGCTGCTGAGCATTACGAGCCCCACGCGCCCACTCCAGGAAATCACTCCAGGCTTACATAAGACACTCGCTGACAGAAGAGACGGCACTGCAAAGTTTTAGGGGAGAGCTGCCCGCGTACGCGCCTCCTGATGCCAGACAGTTAACATCACACCAGTCATAGTAATTTCAAGGGGCAATACTCAAGAGCTGACAAAAAAATATATCCAGGGTTGCCAACTCTGAACACCTAGTATTTTAAAAAAATATGATGAACTTTGGTGGTATGGCTTATTTGTTGGCAGTAAGTGCACGCGGCAGAGTGCAGGAGTGTGCACATCATATCAAGGATTAGACTGTAAAAAATTTCAATTACAGCATGCATTGAGTGGTTTCTGACCTATACCCCTGGGGCAGCTGATGTACCTTTGAATGCTGTTAGGAACACAGGCAAGAGCTGGGATATGTGTTACATATTAAGCTTATGGAGATGTAGTTAAAGTAAGGAAAGGAAAAGGTCTCCTTGTGCAGGAAATGAGCTGGGAGAGCCACAAGAGGGAGGAGCTGTCTGCCCACTCCACTGCCTCTCACAACGGGGGCAGTGTGAGGCAGATGTTCGGTGCTTTCAGTGCTAAACGTCACAAGGAAATCCTTGCAGCTGGACAAAAACAAACCTTAAGGTCTACTTCAGAGATGTTGCTAAAGTCTTTTGAATTTACATTCAGAACTGAGTTGCTCAGAATTTCTGAAGTTTGGAAAGTGTTAAATTTCACATGATTGACCTCATAATACAGTTATTTGGTCCTCTTGTGGGTCAGGGGGATGTCAGTTCACCATTTTCACTCTAATCAGCACCTCTGCCCCACGGTAACACTAATATTTTGCTATGGCTTTCTTCATTTGTTTGCATGTATCAAAACACATTAAGACAAACCAATTTGTGAAGGTAACACACATTTAAAAGGATGTTTGCACTACTTTTGGTAGTCCTTTTTTATTTCAGATATAATTTACCCAACAGCCTTGCTGAAGTTCCACTTTCATCACCAGCTTTAAATTAATGATCTTGTGTATTCAGACAGATTGAGACGTACTGATTACACTAATGCCGTTCAAGACTTACAATCTTAAATTCACCAGTTTAGTTTTAATTCCCATCAGGAGTTACCTTAAAGCATGAATGCAATATATCATCCTAGGTATGTTTTTCCTATCGTAGACATCAGTAGTCTCTGGATAAAAAATCTGAAAAAAAAAAATGCTGTTGAAGGAGAAGCTAGATAACTGGGCAGAAGAATAGCTAAAATGGGCTGTCTGCAAATCCATATCTTTGAAATATAGAAGTTCCACTGTTATTTCTATACACCTATGAATCAAATCTTGTGTTGTACTATTTTAGCTTTATCAGTAATTTTCATGAGGGAGAGTTTAATAGAGTATACAGGTTAGTTATTAAAATGGAAAATAAGGAAGATAGCCAGTATATCAGCAAAACTGTTAGAAAAGATCCTTTGGCAAGAGCTCAGAAAGTAGGGTTTGTCTTCCTACAGACACCCAAAGCCTAGGATACAGTTACCACCTGCAAAGCAAACCAACACCACCCAGTAAGTCTTAAAAATGCAAAGAGCTTAAACAGCAGCACCCCCAGCCGTGTGAGTGCATCATTAACAGAGAAATACACTCGGACAGAGGAGTGTGAAAACAATTTAGTCAAAAAGTCACATTGTAAGTTCCAGTTCTGGTTCTACAACTAATTTGTTCCTGGCCTTGGTCCCAGTCACTAAACACTGCTCCTTCAAGAACATAAAATAAAAGCTTTGGCTACCCGTGAGAGCTGGCAGCATGCTTGCAGCCTGGGCACTCAGAACTGCACAGTCCCACAGGCAGCAGAGCATGACTGAGCTGGTCAGGAGCACAGTGCCCTCTTCATCACTTGCTCACAACAGCTCTGGGAGGGAAACATGGGAAACATTTGGGCCACAACCCTCCTATGAAGCAGAAGTGAAACCTTTTGGAGGAGGTGTGGTGGGGTGGAAATCATCTAGCTAAACAGAGGCCTCAAGCCTTCAAATAGAGCTAAAAAATAGCTGAACTAGTAGAGGTAGGACCCTCCATTTCTTCATGGAGTGTCTGATGGCAGTCGTGTGTAACCCTTTCTGCCTCTGGGTACCTGCACATAGACCAGCCACTGTTCCCCATAGTCCTTCAGGCAGCCATCTGAGCATCCCCTCTGTGCCCAGCCTCAGAGCACGTGGGACAGCCCCCCCACCCCCCTGGCACCCCAGGGCTGCTCCTGGCCAAGGGGGCACTCCCCCCAGGTGCCCACAGGCATCAAAACAGGAGAAAGAGCACAGTAGATGTTTCCATGCAGCCCTTTCTTAAAGGATTTTCGTCCAGAAAAAAGACTCACTGGTGCCCAGAAACAGCAGAGGGGGAAGATGACAAGCGAAGACCAGCAAGAAGGAAGATAAGTATGAAAGGTGACCCAAGAAACCAGCTGGTGGAAGAGGAGCAGCATAGCCACGCAGGGATACCGGAACGTGCAAGGACAGTCTAGAAACAGGGCAGAGGCAGAGAAACTAGGACAAGATATTAGGAGGAAGAGTCAGCAAGAGACATGAGGTAGCAACCTAAAGGAAGCAAATATTTAAGTTTTCCACTTTAAAACATACTCCATTTAGGTCCTCCCTGAGACTCTAGTAGTAATAAGACTCTAGTAGTAATAAGGTACAGCTAAAACGCTGCTGGAATTCCCCTTTGACTTCCCAAAATACTGAGTATTTCCACTCACAGCACTTGTCATCCACAGCAGCCTCAGCCCAAACACACCAAAGCTGTAGCACGTAACTGACACCATCACTGTTTTCAGCATTACCTTCTCTTCAGATTTTTTTTTCCTGAGCCAGCCTTCCCAGTAGACTTACTGTAAACTACTGTTTATATGCAGGCAGATGAAAGGAAATACTGAGTCAGTGCCTTGATCCAGCTTCTTTGCTAAAATCTAACTGCTTACCTTAGGCAGACCAATGGACTCCATTGCTCTTAACCATTGCACGGTATTATCTGTGTGCCGAAAATGAAGTCCTGATCTCTATTGGAAACACAGAAGGAAAAAATGATAGAAAGAATTCAAATTAAGTTCTCTGATTACTGAACGTTCTGCTGATTCCCAGTTTTACGTCCTGAAGATAAGCTCAGGGAGTTTTCCCTCATTGGACTTGGAGACCCAAGTACCACAGCTGCAATCCTGGTAATGAAGCAGCCTAAAGCATTAACAGGCTCATGCTGTCCATCTCATGTTTTTATGTAAGGTGAACCAAATTTGTAAAAATCTAGGTGTATGGTGGCTTAAATGGCCATAATGGCTTAAATGAAGACCTTTAGTGGTCTTCAGGAGCAAAAGGTTACACACTGTCACATAGCATGAACCACTACCTCCAGTATAAAGAAGTGGAGATGCCATCAGCACTACTATTAAGGAGAACACATAAGGAACTCTCACTTGTTGTTCAGGTCTGCAGGAACACCTGCCCCTCTCTACAGACTACACAAGCAGCATTTATGAGAACAAAGTGGGGAAAAAAAATTATATATATATATATGTAATTATTATTTTTTTAATAGTGATGGTAAAGGCGCAAAAGACTGAACTCCAGTTTCAGGAATTTTCAAGAGAAGCATTTAAAAGTAGTCATGTTTCTTAACCGTAGTTCTATTAACCACATGAGAGCAGAGCAACTGAATTTCTAAACTCTCACACAACAAACAGTTATTACATCTCCAAAACTTACACCTTTCTGCCCCCTCTATGAACTGATGTAACACATTCTGTAGTGGAGCTGATGCACATGTGTATGTTTCTATGTTATTGGTTATCTTGGAGTTAATGAACAGCTTGCACACATGCCATCTAAGCTTAATTATTGTCAGCTTGATTTTTTTTTTTTGCTTGAGTTGTAAATTTGGCAGAAAAAATAAATACAGATCTAATGAAGTGAATGTCCTTTCAAGAGAAGAAAAATCAGGAATAGTCATCATGTTTAATTATTGAATTGTTTTTGGCTCCAGTTCTTAGTTAGGAATAATTGCTTAAGTGATAACCTTTATGTTCTCCCTGGAGCCAGAAGTGTAATTTGTTTGGCTTTATAAGCATTAGGTGGCACTAACACAGTTTTTTTCAATATAAAACATTTCTAAATTATCATACTAGCTTCCTAGTGCTTTGCAACTTCCATCTCATCTTGACAGACTTAAAAAAGCAGTACAGAAAGTGAACCTACCATGCTTGCATATCTTGAAGGGCTAGAAGATGGATATTAATTTTTTTTTTTGTCTTGTTATACAGAGAACAGAGTTATTACCTTGTAACGTGCCTGCTCCACATCATAGATCTTTTTGTCTGACACCACATTAGGGGCAAAGAATTTCGCAAGCTTGGCAAGGTAAACACCATTCCTTAAGCCTTCTTCCAGCTCAGTAGTAGGGGGCAGCTCTTCTTCCAAGCAGACCTCCATCCACCTGCAAATACATCATTTGAGAAACATCACTACCTACTATCACTATCCACCCACTACTAGCAAAATTAGTAGATTTGAACTGACATTTTTCCCCACAACCACTGTACATTTAAAGTCACTGCTACAATGCTCATAATCTATAAAGGAAAAAGGCACACACAGGTTGAGGAGAAAATATTTGTGTTCATTAATAAAGCAGATCAAAATGACTAGAGTCATATCTGCACTGCATGTTAGTAACTCATCAATAACCAAACAACATGCTTTGAAGTATTTACCCCCAAGGGCCGTCTCAGATCTTCTGAGCAGCCCTAGACTTTTAAGTAGGCAGTGATTCAATTTGAAGCCAGAGGAAAACATGGGATGCTGTGTATCACTGATATTTGTATTTTAACAAGTCTGTGCTGAATGCCAGGGGCATTGAGGCCAGTAGCATGTGGCATGAATTGAGTTCACACAGCTGAGGTGCACTGTAACCTGAACTTGCAGTAGCAGTGCCCACAGCAACTCATCTTCCACCTACAGCAGGCAGCAGCTCTCCACCTTCACCTGCGAACTGTGGTGCCATGGCTGATAGGAGACAAGCTTTTTTGTTGAAACAGCCCAGAGAACCTTGCACATTTGAGGTCTGTCTGGCAAGGACTTGGCTGAAACATTCCCACTGCACATCATTGGAAAGGGCTTCTTGTCCAACAATAACTAAATCCTTCAAGGTGATAAACTAGTTTCCACTTTTGAGATTTAGAAGTTATACTAGATAGAAAACTAATTAAATACATAATCAGTTCAGAAGGCCATTAAAAGACATAAAACCATATATCCAGTATGTTTACACTGAGTAGCCAAGAAACACTGCTACCAAACTACTCCTGAAAATGATTACTATCCCGTTCACTGCACCAGAAGCTCATTACTTTGGTGGTCTAAGTGTTTTGGCCCTGTAATCTTATTCTCATTTCTAGCAGCTAAATAACATTACGATAGTTATAAATCTGTTTTGTACTTTCCCAATATATAATTTATTTTATTGCTTAGGCAATCTCTGCTTTTGATAAAGAGATATTAGTATCATTTTAAATGGGAAAGAACAAAACTGAAGACATTAGTTCACCTTAATTACTGTAACTAAAGCAGTCTTGCTGTATGCTGGGTGAGACAGCATTACAAATCTAACATCACCTCCACAGGGGTGAGCTCAGAAACCAGAAAGCTGGAATCCAGGTTGAAAATGAGCCAATTTTTCCTCACTACAGAGAAGAAAAAAGCCTACTACATCATTTTGTTTCATGTTAAGACTCAAGACAAATGACCTATTCCATTACACTTTTGGATTTGTTACAGGACATATGAAAGTTGTTTCAGTGAAGCACAGAATACTCAAATAGCTCTTCAGGAAACCACCAGTCATAAATCTTGGACTATATCACGGAAAGCTGCATGGAGCAAGCGTCACTAGGGGAACTGTAGTTTGCAGTATAAAAGCTGCTTTGGTAAGAAATATTGTGTCAGATGTGTCTCTGCTCTGTTCTGCTTCGCACGCTCATGTGCTATGGGTCCATGCTGAGGATTCCAAAAGTTATCTTTATTAATGACATTTTATGGAATAAATAAATACACACAGTAAGGCGAAGTGTCATAACATTTGTCTTCAAAACAGGGCAAGGAAGAAAAAGCAAAGAATATGTACTCTGGTTTGTAGCAAATGTGGGTTTTGTCTGAGTCAGTTATCTTTTCTTTCTACAGGTTTTATTTCCTAAAACATGTCTTCTGGTAGAGTGATCCACACAGCAGGAAGAGCATGCTGAGTAATGACAGGGAGGTAAGTCACCATGAGCTGAAGCTGATCCTGTTACACAATGAACCACCTCCAGTGAGACAAAAACAAGCTGTATAACCCTACAGCAGAGTTCAACACATTGACATTTTGAAGTGTAAAGAATCCAATGCAATGTTCTTGTCAAGACACAACCCACCGCTGTTGTTGAATTAGAGGAAAGGATGCATTTGGGTGGTTTTGGTCTGGGCTATAAAGGGTCCTTATGAAATTGAGTTATTCCCCAAACTCTAAACAAGGTGCTAATCCAAGGTGAAAGCTGCTTCTCCACGTTAAAACCTTCCACTATTCAACAAAAATGGATTTGAATTTGTTTTCTGCATGGTGACAAGCTCCTAAATTAATCTGGAACCATCCTGTTTTGGACAGTGAGACTGCTCTCAGTGATTCAGTGGGTGAATACAACAGAAGAACAGGAAACTGTATGAGGAAGCAAATAAACCAGCAAAAAAAAAGGTAATGAAAAGTACAGTTGTCAATCCACCAACTACAGATAAGTACATGAGCAGTCTTTTCAGAAGGAGAACATTAGTAACTCAGTGGGAAAAAAAAAAGGAAAAGTAGAGAAAGATAAACAGAGCAGAGCTGAAAGATGCATATGAAGAATTTATTTCCACTTAAAGATTTTTAGCTGTAAGTGATATTCATTGCAGAAAAATGCTCTCACAGGTCATCAATAGGGCAACTAACCTACAGCTTTTGGGAATCAATCACCACAGCAGAGAATACAGCTATGGCTGTGTTACATGTAAGACAAGTTTTATCAATATTTGGAAGCTGCAGAACATACCTACTACAAGAACTACTGTGAAGTCCTGCAAATATACAACCACCCTGTTAAGCCTTAGTTATGCTACTCAACACAGATGCTCAACTGTTACTCTCCTGTTATCTGTTATGTATTGATACATCTGCAGCACATTTGCCCCCCAATTTCTTGCATTTGCAATAGTTTTATTCATTTTGCGCCAGTTTACTTAAAAAGGAGTTGTGGTTCTCAACAGAACAAAGCATTACTTGTAAGGTTGTGAGGTTCTGCTTTTTTAGATGTAGTTTGGCAAGTTTATGAATGTTATGTTACAGTGTGGTACTGACAGAAGGAGTAGAAGGAGTAGACTGGAGTTAAAAAAAATAATTCTTTCTACTTATGTTTTTAAGTCACACAGAGACTATCTATCTGACAATAAGGATTTATAGGTATCTCTGGGGCATTTATTTTTTATTTGGACTGAAAAAAACCAACAGCATTGCCTTTGGCTCACCCACTGTTTTCCTGAACACGTAGTACTGCAGCATCAGCAATAGACTTAAGTCTGTCACAGGAGCTGTTCCCCATGAACAAATAAGAAATAAAAAGGCTATATAAGCAGGGTCTATAATTCAACACTAGACAGGATGCTTTTCTTCAGTACGAATTTTCAGTATGAAGTTTGTGGCATAATACTAGTATAACTATAAAATGCATACATACATTTCTACCATTCTTTTTTTCTACAATGTACACCCCATAACTAGTACTGTGTTATAAACAACTTTAACATACTGTCAGATGCATGCCATGAAAAAATGGTTGACTTGATCACTAATTATAGCTAAACACAAACACCAATCTATGGTGAGAAACAAAAGGAAATGTCAGGATGCAGACTGGAATGTAGACCTGAAGTGCTGGGGTAGCATCACCAAAAATTAGCTATCATTTAAACTTTCCTGCAGAGCTACTAATGCCAGTTTTAACCTTATCATTTTGATTCCAATACATAAACAGGTGTTTTCCTAAGAAAAGATACTTTGGATCATAAATCAGTATACATAAATACACCGGTAAGCAAAACTAACCAGCTTTTATTTTCATTTTACTCCAGTAGTTGCCAGCAGAGAATATTAGCCTTAAAAAATGTAAATAAATGAAAAAAAGTTTAATCAAGGGAAATAAGCCTCCAAAACAGTAACTCTAATTTATAGTATTGTAGATATTGACAGTAGTGAGTACTGAGGTGCAGCAGGTACAGTTTTCATTTGCTCTGCTCAATTTTGTTTTTACTTTTGGCAATCTGAGGCAGAGAAGTCCAGCAGTGAATTTCTGGCAAAATAACAATGGTTACTTCTGTGCCAGACCTATGAGCAGTAAACAGCACACTGCTCACCCAGAGACTCCAGTCTCCAGATTCAAGCATGCAAAACAGAAGCAGTATAATGAGATCAGACTTGCAGTTTAAAAGAAAAAAAATGAATCTCATTCAAGACAAGGGTCAAGGGAACTGGAAGCACCAGTGCTGTACTGTGAACGCCACCAGTTATGAAGTTGCCATTGACAGTCTGTGTGGTCAGCAAAACACACACTGCTGGCTGAGGGACTGGAAATGCTTAAGCTGATGTTCAGCAGAGAAGACAGAATACATTGTACAACCTGCCGAAAATCCATCACATTTGGCACTTGTTGGATATAGCAGCAGAATTTTTACTTGCGTTGCCCAGACCTCTTGGAATTGTGCTGCAAGATGTGAATCCAAGGGCACCAGGTCTGTACCTCCTGGGGAACAAGAAACAAGGCTCCAGAGAGAGAACCTCAAAACACTGGATGCTACTATAAAAAAGTCATAGTGAAGACAAGGTAATGACAAGTTACCACACATTAACTACCTCCCTGGCTCACAACCACAGCCTTTCAATCTGTTTTAGCACACACATATTGAGGGGAAATGAAAGTTTTCACCTAAAAGTTACTCAGATATCTCATTCCCAACAAAGACTGAAAAAATTGTGTTACTAGAAGAGAACAAAAAGTAACAACCAATCCCAAGGTAAAAAGTTAGGTTCCAACTTTAAAAAGAAACCCTACCACTTCAGACATTTATTTAAAATAAAGATTTTTTTTGAAGATATTTAGAAATAAAGAGTAGTTTAAACCATTAGAACTAGAACATTTCGTGTTCTACATTTTTATGCCTCTAGTTTCAAAATCTAAAGATTTATTAAGAAATCTAAGCTCTTTACTCTTTGTTTGCTTTTGTTCTTTAATGCAAAAAAGGATTTATTTTTCCTTCTAGCAGTCATGTAGATACTGTTTAAAAAGGAGGCTGAGAGCAGCAGAAGAGCTAGGTGTATTTCTTGGCTAAGCAGGGTGGTGGTGGCACTGGTTTGTTTATAAGAACGTATGTTAACTTTGGAATTTGTTCTCATTAGGCAGCAAGCTTCAGTGTGATACATTTCCTAAACTAGAAGTCTCAGACAAAAATTGTTTCACATACAGCCACATACTGTTTCCAGAACAAAAGCATACAAAATTCCCAGCAATTCCATGAAAATCGATACAGATAATTTGAATAACATCATAACAAGAAGTACGGGTTTTTATCAAATAACTGCACAAGCTTGTAGGCTCCACATAGAGCCTGTGCAAAGCAGTGAGAGCAGACAGCTGAGAGAACCTTTTTCAGCAACAGCCTGTTTTGACAACTTACTGCTGTAGCAAGACACCCTTGAAACATGGTCTGTTAAATCTAAGACTATCAATCCATAATGCAATGACAGTCTCCACTGAGTCTCAAGTTTTATCTACCCTGAAAATATACTTGGTGGCAAAGAAGTCAACATTTGTGGTGCTGGGTTACTGGAGCAGTGCAGAGAAGAAAGCCATGATGGAGGTCAGTAGTCACCACACTTCTCTTATAATACATACAAGAAATAACATGAAGAAAGCATCACAGGGGATGCTGTAACTCACACAAGATCTCAGAACTTTACCGCAACAAATATAATTAGCATCAAATCCTTTAACAAGATTTTTGTTAGCAAGTAGTGCCTTTTTTTTTTTTTACCCTTCTACAAGTCTGTACAAATTCAAAGTTGTGCATCTCTGTCCTTCTAGCTACTGTCTTGATTTAGCAGCATCTCAGCTTATTTAAATGATTAAGTCATGCACAATTTTACCAGACAGGATACTGACTTTCCATAAGAGCTACACTGAAAACTATGAAAAAGTTGTTTATTAATTTGTCATGCGTAAGTATTAAAATAGTATGGATCCTACTGTGCATTGTTGTGCTTTGTTGATTTTTGTTGTTGTTCTTGTTGTTGAGTTTTGCAGACCTGCAAGAAGGTTGTTGCAATATTCATTTCCCTGATCAAAGCCCTTCTGATGCAGGTCATTCAATTCAGATGAGCAGAAACAAGAAGCAATGACAACCTGCCCACCTTGTTCAGCACACTAAAGTAGCCATAAATAATTTCAGCAACATTTTTCCACGCAAGATTTCTGCCGTTATGGAAACATCACCATATTTACAAAATAATCTTGAAGGTGTTATAA
This sequence comes from Anser brachyrhynchus, assembly GCF_964034855.1. NCBI lineage: Eukaryota > Metazoa > Chordata > Aves > Anseriformes > Anatidae > Anser > Anser brachyrhynchus. Next base: position 21,146,809 of record NC_137697.1, read on the forward strand.
AATTATGTTTCACAAGATGGCAGTGCAGATACTATTTGTTATTTTAATCTGGTTTACTCCACAGGTCCCCTATGTGGGTTAATCAGTGATTAAAGTCCACAAGGCAACCTGCTGCTCAGGAAACCTGCACTAGAGCCTGTGGAGCATCAGCATGGCCTCACAGGTGGCACAAGTTACTGGGCACCTGGCAGCAGAAAAGTCCTGTTTACTCAGCACTTCTAAGGTAGAAAAAATGCTAGAGATTCTCCAGCAAGCAGTCTACATCCCAACAGACAACAGCAGCGCGTACGCCTGCATTTCATGACAACCCCCAACCTTTGCAATCTGAACAGGCTTTGTTTTGCTGCCTCTTCTGCTTGCACTGACTTTAAGATTTAGCACCACGTATCAGCCACAAACTCAACAACTGCTCCGTGCGATAACAGGCTGAGCAGGGCCAACACTAACAAAGCCCAGCCTGATCGCATGGACACCTTGTCTTACTGCCCAGCTCCTGGCCTGGCTCCAGGCTGCCAGGTGCTTGGAGAAGTCATGGAAGAGATGGGGGAGAAAGTGGAGAACAGCCATCTGAGGTATTTCTCATAAGAAACACCAACTTTTTCTTCACAGGAAGAACAAAACTGAACAGGTTGCCTTACCAAATGAGGTGGAAACCTTAAGCTGATGTTCAAATGTCTCAGGGAAAAAAATACCTGGGTGAAGGTGTGGGGTGAGATATCCCAATTTACAATTAGAACTGTTTTTAATTCAGAAGAGAAGGGGAAAATGATGAAACAGATTGGTCTTCTAGGGACCCTGTAACAGGCATACAAGTTAACACAACTGCATAACATACGGCTTCAGAGTCTAGCCCTGCTCTTTTAAAAGCGATCTCTGTAACAGGCAGCAGAGACTACAGCAGCAGAAACAAGTCTTTCTTGTGTTCAGCACTGTTTGCTCAGTGGCCCCTAGAAAGCATTATTTCAGGCAAATGACAGACTCAAACCATTTTAATGAAATTTCAGGTAGCACAGACGTAAGCTCCAAAGCAAGTCCCACATGAAAACACAAAGGGTCTCCACCTAACCCTACAAATCAAGTAGTGCTTTTTATCTGAAATGAAGGGAGACCAAACTTAACGTGAATTTATCTAAACTTAATGTTTTACCCACCTGTATAGACACTGATTTGACAAACAGAAGCTGACACAGCAATAAAAACATTTTTACAGAGTAGCTTTTGCTGGTGTGGAAGTATCGAAAAAAGACACTCCTCTAAAACATAGTGTTTGCTTAGAGAAAAACACTGGTCACAGACCCCAAGATCGTAGTTTAGACTTGCTTATTGTACTACCTTGTTATGTGCTACTACAGGGTTTTGTTGGTTTTGGTGTGTTCCCCCCCATCTCAAACATTGACTATGCCTGCAGTATGGTAGTACAGTTTAATGCACTGACTCAAAAAAAGACAAACCAGCATATGCTATTTCATTTTTATCAATTTAAAGGATTCTACCCTGGCATAACCTGACAGTCACTCAGGCAACCCTTCTGAGGGGATAAGTAGTACAATCCTGATTTGCAGCTGAAGATACGCTCTGTTGGCAAGCCATGAATATGTTCCAGTGAAGTAACCAATAATGGATCCTTCATATAACCCCCACATGTACATCATTTAAGAGCCCTTGTAATCTTAAATCACAGCTACATTAAGTCTTTACCCAACATCTATGCCCTGCCACAGCAGTAATTAATATCTGAATGCATAGAAAAACAGTGGTATTTTCTATAAAGCACCCTGTACAAGATTGACTTTTATGAAGCTGCTACTCAGGCTAAACTAAACCTACCCATCAGGGCACTAGTATCTTGTTCACCTTCTATAGAGCTCCAGTGCATCAGCAGATATACTGTTTCTAGCAAATGTAATCACGAACCATAAATGGAATTGCAGCTGCAGGAACACCAAAATGGCAGCCATCTTTGCATTGAGATCTGATGTGCCTTCCATGCAGATATTAGCCCTCAGCTGTCCAGAAGGATATGCTATGACATTTATTTCCAGGTAAGCAGCCAGACATAAACATTGCAACCATATTCATAATCAACACATTTCTAGGATAGAAAAGTAAACCATGGAAGTATCTCCACTATAGGTTCAGCATGACAAGCACACATGTTGTACATGTGTTTAAAAACAAGACAGTAATTCAAGACTAGGAACAAAAATGCACAGCTCTACCTTCAGATCTACATGTTTACTTGGTGACTGATGCAGCTGGGTCAGCAGAACACCTCCCAGTGTTGCAAATTAAACAGTGTGCGTGGGGCCACGCAGCAGACCTAAGGCAGAACAAGAACTCAGACATGGCAAGATCCAGGGTGCTGTTCTGACCACTTGACATGTTTGAGTCCACTGGATCTAATTCAGATAGCTGTATTTGTACTGTCTAGCATCTGACAAATGCTACTTCTGTTGCTAGTTGCTTTCCCAAGTACACAGGCACAAAGACCATAAAAAGGACCCAAGAAGTTCAGCTACTAGACGTGCAGCTGGGACTTTTAAAGAAAGGTGCAGGACAGCAGCCAAGTAAGAATTAAGAGACATGGATGAGAGAACAAGATGTTAAAGAAGTGAAAAGACTGAAAGAGCCAGCTTGTGAAAAGTTCAACTATTGTTAAAAGTACTTAGTGTTATGTAAACACTGCAAAACAGCAATAATAAGAGGAGTTTGCAAAGTTTAAACTTTGCCTCATGTCAAAAAGAAACACAAGACAGGAACAAAGTTGAAACCAACACATTTAGGTAAGCAACTCCACACACAGAACCTACAATTAACCTTTTCTATTTTCCTTTTCCCATGCTTGCATAACTAACGCTCTTCTCCATCATTCCCACTTCCATTGATTGGAAAGACAATACTCATCTACCGACTTAATGATATATTTGTAAAATTTTGTGAAGCATATACATACAAGTCAGACCTGCAGTAAATGAGAAAAACATAGGCAGCAACATTTAATGTATATATAACATTTAATAGTGTATAAAGAAGTGAGAAAAACAAGATATTCATGGTCTTCTTTATACTGATATACTGACTGTATTCAGTCACTTCTTTTCAGCTGCTGAAGAAAAGACCATCACCAAAAATTTGCAAGTGATCTGCAGCCTGACATTTATTATCAGATTATAAACTTAGAATTGTAGTACAAAACTTTGGATATTTCAGGATCATCTCATTATTCCAGTTTCAAAATTGGATAGTGTTTTCTACAGAGGTCTGAGGCAGCTACTTGATACTGATTTAGACTAAGGGTGAGACATGAAATTCCTGTACAATATGTAAGTATAAGCTCTTGGTGAAGAACTGGCTACAATTTTGCCTGTGCAAGTCAAGTCATTGAGGACATAACTAAAAAGCATAAAACACTTGCAGGCATTTCAAACATGTCTTTCCAAACAGTATTTGCAGTCAAGAACAAAAAAGTATTTAACAATACGCACGTGAAAACTGAAAAATTAAGTGTTAGAACAAGCTAGTTTAGTTGCAAAAACCTAAAGCCTTCCCATGAAACAGCTTATATTAATGGACACAGATACCAATAAAAGTGTCTGAAAGCAAACTGCAATTTAAAAGCTAGGCTAGACAAAAAGAAACTGGTAGTGTTCAGCATGGTAAAAGTTTAACAGCATAATTAATAGTATCTCACACGGTCAATATCTAGCGTACTGTTTGGTGACAACACTTCAGTTTAAGGGCTTTGAGATCACTGTTTCTAACATTTGCACGCACAAGACTATCTTGTCTCCAAGAAGAAACAGCGCAAAATCCTTATCAATCTATTTTTTATCACTAGGTGATAAAAATCTACCATCGAAGTCCAGCATTCAAGTTACTCAAGACAGCAGGAGAGGTTCCAGAAACACTTAATCAACCATGAGCCTGCCAGTCACCAGACAAGATATTACATACTGGAAAAAATGAGCAGTTCTGACACCACTCGATTCAAAAACAGGTTAATGGGGTATCAAGTCTGACTTAAAGCAATGAGCACCAACCGAAAAACCCACTGCCACATGACTTAACATAACAGTGCAGAAAAAACTTCCCCTACCCTGCCAGAAAGTGATTTTCAATAATTTGAATGGGCAAGCCAGTGATCAGCATCCCCTGCTACCCTGTAACACTGCTCCCACTGTGGCTGTTTGCTCAGGGCAACCCACGAGTGCTTCTGGACATTGTGTCATCACTTCATCAAACAGCTGAAAAGTAAAAAGACAGTGAGGTCCCAGGTCAACAGCATTACACACAGTAGTTGCTCAGTCCCTATGAGAATGCTATAAGCACTGGTCATCCAACTGAAACATGAGGTTTGGTATCAATAGGACTGCCCAGAAGGGCAGATGCTATATCCACAGAAAATTTTATTTTAAAAAAGCCTTTTTGTTTCCTGGTTCATGCATGAAGAGGAAATGAAAATGAAAGAAACGTAAAATCAGAATAAAAACTTGGAAATACTCTTTAAACCTTGTGAACTACTTACAGGACATACTCCATGGAGCATATTCCATATGTACTATACTACATATATTACTACAAGCAGATTTCCAGAGACTTTTCAGCTTGCTTGAACCCTCTGTGTACCTTTAGGTGCATGAACTGTGGAGAACAATTTGTTCAGCAGTTTCTAAAGAAATCATTTCTCTGCAAAGTAAGAACTGAAGCAAAGTTAAATGGAAACAAAGCTGGTACAAACTGTTTCAACTAGTACAGCATATCCTATTTGGAAATACTCCTGTACTACCTCCCCCAGCATCTCCAAGTACTTTCAAGTATAGGAATTCATGTAAAAACCTCCTCCATGTTAGAAAATGGAAGTAATGACATTAATTTTTATTTTGATATCGAAGTGCAATGCAGGACTAGTGCCCTGGCATCATGATCAGTCCCGTCATTGGGAACTCATTTTTAAGCTAGTAAGCCTCACTTTGTTATTTCTGCAGAACAATGACTCCACCTTAAAAAGGCATAAACAGCTAACACACAATTTCACATTATCACATTAAAACGGTTACACGTTACTCTTATTCTGAGACTCCTTCAAAGATATGACAATTGTGTTCAAAAAAGGAATTTAAAAAGACAGGAGAAAAACATTTCAATACTCTGCTGGAGTAACACTTGTTAACTCAGAGTTTCTGATCCATCAAACAATTTAACAAAGGTGGAAAAAACATGAACTTGAAACAAAAATGTTTTAAGTCAATTTGCTTCACTGCCAAGCATATTCATGACCTAGATACTTCGATCAAGTTAATCAGCAAACCATCACAGCTTGTTAACTCTCAGCTCTACACAGAGACTTAAGTGCCTTATGTTGCTATTTTGATATAAGAGTTTACTCCTCATCTCTTATCCCAAGAGAGCACAGCATCTGTACAGTGTTGTCACAGAGGCTGGGAAGGTGCTGCTGCAGTTACAACCAGAAGCCACACAACCCTAAAACTGGATTTCCACTTCCCCTTGTCATTTGTAGTGCATGTTTTTGTATTTTTTTCAAAAAAAATTGTGTATTTTGAGCTACTTGTTGTTGCAGCCTGCAGAGCCCAATCACCATGTGTAGTGCAAGTAGTCCTGTAAAAGAGGTCAAAAGAGATGCTACTACTTTTCATGAAAGCCTTTCCTGGAACATGCTGAAAGTTTAGCTGCCAACATAAAAGATCAATACAAATAATGCATTGACTGGCCTATAGGTTAGAAGTCAATATGGCAGTGGGATGTATAAAGACACTGCTCATCCACCAGCGCTGGGAAAACAAACACTGCGTGCGAGAGGAAGAGGAGCGCAACTGTCACCATGCCACACAGTTCCTGTCAAGAGAAAGGGGCAGGAAGAACCAACCGCAGGAGCTAGTAGATAAGGGGAGCAGCAGGACAGATGCCAGGATAGTAAGATATATAGCAAGGAAGAAAAAGCATAGTGGCTTCTCTTGCCACAGGTCTGAAGTGGAGTGTGGAGAGCTGTCCCTTAGCCTAGGCAACGAACACAAAGCAGTGCCCTGACAAAAGAAAGGTTATACAACTGTAAGAAAAATGCACTAGATCCATAAAATCAGATCAACTTGACAAGTATGCACTGGAAGAGCTTGAACATTTCCCTGAAAGTGCAGTTACTGCACAGGAAGTCCAGGCTGGATGGGGCCTTGCCCAACCTGATCTAGTGTGTGGCTGTCTATGGCAGGGGGGTTGGAGTTAGATGGTCTTTAAGGTCCCTTCCAACCCAAGCCGTTCTATGATGATTGGAGGGTCTTTGTGTTCATTGTAGAATTTTCTAATACATTAAATCTAAAATTGGTTAAGAAAATCTTATGAAAAAGAAGGAAGAGACAGAAAAAGAACCTTGGAATACACACACAATTACACTAACAGATACAACTTGTAACTAAGGAATAATTCTGACAGAGTGCCTGCATCCTTAGACATTTACCTTCATCTAAGATTTAAAAAGTATGTCCACAGAACTTTTGCACACTTCCTTTGATACCCAGCCAAATCCTTTAAGCAGCGTATTTTACTTCAACTTTCCATATGAAAATGCAACATAATCAAGGCAACATCTCCATACTCTTTTCTTTCTCCTCAGTAAAGCCAAAATACCTATTCAAAGAAACTTAACAGCCCAGTTGCTCCTAATTTCAAACACGAGTTCTACACTCAGGCTATTTCAGGAATGAAGCTGTTTTTGCAATGAAACAAAGTAAGCGTGGTAAAAGTTGCATCTCTGCACAGTAAAAGTAGCCCTTTTGCCATTCTTGCTGTCAAATTCTTAAGCAAATCAAACTTTTGCAACAGAATCCAAGCTTATGATTAAGCATTCAGCTACTTTCAATATGTTTGCTACCAGAGGACTGCAGGTTTGTCCTAGAGTATCAAACCTCAGTCCCTTGAATTTCAGAGCATGTATTCAGAACATACCTGCAGGTATTCTACATTGCAGCCCTGGCTCAACAACACACAGGCATAGATTAAAAAACCCACCAACACTATGAAGTAACAAACTAAAAAGCTGCATTTGAAGAAAAACACATTTCAACTGTTATGGAAGTGTCAGAACTAGCCTTTTTGTGAAGGGAACTAATAACTGTTCATAGATAAGAAACTAAAAGCAGCACTACCCGAATGCTTTAAGGTAACCTGAAAATTCAGGTATCTATGTTGGAAAGGTATATATAAATGCACACATATGGACATTAAAGGAATGCTAATATCAATGTACAAGACAAGTATTTGAGGGCATGGTGGTAAAGCAAAGCAACCGATTGGGCAAAGGGCACTCAACTGAGAAAACCTCAAATTTTGTCCACCCAGTGACTCAGAATCTATAGAGTACATTTGTTCGGCCTATACCACTGCTGGGCACTTCTGTAAGGAGCAGACAGTCTGCAAGCATGTTAAGGTGACAGTTTACCATTGGGGAAGTAGAAGTGTATGAAAGAAAAAACATACATCCAACCTGGAGTGCCAAATGGGGATGGGAAGTAAGTAGGCTATATTAGATATGCACGGCTCCTACCTGAGCAGCAGGTTGGGTAAACTCACTTAATAGCTACAGGAAATTGAAGTAATTAACAATAACTGTTTTTCTGCTAACACTGTCACAGCTTACGTTATTATTCAACAAGTGTAAGTGATGTTTCTGTGCAGTAGCAGATAGTAGACCTAATATCAAAAGAAATCCCAGACTAATCCTTTTGTCCATCAATTCATTGCTCCAAGTATTTAGTCTTTAGTTCTCTTAGCTCTACTGAAAAATAGCAGAATGTGTCCAGCATACACACAGCATAATGTCCTGTCCCAACTCAAAGATATCCCCCTTGCTTGGACAAAGAGCTGGAAATTATTCTTTTCTAGATAACTGCACAAAAGTGCTTTGTGTTCAGGATGCCTGGCTAGGGAAAGGGTGAAAGCATTTATCCTTCAGAAATAAGATTTTTTTTTTTTCCTTTTTAGGTTGATTCTTTTCCAAATATGTTAAATGAAAGACAAGCTGTTCTTTTCATTAACACTCTGGTGGCATATGCAGTCTTAAGATATGAGCAGCTTGTTAGGAAAACCCTGAGTAACTTAATTCTTCATTTATAAATATATATGTTATTCTTGAATTATAGTACACTCCTTTGACACAGCTTACTTTATATAAACACTGCCTCTGCTCCATTCTGGCCAGCTTTGAAAAAAATACTTTCCTGACACAATGACACTGTACTACAAGCACATCATGTCTTGTGTTGAAGTAATTGCATGTGAGCAGAGAAACATCAATGACATTGAGCAATAAGCAGTCAAGGAAGCTCTAGGGAAAAATATATAGTTTGATTTAGATGGAAATTAAACATTTTTCCGAAAAGATTTTTTTTTCATGTATTGTATTTCTAAACTAATATCAGCAGATATGTATGCTAATATTGTCACTATTTACTGGCAAATAATCAGCTCCCAATCTCTATGTTGAGTGTTATGAATAATTAGACTTTCTTTATACACAAGTTTATGTATCATTTCCACAAAGATCCTAATCAAACAAGCGTCATATGCACTTTAAAAAAAATTAAAATGAAAATATTTGCTTGCTTACAGAGCAGCAACACATTGAAAATAACTGCCACATAGCAGTATCCACACATCTGCCTTTACTTTGTTCACCATTTTCTAATAAAACTCCACAAAACTGAAACAGTCTTTATATTGACAGTTACCTCCGTTCAGAGCCCAGAACTTAGACATTGCCTCTGCATTACCATTCCTTTTCTGCTATTTAGATGACACAGCAGTACAATATGTAAGAATTAAAAAAAAAAAAAAGTAATCTGTAGAGAACTGTAGTTCTTTGTCTTAAGTTTTTTTCCAGTTTCTCAGTCTTCTATCAAAAAATCTGTATGACAAGTCTCAATCCTACTTTTTTTCCAAGTTTTCGGCAATCAGCACTGTCTTCATCTTACACTTTTTAAGAAAGCTCAAGTTCTTTATGTAATTTTTAATTCAGTCTCTTGCTGTTCTACCAGGAATCTTACTATAAATTTGTTATTGTAGTAAAATTTATTAGAAGTATGCACTTTTACAAGTACATGTATAAGGTTACCCTGCAACCCCTCAGTCGTCTTGCTTTGGATCCATGAATCTTGCAACAGTGAAACTCCAGTCTAACAGAGTTAGAATTGTTTCAACTTTGTACAATGTGTGTGAATTTGCATTGCCAGAGTTTTGAGAGAAGAGAGTATACAAGTCATAGGAAAGCAACAGCAACAGCTGATCCCACAGAGGTTCCAATGATTGAGAGTTGGTTTACTTTTCCTTCTATACTGGGAGACCTTCACCAACAACTTTAAATAAGAACGGTTTTATTGTACATTTTTTTATTATCATAAAATATCATCTACTGACAGTGCATCAAGAAATAATGAAGTAGGGTAGATGCAGCTCAGGGCAAGGCTCAAAACAAGTGATTTTCAATAGAGGAATGCATTGCAATCTATTTTAGTTTTGCAGAAATTTTAAGCAAGAAAAGCACTGAAGAAATTGATAATGCCCAACACATTTGATTTACTTTATTTTTCACCTATTTAAAGCTTAGCACTGTGGACATATCTTGAACAATGTGTTCCTGACCTCTGAAGGATCTACATGAAGATGAACAACATTTGAAGTCCAGTGGTCCTTAATTATTGGTTGTGGAAGAGTAATCTTTTCTGATGTTTCCCTGTCATGACCATATAAATAGGAAATCCTTCTCCAGAAGCAGAAGGCAACCAAATCTGACCTGACCTAACTCCTTTTAAGTTCCAGATCCTAGATATGATCTGGACTGGGGGCAGTCAAAGAGCAAAGACCTCTTTTCAGAAAGATGTTTGCATTATGATGAATTTAAGCTCAACACTATATTTAAGACTTAACAGGAACATCTGTTTGTGTTCTGGTTACAATAATCAGGAGCAGTAGGAGCAGAAAAGCATGCTGCTCCAAGAGGCAGAGCCAGCACTATATCACACAGGGAAATGAAGTGCACAGGCTGAACATGTAGAGTTTATCTTGCACAGTGCTGTGCTTAATACAGGTGGGTCAGTTTACATGCCAGTTTTTACTTGCTGTTTAGTTTTAATACAAAACACAGTGACAAGATGAAGTAATAAAAAACACACAGTTCAGTTCATTTATCTTGAGGATACACTGTATATGATATTTCCAGGCCAGGGTTAGACATCTGAAAGCATGATGGTTAGTAGCAAATGAAATTCCACGTTCATTCCCAAAGCAACAGAATGTGAGCTTATATATCTGCCAGCAACAGAAAAGGAACAAAAGGAGTATGCCAAAATGGAGCTTCTAAACCATTTATTTTCCCCACCAAAGCTTACCTATTGGCCTCTCATGCCTTTGCCATTTTATAAGCAACAAGACTTTGTCCCCAGTGTTATTCAAAGCTGAATTAACAGCATTTCACCAATCTATACCACAGTGTCAGGGTTGCAGACCTCTTCTGCCAAAGGAGTTACAGCAAATTACTCCCAAGGGCAGCTGTTTTCCCAGGGCCCACAAACAGTGACAGGGACATTGACAAATATCATCTTTTTGGAAAAAGTAATAGTAGGAAAGGGGAACTCAAAGCAACGTCTCATTTCCATACATTACTTTAGACACTTGCATCTGAAATTGTGTCATGCCACTCTAGTGAGGCTAAGGCTACCATTTCAGGGTTACTTTAAGGTACAGGTGGCCACTGAAGTTAACATGCTTGCCCCTTTCCCAACCCATTCTCTGCTCCTCATTCTTGCCTGCATTTTCCTCCACTCTTTGGCAACAGCCATGCCAGAGGGCTGTGGAGTGAGTGGGAGCAGGAATTGCTGAGAACTAATAAAAACACCACCAGATACGTACATTAGTGCTTGACCAGATGCATGCACTGGTCAGATCCACAGCTTGGCTGCGCAAACAAGTGCTGTGGCACAACAGAAGCAGAAGAACAGGGTTAGCCATCCTACTACTGTCTGAAAACACATTTCAAGGAGCACTGAAGCTTTCTTTACCCATTTTGCACTACTTCTATATTTAATATTTAATAAATGCATATACATTTATACTGATTTAAAAATTGAGATATGCATCTGATACACAGCTATTTCCTTTTTATTCTAAATAGCCTTTAGTTTGAATGTGGGGTATTACATTATCCAAATTACATCACTTTTGGCAACTATAACAGACCTAGCCTGTGAGTCACTTTCCTAAACTAGGAGAGAGCCACACTACGGAAGAACATGAGATTTAAAGTTTTCTGTGATTCACAGGGACTGTAGAGGCCATGCAAGTCCTGCTGCTCAGGACAGAAGAGCAGCTAAAAAAAATCTCAGTGCTGACTTCAAAGAAAAGGAATATCCTAGAGAAGCAAATGGACAGATACACAATTGTACAGGCCAGAAAATAGGAGCTACATGACCACATGCTTCCCTGTATTGGTTTATAATTTTTCAAGGCATAATAGAAATGCAAGAACACATCAGCTACAAGTTATTTTACCTGCATTTGCCAACTGAGAGTTTTCAGAGCTGTAAAGTGCAATTGCACCAACCTTGTGCACAAGTACTACAACAAGTCTCCAGTTGCCTCAGCCTCGACCAATGCTTCAATTAATCTAAGAAATAGGTGGAAAGAGACCCAAAATCCTATGGAAACAATTTCTCATTACAGTCTCTGTTGAGGAACACTACTAATTATCACAGAAATGTTTCCAGTTCTTCACTGAATCCAGACAATTATCCACCCTGAGAAGAATGTTTCCTCCTTAGTCACTAATTGGATCTTATTTGTAAAGCCAATCTTTGTTTCAAAGTCTGACACAGTTTGAGAGCCAGTGTACTATGGGGGAAGAAGATTAAAATGCCTTTCCACAGCTGTCAAAGACACTAGAAACATTGTCCATACATAAAAGGATGGGATGTATGATCATGTTATTTTCCTTTTCATTTTTATTGTGTTGCTTTGGTAATATCTAACATAAGCCCTTTTCTAGGTATGTTAGAAGCAACTAATCTTCTGCAATTGCAGGGTCCCGTGTGAAGTACTTATTAACTGGAAAGGCTAACTATACACTGAGTAACTCACTTTAAATGTTATGCAAATGGTGGACTTATTAACTGCTTACTTTTTGTAAATTTAGGTGAAAACTATTCCAAAGCAAGAATAATCACTGCTTATTTAAGGCTGGTGTGTATGCCAGGACAAGATGCAGTTTTGCTGCTCTGACATCTCCCCACTTCAGACTCAACCAGCACCACTTCTCCCTTCTCCAATAATAAGGATACCTGAAAATGGCAGATTAAGTGACCAAGTTTACTCCATGTATACATCTCCTTTCTGTGACAGCAAAACTCAGGCTTTTCAGAAGCTGCTATATCCAGGCACTAAAACAACTATGACCATTTTAAATAAACTGGTTTTGATTATTTAAATACACCTTCTGTACTTTATAGAAGTTTTCTTCACAAGGTTGACAAACCAACACAATTACCACTTAAAAAAGCAACCCCCCATTTTGCAATATTGCATAGCTCTCTATACTTTCTTTTAAGTCATCTGCTACTTCACCTTTCTGACCTCTAGTCAAAAAGATACTAAAGCTAGTTTACATTCTTTCATCTCTAGCAGAGAGCACAGCATGCTGAAGTACTTTGGGCTCCAGCCACTAAGCACATGGATTTCTCCCAGACAGACAGTGCTGGTTCAGAATTCAGACACACGTGCAGATCTCCTACATGGGCCACAAAGTCCTCAGCAGAAGCATACGGGGGCAAAGATGGTGCTAAGCCAGTTATGCCCTGTCCTGTCTCCACCCTACCCCAACTCAGCCAAAGCCAGCCGCTGAGGTGATGTTCAGTCTCAACCTCACTCCTTCACAACAGCTGTGCCTCTGACAACAGAATAGCAAAGCAAGATCTGCATCATCTGTGCCTTCAGAGCCATACACAAGAGAAAACTTGCACATGCTAATCTATTGCATCAACCACGATGTCCCTCTGTAGAGGTGCAAAGCTGCCAGGTCACAGCAGGACCATGAGCCACGCTTCCCCCACTGGCTGCCAACTCCACATTGCTTTAGTAACTGAAAGCAGAGGCATTCTTTATGGTTTGGTTTTTGTATCATGTCTGATTACCAAAAAAAATCAAGTTTCACCACTTAGTTTCTGGTACGCTCATGGGATGCCAGATTAATAGTACAATATTTCTTTTAAAAAATGGTCACTAGGGAAGTACCATGCACTAAGCTGTTCTACTTTAGGATGCTTTCAAAACTTTTTGAAAAAATTCTATCAAATGACGGTGTGTTTTTTCAAAGGGGAAGAACACCTTTACCAATGCACAGCTTGCCTTTTACCCAAAACTTAAAGATTTCTGGAATGTTAGTCATTGTAATGACAGCAAACCCTACTGCTTCCCCTACTGGTTCCCGTATTTTATACAGTTACCCAGTGCAAAGCCAGAAAATTTCAAGACCTCTTGTCTGTCTGCTTTTCTAAAATGTATCAAAGACTATGGCCTGTTGCTACACCTGAATGCACTAGAACTGTATGGTGAACTAAAACAGTTGGACAAATTTCTCAAGGAAGTAGAAAAAACAGTCTTAAGACAAGAGGAAAGTGTGGTCCTCAGCAAAGGAGTGAAGGAAAGACTTTGTCCATACTGTGACATAAACACTCCTGGTAGTATTGATAGTATTAAACAGATCAGGTCTTATTCAAAGAACAGTTCTCATTACTACTCTTCTCCAGCCAGCAATGACCACCTGGGTGCAATGAGTCTAATCAGGGTCAACCTCTATTGTACCTACATGTAAATTAAAACCAACAAGAGGAAACTGATGTATTTGTTAATAAAAACATGAAGATCGAGAAAAGCTAGTCAGCATTACCCTTTCCTTTATTCCCCCCCACACCCCGAATAAAATGGTAGTTTTGTATGTTTTGTTTATCCTTATGCTCAAAGGCTACTGTTCTAGTCAAAAAACTGGACTAGCTAGATCTGTTTTATGCTTTATTAAGTCCTCTGTCAATGCATATAAAAACAATTTGTTGTTTGACTCCATCTGAAATTGTTACTTTTAGGACCAGTTCCTCATCTGCTTTTGTAAGCAAGTATCTTAATTCCATATTCCTCTGAAGAAATTCTCTGAGAAGCGTTTTCCCCAAGTAAATTGGGCTCTCAGAATCCAAAGACAAATATTAATTGCACACTTTACAAAGATTTATCAGGAAAGTTCAATGCAATGCAATTTCCTCCTATCATCGGAACATCATCAGGAGACTCCAAGCAAATAGACCTGTATCTAAAAGGTTGCCTTCTGGACAGGAAATGGCAAGAAAGATGGTGAAGGGTCTAGAGGACAAGATGTATGAGGAGCAGCTGAGGTCCCTTGGTTTGCTCAGCCCAGAGCAGAGCAGGCTGAGGGGAGGCCTCATGGCGGCCTGCAGCTCCCTCACGAGGGGAGCGGAGGGGCAGGCGCTGAGCTCTGCTCTCTGGGGACAGCGACAGGACCCGAGGGAACGGCATGGAGCTGGGACAGGGGAGGGTCAGGCTGGGTGTTAGGGAAAGGTTCTGCACCCAGGGGGTGGTCGGGCACTGGGACAGGCTCCCCAGGGCAGTGGTCACTGTACTGAGCTGCTGGAGTTCCAGAAGCATTTGGACAACACTCTCAAGACACATTGCCTGATGATCCTTTTGTGTCCCTTCCAATTCAGGGATTCTATGATTCTATGATTATATGAAATGTTTGTGTAATCTCATACTTCATTACAAAAAAACTATATGCAAAACAGTATCAGAAGTTGCAAAGTGTGCTATAGAATATAACTGACAATTACACAGGCTGGGCAAGAGATCCAATAGCTCTATGCCTTGCTCCCCAACACATTCAAAGATGTGCAAACATTTACAAATTAGTCTCAAAACCTTTTGAGTTAATTTCTCAGAACTTACCAAAACAAGATATATATATATTTTTAAACATATAATTTCTCTAAACCATCTACTTCAGAAAATCAACTCTGAAAGCTTACAGACATTTAGATGCAAGCATAACCAAAGCCTGGAGAAGTGCAGCAGGTTTGTAGCTAGTTTCAGTTCTGAGTACTGTTAGCCTTAGCTTTAAGGTGCAGTAATTCAGGCTTATTTGCACTAACAGTATTGGACACTATTCAAACAGCTGTTTTAGAGTGCAATCATTTATTCCAGTAGTTGCACTTTGAGAACACACAGGTGTGTGCAGATGGTGCACAAGAGAAGCAGCATTCCTTAGGATGGAAGGCTCGAAGTTACTCAGTGGTTTCCAAAGACACTGAAACAGATCCACTTCAGACTGAAATTCAATCAGTACTGATTTTATTTTTTACACATATATGTCTAGACATTTTTCTGTGCATTTATGTGGAATGTAGAAATGACTAAGAAGGACGGACTAGTCTAATTACTCTTAGGAGAGTTGAGTTGCTCTGCTCAGCTGCTGCTCAGCTTTTTGACTAGTGCAACAAATAAAGACTCCTCAGCTCCATGGAGAACACAGGCTGTCACCCAATTATTGGGCAGCATTACCCCTGCAACTTAAAGATTTTATATACGTATCCTTCATTTAATAGGTCAGCGTATGTAATTAGGAAATATATTTTCAAGTCAGTGTTTTAGCTGATTTGAATACTTGTATGAGTGCTAGTTCTTAGCATCTCCTCTACAAACCTAGGTATTCCCATAGGACTGAGGACAACAGTACTGGCAGTCTTCCAAAAATGCTTTACCCTTCTCTCAGTTAAGCTCTTGTGCAGCTCAAGGTAACTTTACATTCTAGCCTAAATTTGTAGCCCAGGATTTACTACATTAACATTTTTATGTGAAACAATATATATCATTTAAAGTTGACCATCTGGATCTATCAAGTTAAATGTTATTTTTCTATAACCTGTCCACATTTAGCAGTGAGAACAAGCAAGCTTGTCACTACTCTCCCAAGTGACAAGCACACAGACCCGCAAACGCTTCTTTCCAAAAAAATGGCTCAGCACAAACAAACAGACTCGTTGCTTTTTTAATGCTTAACCTATGTTTATCCACTTTATTTATTTATTTTGGTAAAAAGTGGTGTTTAATTGCATTCTAGATAGGAATTGTTTTAAACCAAGAAATATTTTTGTTAGACCCCAAAGATAATGCTTTAGAGTCATTTGTAGGAGTGCACAGAAGAATGTATTTTTACTTCCTATCAAAGCCCCAAAACATCCCCTTCCTGATATTTTCATCTGCTCAATAGTGCTTGCACAGAGGGCTTCTGACATATCCGTTTCATCAGAGGAAATGAATCTTGGACGGAAAGGGGCTTGGCAACTGTCTCTAACCAAGTGTGGTTACTCAACTAAACTAAAGCAACCAAGTCTAACCCATTTTGATCTAGAACTTGCTATTACAATTGCCGACATGCCTCCAGATCTCCAGAAGTAACCTGATGGAAGCAGCAGTAACCTCAAACATGTCATTAGTATCTAGGCAGGAATCCTGAAGTCCAGCAGAAAGCTATGCCCATAAAGTTTCATTATTACTTTTCCACTTAACTGTAACCAGCCTTTGACTCAGCCCTGTCATTCAAGCACCGATTTCTATGGTATCAAAGTTCTTCTGAGAAAGGGAAGCCACGTGTCTCCCTTCATTGTCTAACACTCATGGTAAGAATAGCCAGGCCACAAACATTGGGATTTATTTAGGCTCTGCCTTCTTAACTGTAGCAATGTCTTACTAGCAAGGCAGTGATGGGTATGTGTACTTGAGCACATGTGCACTCATGGGAAGATTCAGATGGGACCACAATTTAGAAACATTAAATGTTAATTTGATTTCTGGATGCAATGCAAGCCACATCCAGCACTGTGTTCTTCACTGTGCGCAGCACACTGTCTGTATCACACTGCTCACTGCTCCTACATCAAATGCTAAACAGAAATACCAAGTGAATTGCAATAGCTTCCAAATTCAAGGACAAAAAGGCAATCATTGTTTTATTGTCTGGAACTTGTGGGATGAAGATTAACAATGACTAACATCTGGCTGCCATCTAATCACCCTTTAAGAATCAGAGGAAAGCTTTAGAAGAAACACCAGATACTTTTGGTTCAATGTTAAAGTGCAGCAATTGGAAAAATCAGTTGTCAATAAAACCACCTTTTTACTCTTTTTACTCTCTGCAGCAGGACCAAAAGATGTCACAGGTACTAATAATCCACAAGACAGATTTTATATATATATATATACACACACATACACATAAAGAACCCCAGAATATTGCAGCGAGCATAAAGCAAGTGTAATTTGACTCTGGATTTGCATTTCAGGATAACTTCATAGCTAAAAATAAACTCCAGGTAACTAGCAACAGATTTGTTTTATCCTTCCTCACAGAAAGCTGCCCGCAGCAGGAACTGAGGAAAGGAGTTATGCAAACAGAAGTTAGCCTAGCATGCATCTTTGTTACAAGGAAGCCTACATATGGTTTACACCTTCATTTTAGTTTTTTTTTTCTTGCCAGAATATCTTGCTGCCACAGCTGCAACAGTATGTGCTCTGCACAAAACAATGAACAACTGTACTGAAACCAAATGGATTCTCTTTTCCAGGGATAACCAGCATCAGCAGCAAGGAGCACAGTACCCAGGGTGCAATTGTGCCATAGCAACAATTTTGAGACCTGGTATTGCAGTTCCCATCGGGGAGCTGGGAGGAAAAAAAATCTCTCCCAGCTTACATCACAACTGCTGAAGTACAGCTCTGAAAGAGAATGAAAGCTATTCATTCCTAGGAGACTCAGCCTGTACACCAAGGGTGATTTGCATGAAAAAAGCCTCGTGCAAAAAAAGACTACACCAAGGTGTAAGGCTGAGGGAGCGATGGACTGAGTGTCTCGATGGCTTATTTTGACAAATTTTGCACCTGTTAAGACCCCATCTGAACATCAAACTGGGCAGTGAGAATCAACTGACGCAGATCAGTTTTCCATGCCATTATGCTTGTTCCCAAGAAAAAAAGCAGTATTTGCCTCTTGACAGCATGCAGTTATGGGGCAGGATGGCTTTAAAGGACAAATATTGCACAATGATTCCTTTCAAGCATGGTGTATTGGCAAAGCTCCATCCCTTGCAAACTAGAAGTTTGACCTGGGGGAATGAACTTGCCTAGAATTTAAGACCCCATTAAAATATATAGTTACTGTTTTTCATTACTGCAAAAAGCTTAAAATATGAAGACAACATAAGTTACAAGCATCACTCACCAACTTTCTGAACATGCAAAACTGCTGCAGAATTTTTATTATCATTTACAAAATGAGGGAGACTAGATTGATTCTGATTGCTTTTGCTCCTGTTGTTCAGTGCACAAAAAGGCCCCAGACCCGTGCCCGTTCCAGACAAAGCAAAGTCCACCAGTACAGGGTGAAGGCTCATTGTCAGTTGTACACTGACAGCTAGCCTCTTAACCCTCTCAAAAACAAATGCTGGAAAAGATGCAACAGTGGTAAGAACAGAGTTTGGCTGTAATAGAATAGCAGGAGGGGAACCAGTATAAGACCTATTTTTAAAACCACAGATGAGGCACAAGCGCAGTTACAAAACTTCATGTGCCTGCCCTGAAGCCCACCCTCACAAAAAGATAGACTCCACGTAGATATGAGAGCAAGACCTTTTCAAAAGTCCAAGATTTACCCCTACTTCTCTCTTTTCCCTTTCATCCCTGGGACAAAAATATGAAGTGTACTTAACAGGACATTTCCCTGATCACATCTCAATTTTTGCTTGCTGATGGCTAGTATCTTTTTAAATATTGCTTAGACTACCCAAATAGTCAAGAATTTCCAGCTTTCTTCAGATCGGGCATACCAATTTGAGGTATGTAGGAGAGCCAGCAACTAGGAAAAGTGTTATAAGTAGGGATAGAGCAGGCAACACTTTGTTTACAGTCATAAAACTCTGCATCAGCAGATGGCAAGTGAGAAAGAGCTCTTGTATTTTAGGATTTCCTAATACATGGAAACATAGAATAGAAACAATTCTAAGGAAGAACATGAAATGCTCAGTTTTCTTGCACAAATTATATTTCTGCTTCTCAGTGTTAAGAATAACTGCAATAATCAGAAAGTAGGCAAAGACTTCCTATGTTTTACTCAGAAAATATTGCTTGAGTTTGCACAAGATAATCTGCAGTAAGCCAAATGTTTAAGTTTTCCTCCCAGTGCAAAGTCAAAATAAGGGAACACAAAAATCACAGGACAAGAATTGGAACCTAAAGTTTCAAATGCGTTTCTCAGAGATGACAAAGAGCAAGCCAGGAACAGATTCAAAATTAAGCAGGAGGCAGTGAGTGATCTTTAACAACTGACCCAGGGAATACATCACATGATGTTTTGTCTAGCCAGTTTTTCTTTTTAGACAATTCATGGTCACAGACTTCATCAGTACAAAACAAAATTATGGCCAAGCAGACTCCATTCATCCGAAGAATAAGATCTTTCAGTGTTAATGATACCTTACACTTGTCTTTTCTCCCCATTCCCAAACTTACTTTGCCTGATGTCTTTTTAACTGTGCTTCTATAAACAGTAGAAGTCTGTCTTTCAAGGGTTCTTTTGGTAAATGTTTTGCTTGCTTTAAGTGTCTTGGCTATTATAACCTTGACTGTAAGCATAATGCATATCTTCAAAACAATGAAAATGTTTTCTGGTGATTTTTTTTTAAGTATATGGATGTCATGTATTTAACTGTCAAAATTACTAAAACAAAATATCATCTGATTGTCAGATATGTTGGTTGCGGAAACTGTTTAATCTGACGAGTTCATAAGTTGTTTCTAAGGGTCAGTGGTTAACAGGTCTCATTCCACCGAAGAGGCACAAGCCAGAGACACACTGCAAAGGATCAGCCACAAAGAAGGGAACAAGGTCTGCTAAGTCCCTGACAAGTACATAGCTATTATGCCATAACAACTACATAGCTAGCATAAATATGTTGATAGTTAAAGTACATCTAAATTAAAGAGCAAGGAACAGGATGCTTTAGCAATTCATGATTAGATGCAAATCATCGTTTACAGCATAAGTAGACAAAAGTTTACAGCTCAACATTTGGATACAGCAGAACAAAGACCTTATCTCTACAGAACTGAACGCTCATTAGCACTTGTTCTGAAGAACGAGTAATGTTTAGACTGCACCAATTCAGAATTTCAAAAAAATCACAAAATATTTTTTTTAAACCAAGGCTGATACATCACTGTCCATAGCATTACAAACAATATATTTTCCCCAGCAGCTAAACAGAAGGTCCCAGTAAGACTGTGCACTGAGAGCCACAGAAAGCTCCCCCATCAGGCAATCCTCCTCCAGATGATTCTGCAGGCTATTGTCTCATTTCTTACCATGTTACTGCCTGCTTTCACCCATCCCTGTTACAGCACCTCCTATCAGACAAGGTGTGGAAATATGGCAATTCCCACCACAGTGAACACCAGTGGTTTCTGCCCACTCAGTTGGACAGCCTTACACTCTTGTCTATGCCCTCACTCCCTTTCTTTTAAGGAAAGGAAGGAAGAATATCTACATTCATCTTCTAATGCAGCTTCTTTCCTCATCCAAAAAGCATTCCTCAGGTCTCCAGCCCCTCCTTCACTGTTTTTGTGGCTTCTTGGACTACTTGATCATGATCTTGTTGGGACAAACCTCCTGGGAGAGGTTTGCAGAATTGTCTGTAGCTGCTCTTCTGCTCCGGCCATCCCTACTTCATGCACTCATGGATTCCCATGCTCAGGACAATGCTCTTCATCCATTTCCTTTCCTTCTCACTCACACCAGTTTATCTGCTATCCTAGTGTAGTTTCTGCTCTAAAGACTGTCCATGACTGTAACCTGATTTTCCCAAGACATACTCTGAACCTAAAGCAGATGAACAGCAGGAAATTTGCTTCAAAGTGAGGAACAGATTTGGTCAGCAATGTCCAGTGAACTGTAGCCTCTGACTCACTGAAGCTATGCTCTCCTCGGCCCTCAGAGCCAGCTGATGGTACAAACATGCCTGTGCTTCCCACCTGAACAAGTCTTACACCCAGAACACAGCACTTATCTTTCTCTTCCCTCCTTCAACAATGGTTGACACAACCATTCGAATGCAATACCATCAGAGGGAATATCTGAACATCTTCCAACTGTTCCTTTTACCAGTGCACATCCATCCTAACCATTGCTATTTCCTTCTCCAAATCTTATAATTTGACACTCAGTGACAGCAGCTAACCATCTGCACTGCACGATGTTCAAAAGTTTTCATTCTCTGCCTGCGCAGCAGAAAGCCAAGTGCATTAGGGCAGCACCATACTTACTGTGCAATGTTTTTTATAGATACTGAGACAGGATATTCACTGTATTCATCCCTAATCTATTCAAATAGGTCACTCAGAGTTCACAAGGCTGCACAACCACTGCCAGATACTGTGTTCCAGATACCCTATTTTAAGTATTTTTTTAAAAAGCAAAAAAAGTGTGACTACATATAAGAAACAGAATTAAGCAATGCAATAACTGTGTCAAAGTTTGAATCTTTCTCTCTCCTGATTTAGATTGTAGAATCAGATGTATATATTCAGGTCTGATGCCATTTTACTGAAATGTTTTTCTAACTGCACAGACCTAATGGGAGTAGAAGAAAAAAAGTGGCAGAGAAGACAATGAAATATTTTAGCACCTAGCACCAAGTATGCTCTTGAAAGTACATTAGCCCTTTCAGTGCTCAGATTTTTAAAGAATTAAATGTCTTTCAATATTTAAAAAGATTTGTAAAGATGTAAAGTTTTGCTAGCTGTGATTTCTCTCCTTCAGGATGGAGATGCTGCTGTCTTTAACAGTTCATGCACAGAGATAAACAAGCAAATGAACAGCTGAGCCTAAGAGATCACTATTATTATTTTTAATCTTTAGTAGAAAGGCTGTTAATGAGATACTTAGAGACATGGATGCATGTTTCCTTACCATTCACATCATGGAAAACTGTCAAGCCAGCTGTATACATAAGCAAGTCAAATGGAACAAATCTATCAGTCCCCTCTCATGCCCCCGTCACTTTCCTAGAGTGGAGGAACAGGTCAGGTTCAATACAAAGCACCCACTAAGTGGTTCTTGTACGACTGCACTCAGAAGCGGCAAGGATCCATCTTCAACTCCTGCGCAGGTATGCCAAGCTTATAATTCAAAAACACTTCTTCCAGTCTCCAACCTTGAAAATCCACCACTACGCTCCAGCTCATTCACCTATTACTTGCAGATCAAGTCACAAGTCTTTGTTCTCAACAGTTTTACATCACAATAATTTAGTAAACTCTAGTTAGGAGTCTTACCTTTAAGAAAATCCATTACAGTTCACACAGAGCACTAAGCCAGCATAGCTAACAGCAGTGAATTGCAACAAAGGCTTATTTTTATCACCAGCTCAAGCATTTTTGACTTTTAATACATGACCTCTATTCAAGTCAGAATTGCACTTTAAAATCATTAAGCCACTTTCCAGGACATACTATGTCAGGGTACTTCATCACAGTTTCTGAATATGTGCCTTGAGAGAAATTTTTCCAGCAGATGATGCAGCAGGAGAAAAAGATGCCTGAGGTTATTCAGCTTTTTGGCTCCTTGATCAGACTCCTCAGAGTAATATGGTCATCACAAAAACATTCTGCAACACTGACTCAATAGTATTTCAATGTTTAAATGTCAGACGTGGATAAAAGCTGTATTGTGCAAAAGCTCTAACAACTGTTATTTTAGAAAGTGCTTTATGAGACATTACCGAAGATGTATTTCTAAACAAAGCAGTTTTCTTCTTTCACTTGCATGCTCCCCAGACAAACATG
This sequence comes from Anser brachyrhynchus, assembly GCF_964034855.1. Classification (NCBI taxonomy): domain Eukaryota; kingdom Metazoa; phylum Chordata; class Aves; order Anseriformes; family Anatidae; genus Anser; species Anser brachyrhynchus. Next base: position 21,169,759 of record NC_137697.1, read on the forward strand.
CACTAGCTGCTAGCCTTGTGAAAAGATTCACTTGAAGGTGACAGCCATTTTACACACAACACATGGTTATTTCAACAGTGGCACTCAAAACTCTGAATGCCTCATGCTAAATATGTGGACAACTAGTTCCGCTAATGAATTTATGCATCCCTGCCCAAAATCCTTGCTCAGGCCATCTTAAGAATGGGTGTTCCTCTTCTGCAACAGGACGAAAGCCCTGGGTACAGCTGCTTCCCCACACATGGGTACAGTTCTGCTGTAACTGCAAAAAAACCAACCCCAGTCCCACCAGTCACTGCTCCATCTCACTACTGCAAGTTTCCCTGGCAAAACAAGGGCAGGACTACATGGCCTTGAACTACTAAAGCCATTTAACAAAATCCTTCAGAGACAGTCCCCACCCACCACATGCCCTTGGAGGTGAGGACCCCTCTGCTCAGCCCATGGGGCTGGGGACCAGTGCCTGCACATCTCTTCATCTCACCCACTGCTGAAAGCCTTCCCTGCCCAGCTGACAGGGCTGCTCAAAGTGGCTGGCAATGGAGCATTCACACATTTCAACATTAGCTCACCCATTTGCTGGGAGAAGAAACCCATAAATTAAAGGTTATCTGAGAAACAACATAAGCTACCTTGTGCAATGTGACTCATTCTATGTGCTCTGTTGCTGTTTCCTACCCTGCTAAAGGCAGTTTTCTGAAGACAGACTTGAAACAAAAAGATACACTAAAAAAATAGATGAAGTAACCAGCAGAAAAAGGTCAGGAACTTTGTTCACCCACCTCTTAAAACAAAACTGAGAAGTGGTATCTTTGGTGGCCTAAAGTCAATAAAGGGAAGTCATTCCTTCAGCATCTTAATAGTTAGCACAAAGAGCATCAGCCAAGACGTTTTTTAATTCAAAGAACTGAAATTTTCTTGCCCACCAGAAGCCCAAAAAGCTGTCATGGCTTTTACTTTAAAAAAGAAAAAAATGCAGAATCATAGAATCATTAAGGTTAGAAAAGACCTCCAAGATCATCTGGTCCAACCATCCCCCTACCACCTATGTCACCCACTAAACCATGTCCCTAAGCACCAGGTCTAACCTTTCCTTAAACACTGCCAGGGACGGTGACTCCACCACCTCCTTGGGCAACCTGTTCCAATGCCTAACCAAATGTTTAACCTTATCCTGTTGCTCTCCCAGTTAGAAAAGAGGGGGCTACTTTAATGAACTGCTCTTAGTCTCCTGGTAGACAAGAGATCCATTTTCATACCAGTTCTATATGCATCAATTGCATGACAAAGCAGAGATGCCAAAATGAATTTGCTCTTCCTTGAAAACTCCTAAGTAGTCCTCGCATTTTCTCTTTCCAGTAAGCAAGAGAAAGATATAGACTCTGAAACAACGCATGTTCTACACATTTCCTTGTTGCACTTTTTCTTGCTGCTGAACCATAAAACTCTTTCATGATGCAGGCATGCAAATTTTTAATAGCAGTCACCTAATTGTTCATATCCTGAGTTATATGAGAGGCCACACAGCACACTCAGCATTAATTATTAATCTAATCGTGTTACCAAAGTACCAGGTAAGCAGGATCTTCTCAGAGGATATGATTCCTCCAGAACACCCAGTTCACAGGCAGCATAGAAACAGAATAACCAGAGAACCTTGTGAACTCTGCTTTGAGAAAGTGGTTTCTTTTGCAACACATGGATGTTGGTCAGAAATACTGGACAGTTTTTAGTTTTTTTCATATTTGAACTTGCCAGAAACTACAGAATTAATGAAAATTCTGCACTGCAATTTAGGTATCTACAGTTTTTAGGAAGTCAGTGAAGCAACAGCAGAGTTCAACCATATATTTCGAAATCTAATGACAAATCATAAGAAAGGAAAAGTCTTTATTTAGAAATGGACTGATCCAAGTGTTTCTGCATTAAAGGAGAATTCAAACAAAAATTGCATCAAATAATCTTTTGCTAGCATACAGATTTTGGCCTGGGTTTTAGAAAGCAGAATAAATACAAATAACAGTTCTGGTGACCTCTGTGAGTACACAGTGCTTCAGCAGCCCTTCCCAAATTTCAGAGAAGGCTTAATTCAGCAGCCGTTGTCTATTGCCTCTTCTTGAGGATCTTATGTTATTGTCTTGTTAAATCTTCCAGTTATCCTTATTTTTCTAGTTTTTTGCATGGGAATGAACATGCTCAATTTTTTTTTTCCTTTAAGACATCTCTGCAAAGGTCTAAAAAATGTTCTTTAACAAGTTTTCCTAAGAAGCAAAACAATTTCTGTTGACATTCAAAATACTGTTGCAATCTCAGCCAGTAACCACTGCAAATGAGTTGGTTCCTACTACTTTCAGGCACTGAAAACTCGAGCAGACCACAACTTACTTGGTGATAATCCTCTGACTATAAACAGTTTTGAAAAGGGACACAGGATGCTAGAAAATAATCAGAAACTCTGTACTCCCTCTTTCTTCTTCACATCATAAATGCGTATAAGCCCAGGTGTAAATAACACCTCCTGGAACAAATTATTGTTTTAAAGTACGATCTTTCCTATTCTCATTAAGTAAAGCAATACATGTTAGTAACCATCATGTGATACTACTTTGACCCTGAGGAATTAGAGAAAATGTTGATATTGGAATCACAACAGAAGTATATTTATCTAGCAGCAGCAGATCAAGGTCTCTGTCTGGGGACAGAAAGCAGCAGGAATACTAAGAAGGACCTGCCAGCTACATGAACTGAACACAGAAATATACTAATACTGTTTAGTGATTTACTTTAACATTTATCAAGACTCAAACTGAAGTGCAAACCCTCTTAAAAAAAAGATAGCAGACATCCCATGTATAACCGTCAGTGTTAAGCTAATCAAAGATAAATCAGTAGTCTTGGGGAGGAGAAGGAGAAAGAAATACTGTAAAAACACATTATTCAAAAAGCTAAAAAAAATGCAAACAGCTCTTTCAGAGCTATCAATACTTAATCAAAAAATATTTTATCCTGTCCCAACACTTCATGTTCAACATAATGGAGCGAGTTTGATTTCTGCTTTAGAAAGTAGCCAAAAAAAGCATAACTCAGTTAGTGGGTGTATCAAGTTGATTCTTCCCGTTTTCTGTTGAACATCTACAGAACAGGGAAGTCCTAAAACCCAGCTTCAGTCACGAATCCCCTTGAACTCCAACCCAAGGAGATCACAGCTGAGACCAAGAGCTGGCACTCCCCCAAACACCCTGCAAAGCAAATCCCACATGACTGAGTCTGTACATCACGTAAAGGCAGATGCGTTCGAGTTAAACGTCCTGTGCTTTCCTTTGGCCATGACAAGCACGGTGATGCAATCTGCAGTTGGGAAGCTGTCAGGACAGAGAGCCATCCCAGCCTGTAATGTTCACAGGTTCCAATTTATTTCAGTGCTCTGTTTCTTTAACAGAGAAAGAGAGGCTTGGCACAACGTGCAGACCTTTGATGTAAATCTTGCTATTTACTCATCCGAGAGAAGTTTGACAGACAGGCTTTAAAGGTGCTCCTGCCATAGGTGGTGACGTAGGATACATTTGATGCCCTGACGCTTTCCATATGACCAGTAATGAGTAATGAGTCCTGTGGGTGGGCAAGGCTGGCGCACAGAGGAGGTAGTGAAGGACATCCTGTGGTATATTGTGTGGTTCCAGTGCACCATTCCCTTTCCCTCCTTGTTCCCCACTGCTTCTCCCTATTCTTCTCCATTGAGAAGCAAACACCAATGCCCTGGAGCATACTTGTGCCGTAGCAGGGTGGTTTTTGTGCAGCAAGGCTGCCTCGCTGCAGGCACTGCTACAGCTATTACGATCTTCATGCAAGAATTGTGCCTTTGCCACTATGACAGGCAAATGGCTAGGGAGCAGAACACTAAAGGTAATGAAAAGCACTGTTTTTAAGGCAATTTCATTTACCACAGATTTCCTTTTACGCCTTTATTTAAGGCATCTAGCGTTACAATGCTGCTATCCACTATGATTGCAATCAAGTTTTAGAAATAGCAGAATTAGAAATTTTAGATGGCAGAAGCGCTCAAGCTGTCAGACTAGATTTGTCACTTCCCTCTAGGGGCAGGCACCACCAATAAACAAAACCTGCAGCAATCCAGATGGGAACAATAAGAACCAGGATCAAAGTCCAGGGTCTCACTTCCACTGTCATAAAGAGAGTTGGATACTTCTGCAACTCAAGCCTTTATGGCACATCTTTACAATCACAAATCTATGAGCTCTTATGCCAGCGTAGCCTAGCTATTTGCCCTCTGTGCAGCTGGAAAGTTATGCATGTAGGTAACCATCAGCCTGCCAGAATAAAACTGTACTCATTGCCACAGTAAAAACTCATTTGTCAACACTTCTCAGCTCAAAAATGAAAAGCCCCAAGATTCCCCCCTTCAAGCCAGTGAAGTTGCTACACTCGCTACTAGTAGAGGTTTCAGCTTTTGAGCCCAGACCTGCCTAGCATATACAGCTACTGGAAGCTTTCTGAAATCCTTCCTAGCATGTCAAACTTGAGAGCAGTCCCATTCATTCACAGTCCCTCAACCAGGTTCAAATTTGTGAGACTCAAAACTCCCTCAGTTCTGTGTCTACTTCTGAATCCAATTTCAGGCCTTACTAATCAAGACTGCAAGTGTGCAGTAGAAACAGTGCAACACATCAAGTGATATGTGCTGCTGCTGCTGCAAACAAAGACAACTGCTTTCTTCCTTCTTTATGTGTCTAGCACAGAAATAATTTTGGACATACAGGCTGTGGGGAATTACACCAAGGATTTTGGTCCACCATTTCCTCTTTCAATGAATAGAAACAGGTACCTCCTTGGGTTATTTTCTCAGCTATACTTGCGCTGATCTCTAAGAAATCATCTGACCACCTCATGTGATCTGGAACTGCAAAACAAGAGCCTTGGCAAGGAATATTTTTTGTTTGGACTCTAAAGAAAAGATTCCTTCACACATGCAGCTGGGTAAGTTTAATTAAGTTGTACTAATTCAAGAAAACTTCCCAGTTCCTGAACATGGCTAAGAGAATAGATAAAAGATTTACATTTTCCAAATAATGCCTTGACTTAAAGAATCTTTTCCCCATCAGTGTTAAATGCAGGACAGCAGAGATTACCTTGAAGCTTCCCCAACTGTACACTACAGAAAGTGCATACACAACTGAAAGAAGCACAGGCAGCTGGAAAACAAGTAAACAGTGAAGCACCAAGGTCTGTTTTGACAGCCTTCTCTGCCTTGAGTGTGATAGAGAGCTTGAGGTTTTTACTTAGTCCTACATAGGAGCCTGCACATTGCCCATCTCTACGTCTATCAACAAAAAGAGCAAAAGCAATTGTGAGAGGCTACCACATCATGAGCTTCAAATGGCAGTTCCTCCACCACATCAGAAAGGGGTCTCACTAATATCTATGCTCCTGCAAGGTGCTTATGTGATTTTAGCAACTCTGGGACACTGCTATACCCTACATTTTAATATATCCTTGAACTTGAATGTATGTGAATAGAAAGTGATCTTAAAGCATATTAATCACAGAGAGCAACAGCAGACACCAGAGCCTCATAACCCCTCATAACTCAAACAACTTGGTTATAAGTCTGAGTATGTGTTGCTTTGAGAAACTTTAAGTCATTACTGTCCACAACTTAGTCCCTCAGAGGAGGGCTGTTCACCCCATGATGGGAAATAATGTTGGTTTTGCATCAGCTGTAGCTATTGACACTTCATTCACTTGGCCATGTGGAGCAAAATTACCAAAGCACTTTCTAGTATTACTCCACACCTAAAGCAGTAGATGTGAACAGTCATGTTGCTCCTTCTCCAGTAAGCAGATTGATATACTTGCACCAGAAGTGATTTTAAGGGAACTCAGACTTATCTCTCTCAACAGTTGCCTTATCCCACAACACTCTTGCCTGCAGTAACTGCAGCTATAGCCAGCTGTGAACTCACCCCTGTACGTTCAGTGAGCACCACCCCTTCCAGTCCTTGGGCCATTTTTCCAATCCAGAAGTAGAGATACATCAGCACAGTTCTTTTGAAAATCTCAACAATTACTTGACCGATTTTAGGATCTCCGGACCCAAACCACTCACTAGCAAGTCACAGGGACCTGGATTTCTCGCATCTTCAAAGCTGTAGCAAAATATTCTTGCTCTAGGAAGCTGGTTTCTTGTCAGCATTCAATTCCTTGTTTCCAACAGAGTAGGGTTCCACCAGCACGTGCCTTTGGGCTCCTCACCACTAGCAACAGTCCACTCAAAGAAGTGCTACAAAGGTCAAGTTGCTGCTCGGCTGCACAAAGCTGCAAGCAGCTACTTCATCTCTTCTGATCTATGAAGAGCCATTTACATCTCCCCACCACAGTTTCTGCAAGGACATGAACAAACATTTTTTCCAAAGACCAACAGCTCTCCAGGAGAGAGCTGGGTAAGGAGAATCTTAGCATATGAAAAGCACACTCCTGCAAGGGATCTGTTAAAAAACAAATTCCATCATCCCAGGTAATTTCCTTCTCTGGTCCAAAGCAAACAGATACACAACCCTTAACAAAGCTCTTTGAAGGTTGCACTGAAGTTGCAGCATGATGGCATACATGCCAGGCAACATGCACCTCTTGCGGGCCATCTACATCAGCAATGGAGCATGCAGCTGTTGCAGCCCACAGTCCGGCACACGTGGTACTAGCACAGAGCATGTACATCCAGCACCCATATTGTGATTTGTTCCATTATTAACAGGTTAGCCAGCAAAAGCTTTGTCTACTTTCAAAAGTGTAGGAGCAGCATAGCATACACCCTGTCTTACTGAGCAGAGTTCAAACAGTGCAGAAGGACCACCCAAAGGTTAAGAGCAAAAGTAAGGTCCTCCAAACTCCAAGCAAAAAAATAAAACAGCACCCCTCCAGCTCACAATTACTATCACAGGTTCTTCCCAACAAGAACCTCATATGAATCCCGTCAAAAAAAAGATGCAAATCTTCAGTCCATCTGCTACCTCTAATACCTACAGCTACACTCCTCCATACACAATTCAGCCCCAGGCTTTCCTTTACCATTGCCAACAGAACAGATGTGGAAATTTTGGTTGGTGACATGCAAGGAACCCCACTATCCTCCCCTTGCAGCCTGCTTCCCTACTCCACAATGCTGTGTACAATGACATGATGACTCAGCTACAATTCATTCCCTAATGAGGCCCCCTCAGGTTATGCTTAATATTAAATAGGAACTCATAGGGTGCAGAATGAGGCCATTAGCTTGTTCTGACAGGGAGCTAGGCTCAAGGCAGAGTACAAAGGCAATCCTGCTTTTGAGTTGCACAGCAGATAATCCAAGTTGCAAAGGGGAAAGTGAAGGAAAAATGAGAGTGCCATGTGCTGTCCTGGTGAAGTTGGACTTACAATATACCAATATGAGGGTGTTAGAGCACAAAACTAGATTCCATACTGGTCACTCTTCTGTTAAAAAAAATCCTTTTACACGAGGGTACTGCCTAAAACAAAAGTGGAAAGCTTCAGGAAAGAACTGGCTCTGAAATGACTGTACTATTAGCTTCAGAGCATGTTACAGGTTAAGTACCATATGGTTTAGTCTCCAAAAAACAAAGGTCACATCCATCAATACTCAGCAGCATTATCCAACATCTATACACACGGAGCAGTGACCCATAATATGTGCAGGAATTACCTCAACATCCCAATGAGCAGGTCAATGCATCCTGTACAGAAACAGCTCTCTCATGGTGGCACAAAGGTTTCTCTCTCCTTCAGATCCTAATAGGAAGACTTTTCATATGCAAATATTGCTATCCAAGCAATTATTTGGATTGATTGATACCACTGACACTTGCATATGAAAACTCTGGCATATCTGCACAATTCTACAACTATCTGGAACAAAAACCTGTTCAACTCAGTAGCTTGCAGTCTGCTAGATGAGTACCTTTGAGGATCAAGGCATGAAACAACAAGTATACTTGCTGATCAATAACTCTGAAGACTGAGTATATAACTGATATTTCAAGGACTTGTACATCATGACCAGATAAGGATTAATCCAAGAGTTTCATCTCATGAAGCATCTTAATTTCAAACACTTGGCCTTTACAGAGCTGAGGCTTGCAGGTTTTATTAGACATAAGGCAGAGACGGGGAAGATGATCCCAAGTACATAATCTACAAAAATGTCAGTCGACTGCTACTCCAAGAATGGTTTTAGGACAAACTCATACAAACCAGACAACCAGGAAGTATCTTATCATTTTCTGCTTACAGTCAGCTAATTGTACAGCTGTATAACAATATTATACATTTACCTTTAAGCACAAAGCTTGAAAGATTTTCTGCAGTCTGAAAGAAATGGACATAAAATAGAGTATTTGCATTGTGTTGATTTACCCATGAGCATCCAGGGCTGCACAGTTACCACTGCCTAAACATGGAGAAATGGAAGCAAGCAGCCTGACAGGTTCAGTGTTTGTACCAAGCCTTATCAGGGTATCAGCTCCCCCCAGTAACAGGGTGGGCTCCAAAGCAAACCCCCATAACCCCTCAGTCATGATAACTGGAGCAACTAAAGCTTTCTGTGGTGTTATGGTACCACAAAACTATTAGCTTTAACTGAACCAGTTAAGCACTTCAGGGCTTGACCTTTTAAGCATATTAAACTGCATGTACATTTTCACACAGCAGCTTCCAACTGTGATCTCAGTGACCAATACTGCAAATAGCCGTTGCAAACCAATTTAATAAAACCCAACACGATGAAAGAAGCAGGTTCTAAAATCTAAAATGGATTATTTGATTTCCTATTGTACAGTAAATCCTCATTCTTTTCTGATTTCATTCCAAATTTCTCAAAAGAAATTCCCAGGTTAGTTTTCCTTCATTACCTTTTAATTTCAATGTTCCACACAAGTTCTTGTCCTATTTAACAAGTTAATAAGAAAGTAAAGAAAGAGATAAGAGATGTTGGCAGTTCTGATTATGAAATTTCACTAGATACATTATAAAAATCTGGCTAGTTTCATGCATAGAGGCAAGGTTAGTATAATAAGGCTTCCACTGGTAAAAATTCAAGCCTAGCACAAGAAGGTATAATTTCTAAGAAATGAAGAGAGATAGAGCCTCCTTAATTATGGATGATTATAACCCTAATCAGCTACAACAGCTTTACTGTAAATTCAATTTGCATTATTGCCAAAGCTTTAATCACAGTTTAAAAACCCTCAAATCTGTGTTATCATTCACAGAGGGGTAATTGCACAAGTGCAAAGAGACAAGCAACAGCAAAAGCCAAACTTGAGATAGAATCTGATGTTCTGGGCATCACAGAGATAAAACTTACCGCAAGATCCTCCTTTCCACAGATTATCTGTTACAATTAGCCTCATCCAATAAGGCATTAAGGTCTGTGGCCCAGCTGTTACTTATTGCCTACTTGAAGCCTTTATCATTTAAAAGAATAAATTCCCAAATGATACTGAAATATATTCATGCAACTGTTGGTGAGCTTCTGTTGTAGGCGCACGTTTACATTGCTTGAAGGAAGAAATCCCTACTCCTAAGTGTTTAGTTTTATTCTTCTTGGGAGCTTAAGGATACCAAGAACTCTCCATTTTTCCAACATGGAATTACTCTTGCCTTTAAGGAAAGTTTATAGACCCAATGTATTATGAGCAAGAGAACCCTCAGATGCTCAGATGCTATTAGGCAGCAAAGGATCAACAATCTAAGAAGAAAGTGTTTTTTCTCCAGTATCAAATGTAACACCCTATTCAGATATTAGAGATCTCTGCAGATATTACAAGCCTGTTCAATGTGTTTAAAAAACAGTTTCCTATATTATATATATATATATATATATAACAGATACTATGCCTAGCACAGAAAATACTATTTGCAGAAACAGCTACCAGCAGCAGGATTCTCCTTTCATGTTAAACTCAGACAGTTTTTTAATAAAGCTGGACTACAGGAAGTAAGTGTGCAAACAGAGGTCTAAAAAACAGCTGAAAGTACACATTCTTCACCGTTTTAATTAACTTTGGCATTTTGAAGTGCAGAGTTGCTATAAAACAATATTTTGATTACAAATATTGCCAGAGCACATAGACCCTGTCTTAGTATTGTATATAAAACCACACTTCACCCCAGTCTTCTGCTATTAGTTGTTTATTTCAGTATTTATTCATCTTCAATATGGACCAAAGCCCCTTGTGTTTGCTCACTGCTGCTTAGCTGTTTCAGCAGCTGCCAATCAAATGGAAATAAATTGCTTTGCTTTAGTAATTTCTTCTATTTATTGTCACTGCTATCTATAGATCCATGAATACTGAAAGATGCCTCTCCTTTCATTCAGGCTTTATAGGGGTCAAAAAAAGTGTACAACTAAACAGACAAACGTTTAGATCAGGTATGTAAAAGATGCGGTTCCTGCTCCCAGTATCACCCAGGAGGGCACAGGCAGCAGGGCAACGCCTGCAGCAATGGGCTGTTTCACAGCCTAGGGCCAAAGGCACCATCCTGCCTCCTCCACCAGCTCCTGCTCCCCTGCTCTGCCAGTCCCACCAGCACCAACATGCAGCCCAGGAGATCTGCAGATGCTGACCCATCGGCTGGAGCTTCACACCTAGTGCAGCCAAAGCACACGAGCCCTCTTGTACTGATGAGTCAGCCTGCAACCAGGTCTCCCAAGTGCGCACCAGTCCTGCTTTGCCAGTTTGAATTACAGCCCTGCTACTCCCTCCAAGGCTGCTCTCCTGCTTCCTAGCACCTCCGCTGCTTCCTAGCGCCTCTGGATTCATTCAGGCTCTGTTACAAGGAGAATGCTGCAGCTGCTGGAGAAGCTATGGCACTGTGTGCAATGACTGCAGTGAGAAGAGATGTGATATTTTCCTCTGCTGCTGTTCCAACAGAGGAGTGGCAGACCATCTCTGCCACATACCCACCTGGCACCACCTTTGCCCAGCCTGTCCCTGACCACCCCTGCTCACATTATTCTCTTTGCAGTCAAGGAGGGCTAGAAGCTACACAGTTATGAGATGCAGCCATTTCTGCTTGTTTCTTCAAGTTTTCGTCAGGGCGTGTTGCTGTGGTGTTTTCACATTAACAACAGCCCCTCTCAGGAGGAAGTTTTCTGATGCAACTGAATTATTCCAGAAGCTTACAGTGAAGGGAAAAGCCTCCCTCACCCTCTTTTCTTCCACAGCAGCTCTGTCCACCTGACAGAGTCCCCACAGCCTCCATCATCCTCTTCTCTCTGTGCAGTCCTGCCCTCTTCCTTGCTTGCTTGGGCAGCCATCACCTTGTTCTGTAAGCAGATTCTGTGCTGTAAGCAGATTCAAACCACTGACCAGGAGCAGTTCTCCCTCTTGTCTTGTTTAAAATATATTGTGTTTAATATATAAAATACATTTCCTGCCAAATCACACCATGCTAAGGCACCCAAATAGGACATCCAGCAGCATTGTGCTGCTGCATTAGCTCAACCCATGACAACTCTACCCCTCAGCAATGCCTGGCCAAGGAACCACAAGGTCTCTTATGCTGCAGCACTCATACACCTTATACTGTAGCATTGACAATTAACTTAAAGAGTAAATTTCAAAAACTGAGATCCTGAAATTCTTCCAGGTACTTGACAGCCCTAGGAGTTATTGACTAAGTGTTTGCTGTGAGTCCTGTCACCTGCTAGTGGAACTAAAGCTGTTTCCTCTGGAAAACCACCAGTGGCATGAATCCTTATGAAAATAAATACAAGGAAGAAACGGTAGGTTACTCATAGCAGACGCTAATTTAATTCAGTAATTCTAAAACATTTCCTCATGAAGTGTCAAGGGATGCTTCAAAGGAAGAACTACAGAACTTGAGTTCAAAGTGATAGCCCTGGGACGTGAAGAGGGAGAAAAAAAATCAGGAAGATAAATTAGTAATAATAGTAATAGAAGAGAAAAGGCTGGATCTGTAGGCTAATTATTTCTGTTGTGCCAGAGGACAGCAGGCTGTGGACTTGCAAAAAATGGAGGAGTACACTTTAAGTAAAATCAAAACCTGACTAAAGAGTGAGGTTTCTTGAGGTGGTTAAGCTGATCCTCCACTCAGCATGCAAGGAGGAGCCCTGCTGCACTCCATCTCTTTCTTTTTGCTAGCACTGATTCTGCTCTGACCCCTTGATCAGACTATTCAGCTCACTAAACCACTAGAAAACTAACTCAGCAAAAGAGCTTCAAATTTCCTGCCAGCACAGCCAGCTGACTCAGCTGACCAGGGCAATCTCCTGCAACTGCATGATGCAGGCAACAGGAGTACACAGAGTAGGGCAAGTGTCATAGTGCTGCCAGAATGGACAGCATTGAGTGGGACAGCAGAATGAATAGCAAATTGAAATAAGAAAGCCTGACTTTTATAACACGTCTAGGAGAAGGTAAATGGCAGCTAGTTGCCCCATGGCTGCTAGAAAGGTAACTGTCAGTGCCAGAATGATGGTGCAGAGCAGTATGGACACAAAACTCAGTGCACTCTTCTGTAGTTCATTCCTGACTGATGTACCCTGTGTTGCTCCTTTCTAAGGTTCCTGTGATTTCTCATCACACTGATGGTTCCTAGGTTTTACAGCTTGTACTACTAATTGTCAAAATGCAAGTTTCCTTTTGCATACAGAAATTTCTAGGAAAGGCACCCAACTGAAGATGAGGAATAACGTTCCCTATCTATTTGTTGATGCAGATCAGAAGTGGGATAGTTACCAGCAGAGCCATACAGGAGCAATGAAGCACAACAGGCATCTTTGAAAAATTCTGATCCGACACTGAGTGTGAAATGTTTTTACAAATGATAATAGCAGCATTTTAAGCTACTCCAAAAGCACAAGGATATTCCACCTTGTTTTCTTGCTTAATAGTTACAAAAGTATTGTTGAATGTGTTTTGAGAGTGAATTGTAGATAGGATGGCACAATTGCATAACAGTACTAAAATCCTGGTGTCCTTGAAAAATCAGCGCTTCATCACAGACTGTCACTTGAAGAGAGGAGTAATGAGTCTTGACCAATGGGTCAGAGGAGCTAAAAGAAGAGTAGATTGTATGTTCTCTTTACTGTCCTGTATGCACTTGCCATACACTACCACCGAAACACTGAGCTGATATGGATCATTAACCCAGTAAGAGCCCAGGTGATTATCTGCCATCTTGGCAACCCAAGACAGTCCACAAAAGCACGAGCAACTAGAAGGGAATAGGACCACACAAAAGCACGAGCAACTAGAAGGGAATAGGACCACGTGGCCAAGAGCAAAAGCATTTCCCCAGTCAGTCACACAAGCTTGACTCATCTTCTCACAAAACCACAGCCCTAGGTTTTAACACCCAGCCTTTGCTTTCATTGATGCTGGTCACCACAGTGAGTGTGAAGAGATTTTCTTGATTTAACCCTTTCTTTGAAGAAAGCTTTTCATATTGGTCATTTGTTTCTCACACTGAAGTGTTACGATTCCAACATTAAGTTAATCGAAGTAATGCAAAAGTTATTTTAAGCATCACAACACTCAAGAACACAGCAGGCCTGAACTTCTGTATTTAAAGGTCAGCTATAAGAGCACTTTCATTTACTTACCTTTTTGCTTCTTCTAAGTGGCAGAGATACTCATAAGCAATGTTCTGACGCCTCCTCTCATCCATTTCCTCCGCTGAAAGCCTTTCATCATCCACAATAGCTGCAAGGAGAAACCCATATCAAGTTACACATGAGTTGAGGCAATTTAGAGCAGTTTTACGGAAAACCTAAGCTAAATAGTGCAGAAGAGAAATTAGCACGGTTGTCCCTTCTCCACAAGAGAGACATTTTTGGCACACAAAGATATTTAGATGACCAAGAAGGTGCTGTTCTCCATAGCATGAATTCCTTAAGTGCCACTCGCTCATACCAAGCACATATCACACTTTGTCCATCACCTGGTTTGAGGGTAAGAAGGAGATTTCAAACAGGTGGGGTTATGGCTGGGAGCTGACAGTTTCAGCTTACGCATACTCAGAGAAGTTTAAAGACTCCCAAACACAAGCTTGAAGTGAGCACTGGATGGAGCAGCCTCGTGCTAAACACAGCCACCGAAGTAGAGATGGAGACAATGCAAGGGCATTTGTTTCCTCAAGGGCAACTTGGGAGCCAGCTGCAGCTTCAGCAAGCTGTTAACGTGCAGACTGGGCTGCCTCTCATCGATGGGCCCTGTGATAAGGGCTGTAATCAAATGAAGGAGATATGGTATTCATACCCCTACTTACCGCTGAACCACACCACCTCCCATAAAAGCACTGCCCCAGCCTATTAAGCATGACTCTCTGAAGATCTCCAACTGAAAGCATCCCTGATCATTAACTGCCTCATGACCCTCTTTGTAGGTAAAAGGTCCTCTGTGAGCAAAACCTCAATCCTTACAGAAGTTCAGATGTTTCCAGCATTGAATCTGCAGGGCAGTACAGTACTACTGACTTCTGGATGAGCTTCAATCACAGCGTGAGGCTTTTGAAGAGTGTCTTCTCTATAAACCAGTTACCAAAACAACACCCTGTTTGCGCTGATGACTGCCAGAAGAGTTTATCCTACCCTCCCTTGTTATTTCTCAGCCACATGTTCCCATCAGTTTGTGCCAAGAGTTGACAATCCTATGGCTGCATCCATGAAACAGAACAAGGAGCTAACCTTTCTGAAAAAAAACAAGAGCTATGAAGAGACTCACTTCTAGGAGGATCAAGTCTCTGATCTGAGTTGCTATACATCTGCAGCCACTCTCATGCAAACACAGGGTGGGGACGGAAACAGGGCTGGGCCAGCCACTTTCAGCGGCAGGCCACAAGCTGAGAATAAGAAACATCACTGATAAAAAAAACAGACCCTCTCCTTCCCAAATGCACTGTTGGCCACTATTATTTGTACTGCCACACAGATCATGCAAGCCATGAGTAATTTTCAGTATTTCCCTGATGCAACTTCTTCATTTAGTGGGTAAACACCGTCCTGAGCTGATATGAGCACTTTGGGTAAAAGACACCATAACAAAGCAAGAGTGCTTTACAAGAACATACATATATTGAAGGTTGAACCTGAGAAAAGAGAAGTGATCCCATCTATCTGAGGTACATGAGAAAATGGAGTCACAGTAGACCGCTTTCACTTCATTATGCACTAATGATATTTAAAATACTTTCTTCTCCAAATGGAGACCACACACAAAACAGATCTTGTAGCTTCAGCATGCCAATGACCCATGTTGACAAATAGGAGTACACAGAGCACGTCCTTACTGAGGACAAAAAAAATGACACTACTCACCCACGTTTTGGGCTGATGCTACCACACATTTGTTAACGTATAACATAGCTACTACGAGCTTTGTAGTTTCAGTTTTAATCACCACAAGCACTGATATCTCTCATCTTCCTTTGCTTTTAAGATGGCTCTTCCTAATTACCCAGAAGTTTCGTGCACCGATAAAACAAATACGTGTCTTGCTCCGAGTCCCTTTTAAGTCTGGTAGCTCCAATAAACATGACTCACTCTAAAATGAGCTCTCAGATACTGTAATCAGGTCATCACTCGTTATGAACTGAAACATTAATGTGGAGGCAAACATGAGATTCAAGCCATAAAACACTCAGCATGGGAAACTGGCTGTGGAGGCTGCTTTGCTGCTGTTCCTGCCCACGTCTGTCAGCATGCCCAGGACAGGCTGATCCCACACCCCAACACGGCGCTCCAGCAGGGGAGGAGACATGGCTCCCTTAGACAAGGGTGAAGTATCAATGAGCACCATGCTGAAGTTTAATTCACCACTTCATTGCCTGAGGCAGTGAGCTCTGTGGCTAGTTTTCAGGCAGCATTGCTCACCCAGAGGTATGAGCCCATGGATGATGACAAGTGCCACCAGAGGAGCCCAGCCAGCCACCCTAACATGCTGTGGCCCTGTCAGCCTTGATGTAACCTGAACTTGGTCCCCCATAACAGCTCTCTATGAAAAGCTTTGCTGTTATCATGTCCTGCTCCTCTCAGCTCCCGTACTTGGCTGCTCTCACCATTTACTCTTGCCCTTCAAACACAACTTGCCAATCAAAAAAGCAAAAAAAAAGGCAACTTATCTGAAAGCTGGAGTGGAAAACCACACAACCCATTTGATAAACATCAGTCTAGGAATTTAACTGAATAACTAATGCTTTACAATCTGTTCCTGGATCTACACATCCATGGGTCCCTCCTATCCTCAACAAGGACATACCAGATCAGCCCTGGCCAACATCAAATCCCTCATTAAAATTATTGGCAAAGATTGACTCAGAGGGTGGGTGAAGGCACTGACAGATATCATGGGATTGTTGTAGTTCTTCTGCTTAAGGAAACCAACAATGAGAGAAAATGACAAGAGCGGAGAATGTAGAGACACTGAAAAGTGAAAAACACAGATCTTTTCTAAAAGAAATACTACACCAGCAATTCACAGGTTAGGCTTCTGTCCTGCCAGTGCTAAAGTGTCTGTTTCTGGGCTAAATATCTATGCTCTGAAAAAGCAAAGCACAGGGAGCACCAACACCTACGGTACTTATGCTGGGAGGAGTCTCTTGCAATACCCACAGCCTTCTGATAAGACTGCTTATACACTTTCCCCCTCCAGCACATACTGGCTTCAAAGCAACAGTGATATCACATGAAATAAGCAGTTGCAAATGCTTTTAGAAACAGCAGTGACAGCCTGTGGGATAGAGGTGGCACCAGGACTAAGCTGCACAGTAAATTAACTTGAAGACTTTCAAGATCATGGGTCCTTTAAGTCTGGATTGCTGTAACAATTTTTGGCAGACTTCAGTCTTCATCTATAAACTCAAGCATGTAGCCTTCCACATTACTAGACAAACCCTTTGGGTACATCCATCCACACAAAGTTCTAGACAAGTGATCTTGGTTTGAAGACAGAAAGCTCAGTCTCTTTTCCAAACAGGGCACATATCAGCCAGAAGATGGGAAAGAATTATGAAATAAATACATTCTGCTCTGTCAGTAACTTCTTGATAATGCTAAACTCAAAGGAAGAGAATGCTATGATAATGTTATGGGGGCAGAAGAGCAAGGTTAGGGTCCACCTGGAGACCTCCAGCCCACTGATATGACCAAGTGTGATCTGGACAGACTCAACATTGCTGCTGAAAACATCCAAATGCCACAGAATAAGGCACATGTCAACTACATAAGGCTATGCAGGAAAAAAATGCATCTGAAATCACATCTTACAATTCAATTTATCAGTTTGGGAATCTGGGGTTTAGAATTCAGATAAAAACATCACAAGTATTCCCTCAAAGATGAAATGTTGTGAATACATAGACAACATATATAGTGCAGTCCTTAAAGCTCTCCATTTCAACTCATTTTAATTGTTGCCACCCCATTAGCCATCAGTTAATACAAAAAGTTGTTCGTTTAGTTACTGGGTTCCCTCATTACAGATATTTCCTTACGAAAAAAACACCAAAGGAGGAATAAGTAGAAAACTCTGCATGGAGCAGCTAGCAGCATTAGAGCTTAAATTGTCATACCTAATTTTCAACAAACGTGAGCAGAGACTTATTGGGGCACTCCATAAGATGTAACAATTGAGTAAGCAAATTCTTCCATCAATTACTTCAGTGGAAAAGATGGCATACCACAAACAACTTCTTACATATTCTCATTCCACACATTTCCCACCCCAGAGTCCTCTCCCCCAACCCCCCAGAAATGTCTGTTTACTAGATGGTAATCTGAGTTGAGACTTGAGCATCTTCCACCAGCTGACACATTGCAGCAGTGTTCACCATCATTGTCTGAAATATTTCTGTATGGTATAGCACCTCAACAGAAGGACAGATAAGACAGTAGCAATGACTAGCTGATGTTTCAGGCTCATAGTTTGCAAAAACATCTTCTGTGCTCCCTGTTGCAAGATGGCCACTTCAGATGTTATCAAATACTTGGAGCTCTGTCAGCCAAACACTGGGTTGCCAACATACCCCAAGGTGCTATATGCACCTACAGTTGACAAAGCACAAAAAACATTTGCCCAGTCTGACTCAGCATTAGTAGACAAAATAAAACCAGGTTCATATAAAATTATCGTGTAAACTGAGCAAATCTTATGAGCTCCACAAGTGCTAATTATGCAAATGTGGTCCAAGTTCAGAGTCAATCTTTTTATCACAACTATGGCAAGGATTTTGAAGGTCCCAGGGTCACAGAGATAATCCACATCAACACACGACTTATCAGATCTTTCACATAAGTGCCTTTACACTTGAGATGACAGTAAATAAGAGGTGTTTTACAGGTCTAATTTGCAATGACTTTCAAACAACCCCATGGATCCATAAATTATGGTTCTTTTTTTTTTTAAATGAAACTGAACTTGAATCTTCTATAATATGTAACTGAAAAACATACAAGGAAAAGTGAATTTTGTTTTAATTTGCAAACGTAAATTTATGGAGCCATTTACTAGTCCGAGATATTCTGGGATAATCCCAAACCAGCCAGTTTTTTATTCTTAAAAACCAGAGACTGGGAAAAAAATAATACTGTAACACAGAATCATTTAAGGCTTCCTGGTTATTCATTTGTACTCAGATGTATAATTGTTTGCAATAGTTCAAGAACAATATATGGCTGCTTCTAGCAGGTAGACCCTTTAACAAGACACTTGCCACAGACATACCAAAAGACTTCTTATACTGAGGAAGACAAAAAAAAGGAGCAGAGGCTCTTATTTGTCAGGACCAATTGCTCTCAGTTTCCCACCATGAGAAACATTTTCCCAGGGAGAGAGAAATGAGCAAGGAAGACAATGGCTTTTGGCACCACAACAGTGAAGATCAATACACAGGATATAACAGAGGATGGAAAGAACAAAATCTTCTTACAGCGACAGAGAAGAGTTAGTAAACTCAGAACTGAGGTAAGAGGTAAAGGGATGCATGAGAAAATGTAATAAAATGCTGGAATAAAAGTTTTTGTCTAGACTATTTGAGTTGAACATCATCTAAATCTCATTTCACAGTCCCAGCTGTGTGCTATCCGGAGTACTGTGTAAAGCCCAAATACAAAGGCTGGCACACTGCCCCACAGTAGGCAACGACATGCTCAAGTCCACTAGCAAGATGTTCGGCAAGTTCTGTGTCCATTCTTCACACCTTCCTGCCTCCTCCACCCACCCAGGTGTACCCCAACATCCCTAGCATTAGCACAGTGAAAAGTGTTTAACAGATACATGCTGTAACAGCTCAAAGAACACTATAACAAAAGTCAAGACCTTCTTGCACATGGCCTCCAGAGCAGCACCTTACTTACCAGTCCTGGTAAAATTAGAACCAGCTATGAAAGCAGTGACTGATGGACCCTAGGCAACATCCCATTCATGTCTGTCAGTACCAGGAAAAACTCTGAATGGGAAGTATTTGTCCTTACATTTCAGTGCTGTAATTTCAAGAAAAAGTTCAACTGCATTTTAGAGTCAAGGTGACCTCAAAAACCATAGGTTATGAGAGCAAATATTTTATCCTAACATGAACAAGGCCAATACATTCAGTTTAATCTTTATTTCTACTAAAATTTGTACTTTCAAGTAGCCAGGACTGCCTGCCCAGAGCAGCTTAGCTTAGCGGTTGCTCCTGGGGTTACCCCTGCAAATGCAGCACCAGCCAGGCCCTGTAACTGGAGCAGGTCTGTGATCTGGCAGTTCCTTCTGAGACAGGTTCACTGCTACCTGAGCCTGCTGCACTGCCAGCCAGCTGGAAAATGCATGGACAGGATTACATGCCCAGCTATTGGAAAAGCATTACCCAAAGCTACAGATGCAGAAGTTTCCTCCTGAGCCTCTGCTCCCAAATACAAAAATCACAGGTACCTAATGCAGCACTTTGCTAACTGTGAAGAAGCAAATATGCCAACTAACTGTGAACAGAGACGTCCATTAAGAAAAGATGGTTTTATAACACCAAACTCCTATTACAGGAGTTCTGTTATGGTACTTAGTACCTAAGAGGTCTACTGTTATGCCAGAAGACACTTATCTTTGGTAGAAAAATTTAAGGTTCTGATCAGGACAGCCTTCTACAGACTTACTCTGTCAAAGAGCACAGTTGCAAGCAGCTAGCTCATACCCCACAACCATAAAACCAGATGGCCCAAACCCTTTTCCTATGGCTCCAGTTAAGGAAATTCAGTCAATTTGCTGAACATTTGCTCCAATAAAGGGCTCTGTACAACACAAAACACTGAAAGCACTCAAGACTTACCACAGCTGTGAACTTAGAGGGCAGATTTGCCTGAGATACTAGACTAATACACTTTATTAAATTATGAGGCTCTTCAATCTGGCATTTCTCAATTTTTCCAATATATAACTGCTCTCTCCTTCCTTAGAAATGACTATGGATTTCCTAATCTAGTTATTACATTGTCTGAGGCATGCAAGCTCAGATTTTCATACATAAATACACACACATCTTCTGGCCAGACCATTCTCACAAATTGGTCACACCGGATCTACAGGGTCACAGTTCTGGACCCAATCTCACTGCCAGCCATTGCAAACAAGGAGGGAAAAAAACATTTTCTGAGAGTTGACTCCAGAAGTCCAATAAAAAGGCATTCTGATGTAAAAATTGGAAGTGTTAGCAAACCACTCCTTCCCTTGAGTTTTCTTGTAGAGACTTATTCCTGTTCATTCACTCTCCCAGAGTAATCTTCCCCCACTTCCTTGAAAAAAGGTCTCGTTTCAGTCTTCTGTATCTGCTGCCACAAGTCCAACCACATCCATTTAGAGAAAGGAAGCACTATTTCAAGTCATGAACCTTAGGACTAACACACAAAGGGACTGTGATGCAACAGCAACCACAACCCATGCTTCTGGGACCAAGTGTCAAAACTGCTAGATTTCGTGGAGCCTGTCAAATGCCAACACTGGCAGAAGGCTGACGGACTCTTGAGACTTGTCTTAGTTTACCTGAATTCCCACAAAGTTAAGTCACTTTTAACCACACAGACACAAGATGACTTTGGCATTCATCAAGTAATCACAGGCACAGCTGGAACATTTAGTATTCGCTTTTCTGCTTATAGGTATCAATAGCCTTTAGTTTACTTTCAGATGTCAGGCTTTCTACAATGCCATAAAATGACATTTTAGTAGAGGCAATAGACATTAAATAGTTCTGTTTTTCTCTCAATGTGTAATGATACCAGAGCACAGCCATCTCTTTTCTAGTAGGGTTCTTTACATTGTGCAGAAAAATAACACTTCATTATATTTTAACTACAGCATAATTGTTCTGTATACTTGGAAGAACAGGGAGGGAGACAGAATAATGGGTCTGAAGGAAGTACATGAAAATTTGACCTTAAACAATTTGTTAGCTTCAAAGTACGTGTTGCCATCTACAATTATAAACCTGAAATGCAGTTTATAAGTCTTCCTGTTGCCCAACTATTTCCATTTGCATTTAATTGCAAACCTCACTCTGTATAAATACTTCAAGTAACTTCTTAATAAAGTTATCTCTGCATATGTTACTAGTCAGTCACCTCAACACAACTGGATTCCCCAAGATATGGGCACTCAGTGTTTTTAAAACTTAGTTCCTTTCTGTGAAATACCTGGTTGTCCATAAAGCTCTGGCTGCTGATAAAACCTCAGTCTAACATTACCAAAATAAAGTTGCAAGCCTAAAGAAGCACTCAGGCCGATGGAAATGAGGAACTGAACACCAATTACAAGTCATTTCTTTCCCTTGCAGGTCATCCTGTCTTCATGTACATAGTCCAATCCATTATCACAGTCAAGCCTGAAGCCAGCTCGGAAAAGACTACACTGGTAAGTAGTCAGTCCAGTTGAGAGGTGTGTATATTTTCTACACACTTGCAGTAAGCATGATGTTTTTCATGTGGGTTTTTAAAAAAGCAATTTTTTGAAGATTTGGTTGGTAAGATTAACACGTCACTGGAGGCTCAAGATATTTGAAACTGTATCACACATTCCAGCAGGAATTTCCACTAGGCTTTCCTTCTCCAAAGGTTAATTCATGAAGAATCAACTACCAAAGCGTGAAATGTTCCTGTCAACTTTATATGCTCACAGCTTTCTCAGCTTGTGATTTGAATTCCATGTATTTTGACACATTTGCCATTTTCTGTTCATTTCACTAGAATTATTGCTTGCTTTTTTATTAGCAATATACATTAACAAGCTTTTATTAAAGAGCCAAGATTTTACCATATGGAACCCATTTCCTTATATTTTACCTATTCTGAACTCGGTTCAAGCTAACACAAACAAAACGTAAATGAAATAATGAAAAGAATAGTTTAATATTGCCAGGATAGTAAAATAAGCTACTCAGATATGAAAGACAAAGGGAAATGTTAGCATCCATAGCAAAAGTAGACATGGCTTCAGCTTTCTGCTGAACCCCGACGGCAAGTTTCATTATATGCAGTCACAACATTGCTGGTGGGTAGAACTCCACCCATGAACATTTGTAGATCAAGTAGAGGGCAGAAAGACACTGCAGAAGCAGAGTAGAAGAACAGGAAAGAGGGACAACAGACCACCAGGAGGAATGGCAGAGCACAGACTGAACTCACCACAGTGACAGCAGGAAACCTGAATTCAGGTTTGTCCGCCTCTCCTCTGTTCACATGCAATATTTACCCACAGCTCTATCACTCCTACAGCTGCCAGCTTAGATGCTTCACTCTACAAACAGTAGCTAAGGTCACCCTGATCAAGCTGGGACATCTTATCCCTCCCACAGGACCGGGATGAAGTACTAGGTTTACCATGGCAAATGAGGACTGAAGAGGCCAAACATGTTTGACAGGAACCTTTGATGTTTCACCGACACACAAGCTGGTTGAAGTTTGCAAGAAGCAGCATAAGGTGAAGGTTTTTGTTCACTGTCGTTACTGATAAGCAGAAATTCAAAACAATACTTGTCATTTAAACCATAACCAGCTAAGGTAAGTCCCTGCAAAATGTTGCACATGTGTTTGGTTTTCAATCTTTATAGTGTCAAAAAGCTGACTGCATTACAGCTAGAGACCAAAAGAACAATTTGTAGATACAGTTGCAGTAAATGCCTTCTACCTGGATGTTGGCAAATAAGGGGCTACTCTTGGCTGTGAGAAGGGAGGAAGAGAAGAACAAGAAGGGGGAGAAAGAGGGGAGAGAGAGCAGGGAAGGGAAGGAAAGGGAAGAGCCCCTTTCAGCTCCTGAAAAAGCCCAGCAAACTATTCTCTTCGGGAGTGAACAGCTGCCAAACAGATTCAATGTTCAGGTCACTGTGAGATTGACATCAAAAAACTTCCTACCAGCAAACTCATGCTATAGTAACCAGCTGGAAGAAATGTGGTAAGGTACAGCTTAAAGAACAGAAAAGGAGGATGACAAGTGGGAGTGCTGGAGCAAAAGGGGCAACCTCTTCCAATGTCAGCCATTCTGTGAGTCTGTAACCTGAGGAGAAAGCTACGCAAGTGTCACAGAGCAACTTCAACAGGAGCTATATAAGCCTCAGGGTCTGAACCAGAAGACTCAGTAGGGTTGAAACATCTGCCTAGCAAGAGCCAAAAGCAAAAGCATCACTTAAGCATAGGTAAATTTGAAATTGCAAGATAGCACTATAGAGTCACTCATCCCTGACACTTGGTCTTTGTTTCTTTGACAATTCATTGTTCCTTGCTCCTTCACCAGTCTGTTGCAGGGTCCAGCATCTACAAAGGTCCAAAACACTGTTTCACACTCTCCACATTCTGAAAAAAGCTCCAGAAACACCTGAACTGTTACAACACTTTCTTCCTTAAGACGCAAACACAAGTATGTGGATAAAATAGAAAAAAATATGCACACCATGATGTTTGCAGCCGTGAACTTGGAGAACACATTTCCTTGACTGCTTTGCTTTTCCTCCCTAAATAATTATTACAGCCTCAGTGCCTTTGAAGTATGTTTTTTTTTTTTTTTAAAGAAACAATGGCTTTTTAAATCTTATCAGGGGAAAAAAAAACCTTAAGCATTACGGATAACAGCTGAACCAACTTAGTTTGTACCTACAGAATAAATTGTCCCATAGAATTAAATTGAACAGTTTTAGTACAAACATGAACTAAAATTCACAGAAAGTAAAGAAATGTTATATGGTACAGAACATCCAACATACATGTGAGGGACCCCTAAGCACCCAGTTGACCCCACAAAACCATGGCAGCTCCTGCCCTACCTCCCATGTTTCCAGCTCCTCAGGGAAGGCAGTTGAGCTGCTTGTGAAACAACTCAAACCACAATGCACTTTATTGCTTCTCTCACTGCAATTTCCCAGCATGAGCAGGAGCCATCATAAAAGGGGGACAGAGGTACAGCAGGCTCACAAGCCAGGAATTCACCTTACAAGCTCTTGTCCTCACTGACTTTGCCAGTCCATGTAGGTGCAGAAGGGTACAGGGGCAGGAGACACCTTCTTTGTTCCTGCTTCATAGGTGGGATGATGATCGGTTTTCACAGGTAGAGGACAAACTTGGTGTACCCTCACAGGTAACCAGTTCAAAGGCGGTGCCATATCAGTTAGGGCCTCAGTTATCACCTGAAACCCGCTTGGCTACCTCTGCTCCACAGTGAGCAGAGCAGTGCTTGCAAAGTTATCAGAGCTGGCACCACTGGCTCCAGGTTGCCTCGTCCTCGTGCTCCCCATTAAATGCACACCTAGTAAAAAGAATTAATTCTCCTTTGTTATCAGGAGTTAGAACTATAGGAGTGAACTGAAGCTCCAACAGTCTGAAAGTTAAATGTCAGTTCTTACATCAAGGTTTGAAAAGAGCATACAAAACCCTGCCTTTTCACTCAATAGGTGCAGTGCCTAAATATTGAGAATATAAACTGCTTTGAGTGACAATGACATAGCTACCATTGCACATATCACTGCACAGTCATTAGATATGAAGTGAATCAGATGTTCCCCCCTTACTTATCAAGTAATCAGAGAACTTCCATTTCCAGGACAAGTCACTGACAGCTGTACACACAAGATATGCTTTCACTAAATCATGTGTCCATCAGTTTCTAAACATAATTATTACATCTACTAAACTCAGATTTCCTCTAAGCTGAAAGAAAACTTTGTCAATCTCTCATCTTTAATTTTTCAGGTTACTTGCTCACATCAACTCCATAGTCCACTCAAAAAAAAATACAGTTTGGTTTAATGCAGTAAGCACTGACCCAAAACAGTCTCTTCACTACCTTGACTGCATTTCCACTAATGAAAACACTGCAGTGACGATGCTAAACATCAGTTGTGAATAAAATAGTAGGAGATGATGCCCCATCCCCGGAGGCATTCAAGGCCAGGCTGGATGTGGCTCTGGGCAGCCTGCTCTAGTGGTTGGCAATCCTGCCCAAAGCATGGGGGTTGAAACTAGATGGAAATAGATAAAAAAGAGATAGATATAGATAGTAATATCAGGATCATCATGCAAACACCTTAAAACAAACAAGCATTCTGCTTGAAATAGCAACACTAAGACCACTAAAATACAGGAAGCATATTTAGCTTTCATCACTGTTGTGGCAACCATATTACACGCAATGCACATAAATTTAACATCAAATTAAGCCACTAGTTCAAGTTTTGAATTTTCTACCCAACAACAGAAATCACATCTAGGAAGGCTCAGCACTGACTTTTGTCATCTTCTGTATAGCTGCAGTCTGTTTCCTTCACTGAAGCACTGCTTTAAAAAGTAGCACTCGTTAGACTTTTTAAACAATCTCTTCCTCCAGGCTTTATGCTGGTTTCCCACTCATGCTATCTGCAGTCATCATCCATGCAGTAAGGTACTTAGAGCTGCTATAGGGTACAGAAGAGTATGAAAAATAACATCTAGTACTGTAATGGGAACAGTTTCTGCACAGACCTAGTGTCACAAAAGGGCTTGTTTTGTTACCATCAGTTTTTCTGCTTTGCTGGATTGTAGACTAATGGCTGTAACAACTGAGCTGAAGGAAAATACTTCTTTGTAACTGACAACAGTTTTCATACAGATGGTCAAGTTCCAAGAAAGCCTTTATTTTGTAATTTGTGAAAAATAAATTTAAACAACCCAATCAGATGTAAACTTGCATCTCAAATGTGTCTAAGAAACAAATACAGACCAATTCTGCTACTGCTCTAGGAACCCAAACACCTCAGTAGCTTATTTCTTCATCCATTCAGGGTTACAGATACAGCCATCATCAAAGAACATTTGCATCCTGCATGAAGCAGGTAACTGGTTGTCCACAGCATCCCACTGTAGTTTTAGGAAAAAATATATAGACCAACATTGCATAAATCCACTTTTTTTATTGTGTCCATAAACATTTGTGGATCTGCTTAGTTTTGTTCAAGTGCAACAAAAAAAAAGGAGAAACTATCAAGTGTTATTGCCATGGTTCAGTGTTATGGGAAACACTAGCCCTAGTTTTGCTGTTACTACTGAAAACACAAAAAAAATACATTCAGTTTGTTTTAGAACATCTCACATTCAGCAAAATCATGTGTTTTTCTTTTTGTGATAGGTATGAAGATAGAAACTAGAGCACAAGCAGTCTGCCTTGCACGTGATAAAACTGAGATGGCTTCTGGAGTGTTGTAATCTACTGTTTAAATGTTTATTATCATCATGGTCAGAGGTGATGTAAATTCAGAGTGGTAGGCAGTCACGTCCAGTCTTTGCAGCTAAGCTGGCTACCTGCTTTCAGCAGTCAGCTAACAAACACCAAAGCAGGGCTGGTTCATCTCCCAGCCTCTGCTAAATCACAGTGCTGAAATCTCTGCTCTGCCGTGTCCTGAAAAGCAGTAAATCAAAAAGTTTGAGGTCACATATAATGAAATAATGTTTACAGTGTGCCTGGAAAAACAGTCAACCATTTTTCCTGGGTAAGTGCTCTATCCCAGACTAATCTGAGCATAATCACTGCTCCTCCCAGTACACTTTTGTATTCTTTTTAAGTTACACTACCACATATCCAGGCTGACATTTCAAAGCATTATTTCTCCTGCTACATCGTATTGAGAACATATGGAATTTAAGCCTTGTTTACTACTGAACAGAGGCCAGCCAGCTATTGATTGGGTAAATCAGTTGGCCTGAAAAAAACTAAAAATCCCAGAAATGAGCAGTACATACCACAAGTCACTTCTCATCCCTGCAGTTTTGAGGCCCTGCAACTCAAGAGTAACTTTACAGTCAGAAAAGGGGTGGAAAATTGTACTGAAACTTACTTTTATGTACAAGAAGCATTTTTTTTTTTTTTTTACCTTTCTTGTTCAGTCTAATGTTTACAGTTCCTTACAATTTTTGTACCCCTGCAGCAGTGCTTGGTGAGCACCACAACAGCTTTGCTGACAATTGCAGCTTTACTGAACTATGGCATTTGAGACTGAATTCTCTCAAAAAACATTTCTGTAATTCAAAACTGCTTTGGCCACAGGACAGCTGAGAGCAAGCCCATCCCTGGCAGGCAGGCAGTGGCACCAGACCGGCAGCAGCACCACAGCAGGGGCACCCAGCAAGCAGATGATGCTCATCCCACCACCCCATGTACCTGGAGGTCCCCTGACCTGGTTCACCTGCACACTCCTGTGCCATCCCCATGTTTTGCTGTCCCTTTGCACGCACACTTTCCCAATCAAATATTCGTCTCTATATGCAGCAGTAACACAGCTTAAAACAACTCGACCTGCTGTTTGTGTTCATCCCAGTTCCAGCTACGCCATGAGGCTGGCAGACCTGACTGTGGGTTTATGCTGTGAGCCAGACCGGGGACCTAACCCAGCCAAAAAAAACCACATGGAAGGAGTCAAGGCTGCTTCTCCCAACAGCAGAGCTGACTGAAAGTGCACACAAAACCACAGCTTCAGGGTGCGGATCCAGAGCAATTTAAATTCATTTAAATGCTGGCTGCCACAGTCCCACCTGGCCATAAATACTCCCCCTCTTGGGGTCAGCATGAGCAGCTGTGTCACCCACAACCAGCCACTTCAGAGGCTGGAAGATGCTGGAAACCCAGCCATGCAAATCAGCTCTGCAAGGAGCGACTTGCCACCCAACAGGTTAGGTCTCCATGCCATCATATTGGTGAGAGGCGAAGACCGCAGCAGCCCAGCAGACCAGCTGAAGGCACCTCAACACTTTCAGGCTTTGCAGAAGGCTCCCCAGCTGCAAAAGTCTGCAGCAAGCTGGGATCTCAATGTAACAAACACCAGTTAAAACAAGTTTCTCTCAAAAGAAGTTAGCCCTTGATAAAAGATCGTTTTCAGCAAAGCCAACCTGTGCCCTTCTTAAGTTTTCAAGCACTTTATCTAGTTTCTAGTCACTTTAACCAGACTATTGGACACAGAAATCCTCTGTACTTAGCAACAGTTCTACAAAACACCTTTGAAACACCCCACAAAAAACAGAAGTAAAACATTTAGTGGCCTTCAACACCATGGAATACATTTCTCTACATACTTTGGGCTTTTCTCATTTCAGCTTTCCAGAAATTAATCTGTACTGGGCTCATAGAAATCGAGGCTCCGGTTCTGCAGATATAACTAGTGTAATGAGCATCTTTACAAATTGAGCACAAATGCATGAAGATATCCTTGATTTTCAGGCAGAATGCCCAGATGACGGCTAGTATGCACAACTTCTCATTTTCCAGCCTGCATGTCTGGTGTTCCCTGCCTGAATACCTTGTCAGAGTTTGGAGCTCGGTAAGAATCAGTTTAAATACCTTGCTGGAGGCCACAGGAGCTTTTGCTACACTCTGAATGAAACAGGTCAAAGTCCACAGGAGAAGACTGGCAGAGACCACATCCCTTATTACCAGCTTTTGCTGAATCCATGGGCTGCTTAGCCTGCTATACCCAAGCCAGGAGAAGATCCTGAGATGAGAACTGCAGTTTCTGCCAGCTCCAGAGTCTGGCAGGCAGGGCAGGCACCACACCTTGAGGCAGCAGCTCCTTGGCCTGGCAGCTGTTTGCCCATGGATATGAGTCAGAGCCATGAGGTGCTCCTCAAATCTGACTCCTGAAGGATTTGTACCTGGCCAACCTCTTAACTTGCACAGTAAGCGATAAAAAAGGATAACACTGACATGATTCCTCCAGGTAAGTTTCTTGCTAATGCACACTCACTTGAATAAAAGAGAAATTTAATTAAACTCTGAAGTCAGCCACCAATACAAGTTCTTAATGGTTGTCTTTTTTTTTTTTTTTAGCATTTCAGAATGTATTCAGGAGCAAGAGGAGGGTTTGTAGGATCACCACTTGATTCAGTATCTCCGCCGAGGGGCAGCAGTAGATCTTCAGACCAAAGTATGCCTTTTC
Source organism: Anser brachyrhynchus (assembly GCF_964034855.1). Taxonomy (NCBI): domain Eukaryota; kingdom Metazoa; phylum Chordata; class Aves; order Anseriformes; family Anatidae; genus Anser; species Anser brachyrhynchus. Next base: position 21,199,204 of record NC_137697.1, read on the forward strand.
TCTGCTACACAGGACTCCAAGCAAGGACTGTGGCCACATCTCCTCCTCCTCCTGCCCCATGTCCCACCCTGGCACCCTTCAAAGGCCATCCCACGGCACCCTCCTGGCACTGCCTGCTGCCACCAACCTGTCACCCCATAGAGCAGGATACCCCTGGCCACCAGCACACACCTGCCTCTCCCTTCCCCCAGCTGTGACGCTACAGCAGTGCATATCCTGTGGTTAACACTACTCAAAGCACAGCTGGCACCCTGCAGAAGATGACAGTGGTTTTCTAAAGGCAAGTACAAGCTCTGAGGCGCAGGAAGTGCTGATCCACCCAGAGAGCTGTGCAGGGCCCACCTTGTGTCCCAGCCCATCTCACTGCTGGGCATCAACAAGCAAGGTGCCCCCACGGGGCACTCCCTGCTTCATCCCCAGCAGGTCACAGGGTGGGCACTGCTTCCTCCCCACCCAATGCCAACAGCTTGGTTCTGCAGGAACAGTTCAAGGATATCTGTTTCAAAAAATCACCAAAACAGCCTGAACAAGTGAAGCAAACACAGCAGGTTAATCATTTGCTGCAAGTAGCTGAGCACAGCTTGCTTATCATCCCGGTGAAGTATGACCTACCAGCCCTGTCTATCACTGTCAGGCATTTTTTTCCCAGCACACAGGTAAGATTCTTCCCAGTATATCACAGCAGACTTGAACCAGCAACAGTAACAAGCAAATCTTGAGATGGAACAACTATGTAATTGAAGCACAGCTCTCAACAGAAGAGGCAAGCTGCAAATCTGCATGCTTCCTACTCCCTGCCTCAAGTATTGGACTTGATATAGCACACTTGTGTGTGCACTATAAAACCCGCTTCCAGTGCGATATTAATATTTCCTGTTTCAACAGCGCTCAAGTAGCTGCAAGCATGCTCTAACATAGCTCAGTCCTTTCTTTACCAAGAGACCGGGGGAGATGAGTCTGCTTCGTACAAAAGGCACACAGAGAACCACTCCTACCAAATGAATTATGTGCACTTGGTTAAACAAAGCAGTTAAACTTTTCAAGTTCTCATTCAGCAGTTTAATTATTAGCAATGTACAAAAGAGTAGAAGAGATAAACAGTGTGTTTGGTTGCCAAATTACACCCATCAATAAAAAAGAAAAGCTTTCTCATGAGCCGCAAGTGCTACAGAAAGCATACACCCAACAGAATATATATGCATAGGATACAGTTAAGCCTTTTCTTAAAGCTTTAAAAATCCATCTGTTTTCATTTAAAAAAATCCTATGGAACATTTACCAAAAGATTTTTTTCCTACTCAGTTGAAAAATGGCCATTTGTTTCCCTGCACTTAATACAGACACGCAGAAGTCATAGATTCTCAAGTTCAACATATTTCTAAAAGTCACTGCTTTGCAAACTTTCACATCCTGCTGCATTAAGGTGCAGTTTCACAGAGAGGCGTAGGGTACGTTTCACTTTGGGTTTGCCCTGCCTATCTTCACAGGCAGGGAAACTCTCAAAGTTTCATGCTGCTTCTTTGCTCATCTCCTAACACCAGAAAGAAGCAGTCCTGGGAGGGATGATCAGTAGCATCAAAACCACCTCCCTCACTGGATATTAAGGTCATGTCTCCTCTGTATTCACCCACCCCAGACCAATAAAGCTGGTTTTCCAGCTTCAGCAGGTGAGATGAAGACTCCTTTAGCTCTCGTCACAAGATGAGCAGGAGGATACTGCCAGCTGCAAAACCTCAAAGCATGTAGTGAAGCTAAGAAGAGGAACAAGACTTCAGGACGAGTCTGCTTGATATTTCTTTGATAGGTCTCTTCACACCTCCCTTTCAACAAGTTTGATGTTGCTGGTGCACCTAGTTTCCCTCCCTGCTCATTCTGTAGCAACCTGGGCTCACTAACACAGGTACATTAATTCAGCAACTTTCAGCATGGAAATGCCTGAAATCCTTTCCAAATCCAGATGTTTGTGGCCTCATTCACTGTAGCTGTATTACATTCCTGGAAGTGTCATGAAGCCATTCAGCCATTTCTCACAAAATGTAAGTATTTGTTACTTCACACAATTTTCAGAGAGACCAAGCTGCAAGGTTTGAGGTTTCAAAATGATAGAAAAAAGGCTTTTTCCTCAAGGATACACTGCTGTCTGATTTGCTGTATTCCTGTATGAAAAGCTTCACATTTAACTGATCTGGGAGGCACTTCCAAGAATTATACTTTTCTTCTTCATAGTCTTCAATGGTACCGGGCAATTTTGTCATAGAAATGGCTCATCCCTTGAATTTTATTACAAGGCCCAGTTCTCTGCAATTCAGTAAAACTGCAATTGATTGTGTTGGGATTGAGAAATAAGCCAAGCAACAGCTGTAACCAGACTGGAAAGCAGCTACATAAATTCAGTTGCATTGAGCCTGTTAACACAGTTTCTGCTGTATGAGCTACTTCCTTCTGCTTATATGATCTCACTTGAGTTTGTGCTGGACACGAACATCTGAAAAACCCAACGCAGCACCAAAGAAAATCTTTTACAAAGTCTTTATTTATTTAAGGCAATTGACAGCATGCAGAGTTGGAGGCACCTTTCAACAAGCTGTCCGTGAAGCCACAAAGGTTTGGCACTGATAGGCAAAGGCTTTTTTCTGAGGCCCTGTTTCTCCAAGGTACAGTGTTCACCCTGAGCTAGCACCGGAAAAGGATCCTCTTGCTTGGTTTCATTCAGCTATTTCCTGACTCTAAAGATGAAAATGATCAACTACAAGGATTTTTTCCAGATGCGTATCTTCAAGTAACTACATCAGCAAAACTTGAAAACAGAGCTGGTGTTTAAGTTAAGGATGTCTTCCCAATTACTTTCCCTTTGTATTATTAGGTCCCAAGGTACCCAAAGATACTTTTCTCACACTAGTTTCCATCAGGCTACAAAATGTACCTGAGATTTGTATGCATCTTCCTCTCTAGCTATCAAAATGAAGTGCTACTGGCACCCATGCAGACTGATTCATGTACTTCCTAGCAGAGAAGGGTCATAGTAAAATGCTAACCTTCTTCAGAGTAACCTACAGCCTCCGCCAGGAACTTGAAGCCAAAGTCAAAAGTACAAGTTAGGTTAAATGTTTAAAACAGTACTAGTTTGCTAGAACAAGAAGCCTTAGCAATTTGATAGCCTAACCTGGACAATTTATTAACTCTTATGAGAAAGCCTGTACAGATGTTGTGTTCCCATGATCCAAAGGGCAATTTTAGTTATACAGAGAACCTGCAACTTCTGCGGGGTTTCATAAGACATCAGATAATGCAAGCTGAAGTTTTCTAGTTGGAGAGCTTTCTCATCCCCCCCCCTCCTTTTTTTTTTTAAAAAAAAAAAAAGATGCTTCCTCTTTCTTATTTATCCCCAAAGTGGCAGGCAAATACAGCATAGCTAAAACATATTTGGTTTTCTAGACCCAGGCTAGAACTAAGAAATTAAATACATGCATCCATACTTCTGATATCACCTCAGAAATGGCTATGGTTTGCAGGTGTGTGTCTATATATATATATATATATAGACACACACACACATATATATATTAAATATGGGTATCAGCCCAACGTATGAGGAGCCTTTATTCAAGCCTATGGAAAAAAAATATCTCCAAGGCTCCTACAGGAAAAAAATGTAAATAAAATAAAATAAAATAAAATGACAGTGTGATACAACAGCCTCAGCTTCTCACTCAGGGAAGGACTGAAAAGCAACTGAAGCCTATGCAAGCAGACAGCATTGGTCAGAGGGGAGCTAGCATCAGAAAAGCAAAGAAGCATGCTCTCACCCACACCTGCTGGCACCCTGGGACCAAAGGCCAAGCAGTAGGAGAGTGGCTACAACTTAACACACACAAAGTTCTCCCTGATCACCCCAGTGAAAAACTCAGAACTGCCATCGCAAAACATGAATGCTGAGATAAGAGACCATATCTTCAAAATGACACTGAACATGTTTATCGTGGACATCCTTTCCCACCATAAATAAGGGTGTGAGATTCTTAAGAACACCCCAGTCATCTTGGACAGTACGGTAATCAATAAGCCACAGTGCCCAGCCAGGAACCAAGGCTTAAAGGATTGGCCCTTTGCTCCTTGTCAAAGATTCTTTGACCATATTGGACTTTATGGCAAATGCCACACGTCCAAATTCACACGTCCCAAGAATCACTAGACCAGATCTGCAGAGCAGATCCCATGCTGCTGAAGAACTGATGGGCACACCATTTGCACTTGAGAAGCTTCTGCACATCAGGCACATGAATAAAGCATCACCACAAGGTCAGATCACCATGAGGCCCAGAGATTGCCCTCAGCACCACATCTTCCCAGGCCCCACTCCCATGACTGGACTCTGCCATACCACACAAGCAATGGCACATCAAACTGGGATGACTGGGAGATTAGCTTCAAAAGCAAACTTCATCATCGCCAGCACAGACACAGAGCATACACGTCCAGCAGCCACTCTAGAAAACATCAGTGCTAACCTTCAGCAACCATCTCCAGAAAACATCATCAGTACGCTTTCAAAGGTCCCTGGGGCACCCACTAGGTAATGCAAATGAAAAATGAAACCTATAGGCATGGTCTACAGAATGCACCACCTGGGGGGCATTGACAGAGGGAAATGCTTAAGAGGGTGCAGGATCCTCCAAGCTGAAGGTTTTGCTGTCAAGCACCAGCTTTCACACCCGTCCTGGGTGGAAGTGGGGTGGCCCCTAGCCTTGTCAAGGTTTCTGTGCTTCTGTAAAAAAAAAAAAAAAAAAAGTAACTTTCAGAAATGGCTATAAAAAAAGCTGCAATGCTAAAACTTGGAAAGCTACTCATCAGACCGCAGGATGCCAGAGCTGCTATGAGCTTTGCAGATAATTTGCATATTCACTTTTAGCGATGCCTACAATATCAGAGGCATTTCTTATCAGGATGGCAAAACCAAGGGCTTACACGTCTTTGCCCAAAGGAGATGAGAGAAAACACAACCCATGCAGGATCCCAGCAAACCACAGCAATGCTGAGAGGGCCCTGCAGCATGCAGGAGGAGGAAAGCTGCTTCAGGGATTTTTTTAAATATAGGTTGGAGAAACAAATACACCTTGTCTGAAAGGAAACGCCTGGTACCTGCACTGCTTCTCACCCCACTCAAGCTGTAATTTGAAGTTATAAAGTTATAATCCGAAGTTATAAAATTGTAGAGCAAAGTTTTAAACTACAGTCCAAAATTCCGAAGTTATAAACCAGAAGTTATAAAGTTAAAACCTGAAAGCTGCAGTTGCAGTGTGAAGTTATGAAGTTACAAGCCAACCTGATACTTACAACACTGCGTTACAGAGGTAAAACCCCAAGCTCTAGCAAGAACCTAAAGCCCTGGAGTTACAACGCGAAACTACAGCTACAATCCGTTCAGAAAGTTTCGGATTAAAAATAATAGTGATGATTAAAAAAATAAAAAAGGCAACAAAACAGGAGCCTGAAAACCTGTTTCGAAGCCTGCCGGAGGTCGCCGCGAGCAGACCCAAAGCAAGTCGGAGCGCTGCGCGCAGCGCCGCTCTGCGAAGACAAGAGCCGGCCGGGCTGCTTTTCTTTGCCCTAAACCCTCTCTTTTCGCACGAAAACGAGCAGGCCGGCGAGGGAGGGGACGAAAAACAGGCAGGCCCCGGGCGCCCCCCGCTCCCGCCGCCCCCCGAGCCCACTCACAGCCGTAGCGGGGCCGCTGCAGGGGCGCCAGCTCCTCATGGTGCATCCTGCCGCCGCCGGGAGGGACGGCGCCCGCTGCCGCCCGCCCTTCTTATGCGCCGGCCGCGCCGCGCTGATTTGCTGCGCCCGCGCCCGCGCCCGCCCCGCGCCGGCAGCGGGGAGCGGGGATGCGGCCACCCGGGGAGGCTCCGCGCACGGCTGCGGGGCGCCGCCGCACGGGAGAGACGGGGGGGCGGCGGGTCTGGGTGGAGAGGAGAGAGAGGGGGTGGGTGGGGTGGGGTGGGGAGAGAGAGAAAGGGAGAGAGATGAGAGAGGGAGAGAGGAGAGAGGAGAGAGGGAGAGAGAGGGAGGGAGGGAGAGAGAGAGAGAGGGAGAGAGGGAGAGAGAGAGAGAGAGAGAGAGAGAGAGAGAGAGAGAGAGAGATCCCAGCCCACCCACCCGTAAAAAGAGAGAAATAGAGAGAGAGAGAGAGGAGAGAGAGAGAGAGAAAGAGAGAGAGGGAAAGAAAGAAAGAAAGAAAGAAAGAAAGAAAGAAAGAAAGAAAGAAAGAAAGAAAGAAAGAAAGAAAGAAAGAAAGAAAGAAAGAAAGAAAGAAAGAAAGAAAGAAAGAAAGAAAGAAAGAAAGAAGGAAAGAAGGAAAGAAGGAAAGAAGGAAAGAAGGAAAGAAAGAAGGAAGGAAGGAAAGAAAGAAGGAAAGAAAGAAGGAAAGAAAGAAGAGGGAAAGAGAGAAAGAAGAGGGAAAGAGAGAAAGAAGAGGGAAAGAAAGAAAGAAGAGGGAAAGAAAGGAAGAAAGGAAGAAAGGAAGAAAGAAAGAAAGAAAGAAAGAAAGAAAGAAAACAAAAGCCAAGAAAGAAAGAGAGAAAAAGAGAGAGAAAGAGAGAGGGAAAGAAAGAAGGAAGGAAGGAAAGAAAGAGAGAAAGAAAGAAAGAAAAAGCCAAGAAAGAGAGAGAGAGAGAAAGAAAGAAAGAAAGAATACAAAAGCCAAGAAAGAAAGAGAGAGAAAGAGAGAAAGAAAGAAAAAGAGAAAAAGAAGGGGGGAAGAAAGCAATCCCACCCCAGCCCCCACCCAACCCCCCAAAATGAGCAAAAGAGTGAAAGAAAGAGAGAGAGAAAGAGAGAAAGAAAGAAAGAAAATGAAAGAGAGAGAGAAAGGAAGAAAGCAAGAAAGCAAGGAAGCAAGCAATCAAGAAAGAAAGAGAGAAAGAAAGGAAAAGAGAGGAAGGGAGGAAGGGAGGAAGAGAGAAAGGAAGAGAGAAAGAAAGAGAGAGAAAGAAAAAGAAAGAAGGAAAGAAAATACAAAAGCCAAATAGGGAGTGGGAGAAAAAGAGAGCAAGAAAGAGAGAGAGAGGGGGATGAGAGACAGAAAGAAAAAAAGGAAGAGAGAAAGAACAGCAAAACAACTACAAAAAAGAAAAAAGGAAAAAAAATGATAGAAAACGAAGTAAGCAAATTAAAAAAAAAAAAAAAAGGAAAAAAGAAAGCCAAGAAGTAGGGAAAAGAGAATGCTGAAAAAGAGAGGAAGAAAGGAAGGAAAAAGAGAAAAAAAATAAAAAGAAAGCATAAAAAGGCAAAAACGCCACCAAAAGGGGAAAAGAAAAAAAAAAGTTTAACTAAAAAAGGAAAGGAAAAAAAAAGAGTAAAACAAGTGAAACCAATGAAAAATAATAATAAAAAATAAAAAATATCTACCCCAAATAGAAATAGCCAAGCCACCTCTCCTCTTGAATTTCTGCAGAAAGGAGACCGTGGAGAGGGGTAAGAAACCAAACTTGGGTTTCCCACTTGCAGTTTTGCTGATTCGAAACACCCTCACCCTCCACAAGCAGTGTTTTTGCTGTGCCAAGAAGCCACCACCACAATCTGCAGTGCGGTCAGGGCACCTTTGGAGCATGGTGTACCCGTCAGCCTCCCCCTCATTTCCAAGGTGTGGGAGCAGGGTGAGTGCCCTCATTGGTGGCTTCTATGTAGGGTGCCCCTGGTGCCCTCAGTGGTGGCTTCATCTCAGGCAATGGACCAATAAAGCCTCTGGCTAAATGTTCACATTTTGTGGCTGGATGGTTGCCACCGGCTCCTGGACAACACCTGAGATGCACCAGAGCAGACTGGAGGTGGGCAGCGCTGGAGGTGGAGGCACACTTTAGGGTTGCACTGTGCCTCCCAGGCTGCCTCTAAGCCTCCAGCACAAAGTTTGCTGGAAGACAGACAGTGAAAGCAGTGTCCATGCACAGCCATAACCTGTCCTGCAGAGTGTGTGGGACACAACGTCCCTGAGCGTGCTTACAGTTTAGTGCACAGTGTGGAACCTGACAGCTCTCAGCAGGTGTTTACAGACTGTCCGTGAGATTTCAGTCATCTCTGTTTCACAATGAAATCATGCTAGCCCTACAGAGCCTCCTTTGAGCTTTTCCACAGGTTGGAGGATGTCTGCAGGTTGTTTGCAAGGCCTCTGGTTTTGTTCGTTCCATCTTCAGCATTGCTGGGAATGGCTCATGAAGGGATGAAAACATGCTGGAGGGAATGGACATTTCTGGTAGTAATTAAAATACAGATTATATAAGATGAAAGGGCTGAAAGAGTACAGGAGAAAAATGACACCCAACAGGAAACAAATTTACCTTTACTGAGGTCATTTTAATTTTCTCTACTCCCTGCAGCAGAGGGTGATGACTTACTGTAAAGGCATGCAGGGCAGACACAGGTAGAGCTGCAGTCCTCACTAGGCTTTCTGAACACTTCTGAAGGATCTTTTTAACAATCGCCCATATAATTTCTTCTGATCTTAGAAGTAAAAGTGGGTGACTAAACCAACATGGAAAAGATTTTAGTTAAAAGTGGATATGAGTAAAAGAGTAAAAATGTTTTATTTGCTGTAAATTATCATTTTGACTGATTTTTATAATGTTATACTTAGCCAACGTCAAGAACGTATTGAAGAACGCTTTCACAACCCAGTTTCTTTGTTCTTTAGCCTTTGCTGTGTTGTGCTGCTCCCTCACTCACTGTAGTTGAAAGAACAAGGGTGTGCATGGCCATAGTGCCCCCTGCACACACTTTGACTCCATGGCTGAGAAAACTGCCTTGTCTCCTTGTCTTCCAGCACCTGTAACATGTCCTCTCCATCCTCCTCCCCACAGGCTCCCCATGCTCACTGTCATTGCACAGGGACTCAGCAAATCAATCCTGTGGAAAAACTACATTGTTTTTTTATTATTATTTTTTTTCTTTTTTTCTTTTTTTTCTTTCTTTCCTTTCTCTTGGTAGGGTTATTTCTTGGAAATGCAAGTGCCAGCAGAGAGCAGGGCGTACCCAGGGGTTGAAAATAAAGGCCAGAGTGGGGGGAACTGAGAGGGCTTTTTGGCAGCATCAGCCTCCGCAATGCTCACAGCAGGCACGGACGTGAGCCAAGTGCTCCCAGCAGGAGGTGAGGCAGGTGGGAGAGTGCTGGAGTAATAAGCAGTAGCCATGTGGGTTTGTGCACGACCTTTCGCATCGGATTTGTTAATCCCCGGTTTTCTGACTCCATCAGCTGTTGGCGGCGTGAAGGCTTAGACACCCCCGGCAGGAACAAAGTGGAGGGGGCAGCCTGCCCCGGGAGCCGCCGAGGCTGTGCATCCCATAGGGAGTCGCACTTCCAGCACCTCCCTTCTTCCTCCTCCCCCTCCTCCTCCTCCTCCTCCTCCTCCTCCTCCTCCCCGGGGGAGCCCGGCTGCGGGGGGCAGCGCGCTGAGCTCTCCCGGCTGCGGTCAGCTCTGCCAAGGGAACCGCAGCCTTTGAGTCAGCCCGAACCAAACCTCGCGGTGTGGCCCCGTATTCTCTCCTAAATCCTTAAGTGCTCGGCTCTTACGGTTACTAAGAGGCAGGCACTTAAGAAATCACTGTAGCCAGCTATCTAGAGTAAATGTTTGAATGCGAATGTTTCCTGTTCGCAGTCCAGACCCTTTAATGGAGCTTGAGATCAATGTCCTCGGCGCACTATCAAGGGCATCGTACTGTGGGTAAGGTGTTTCTTGCCGCATTCCTACCGGCAAGAAACCTTCTGCTCCAACCTACGCACCTGCCCGCGAGTGAAGCAGAGCTCGCTCACCTACAGGGAGCAAGCACATGAATAAGTAAGCCCTGCGTGACCAGGGGTGCCACTTGACATATTTTCAGAGGCAGCTGTGCACTGTTCCAGACCTAAAAGGCAACCAGTCCGAAGGAAAACTGCGGGAAGGGAGGAATTTTGCACATGTCACTGACTGCGGTTGGATCTAAAAGCTGCAGTGGCCTATGCTGTGCTGCTTCCTGCTTCTTGTCCTGTTGTGTACAAAGGGATTTCAGATGGAGAAGGATATTGATATTTGAAATTCTTGGGTGGCTTATGTAGCAGTGACGCAAGTACATGCAGGTAATTAGAGACACTAGGCTTTTTGTCGGAAACAGCAGCTTTAATGACACTTTTTCTGTGACAATGCCTTTATTTTATTTGTAAATTGTTCTCCTTGTCTGGCAGCATTTTTTCTACAGAAAGGAAAACTCCATTTATTGTTTTTAGAGAGCTTTTTTATTTTATTTTATTATTTTTTATTTTTTCCTGTTAGTGCATTGCAGAGCACTTTTTAATTTTCACATGAGAAAAAGTCTGGAGCGAGTTCACCCTGGTGAGCAGGGGGGAGTGCAGCTCCCTGCAGGCTCCCAGGTACTGCAAGAACTTTTCCAGTTGTTTGCTTTGTGCAGCTAATGAACATCTAAAAAGCTGAAGCTGTACATGCCACACCGGTGCTTGTACAGACCAAATTGCAATGTGGCATGACCAAAAGCGTCTGGCCACACTTTTTCCTACCTGTGCAGAAAGCATACCCAGGGTCCTCCTGGGCAAATGCAGGAGGAAGCTCATTGCGCATGCTGCTAGAAAATCAGAGGAGCTCAAGGGGAGGGTGACTCATGGCAACACAACTTGCTCCCCATAAACCAATGAGCGTTCCAGCAGGAGCACCATGTAGGTTGTGGATTTATAGTTTTGGGTAAATTGCAGTGGAAAGGACACAAGTGGTGCATTTATGAATCAGATTAGGAAGGTTAAGAGGTACTCAACAGGGAAACATGAAGAAACACCAAAACAGGAACTGCCCCCCACGCAGCTTCTGTGCAGCACTATGGTCTTCGGTAATTCTTGCACAGAGGGGAATCATCTGCGGGGATTAGCATGGGGAGCTGGGCTGGGCTGCAGCCTCCCCCTCAGCACAGCATCCTTGTTATGCATTATTTATTGTCATGAGGTAAGCAAGTAAACAAATAACCCATCACATAACTGGCCTCAGAGATCCCGGAAAACAAACATACAAACAACAACAACAAAACAAAACAAAACAACCAAACAAAAAAAGGAGAGCTAGCCTTAATGGCAATGTTGTAGCTGCCCTGGTCATGAAAGAACAGTGAGGAGCAGTGCTTGCCTCTGCTCCCTCCCTTGTGTGCCTGGACAGCATGATCCTGTCTTGTGGTTCCTCTCTTGGGTGTCCCCTTCAAATGTGTGAGGGTCTGTCATGCCAGCAGGAGCTCTTGCTTAAAAGGCAGGCTAAGCTCTAGCTGGACTGAGGATGTGTGAAGTCAGAAGCACCATAAGCAACTGTAAGAGAGTCAGCTCTGGAAGTAATTCAAAATACTGTGGCAAAAAAAAAAAATAGATGGGTGGAATGGAGACCCAGAGCAGAAGTGCTGAATGCATTTTTTCAATATCAGCAGCATTGGCTCCTTTCAATTAAGGAAGTGACTTTAACTTCTCAGCAGAACTGGCACAAAACTGAAGGCAACACTGATCAACAAAACACAATGCCTGGAAGAATACATTCCTCAGATTTTGTTATGGTTTCTAGGGCAAACAAAAGCAGCCAGAAATAGGTCTAAGTGAGCCCTGTTGGTCATCATCCTAAATAAAAATTAATAACAGTTTACATATTTGTAATTGGAATAGAAAAAGCAGTTTCAAAAACAAAAGAAATAGTTCATGGAATGGAATGAAAACAAACGTGGGTAGCTTTGATAGAGCTAAAATTTCAGATAAAGGAACCAGAAGTATATAAATATATAAAAATGTGCACAGTATTTTTTTTTTTTTGCATAGTACTGACACCTGAATAATGAAATGATGGAGAAATTATTTCAGTGTCAGGAATCTTTCATCTTTCTACCGCTTGAAAAACTCATGTTGTTTGCTCTAAAGTGAAAGCTTCCAAAGAGAGATGGTACATAAACATCTGAACTTATGTTGTTCTGAGGAAAAGAACATTTCTAGATATGGTGCTTTGAGAGATAGACTGTAAGTACAGACCTGAAAATTCAGAAGACATGTACCCTCCAGCCTTTTTGTCAGTAGAACTTCATGATTTCCAAGTTAGCGTCATGAATCCAAGGATTTTTGACTTCAAATAGTGACCCCTTGGTGATGGCTATGCTGTGATTGCGCAGTGATTCTTCCCAGGTCCTGCGCTGCGTGCTACAAACTGGCGAACAGCTCATGCACAAGGCTGACTTGAAGCATCTTTCAGATATTGTTAAGTGTGTACATGACCTGCTTAGGTGTGGAAACAACTTGCAAAATTTCTTAATGGAGACCTGGAGGAAGGAAAACTGCCCCTGAGACTAGCTTGCTGGCAGGACTTCAGTATAGAATTAGAACTTTAAAAATGTGTTACAACCATGACTGTGGCAATAGGTACCTGATGCAAATACAGGCATATGTTATCGTGCTCCTGTGACTATCTGTGAGGCCACATCATTAACTCAGTCATGGGACTGGTCTGAGTTAATGTTCCCAAAAGATGACATATTTTAAGAGCCAGCTCAGCTCACAAGGAGCTGCTTAATTATAAATGAGTGGTGTGTCCTGTGGTGAAAGTGAGAAGCAGTTGTGGGATGACAATAATGTGCTGTACCATACCTTGCAGCATTTACCACCAATTACTTCATTTTTGCATCATAGACCTTCCTAATGTGCCTTTCTAAGGTTATTTTTGTATGCCCATTCTCATCAGGAGAGGGGTCCCTCTGTTTTTCCCATTGAAGTTAGAGTCCTGACAAAGCTTGGTTAAATCCTACCTGCCAAGGTACCTAGGAAACCAGTTTCTCTGCTGGAACAGGATTTTTTTTAAAAAAGTATTTGTTCAAAATGTATTGGACAAATGCCCTGGATCCTGCAGATGTGGCACGAGTTTTGCAAGGCAGAGGTTGAAATCTTTCTGCAAGGACTCTGCCAGAAAAGAGCTTTTTCCATTTGTCTGTTGGAAAAAATATTTATTCATTTAACAGAATACTTTGGAGTGGAGTGACCCTCCTTGTCTAGACATAATGAATAGCCATAAAAATGAATTCAGAACTGTTTGAAAGCAGGGAACATCTGTGCCCTTCTGCAGCTTGCAGATTCAGCAAAAAGCATTCTTTACTGGGTTGGATGTAGCAAAAGTAAAAATCTTAAAAATCTTGATCATTTCCTCACATTATCCACAAGTTAGGTCTGTTTGTGTCAGTGTTTTTTGTTGTTGTTGATTTTTTTTTTGGGGGGGGGGTAGGGGAATGGGGTTGGTTTTGTAATACAGCATCTGTGTGTCTCTTTGTGGTTGCATGTGCTTAGCAATGTTTCCACTCCACTAAAAGTCTATGCATTATTCACTCATTAATGTATTATTTATTTATTACTCTCTGGGCAGGGCACTAGGGCATTAGGAGCTCTGCATTTACAGGGGACTGACAGCTAAGGCAACCCTGCAACTATTTCCTGTCTGCCAACAGTTGCCCCACAGATAAAGCACAGACTGAACTCCCATGGATTTCCACTAGACTGGTTCGGGTCTTCTTATTTCCACCACTTTTCCACTGGCACAGCTCCAGTCTTTTGAAAAGCTCCTCATTATTCACATTAGTGTAAAAATGAAGAACGTGTCTGAAAGACTGACAAATTCAGGCTCTAGAAAGCAAAGCGAGGAAAGCTAATTCCAGCATCCAAGACCCTTCACAGAAAGGGTCAGCAGCCTCCTCTTATTTAAATCAAAATGGCCTTGGTTTGAATTCCTTTCCTGGAAGCAGCTTTGCTGTTTTTCTAATTCTCAGACAACCAGATCTCAAAACAGTTGCAGCTGTAAAATTAAAATCAGCAACTGAAATTCCATGTAAAAATTAACCTGAAGCCCATGCTTGGGACAGCAAGCCCTGGGATGCTGACACTGGTTTACTGGGGAATGCCAGTGCTGTTTGCAGAGAGCCCCAGAGCCACCCTCAAGCTCGAGACTTGCTGGAGGGAGCCTGGAAGCCTGCCTGTGTCAGGCACATTTGGAGAGCGTGTCCTGGAGAGCACCCACAGACCCCTTTCAGAGAAGTCTGCATTCAAGGCAGGATGAAATGCCACCAAGACTATTGAAAGCACTGACAGGGAGGAGGTAGGCACTGGACATTTTCTGTTACTTTTTTAATGTCTCTTCTTCTCTCACTGCTGGAAGACTTCCACAGTGCTATCTGCAACGTTTCTTCTGGGAGACAATATGTTTCTGGTGAATACAAAGCTCCTGGGAATGCTCTGGTTGGAGTTGTCCAGGTGACTCTGTGCCATGTTACCCTCTCCCAAAGGAAGGGCTACGTGCTTGCGGGCAGAGGTAAACTAGTCCCTGGCTCAGGGTATTTCACTTGCAAAGTGTGTATTCACCAGGCACTAAGTTTACCTGCAAGTGAATGATCTCAGACTGCAGCCGTGCAATGGTAGCTGAAACTCTACAAGCATAATGTTCACGTGATCTTTCCTGATCTTTTTCATTAGTCATTTTTCCTCTTCCACCTGTGGGTCAGATTGGAAATTGTGCTGTATCAACGTGGACCTTTATTTTCACTAGCTACTGGCTTCTGCAGTAAAATACTGACACTTGGTTTCTATATGCCCATAAATTCTTCCAGTGTCCTTAACAATTATGTATTTTGTATGTATTGTGGCTTGCAAAACATGGTATAACAGCCCTTCCAAAGACAGGTTAAAGTCCATGTTAGCAGTATAATAATGACATACTTGTAACTCAAGAGTATGACAATATCTTACTGTTCCTTTGTGCCATTTCAATGTTTGCTAAAGCTAATGGCATCTTTTGTTAGTAGTAGTAGTATTAGTATTATATTTATTTTTTATTTTTTACAGATTCACCAATTTATTCAGATTTAAAAAGCTGTGAGACCTACCTAAAAGGCAAACTCCTCCAGCACTCTTGAGGGAGAACTGGGCTGCTGAGTGCGCTCAAGGGGCCTGAGCTTGTTTTCGGTAATTTTTTTTTAACTCATTATGAATGAAATGGCAGGCAAACAAAACATAGATAACAGTTCACCAACGCTCCAGACCTGATGGATGGGAAATAAACCTGGGAAAAAAAGATCCTAACTGCTATGTAATCCTAAATACCAGGAGGATTTCCTTTCACATGATCTAGCTCTACCACCAAGGCTGAAAAACACTGTTTGTAGGCAGACTGTGGAGTTTTCAAGGAAGCCCTTGGGAGAGTATGTGCAATTAGCAATTAAAGCCAAATGATGGAACAAATATAAGAGTGCACTAATGGCATCATTTCCAGGATGCTGAAGAAGGTGAATTACTCTTAGTTTTATCTGATTTCTCATTCCTACTTTCTGTAAAGTCCACTAGATGGTCTGACTGCAAAGCTAAGGATGTTTTAATTTAAAGCGAGGAGCTCCCTGAGATTCCCATTGTTATGGGGCTTGCAGTTTGTATGGACTCATTGGAGACAGGTCCTGAAGAACAACATTTCCCTTCTCTGACAACATTTGTGGTTGTCATAATAGTCTAAAGGCAGTGGAGGGTAGGCAAGCACCTGAAGGGAACATGTGGCCTTAGGTGTTAGTGCTCAGAAAAGTCAAGTGAATATTACATGACTCCAGTCTCAGTTTGGAGCTCCTTGGGTGAGGAGATGAGGGAACTCCAGGAGGAAAAGAACACAAATTCCTCATTGCGACCCTCCAATTCTCTTCTTTCTCCTTTTCAAGTGTGTTTGTTTTGTTCCTTTAGTAAGTGAATTTCTCTTCTCATTTAATGAATTGTCAGTGCCAGAGGATGAATAAGGAAGAAAACAATTAAATATATTATAAAGCAACATATTGCAAAATTCACAATTCAGAGGTATTGTAACCACTTATAAAATCACTACTGTTCTGCAATTATCCCACTCTATTATCATTGTTTTACAAAAAAATAAACAGGCCCTTTGACTGTACAGTCCTGTAGGAGAATTTACATTTGATCTGTAGCCTAAGTTATATCTGATCATAAGCCAGACAAAAGCCAGTCAACATTTTACATGGTTACAGCAAAAAATTAAAATGTAATTTAAATGTAAAAAACACTTCATTCTTGTAGCTAATGATTCTTCAACATGTATTTTTTCATCATGGGATGGTATGCTTGAGGGATACTTTGACAATTTCCCATTCTGTAGTTAGAAGTGTCAGCCTGGCTTGTCTGATGGAAAAAAAAATTGACTGAAGGACTGGTAAGGCTGATATAGGTTTGGCTTCTCCTTTCCAAGGCTGAAAACACTGCCTGGATTGATTATCAAAGGAATTTCCAAAAGTAGTTTTTTTGGGTATTACTACTGGTGGTGGCAGCATCAGCTTCTGTCTCCAGGCCTAAATGTAGGAACAGCATACAGCTTTCTGAGAAGAATTCATATGGCCCTTTGTAGAAGGCGGAGTAACCTAATAAATACAAAGGAGAGCTCTCGGTAATACAGTTAATGGTGTCTTTCCAAGCCCTTTTGCGTATGTAACATCAATCTGCTAAAGTAAGACACACTCGTTACTGCAGCATTAATTGGACCAGTTAGGTCCACTTCAAGAGCAAAAAGTAATATGATGTAAAATTCACCTGTGTATTTTCTGCAGAAAGAGTGAATTCACTTGAATCCTATGAAAGTTTATGTACAGCAACACCAGAAAACATACAGAATGGTACAACTTCCAGTTCAGCTTTAGACTATTAGGACAGTATATGAAGAACTTTAAGTCAATGTTTCTTTTTTCAGTTTTCAAGGTTTAGTGCTGCAAAAAAAGCTTCAGATATGACTAATTACTGTCAGGAGTGGTTTGGACTGGATACTGATCTCACATTGGCCTAGTATATCATGTGTATATATTTACAGTTGTTGTGGATTAAATAATAATCATAGTCTAGCTAGCACCCTAGCAGAAAGAGAGGCATATGGATGATGTGCATGATCTCTCTTAACATTTGGTCTTCTGTTGCTGCATACCATAAAATGTCATCTTCTTCTGTTATACTTGCATCCATGTTCTCTATATACTTCTCTCACACAATGCATATACACACACATGCATAGACAAATACAAACACTGCTCTAAATTAACTGTATAGTACTCTGAATTAAACATCACCTTTTTCTAGCATAGCTGTGTCAGCCAGGAGTATATTTTTCTCCATTTCATCTGAATATGCTTAAGTCTGCAAGATTCATCAAAGAATTGCACTCCTATAAGCAGAAATGTCCTTTTTGCAGGGTGATGTGCTCTATATGCAATACTGCACTAAGCTCAGCTGACACAAGATACCTATTATGAAGGTTTTGGATGAAGTTTCTGAAAGGTATCTATGAAGAATATGTGTAATTCTTCTCAACACTCCCTTGTGGATTGTTCTTTTATTGTCTGCGCAAAAGATTTTGATTTCTTCCCAGAATGAGACTAGAAGACCCAAGTATACAACCTTTTATCTCTGTTAGAAGAAGAGACCAGTGTATGGTTATACTTAATAAATTAGGAAAGTTTTTTTCTACACTGTACCACAAATAGAAAAAATCTGTCAAAGTCATATATCCTTCATTGCTGGGTTTTGCAGACAGTGCTATACATGAGCCAAAAAAAAAAAAAAAAAAAGCTTAAATTCACATGTAGCTTAATTTTTCCCTATTGATTACACGGCTGAAGAAGTTCATGTGATTTGTTAAATTAATTGTCTGTTCTGAAATATCCACATTCGGAAATATATTCCTGATCCAACCATGGAGATGGCAGTTTTTTGCTATTTTATAGCTACTACATTTGATCAGTTGAAGCTTTCCTGAGTTTCTTAGTAAGCAAATACAATAAAGAACTACTGTTGTAATGCTGCTTCCATTTTTGTTGTTTTTGTTTTTGCGTGTGTGTTTTCTGTTTTCTTTTCTTTCTCTCTCTCTCTCTCTTTTTTTTTTTTTTTTTAATTTCCTTTGCTGGGTGCAAAGTTCTTGTAGAACTATAGTTTATTGTAGAGGTTCTCACTGGCCTTTCGGATGCACAGATTATTATACTTTGTGGCAGTATGCTTCTCACACAGTTTGGGTGATAAAACATCCTTGCAGCGCAGTTATGTAGTGAAAGACCAGATGTCTATTTTGTGTAATTATATATTAAACATATATTGTTATATATTGCATTAAAAATGTAAATCCCAGATGGTTATCTATAGGAGAACCTTGTCTTTTGCAACCATAGCAAATTCTACTCTTTTTTAATTGTCTTTTACCTTTCTTTAACTTCATTAACTTCCACATTTTCTTTCAATGCATGTTCTACTTCTGTTACAGACACTAAGGATGACATACGTAGAGAGCTTTCGTAAAAGAGCAAATTGAGTAAAACAAGTGTTTTGAGTATTTTGTGGGTAGTCAGGAATGATGTTCTGGCTATTATCACACCTGATGTGCATTCATTGCAGAGAACAAACAAATCTTTATTTGAATATAGCAGAGCAAAAAAATGCCCCTTTATTAATCTGGTGTATACTAAATAACTTTGCATTTGTTATATGGATGATAAATAATTGGCAGATATATTTATAAACACTTCCATGTTTTATAGATTTGTACTGTACACAGTCATCCTACACAGAGCATGCCCTTTCACAAGTATACAGACAGCTTTCCTCAGGGGACTTAATTAAAACACTTGGTCAAACATTTTGGTACTTGACAAGTTGACACAGAGGAGTATACTGGAAAGATGAGTTCATAAGTGTACCAGATGGACTTAAAATGAAAAATTTGAAACTCCAAAAAAAAGAGAAATTATCAATGCACCTGCGTGCAAACACATATACAAATATTGATGACTGTAACCTGCATTACAGGAGATCACAGACAGCAGGAAAGAAAAGCAAATAATAAGAATTAAATAAAAAACAACAACCAAAAAACAGAGAGGCAAGGACCATTGCCAAGATCTTGCTACAGATTCTGAAAGTAAACATGTATAAATGGGAATTCAACTTCAAAATATCTCATTACTGTAGAAACAATATGTGCATGTTTTCTCACATTAAGAAATAGAGAATGTCAGAAACGGTTATGAATTTCTTGACAACACATGCACACTAGCACACCTGCACTTTCGTACACTAAAGACAGTTTGAAAAATTATACTCCCGGTTGGCCTAGACCAGTTGGCAATTTCAGTGGAAGGTTAGCAGGAGAAACTGGGAGCAGAAAATAGCTCATGAAAAACTAGGAAATTATACACTTTTTCGTTCTGTTTCTCAGCATTAGGAGATGCTAACAAGTTTTAAGAAAATCATTAACCTGACAATGCCAATAAATTACATGGAAGAAAAAGAATTCTACTCTCAGTACCTCATCCTTGATGCCTGACTTCTGCACGTTGTTATACTGTGAAGGAAACTGCCCACTTCAAAAAAGATCTGCTTAGGTACAGTAAAATGACATATTTTTGAGGCCAAGTAAAAGATACAGTTTAGTTGTCACAATATTATGCAATTGAGGGTAAAACAGCTATTTTTGGAAAGACTTAATTTTTATTTTTTAATATACAATTCTATAGAAAATAGCTAAAATAAGCTGTCAATTGACTCATTAGGCTTGTAGCATTGGATGCTGTTAAAAATCCTTTTATTGGTTGGGAAATCTTACACTCATATGGAAAAGCCAGGGTTTTTAAACACGAATAGCTTTATTCATGTTGAAAAAATGAGATAAATGAACACATTTCTCTCACAACATAAATTTCCACATGCCAGTATACACAATCATGTTTTTAATACATTCACTTTTTGATGAAAAAAGCTAAGAAAGCTAATATCCCCATCTTGCAAGTTACAATATTGATTTAAACATGGATCAGCTTACACACACATCACTAGATTCATGTAACAGTTTGTAATATCATAAAACACAAGGAAGACAATAAACGCAGTCACTAGCAGCTTGGTGCATTTATTTTTCTCTTTATAAATGAGCTGGCTTTGCTGCAGCTCTAATTTTGTACCAGTTCTCATTTTTGTTTCAACTGTCAGTAAAAACTTTGATTATAACTAGTGAAGCACTAATGAATCAGTAGGTGTCTTAGAATGGATCTATGGCACAAAGAAACTGGAAAGACCTGTAAGGTTTGGACACAAAAGATGAAGGGAGGCTGGCTTTTTTGTTTTGTTTTGCCTTTTTTTTTTTTTTTGTAAGATCTCTCTCCAAATTTTGATTTTCTCTTTTTCTTCATAAACTATTAGTTTTAATTTTAATCACAAATTTCCAAATAGATGTACTATCACCTACTGCTATGTTAAATCTGGACAGCAACTTTCTGCTTGAAACAGTCTATTCATTATGCCTATTAGAAGCCACATGCTGCAGTATCACTTATTAAATACAGGTTTTGCTTTTGGAAAGACCCAGTACTTTATAAAAGTCTTATTAGATGACTATTGCCAACTTTCACACATACCCTTTCCGAAGGTTTGATATAGGCTGGTGTTTAGTTTATTAACTCAGAGAACACACTAAAAAAACAACCAATCAAACCCACCACCACCATCATCACCACCACCAATTGCTTGCTGCATGGTGTTTTTTTCTTTTTTTTTTTTTTGTTGCTTTGTTTTGTTTTATCCTACTATTTGTTTATTTATCTTACTATAAAGCAGTTAGCTTTCCTATAGAACTATACACTGTTAGCTCCTCTGAAATCAATATGCCTTTTCTTCTAATGATTTCTTAGTTCTGTAGGATGTATGCACATACCTGCCAGAGGAAGCGTATGGCGACGAGTGAGTGTCATTAAAACAAGGAAGGAGTGATGTAGTGGATGCCAGAGCTTTTGGAAGAACTCTCTCTACCCTCACTGCTCTGTGTGCACATGCGTGTGCATGTGCTGCTGTTTTCACCCCGGATTAACTTGAATTATAACTGGAATTAATTTATAATGCACTAACTACTGTAGTAGATCCTTGGGGATGTTAATCATTAACTAAAAGACACCCTGGCCATGGCTCTGTTTCAGGCTGGTCAAAGATTGCTGATAAGAGCAGCAGTAAACAATTCAATAGCCACATTACTAGAACAACGGCAGCCATGTATGCAGAAACAATGGAAAGTATACGCTACAGGAAGGCACAGACATCTTCTCATACGTTACGCAGAAGCTAACATGTTGAGATCCACTTGGAACTTTTTAAAGGATTTCTATTTGAATGAGACAAAACACATAGCTTTTCAGGATTTAAAATATCTGAGAGTGCTGTTTCTCCTAGTGACTGGGACAAAAAGAGTTCATCTCTGTCACAGAATCACAGAATGGCCGAGGTTGGAAGGGACCTCTGGAGGTCATTTAGTCCAACCCCCCCGCCAAGCAGGGTGACCAGGATCATGTCCAGGCAAGTTCTGAGTATCTCCAGAGAAGGAAACTCTACAGCTTCTGTGGGCAACCTGTTCCAGTGCTCCGTCACCCTC
This sequence comes from Anser brachyrhynchus, assembly GCF_964034855.1. Classification (NCBI taxonomy): domain Eukaryota; kingdom Metazoa; phylum Chordata; class Aves; order Anseriformes; family Anatidae; genus Anser; species Anser brachyrhynchus. The sequence goes on from NC_137697.1 coordinate 21,220,668, forward strand.
ACAGCAAAGTGTACTGTCATGCTCTTTCGAAAAGTGTGTCTGCGGGAAGACTACAGCTAAGTCAAACTTTATTTTTCAGACCATTTCACCTGTTCTTTTCCAATGGTAGAAAGCTAATTGACAGCTAAGATGAATTTTGGCATCTCAAGACTTTTATGCATGAGTAAGTAAAGTGTTTTGCACAAGGAAATGAACAGAATGTTATTTGTGTTCAAAGAATAACACATAATGCAGAAAGTAACACTTAGATCAAGAATGAGATGAGAATATGGTTTATAAATCTTACATCAACCTGTCTTTGTGTGTGTGTGTGTGTGTGTGTGTGTGTGTGTGCATGTATATGCACACAAACTTGTGTGTCCATATATGTATTCACCTCCAATGATGTAATACTTCTTGTTTACAGTATTACAGAGCTGCAGGGTAGGACTTAAAGAAAACAGCTTCTCCCCCCAAAAAAATAACTGAACACTACTCCTTGAAATCTTACTATTAATAATTTGATTCCCTTTCATTATTTTCCCCACCCTCTTGTTTTGAAGGATCACCTTTTAAACATGTAAAGCAGGCCTACAGAAGATGCATAAATGACTTTTGTCACATAGACAGTGGGGGACAGGCATATATTTACAAGGCAGATATTCAGAGGATATAGGACAAGTTTTATAGGTTAGAATACATGCAGTATTATCAGAGATAAATGCTAGGTGACAACTCTAGCTATAGACAACATGAAACTCAGACAACATGTAAGATACTGGATTCTTACGCTTGCAATGAGTTATGAGTGCTGTCCATTAGCAGCAGGTAGCTTCAACTTGCTTGGACAGGACTGTTGGTAAAAACTGAGTGGCAGGTGGTAGATGTCCAGAATTGGACAGTAAGACAGTGAGCAAAAACATGGACTGTGGCAAGAGAGATGAAACCCAGACTGCCAGCAATTTTTCTCTCTCTCTTGCAGACTGATGTGTCTAGCTGTAGCTCAGATGAAGGTGTTGAGGTCCAGCATATGAGTGAGATCTCTACAGTTCCTCTTAGTAATGTAGCATTAAAATGTATATTCATGAATATTCTTGGTGGAAGGGACAATATTATTTTGTGTAAGGCAAATACCTTCATTGGTAAGTAGCCAGTTTCTTTTTTTTTTTTCTTTTTTTTTTTTTTTTTGACTGTGTATAGGTAAGGAGCAAGCAGTATGGTTTAGGTCTTTGTCAGGCAAAGAGGGTCATTAACACTGCAAACCCAGACAGCAATTACACCTGTATTTTTTCCCATTCTGGGAAGTACTTTCATTCTACTCATGTTTCTTGTGTGTGTTGTGGGAGTAGACTGCCAATAATTACTGTTTTCTTCATTTTTATTTGGAGAGGATGTATTCCATGGCCTAGGAAGCATGGCTATCTATTACAGGCCAACATCTTTGGAGATGATTCAACCTAACAACATATAAGAAAAAAATATTGTTCAGGTCCAGTTTGTCCTTTTCTTGTTTCTGACATGCTAAGTTGCTGCATCAAAGAAAGGTCCTGAACGCACATGAAGTTCAAAGAAAGGCCCTGAATGTGCACAACGGTCTATGTGATAATCTTACAGCTTTAGAGTATGATTAAATATTGAAGCATCTTTCCTTTGCATGAAGAAATGGGGTATTCACTGTGGCAACAAAGAAGGCAGGTAATAATTGATAAAAAAAAAAAAAAATTGTTCATGTGAGTAAGATATAAGAATACTAGAATAAGAGTAGAAGAAAGCAAGTGAGGCTGATTTCATCCTATGGTCTGACTCAATGAAGGTAAGTGAAGGTAAAGGAGATCTGTGGGTAGCATTATAAATTGGTGTTTTCTGTTTAATTCAGGTCCTGAGCTAAGTTCCAGATTCACTAATATGTCTTTGCTAATTCCACATCACTGCTTGATGTGTGTCTTGCCAAACTACATACAGAAGTCTGTCTTTTCATACTCTGTTTCTAAAACTAATAGCGTTGGAAAGTACTAATTCAGGCAAATACTTAATGTTTTATAGTGAGTTTAATGAACAAGAGTGCAGGGAATGCAGAGGAAAAACAGTCTTTCAGACTTACTTTCTTCTGGAATATGGTTACTGAACATGTGTTTTCTTTCAAGACTCTCGAGGAAGTGGAGCATTTCTGTTTTCACTTCTTGTATCTTTAACCCCCTGAGTGCAAGGATTCATTTTTAACCTTCTGATTGAAATTTCAATTGCATTTCCAGGTTACCAAACCGGAAACATGGCTTGTAGCTATATTAGCATGATATCATCTTTTTTAGGTAAAGAGGTGTGACTGGATGTAAACATCGCTTCCTGACTTATGAAGGTCATTTTAAAACTCACAGTAAGGAAGAGAGTGTAAATCCAGCACACATAGGCTGTTTGTTTGGGGGGCTGAGGACTATACTATATTGCTAAGAATTGGAATTAGCAGTAATGTTCCAAGAATAGGCCCAGGGAGTTATGTGAAGTTAAGGCTACGTTGTAGAAAAAGAAAAGGGCAGAGAATAATATTTCCTTCAAATGGACCTCAGCTAAGTTCACAAACAAGAAGATTCCTCCATATTTCCACTCACTGAACTGAAACAGCTGAAGGAGCCAATAAGGACCATCCTGAGAGGAGATTCCTCCTATTAGTTCAGCCTTCTGGATATGTAGGGAAATGTGGAGTCTCCATTAAAAAAAAAAAAAAAAAAGAAAAAGTATAATTGTCTGAAGGAGTTTGTTTTCCACCTTTGTTTAAAAAGACAGAACCAAATCCTAATGGTGTGTGTCAAATCTTATTGCTGAATGTTACTATGAAGCTAGAAGCGAGAGCATGAGCAGTGAATTTTAACTCTTTGTAGTTGGCCTTTGGGTAAGAAATGCAATTTAAGATAAAAGGAATGGAATGGCATGAGAAGAAAGGTAGCAAAGGTTGACTTAGCAGTCATGGCTGCCCCACTTGTCTGAGAGGATTACTAGAGGATCCATCAGGAAGGAAGTCTAAAGCTTTTTCATCTGTGGCTAGTGTTGTGGTGTATGCCTTCAGAAGGGCACCAGCTAAAATCAAATACAAAGGAAGAAGGCTTCCCCATATATCATCCATTAGCAATTCCTTTGAGCACTCCAGAAACCATGAAACTCCTGGTTACCTTTTTAGGAGTCTGTACTCAGTAATCAATGCAATGCATACCAAATGTTGTAGTGCATGCTTCTAACTGACAATGTACTAACATGACTATAGACAACTTTGTTAAAGGGTGCAAACACAACGAATAACATGCTTTCAAGAAAAAAAAAGAAAAAAAAAGAGTCTGGTAAGTGAAGATTTTCTATCAAACAACCTGTCACAAGTAAAACTAATAAAAATAAATTTTGGCAGAAATCAAAACATGTGGTCTGTTTTGCTGTCAGTTTTCATGTTTTAAAACAGCTGACCATCATAGTAAGTACCATTATAAATGCTATCCAGTTTCTTTGTCATTAGGGTATATTGTACTTTTTGTCATTGCTGTCACTGGCATGAGTATTTCAGATTTACAGGAGAAGGGCATTGGACCCTGTGTCCAACTTCAGTTTAGACTGAAATAATTTTCCCGTTAGAGGTCAGTCAGTCGATTATGTGTGGTTGTTAGCTCTGATACACAAACACTATCAAGTTCAGTACTCTGTATGTATATAACACAGTTATGTTGCCATGTAAGACAGTATATAGTATTCTCTTTTGAAGGTATGTGCAAATGACCTCTTAATTATAGGTGTATCAGAGATATATATAGGCCACTAAGTGACTTTTTGTGTGAGATATAAATGAACAGAAATAGAAAGGAAGTAAAATTCCTACTGTCCAATGTATATTACCTGAGGTCACTCAGAAGCTGCAAAAAAGATGCATTCCCTTAAGACCAGACAGCTCACTTCTGCTTATAACCTACATAACATTTGCATCCAGATCTCCAGGGATCACATTTTTCTGTTTCAGACTGTGGAATACGAGTATCTTACCAAGTATTTATAACTTGAAATTGCATTCACTCCTTTTGTCTTTATGGGGTAAATCTTTATCGCATTCAAGCCCAAACCACTTGATTGTTCAAACAGCTTTCATGCTGGCTCACACATCAGTTCAAATGTGTTGAGCCAACTGGCTAACGAACTATTGAGATTCTAGTTTTAGTTTTAATATGGTGGAAATATTTGTGGATTTTTTTCTTTTTGTTCTCTTCTGTTTACTTTTTTCTCTTTCCTAACCAGTATTCTCTTTAGTCCATTTTCCTACCTTAGAACATTCCCTCTAATCCTGGACCATGCAAGGTCCACATTGCTGGGCACTTTGTCTTTACTAATCTCCGCTGTTGCTATATTCCAAGTACATGCAGGTTTTCAGGCTGCTCACTTCACTATATCCAGACTTAATCATATACTTACGATGTGGCCAGAACTTAGGATAAGAACCAGCATTGTAAACAGCATAATTTTACAAGTAATGAGATTTTAGTGCATTAACCTTGAACCAGAACCCTCAAGAGTTGAGTCTTATTGTTCTGTGGACCATTTCCTCCACACTGATCAGGTGGCACAATGCATTGGATCTGGACGTTCTTCAATATTATAAACAGAGTTGGACAGACTATACTACTTGAAGTGGACAGTGCACACAGCAAGACAACGCAATATTACCATTGCTGTTGATGTTCATTCAGGACATGTACAGAGGCTTCAGATTTCAAAATAAGATGTAAAGTAAACACAAGGAGGTGGACATGTGCAACTAATGAATGGCACAGAGAAGTGGGGCCAAAGTCAAACATGATTCTTACCAGGGAAAACAGCCTTGAAATAATAAGACGCTAACTAGTAGACAAAAGCCACAGGTGCAAAACTAAGGCCCGTGTTTTATTCTTAATCTGGAACCTGGTGAAAAATAATTCTTCCTCCCCCTTTTTAAACATCATTTAGAAATTTAAAATACATCTTTTAAATCATGTTTGGATATACAATATTTTATGTCAGACATTTTGACTGTCCATGTTTTAAAATAAACATACTTCCTGAACTTTTTTTTTTTTTTGCTATACCATATTTTATTTATCAACATCAAAAAATGACTAGTAATTTTCAATATTCATGCTTTTTTAATTAAGCCTGTTTTCTCATTTGTTAATACCAGAAACCACACCCTGGGCTAATTTTTTGTGCTACAATGTATAGCACAGGCATTTGTTTAAAATCAAAAAATGTAACTTCCAAATTTAGTAAATAAATAGTGAACCTTAAATGTAATAAATTGTCTTGTATAGACTGTCTTTCACTGACTCTTTCAATACAACTAAAATGACAACTGACAAAATGCAGAGATAGATATTACTACCCAAAAGTAAGTAGTTCTTATATATAAGAAAAAAAAAAAAAGTGAAAAAATCTATCTTACTATATACATTGACCTTACCTGAAAGCCTAATTTCTTTGGTAATGATTCAGCCACTTCATAAAAGTTCTCAGACATAATTAAGAAAAGTACTCACAAATTTTCCCTTAGATTTTATACCATTTTTTTTCTTTAAAACTTGAAACCTTAGATAGTTCATCAGCTGATACAAATTGTCTTAGCTTCACTGAAAGCAAAGCCAGTTTCTGTCATCAGCAGATCTGTTCCTTTTGTCTGATAATTTTACAGATGTATCTACATTTAACTTTTAATGCTAACACTTTAAAGAGATCTGATAACATTTTTACAGGGCAGTAGGACCGGTGGGGATGTCTTTATTGCAACCCATAACAATTCATAGCATATGGCTTAGAAGGAACATATTTACTACCATTTACTCTCAATCCTTACACTTGGTCTCATAAAGATATGACCACTGCCTACAGCCTTGGCATGGTTTCTTAATGGCTTTTCCAAGAGCTGTTTGAAAGTGTTAAATGGTGCGATGTCTCTATGATATTAAAAATCAGCTGAGTAAGTGGTTGTATGAAGGAATGTATAAACTATGAAAATAATTCAGGTTTTAATTATTGCTTTTATTTGTTTTGATATTGTTTAAAAAATTGTTTTGAGAGATTTTAATTACACTATATGTTGAAGTTATGACCTGACTAAATTCAATAGGTGGCATTCTGTGACAGAGAAATATATATTAGAATTGTAAATATCAAACAAAAGTGTACCAAACAAGCTTTTCTGACAGCATTTTACTTTTCATAGAGTTCACTGGCTTGATTCTTCCCTTATTCACACTTACAATAACATAAATACTGGTTTGCATTGATTCACACCTGGAACAAGACACATTCACTGTTTTAAAATGGCAAAGATATTCCAGATGCCACAAATGAGAAGAAAGCTTTTTTTTTTTTTTTTTTTGAGGACCAGCAACAAAGAGTACTGATGCAGTCTATACAGTTTTCTGATTAATGCTGCATGCATTGATAAATAGAAGAATAATATTTCTTGCACCAATACTGCTAAGGAATTGACTTGCATGTCTGCACTGTTACAAAAGCTCATAATGCCATGACCAAATTGAGCATATATGTATATATTTTTTTTTTTAAATAACATGACCACTTGCATTTTAAATATCTAATTATCAGTATGTTTTTTGTCTTCCTGGACATGTCACTGGAAGTGTTTTAAGAGGTAGCTTTGCAGTCTGAAGTTAAGTGAAGTGGTTTTAAATAGCAAAGTATGCAAGCAAATGAAAGTGAAATCTAAAACTTTCATACAGTAGTTTCTAAATCTCTGCCACTCTTTTTCCGTGTTTGATTTCTGCCATCAGAGCACTCTGATAAGCATCGAGAATCTGAAGCCTTTGCACCATCAAACAGTAGAGCTCACATTTTACAAAGAAAGAAATAAACAGTAAATGGCTTTTTCCAATTACATCAACACCTGTGTTCTTGTGTCAGGAAGCCGAAGTCCTACCAGACCTCCACATACTAGAACAGTAGAAGCAAGGAGAATAGGGATTGCTTTGGTGATGCCAACAAGGGAACCAAATATTAAGTTTCCAAGTACAGCTGCTGCTTTGCATAGTGCATTCAAAAAGCCAAAGCCTGTTGCCCTAGAAGAAAAAACAGAACAAGGTTAAAATGAATGTAAGAGTAAAAATCTTTGAAACAAATCCTCAGTGGGAATAAATCAGTATAGCCCTCTATCTTAAAGAGAATTTATTACAAGGATTCTGTACCTGATCTTTATAATGTGAAATCAAATCTCTACTGTGACAGCATTTTATTGAGACAAATTCATTCTGCTCCCTTGGGGACAAAAATGTGAAATGAATAAGTGAACAGGCAAGTTTGTACTTTCACACAACAAAGGACCTGCAAATGGAAATTCAGTAACATTTAAAATGGTGGATCAGTAGAGAGGAGGTGAGAAATCTTTCAAGAGCTACATAGTGATTTCAGAAGGAGGTCACCAAAATAAAAGGATGAGCATCATTGGGTACTGAATAAAAATTGTTTTCATACAGATGGTATGCATGTTCAATACTTTCTCAAAAGGCTTATAAGACTTTTAATCGTGACAAATGGCTGTCTGTTGGGGCAAAGAGAATGAGGCTTTAAAAAAAAAAAAAAACACAACCCTGCTTGGTGCAGAAGAGATATCTAAGAAATTTCAGACAAAAGGGATTGCCAACAGAAAACATAATACGGGCAACTCAGAGGGGCTTATGCTTTGTAGAGGTATTATTTTAAAGGTATAATTTTTGGTAGCCAGCACATAGATGTACTATGCAAACTGCTACCCTTTTTATTAAATGTGTTTTGACATGACAGTATGATTCATAGTTGCATGAAAAATAATTGTCGTAACAAAAGCGTCCTAACAAAATCATCTGCAAAATAGCAGAGTCTTTAACATTTCCCAAATCTCTAGGAAGTGAAAGGGAGAATAACTGTTTCAAGCTCACACTGTGCTCACTGGGACAAAATAATAAGAATCACAATGATTGAAACTTTTTTCAGAAAATAAGAATTTAATTATTAATTATTGCCATTAGAAGGAAAAAGTCCTCCAGTCTAAACAGAAAGAATTGACAGAAAAACTTTGGACTGAGTGACTAAGAGGTTACTTAGTTATTGTACTGAAATTCTATGTAAAGGAACGGAAGGTCCTATACTCATATACAGTCAGTACTCCTCAGAAGTAACTATGACGAACTTCTGCTACTGTAGCTCATAGAATTATAGAATGGTTTAGGTTCAAAGGGACCTTAAAGATCACCTAGTTCCAACTTCCCTGTCACTTGGAGGGATGCCACCCAGGTGATCAGGTAGCCCTGGGCCTCGTCCAACCTGGTTTTGAACATTTCCAGGGATGGGGCATCCACAGCTTCTCTGGGTAACCTCTTTCAGTGCCTCACCACCCTCCGACAGAAGAATTTCCTCCTAACCTCTAATCTAAATCTCCATTCCCTTAGTTTAAAGCCATTCCACCTTGTCCTGTCATTGTCTGACTGAGCAAAAAGTTGCTCTCCATCTTTTTCATAAGCCCTATTTAAGTATACAAAGCTGCAATAAGGTCACCCTGGAGCCTTCTCGTCAGGTCCCAGCCCTCTCAGCCTTTCTTCATACGAGAGGTGCTCCAGCCCTCTGATCAACTTCATAGCCCTCCTCTGGACCTGTTCTAATAGACCCACATCCTCCTTGTGCTGGGGGCCCCTGGATACACCACTCCAAGTGGGGCCTCACAAAGACAGAACAGAGGGGGACAACCCCCCCCTTGACCTGCTGGCCACTCCTCTTTCGATCCAGCCTAGGATCCTTAAAAGCATCCCAGAGAATCAACCTGAAGTAAGCAGACTTGATTCCAAATGACAGCAAGGTTACAACTGAGAGGTTTCTCAAGGTTTTTCACAGAAATATTTTTATTTTGAAAAAGAAAACCTAACAAGGGAGAAGACTTCCTCTACCTCAGGCAAACAATGGATGTAGCCACAGCCCACAGTGTCACTAGTTTATGTTTGCTTCTGCAAATCCAGTCACTACATCTTAAAAGAATTGATCAGTCAGTCCCTTTGGTGTCCTACCTCTAAGTCATATCTCATGGGAAAGGTACAATATCCTGTGTAGAATAGCTCACCAGGATATTGGGGTTAGTAGCACTAGCCATGTCCTGAATTTATGTGGTATGCTGTACTTCAGAATTGTACCAGTCCTGTTATATTTGAGTATGCTGCACCGAAAGAATAATGAAGGTGGGTCTGTATCCTGCTGGTATATTTCCATATATTTCTGGCTCTAGTTTGTTCTTAGAAGCTGAAATCTAGTTAATCAACAGGGTCAACTTCAGAATCATTTGAAGTAATGGTATAAGCTAATGTTTATTTTTTGAGTAAACATAATTCCTCTTTGTGCAATACGTTGTACCCATGCAGATACTGCATGTAAAGAAACATCAATAATACCTAGGGAAGGAGGGGCAGGTCATTTGGATAGCAGAGCAGAAACTACCCAGGAAATGAGCTGGGAAAAAAAATAGCAAAAGGGTCTCTAATATGTCTCTTGAAAGGTCAAATGGCTATTTTTTTCTATGTTTGATTAAACCTGCATTACTTACGTAATACTCAGGGCCTAAAAAGCTAAACTTGCACATGGAGGTGAGTATCTTCAAAATGACATGCTCTGCTGCCTGACGGTGCAGACCAGTGAGGTCTGTCTGAGAGTGCACTGCTGAGAGCACCAGAGGAGGAACCTTTGGAAGAGTTGCTTGAGAGCCTTCCTGTCAGGGAAACATTTGCAGCAATTCCTTGAAAATGTTTCCTCAGAAGAGGACTGATTAACTTTTAGGAAGACTTTTGGAGAAATCCAACCAAAGGAGGACTGGGAGATGTACTGAAGGAAGTACGAAAGAGCCACCCTACTGGAGTAATTTTTCAAAGTCTGTGGTCAAGTGTCTACCACAGACAGATTTGTACTACCAGGCAGACTAACCTGAGCATCAGAAGCATACCTGTAAAAAACTGACCAGAATGTGAAAAAGGTCCTGACAGGGAAGGAGCTCCAGAACGATGCGTCTTCTTGGGTGAGAAAGAATGGAGGTAGGAAGGAGGAACAGGTAAAAGAAAGACTATGGTAAAAAAGCTTTACCACAAACAGGTAGGAAATGGTTAAAGACATCACAGTCAGATTAGAAAACAGAGTTTATCTGATAGGATAAATAACAGACTGTAGCTAATTTGCAAAAGTCAGGGGAAGAAAGAAAGGAAAAGACTCAGAACTGTTCCAGTTTCAGCCTTGTTTATACACAGAAAGTATTTCTAAAGTTTTAGTGGTGACTGGTTGTAATCAGTGTCTGCAGACGAAAATACAGTTTCTTAGGCTGCCAATATTGGTGTAAAACCAAACTCGTTCCCAAATAACAGTAACAGGAAAATAACGGTGTTCACATAGAGAAAACAGACAATTAGTCATCAAAATCCTCAGTATATTCAGAGAGATACCAGAGTTCCCTAAAGAGAACATAGATTTAGCTAATACAAGTTTGGTTAAATATAGGCAGGAAGTCTTTGGAAAGGCAATACTACTAAACATACAGGGATGCTTTATTTACGCTCCTTGGTGTTTTATGCTACATTAGAAAGGTAAGTTCTTTCACAGACGATATTGGCTTATATTAACTAGTTATAACAAGGGTCTGAATATAATTTTCTGAGTAATTTGGACCATTAACTTTCATGTGTTGGGCTCTACAGGTAGCCTATTCAGGGTTGCCATTACAATCAATATAATTATCAGTTATACATCCAAGATTCCCATATTAGGAATTAACCTAATTTTGTAGTATAATGTCTGTTATATCTGAGCAAAATTAAGGTTATTTGTTGGCACTGAAAATCCAGTTCTGCTTTGTGAAATGGATTTATTCAAATTTTCCAATTGTAAGGGGTATTAATTAGTCCAATCTCATCAACATTATCAAATTATAAAAAAGGAAGAGTAAGATAAAATAAGCCCATTTTTATGCCCTTGGCTGTTCTGATGGTACAAACTGAAAAAGCCAGCAGAAGTTCAGTTGTTTGATCTATAAATAGTTTTCAGGCATGTCCTTTTGCCTAAAATATGCACATCATTTTGCCTGGTCATTTACCACTGCGAGAACAGGAAGATTTTTAGAAACTTAGGTAAAATGTTTACTTACACAGTCATTAAGACCCGTACCTGAAAAGCATTATCACTCTCCAGCCTTCTGCCTTTATATCTTTCAATTTTAGCACTGTGTTTGAATGTAATTTCTTGTGCAATAATACTAAGAATGAAATAATTGACAAAAGTTTTGAGCTATGGGGATGGCAAATTCATGGTAGTAGGTTTATAAAAGCCCTCGTAATTCATTCTACTGAATCCAGGAGAGTAAAAATAGCCATGCAATGTATACGTTGCAATACACAAACATGAGAGTAGAGTCTTCTCTTACAGCACTAATACAACCTTTGCTACAGTTTTTGGGAAAGTGCTAGTATACAGGAAGTCTGCAAATGATCAAGGATTTATAATGTGCCATCTCAGGATCACAAATGAGTTAAGTGAAAAAACACAGAAGTGCAAGGCCATTACTAAATACACTGATCTACACTGTTTGTCAGTTACTGGGTAAAACACTGGCATAAGAATATCTTTCTGACTGTCAACAATCTTCATAATTGGCAAGAAAGTCAGTAGAAAGAACCCCTTGTTCCTTTAGAGAATGTCAATAAACCCTTTGGGCAAATCAGTAAGACAGTCCTTGTGAATCACTGTGGGCTTGCCTTAAAGACAAAACAAAAAAAAAATAGAAAAAGTTATAGAATTTAGTATTAATAGGAAAAAATGTTGAAATCCTGTAAAAGTGTCAAGTCTCATAGAAAGCTGAGTGTTAAAGAAAAAGAATTTTCCCAGTATTTTACTACTGGTGCTGGGAAACCTGTGACAAAGAAAAACACCGAGCTTCCTTTCACCCAAGTCTCACATAACAAATGGCAAGAATCCAAATGGTTAAAAATAAAGGGATTATCCAAGCCTTTAGATTAAATGTGCTTGTTTCCTAGTTGCCAAATGTGCTCCTTCTTAGACCAGGTGCTTGTATTCTTAAATAAAATAGTTCGGGTCCACTTTTCTATAGTTTATGGAGCACCTCATAACTTCATTTTCATGCAGCAGAGTTCTACTGAATGTGTAACACGGCCATTTGATATCCCTCTTGCTAGAGCTAGTGCTAAACTGGCAGCACTTTACAAAAGACTCTGAGTAAGATTTTTGTGGGGTTTGATAACTTGCAAATCCTATGAAAACAGTAAGTTTCTGAATGTGCTATGGATAATTTTCTAATCTCCTGACATTTTCAAAAATAAGTACACAGGTCATAGTCTTGCCAATTACACCATTTAGTGTGCAAGTAAAATCAGAGAATGTGCCTTCCTGCCTTAGACTTGCTTAAGAAACTGCATAGGTGCGGCATTTCATGCCTTTAAAACACCAGCATGCAATTTCAGCAAAGTGCAGTTGAACTGCATCCACAGGATGGCAGTAGAAAATAGCTGCCAGGAAGTTGATGACTATAGCTATAAGTTGATGACTGCTGTTATGACTCAAACGACTAGAATACTTCTCTTCTGACAACCACAACAATAAAAAGTTTGACTTAAGATAACCTGTGAGTAGGGTTTATTACTCTGGGGACTCAAGAAGAGATTGAGAAGATAAATATAATAAACTGAAGATAGGTGACTTAATTCTTAATTATGACCAAACCTTTATGAACTTTCAGAGATATTAAAAAAGGCAAAACAGGATGAAATCATTTTATAGCACACCTTGAATTCTAAATATTCCTGGCCATGATTCAAACCCTGATGCCTGGCAGCCTTAGCAAAACTGAAGAATTGTTGGTTATCTCATGTAATCTGACCTTGATTTACTCTGTGGGAGATACAAGGATTCCACTTTCTGTTTTTGTCTTATTTGTTGTAACCATTCCTTGAGAAGAGTCTTGGCTTGTAAAGTTGGTTCTTCCAAAGTTAGCTCACAAGAAGACACTTAATACTTACATAAATGTAAAAATTCCATTTAAATGTCATAAAAATATCCTAAGAGTTACTTTTTCAGAGAATTTTAACTCTCTTCTATTCATATTTGTATTACAGGCATAGCTAGAAAATTATGCAATGTTATTTCAAGTCCCTTTGGCACAAAAATTACAACACAATCTGTAATTACGTCATCATACAATATATTTTTTTTCCACATTACTCTGCCAATGCACAGAACAAAGACAGCTTGAGGGATAAAGCATGATGCAGTGAAGGAAACTTGGTTTCCCTCATGTTGCAGAATTTGGAAGGTACACAAATGGGATTGGGACTGCAAGATGAAAAAGCAGAATCTCATGATTAAGGTAGTTGAATGCTGTCAGGAGAACAGATACAAACCCCATTCCCATCACAGAATTTCTATATGATGCTAGCAAGTCATTTAAGCTAACTGAATAGTCATTAAGTATGTAATTCACATTTTATGTCTGCTCAGCTTAGCACCTTCAGGTTTGTGTTGTTGAAGTGCTGAGCAGTGGAAGTTATATTTTGAGCCCATTCCCTCTTCTGAAATTCTCACTGATTGGGATTCCAGGTCCCACATGAGACAAATCAAGCACCTAACATCATTTTTGACAACATTATCGTTTTCCTCAGTGCCTTAATTCCTGCATCACCTCCCTCCAGAGAACAGCTCTGAAAATACAGAAAGTTTATGAGAGTAGAAAATCACTCTACAAACACTCAGAAATGTTCACAAGATTATTAATAATTCTCCTTTAGAGGAGAGCTTTCAAATATATGAAATAATTTGGTTTGGCTCTCAAGAGGGCCACAGCTGACCAAAGACTTCTGAGAACCTGCTGACTGTTGAGCATTCCAGAATCACACAGGCCATTAAGAAGATAGACAAAATACGAGATAAAAGATAACGACAAAAGATGAGATAATACTAGTATTCTTTTTTGTATTATGGAACTGGATTAAATTACTGGTTTATTAGATATGAGCTTACTTATAACTGCTCATCACCAGTGTCCTTTAAAATCTGTGTATTGAAAAGTAAGTAATAAGTTAAATACTGTTTTACAATGATTATTCATTACTAAATTTTATCTGAAAGATTGAAACATACCTATAACTAGGATTTGTAATGTATTTTCTACTTTCTAATGCAACTTCCTCTCCCTGAAAACCACGTGACATGTATACAGTCTCCAACATGTCTTATTTTAGCAGTTCCACAAATCAGCTCAGGTTTTATAAAGAACATTCAGGGAAAAACAAACAAACAAAAAAACAAACAAAAAAAAAAAAAAGAAAGAAAAAAACACCTGCAATGGCATAAAATATAGAATCCTACAATCATCCAGGTTGGAAAAGACAATGTGACTCAGCAAGACCCATCACTAAACTGTCTCTTAGTACCATGTCTACATGTCTCTTAAACACTTCCAGGGATGGGGACTCCATGACTTCCCTGGGAAACCTTTTGCAATAAATTATTCCTAATGTCCAATCTAAACCTCTCCTGATGGTGAGGTGATTTCCTTGCATCCTATCACTTGTCACCCAAGAAAAAGAGATGAATGTTCTCCTTGCTGCAACAACACCCTCCTCACTGCAACTTCCTTTCAGGTAGTTTTAGAAAGAGCTGAGGTCTCCCATCAGTTTCCTTTTTTCTAGACAAAACAATTCGAATTCCCTGAGATACTCCTTGTAAGTCTTGTTTTCTAGTCCCTTTATCAGCTTTCTACTTATCAAGAATTTAGGAAAAACTACAGAATTACCTCAAATACAGGCATTATATTGTTAAATAAATTTATAAAATTTATAAATAATGAGGTGATTTTGAATGCATTTGAAGCCCAAATCTGTTAAGGTTTTGAAGCAACCTTACCTCTGCTCTTTGGGCAGCTAATGAAGAGGAAACCAGAATGTGTCCTGTGTATCACATACACCATGCATTTCCAAGTTTCTCACCGCACCCCTACCTGACAGAAAGCCAGTACAATTTTCCAAAAATAACCTGGGGTATGACTTATGAAACACTTTCTGTATTACACTGCAAGATACTGGCAAAGCCCCAGCAGTTTGGCTATTGGCTAGTTTCCAAGGGGAGTTTTGTGGGAGGAAAAGGTGGTGCAGCCCAGCCTGATCTCCTGTGCATATTAGTATGAACCGGCCTCCTTACACACACATTTCTTTCAGCCCAGACTCCAGCTTCTATTTGCTACTGGTTTGTGGTCATTTCACTGGTTGTGAGTAAGCAAAAAATATTTATTGGAATAATAAAAGAATGATGCACCTTTGCCTCAACCTTAAAAATTATAGGTAGGAACAAGCTTCCAGAATTGCAATCCCAAAAGGCAAAAAGTGGCTATGATGGAACCAGAACTTTTGGAAAACTCATTTTCAGTATATGCCAGCAATGTTTGTCCTGAACCAGGATGACTTGACCGATCAGCCTGTTTACACAGATAATATAAAATGACAAGTTCTCTATCTGAGTTGTTGCAAAAATACCCCAAAAATTCAGCTGCAAGTACATTTTTGTATTTTGGTTCCATACAGTTATTATTGCATGCATAAACATTTTTTTAAAAAAAAGAAAAACAGACAAAAATTTTCTACAATCTCATAGTTAGCAGAAACTACTAAAAATTTTTTTAGCTGCAAATATGGATACCCTAAAACATAAGATATCAGTAGCATACTTTTAATCATTCCTAGTAATGATTTTTTTTTCATTAATACCGATGGGTTTTCCAATTATTTTTTTCTTCATTAAAAAAAAAAAAAGTTTGTGCCTACTACATTCAGGAATGCCAATAAAATAACTATTTGTAAAGGACTTTTATTAGAATTATATCATAGCATTTGATTGACGGAATCTTTCTTACCAGAAGATTTCTGATGTGTAATAAAAGCTGTAGTGCTTAAACCTTAGTGCTTTGAATTCATGAGTAGCTTAGTATGGTTATTTTGATATAACCACAACAGATTACTCTGTAAAGAAGCACTTATTTAAAAAAAAATAAAATGAAAAGAAAACATATTCAACCAGTTTACTGTCTTTCTCTCTTAATGGACAGTACCAAATTTAGTTGAATCTGTGTCCAAAAACTAAGACTTTAAAGCAAGTCATCAGGCATTTATAAACTTCTGGACCTTTTTTTTTTTAACTGTATTTGAAACTTCAATGGGGTGGCATAAGAATTTGCACTGTGATAGAGAAGAGACACTCCATACCTGAGCAGAGAACTGGGCAGTTTTACTTATTTTTTTTTTTAAAAAAAAAAAAGAAAGAAAAAAAAAGAAAAAAAGGAAAAAAAAAAGATCCAAGTCTATTCAATAGGTTGTGGCTTTTATGATTTTACCACTGACATACTACTGTTGAACTACACTTCTTCCTTCTGTCAATTCAAAGGCATAAAGTCATCATTAGAGAGTATCTCAACATTAGAGGAAAAATGTCTTTTAGCAGCAGTGCTTGCAGGACATCAAAACTGTCTAGAGCATCTTTGCAGGAAGGGTCAGGAGCAATGCCTGAGACACTTATGTATTTACTTAATGTAGATACTGGTCTATGTATGATACTAGTCTGTATGTACAGACCCCTAGTGACCCTGAACACAAACTTGCTGCAAGCTGAATAACAGCTCAGTGTGATTTAAGCCCTATGTCTCTTCTAGCAGGCACCGTTGAGCTCCAGAGAGTGATTTTTATTATCATCCCCACTATTTCTTGAACAAAAGACAAATGCAACAATGTTTCTATTTTGGACCAAATGTATTCATCGTTAATAGCTAGCTGCACTAGGGGAAGCCCAAAAATATTCTATTACCATTTTCAGAAAAATTGATTATTATCAGTGTTTTAAATAAGAGCAGCAGTTAGAACTTCTTTTTTTTCATATGAAAATACATTTGTGGTATTTTCCTGATTAGGTGATATTTGACGTGAAAGATAAACCCAAGAGAATAAAAAATCTTTTTTTCCCTTGCTATTCTTAAGACAAACTGTGAGTACAGCTCACCTAAAACATCACTATTGCTGGAAAAAATACAGCATTAACTATTTCTATTACCATATCTGCTGGTACATGGAGATGGAGTCAGAAAATTTAACAGAGATGTATCTGCACATACCTTCTGTCTGTAGGATACAACTCCACAGTAATGACATCAAGAGAGTTCCAAGCTGAGATGGTGAGACCGTTGTAGAGGCATAGCATACCTATCATCATGGATTCACTGGTCCCAAACCACAGGAAAAAACAGCTTATGCCAGAAAGAACCATGGAACCACCTATGCAAGGCACAGACAAAATGAGTGCTAAGTGAGGCTGAATTTAGAAGAATGATTGTTGTTTTGTCTAACATTTCTATTCACACAGTGAAGCAAAATAAGTGACCCATATACTTGAGTTAAAGAATGAAGAGACGTTCTTTGCCAGTAGACCATTCAGGCAGACAAATGTTAGAAGGGGATTGGGGAAAAAATTTAATTCCCTTATATCCTTTATGGAGATACCATAAAGTATTAAGCTGTAGCCCTTTCTAAACTCTCAAAAGAAGCTGCAAGGAAAAGTATCCCTGTTCTTACTTGCTCAACATCTTATGAATTACATGAAACTCATTCATATAATGTAGTAATAAGAACATGGAGTAGGAAATGTATTTATATATAGTTTTCTAGAAAATGAACATAATGAACTATGTTTAGCTACTTAAGTAAAACAAAAACATATCTGTCTTTGCAGATAATCCACAGTAGGTGTCTTTCAGCTGTGTTACTTTGCAAAATAGATAGTAGGCAAATGACTGCTAACTGTTCCTAGGAGATACTCTAGTAGCTGAGGATCACCTGCATACATCCTGCTTTCTTTCAGCTGGAGCAAAGATATGCCAGTAGTCAGCACCCTTCCACATTTCATCCCAAATGACTAAATTACTGTTTTGTAATATCACTGTGGAAATCCAATGACTGCTACCTTGGCATAGCAGAGCTGGTTATAGACCCCTTTGTTCTTAGACTTTCTAAATTGGCAGCTTTTTAATGAGCACTTAGAATGCTACATAAACCAAATAGCCGTAGAAAGAATTTTTTGCATTTCTCTGAATCAAATTCTTTAAAAAAAAAAAAAAGAAGAGAGAGAGAGCGAGAAAGAGAGAAAGAGAGAAAGAAAGAGAGAGAGAAAGAGAAATAAAGAGAGAGAGAGAAAGAGAGAGAGGGAGAAAGAGAGAAGGAGAGAGAGAAAGAGAGGGAGAGACACAGAAAGAGAGAAAGAGAGAGAGAAAGAGAAAGAGAGAGAGAGAAAAGAGAGAAAGAGAGAAAGAGAGAGAGAGAAAGAGAGAAAGAAAGAGAGAGAGAAAGAGAAAGAGAGAGAGAAAGAGAGAAAGAAAGAGAGAGAAAGAGAGAAAGAGAGAAAGAAAGAGAAAGAGAGAGAGAAAGAGAAAGAGAGGGAGAAAGAGAGAGAGAGAGAGAGAGAGAAAGAAAGAAAGAAAAAGAAAGAAAGAAAGAAAGGAAGGAAGGAAGGAAGGAAGGAAGGAAGGAAGAAAGAAAAAGAAAATGTTATTTTACCAGAGGAGCTTAGGAGCTTTAGGTTTTATGTTTTTTTTTTTTCTTTTTTTTTTTTCTTCTCTGTTTTAAAGTGAAGTCCATACCTAACATTGTTAAACGTCCAATTCTATCCATCAGAAGAGCAGACACAATGTTCCCTGGTAACACTGCCAAAGTTCCCAGAAAATTAACGAAATAAATCCAGTAGGCACTGTAGTCATCATCAAAAGAAATTTGGCATCCTGTCCTGATATGGAAAAATGTGCAATTTATAAAATCACTGTCAACAAATTTATATTGCTCGAGATCTGTGGAAAGAAGAAAAAGTACGATTTCAGCTAACAGTTGACTCCATGTGCAACTTTTGATTAAAAACATTTGATGTTTATGCAACCTTACTGACAACTAGGAGCTTTTACTGCTTCATAAATGGCACTAGTTATTGCTGTTACTTCTGATAGCCTTTTATCTTAAGAGAAAAATATGTGAAGGTTATAATAAAGAATAACTAAGACATTGAATAAAGCAAATTATATTAATGTATTTCAGCTCTATTTGGGTCCTATTTGGTTCAAACCTCTCATACCAGGCCTGTTGTGCATAAAAAGCACTGGATTTCTGCAAGTTTTTATCAGGCAGCCTTGCCATTGTTCCTCACTCTTGCTCGGTGTTAGACTTGTGATTTCCATACCAGAGAGCCTTTCAGATGAAACTGTTGATCATGCTCAGTTTGACTTCTTATAAAGGGAAATGTTCACACAGAATTCAGATTAACTTACTTTCATTTCTGAGTAGACTGCAAGCAGTCTTCAGCTCAGCTCGAGTCTGAAAAAATGTACTAGGAAATGTATCTGACCCAGTGTTTAGAAATGCAATTAGTTCTTTTTTTATTAAACTTTTTCACCAATTGTGAGCTTTGCAAACTCGGTGTCTGTTTTAATATATATCATTAAAGAACAAATAATCACAGATATATCTTCCATTTTTTATAATTATGCATCTAGTCAATCATTTTGAAAATTATCAGTCAGATCTTGCTAGGATCTGGTTTCAGATTGGCACTACTGTATCTTGACAATGATGACATTTTCATGCATTCATTATTAAAAAAGGATGCAGATGAATCACTATATGTAACAGTCCAGACCATTCTACTTCAAATAACGTTTTACAGTTCTCTCCTTATACTTTCCCCTTTATTTCTGGTCCTTCCATCAGCCTTAAAGTCCTTTCTCAGGAATACCCTTCTTTCAAACAAAGAAAGCTGAACATTGCTTGTTAGGTATAGCCTAACTCTGTAACTAATTTGATTATTTCAGTTACAGGAAAGAAGTAAAAAGTGCTGCATCTCTCTGGACACAAGCTTAGTTTACATTGTTTTAAAATGAAAGAAAATAAACAAACAAAAAAAAACAATAACAATGACATGAACAAACCAGTTCTTCTGCTTAAACATGTGAAAGCACAAATTCCTATTTTTGGTAAAATACTTGGTAGATTGGGAACGATTATAGATGAGGAAGCATGCATCTTGAACTCACCTCCTGTGCCTATGTAAGAAGAACAGAATAGTCCCATTTAGACCAAATTAAAATACACCTAATTAAAGCAACCAGTTTCTCATCTCCAGACTGAATCTCTTTAGGGATGATTAAAATGAAAGGAAGGTTTATTATCTGAGTCAATACTAGGCCTGTAGTATCTCAAATGGAAGAGTGATCCTTCCTCATCTCTGGTATTACATTATTGAGGCTTGTTGATTTCATAGCTTTGTGTTCCCTAGTAGAAGGCTTCCTGTATGCTTCATTAGAAATTCAGAATCTATAATCAGTTGACAAGAGTCAGATGATAACATGCAGATGCAAAATTGGTACTCAGGAATTTTCATGTAATACCTGTGTTGTAGAAGGTGGTATTCACAAAAGTACAATTCCTGAAGTATGTGTTCAGCGAAGTAATGTCTTCAAATACACAATTCTTAAAAAGGGAATCTTCAAAAGTTACTGATTTAAACTTCATCATAATAAACCTGTAAAATACAAATAATTTCTGTCAGTCTACTTTGATAGGTTAGAAACAGCAACAGGTCAAGCTGATAAATCTTTATAGTTTTATTTGGTATGCTGAAGAACCTCAACCCCAGAAACAGTGATCACTTAAAGACATTCCAGAGACACGATTAATGATTAGCTGATTCTGGAATACTCTCTTTCAGAAAAAGCGTTAATAAGACACATAGCTGCTGGCCATAACCAATGACACTATTTCTGTGGTAATATTTCAGTTATTACTTTAATCATCAACCAAAAACAATGTCATGACATCCTTTTAAAATGACCAGAACTCATAATTTGACATTACAGTCATAAATTGAGAGCTCAGACTCCAGGAACCCAGTCTCTTGGAACAAACAATCACCTGCTGGTACCAACAAGCTGGAAAGAAAGAATTTTTCAAAGAACGTTTATTTGTCCATATGAAAACACACTGGGCACTGTGTCAGGCTCAAATCCAAAAGAAATTGCTTGAAGATTTTAAAAATGATTTTCTATCTGGTTTTATCATTATCACAACAATTACATTGGCAGTTATACAGCTAGGTATCAAACAGGAAGAATGTTTTTTTTCTAGCCCTGTGTTTGCGGATGCAATTGCAAATACTGTGTGCATAAAATGTGCACAAATGAATTGTCATTAACTTTTCCTATTTCTGAACATCCTTATTCCTACTGACTTTTATTTAACTCCTAGGTCTTTGATCATGGCTGTCAATCAAGTCATCCATAGAAAAAGTTAAAGACAAAGTATATTACTAGCAGTAATTTTCTACCTCAACATTACTAGCCTAAAGCAATACTGTAAGTTTTTTCCACTACGCTTTTAACACAAATATCATTATGCTAACAACAACAAGAAAAAGACAGACGTCTTAATAATACATTTAAATAAATAAATAAATAAAATAGAACCAAAATATTGAATAAATGAAATTTAAAATATATAAAAATAAAAATAATAAAACAGCAATTTTGCGATGTTTCACCCTTTTGTGATTTCACATGAGGGTATGGAAAAAGCTGTAACTAAAGAAGGGTAGTTTTGCTGGAAGACTGCATACAAAAGGAATAACTCTTTGGAAAGTACTGCTTTAATTGCTACATGCCAATAAGAACTATTAAAATGGCAAAGCCTTCCAAACACAGATCGGCTCTACTCTAATCAAACCTGGTGTGTTTAGCTGTTTATTTTTTTTATACAAGACTTTTAGTAGGAATAGCAACACACAAAAATATGCTACGTTTCAAATAGTAGAAATTATCCTCTCAGCAATACAGTTAGAATCACATCTGTACGAGAAAGTAGAGCAAATGTTAATTATAATTATCATAAGAAAAGAATTACTAGCTAATGAATTCTTTTTCTGTATTGGCCAAAAAAAAAAAATGGTGTTCTCAGCCCATTAGTTTTAGTCACTATATCATTTCTCATTTGTGACAGTCTCTGATTAAAATCAGGCTAGTGTTCAGTGTCAACTCATTATCATTTTTCATATAACACTTTCCATTTTAAAAAGTAGTTCAATTTCAGAGCAGAACAAAGAACATTTAGCAATTGGATTAGTCAGTTCTAATAGGAAAGGCAGACTATATGTACTAAATTCTCCTGATGCACTTTTCACCTTTGGACAGGAAATATGTTGTGACTAGATTGCAGTGAGTTGAATTCAAACCCAACAGAAATGTAATGAAGCATAAAGTGAAGTATTGATGTATCTTCCAGTTAAGAAAAAAACATGAGGGAAACAATAAAACTAGGGGTGAGTGAAGTACTGAAACATTTGTCAAAGAAGAATATCAAAAGAGTTGATATTACTGCAGAAAGTATTTTGTGAATCTCAAATAACTCCTACAGGCCTATTGAATTTGCATATTTGAAAGTATTTTAGAGTATATTAGTGTTAGACTTAGTATTTTACAGTAATTTTCAGTTCACTTTGATAAAATCTTGGTTGACAGAATACAAAACATCTAAAACTTATTGACAGTAAGTGGTTCTTTGCTTTTAGGAGAACATCTGTCTCCTGGAAAGAAATCCACCTGGGAAGCAATAGCTAGTTTAAAGATGACAAAACTGCTCATTTTTTTGTCAATCCATAAACTGTGTCAAAGCTCAAGTTCATAGACTCATAGAGGCATTAAGGTTGGAAAAGACCTCCAAGATCATCTGGTCCAACTGTCCCCCAACCACCAGTATTACCCACTAAAATATGTCGCCAAGTACCAAATCCAACCTTTTCTTAAACACACCCAGGGACAGTGACTCCACCACCTCTCTGGGCAACCCGTTCCAATGCCTAACCAATGTTCTTATACATATATATATGCAAGAGACCTGTATTACCAAAATCGTTGATTTTATTCACTTAGACATATGTATTCCTATGGAAACAATAATAATTTATCACAATGTTATTCAGGAGACAATTCAGATGGTTGTTCTCAAAATCTCTTAAGAGACACCAGACACCCAAAGCAGGTGTGCTTAGGTTTTCCCTAAATTATCTATTTATCTGTAAAATTCTAGCTAGGGACTTAATACATATGCATTCAGTTAAAAACCATGATCAACATTGCCAAGGTGTTGTTTTCTTTTTTAGAGCTCTTTGTGCTTTTTGTTGACTTACAGTGGCATTTAACTTTTATATTTCCGTGATCCTGTCCTTTCAATGTCTCACATTTTTATTGAAGTGTCTTAAATCAATACAAGAAAAAAAAAAAAAAAGACCACATAGATGAAAGTCCATCCTTCCTCAACCCCCTGCAATGTTATGGCACACACTGGGTCTGAAAATATTTGTATCCCACTGTGGAAGGAAGGGTCATTATTTTGGACTTTTGGATCTTGTTTCAGGAGGGAAGTAGTGTTTGCATGAGGAATCTAGCACTGAGGCCACCAGGGCATATACAAGTCCACTTCTCCAGGGCACTATTCAACATTGAGTCATGACAAATTGAGGATAGAAACAAATTACCGTGGATGAAAAAAAAAAAAAAAAAAAAGCAAACAACCAAAACCAAACAAACTAACAAAACAACACCTATCCATTAATAGTTAATAGGGAAAAATATCAGATCATTAGGACTTGCTTGAACACATGCATTTATTTATTCCAGCCCCATCAGGATATTAGTACATCTCTAAACCTGTCGTTGATGTATTCTCCATTGCTGTGAATTTGATTTTCCAGTGTGAAGTTGAAGACGAAATGTGAAACCTCCTCATTGCGGAAATGTTTCACTCGGGACGCGTACTCATCTGACTGCAGATGTTTAATGACATCGGGAAACCAGACAGATAAGCCGTAGTAGCTGTGAAAAACAGAAAATGCACAGTCACATCATGGGGCTTGTCTCAGCAAGGCCATAGCAGTACTGGTCTCCAGCTTCCCACAGCCTTGCCCTGCCAAGCCATGGGCTTGATGTCTAGGCCTGTCCCTGTCCCCATCCCCATCCCCGTCCCCGTCCCCGTCCCTGTCCCTGTCCCTGTCCCTGTCCCTGTCCCTGTCCCTGTCCTACATCGCCATCCCTGTCTCAAGGGGTGGTGTCCCCATTTGCCCTGCTCCTGGCTGGGGTGCTGGGACAGGCCTAGCTGCCAGGCCCTGCCCTGAAGGACACAAGGAAGACCTGTGGCACCCAGACATGAAGAGTGGAGCTCTTCCTAGATGGCAGACTGTGGGAGCTGCAAAGAAGAAATCTTTTCTAGTCCCAGCTTTAAACTTTGCTTTTAGATGCAGACAGGTAGACTAACACCTTCTAAACAGAGTATAAATGAAGTCTAATTTGAAGACTTCCAGAATATGAGCTTCTGTTCAAGTTAAGGCAGATAGAGCACCAAGTTCATATTTTTAATATGGTGAGGCAAGAAACAGTTCCTCTGTATTTCCCAGTTGCTGGTGTAATAATACTAGAAGACACCAACACCAGGAGATGCTGGTATTCTGAACCAGTTATTCTCTGAGTCACGCTTGTAGCCAAGAATAGACTAAATTATAAATACTTTTTTTTTCTTTTCTTTTTTTGCAGAAATATACTGAATAAAACTTTTCCAAAGAGAAATGGTAATCATAGTGAAAGAGATTTGCATGCAGATGATTCTTTTCTCTGTCAAGTCCATCAAAAATGGTTTAGGATCTCAAGAAATCTTACCCAAAAGACAGGGTGAACCACACAGCTGTAAGTTTGATGGTATTATCCTTCACTGGGTAGTTGAAACATCTCATGAAAGTCAACCAAATCTGAAAATCATTAGGAAATAAATTTATTTTATTAAGTTTTGTCAAATGATACAAGGTTTTTGATTCTGATTTGCTTGCTTCTTTAGGGAATCAGAGAGAGAGAGCAGGCCATCTCCTTGATATAAACCTAATAGCTGTATTTTTTACACAAGTCTGTTAACCTTTGACTATAACCAGGTTGTGCACATTCTCTGCCTTTCTGGTTTCTTTTCACTGTGTCCATTAATTCATATGTACTCTGACTACTTAAAAATTTCATCTTCTCTAGGCAACATCCTTTCACTCTCTCAGATAAACCAGATGAAGACTTTCCCGAAGTGTTTCCTTCTCACTTCCCAGTATTACATAGCCTTAAGTTTAGATGGATCTTATTCCACAATTCAACAGGGAGTTGTGTAGTATGAGCTGTCATAACCTATAACGGGTAGAAATTGGTAGTTTATGACAAAAAGCTGGGACTACCCTCAGGTTAGAGATGCTACAACAGAGCTGACTGAGAATGGTATCTCCCCACCCTCACCCCTTTCCCACGCATTGAAGACAAGAGACCATATGTCCTAGGAGATTTTAGTATACATCATGCAACAGGGAAGACTCTGGCCCAGGGGCTAGTCCAGTGTAATAACAAGGATGTGAAACAAACAAGCTGTGGTTCCTTTAAAGCTGCCATAGTAACAAAGCCAAAACTTAACATTTCCATACTCAGTTCTCCATTTTTGAACAAATAAGTTTAAAAATAGACACTTTCATTTTTATTTTGTCTTTCATAACGAAGAGAGCATTTTCCAAGAAAATCAATTTTGATTGGAAATATGTGGCAGAATTTATTTTACAACACAGTTTTATTTGTTGTTTTTGTTTGTCTGTTTGTTTGTTTTTGATGTAGCTCTGGGAAGCCTTTAGATTCCAGATTTTTAACAGCTGTGAAAACCTTCTTTTGTCATGTTTAGGTTAGGTGAGGTTTTTTGTTTGTTTGTTTTTCATTATGAACAAGATTTAGCTCAATTTTCATTGAACAGCTTGAAGGTACTGCATAATTTTTGATTTTACAAAAAAAGTTAAAAAAAAGATGTGGAGCAAAGTCCCAATGAACTTGTCTTAATCCCTTTGAAATATCTCTAAAGTAGTTTTCTGGTAAAACATTTGACATCTAATAAAAAAATAAGCAGATTCAATGCCTTGTAAAGGTTTTACTGGCATTCATTTACACATGTTATTCATTACTTTACCATTTGTAGGTAAGGTGATCACCTCAGGTTTCTGCTGATAATTTTTAATCTCTGCACGTGTCACCTCTTTACGCTGTTAGATATCAATATGTGTTCTCAGTACAGACTGTATTGTGGTGCTTGGACATATGGCTGTGTAACTGTCAACCATCACTTGTGTAAATGCCAATGCAACATTGTTCTCCTCAGAAGTTGAAACCAACTGTCTGTGATTCACCTGCACCTCTTTTGCTCAAAAACCAGAATCTTACACTGGTTCTTGAATCTTCCAGTTGCATAGCCAAAGCAGTATTGCAATTATCGCCATCATGAGCTTAATAAATCCATCCCATTTTTGAATGCTTATTAAAAACCATAGTTGCAGAACAGAGATGTTTTTACTTACACCATATAGCTCTGTGCGAATTCTGACTAAACACCTTCTGTACCAAGTTCCTGTATCGCTCTCTATTTCTATGAGCTCATCTATCTGCTTTGGAGTTTTGATTCTGTTAACCTAGAAATAAAAACAAGACAGCAAATATTTGCATTTTCTTGAAGCATTCAGCTGCATATTATGACATATTAGAAACTTTTAATAAATACCATAACTAAAAATGAACAGGTATTAAACCTGTGTCTAAATTATTAATGTTTTATATCTCTAAAGGAATATAAACACTTTAATAACAAAGTTCATTGTGGAGGCAACTGTATTGAAAAAGCTCTACTTTCAAACCATGTGGGAAATCCATTTGTTCTGAACAAAACAAGCTGATACTGTCAAGTTTTGCTCGAATGCTGCTGTACTTATCTCTAATACCACAAAAAATAAAACATTATTTAAAATCTCAGTTAAGCATGTCCAGAGTTTTCTTTCTTTTTTTTTTTTCTGACTTCCTATCACCACGTTATTGACAGTCTATTGATTAAAAATACAGTAATGACAATAGAAGCATTTGAAATGTCAAGAATTAATAGCTGAATAACATTTTTCTTTTCTTCTTATTTCTTGTAGCAATAGACAGGGAATCTCCTTGTGTTTTGGATGTAGATTTAAACTATCCTTTTTAATGAGGAGAGAAAAAAAACAGGTGAAATCGTCTGGAACTACAACACATTATTGCTGTTATGAATGCGATCACCTACTTTGTCTAAAGTGAAATGAGATAAACAGGCGTAAAGGAAAAATATGGAAATACCAGTGACGGAGAGTGTTGTTGTCTGCGTTGCAAGTTATCACTTGCACAATAGTGTCTGGCAGAACAAGAATGTGCTGTATGGTCTTCTTAGCCCCTTCAGGACCTGATAAACATACCACTGTATGGTTTTGGTTTCCTCTCTCAGAATTATAGCAAAAGGCAGTGTATTCATCCACAGTTTATTTAAAAAGATGACGAATAGAAAGAGAATGAAAAGGTAATAAGTAAAATGGGGAATGGGACTGACACATAAAGAAGGAGAGCAACAGACTGTGTCTTCAATGTTTGGCTGCTGTTTCTGAAAGCAGCAATAGCTCCTGTTTTTTCGTAACAAACTGAGCACACCACCATCCACAGATGTGTCAGAGTGGACTACACAGAATTAGGTAATAGCAGCATTGATGGCAAAGTTCTAGTTTTCAGCTCACTGTTTTCACAAATATATCCTGTTTAAGGAGGACCAGCAGCCTCATCACATTAACAGAAAAAAATAATAATAAATAATTTTTTTTAAAAAGCCCACTAAATGGTTTTGTCTGACTGCCTTCATTGTTTTTTTAATACTAAAACTCACTGTCTTGAGAAAACATATCAAAAGCCTGTAACCTTATCATGCCTCTTCCAACAGCAATAATCCTGTTTGCATCATTCGATTTTACACTTTTCTTAGTTTTTTAATGAAACGTGTTTTGCAAAAGACGGTTGAGATTTGGAGTTGAGTCCTCCAAGATTATTTAAGACCGTGTACTTACAGACAGCCTCACATATGCCACACCTCTGAGCATAAAGGACATCCTTTTTGAATCATGTCCTATGAGCAAGCACCACTCTTGTTGCCTGAGCTGCAACCTTTTCATTGTCTTGGCCACCTGGCTTGTTTGGAGCTGTGGGGGTTGGGCAATCACAAGTGTCCAGGACCACTGCATGTGACTGGGGACAAAAAACCCATGGCTTTGATAGACCTTTAACATAATAAAGGTCCTATTGAATCAGGACAATGGTCCATCTGGACCATGCAAATTTAGCTGTCAATATATGAAAAAAAATAATAAAGTATTTAAATGAAAAGGGAACTTCTGTTTAATTTCTGCTTGATAGCAATGGCTAGAAGTATGTGATGTCTAAAGTTTTACAAAATCAAGACATGTAAAAGAAAACATTTGCAGAAAAAAAAATATTTTTATTACATAGCAATGAAAGAGTGGACAGAATTTTGGTTTTATGGGTAATTTTTTTTTCTTTTTTCTTTTTGAACTTTAACCTTTAAACTAATTGATCAAATGAATGTATATTTTAAGGACACGGAAAGGTAATTAAGCATGTACATAAATGACTACATGTACATAAATAACTACTCATGTTCAACATGAGTAGTCCCATAATGAAGATATTATCATTTTATATTAACTCTGTTGGTGCCACTGCTCTCAGGAGTTGTTTTCAGAAGTATTAAGAGCCACCACCTCCACAAGTCTGTCATGAGAATACATCCAATTTGGAGTTTCTAACTCTTAAACCAATGATTCATCAATTGTTTCATTTTCTGTTCTATAGTTTTGAAGGTAAAATCCTCAATAAAATGACTAACAGGAATAAACTTGACTTGGAAAGACAGCTTCTAGGATAAGATTATATCAATAAAATTAGGAAAATTTATCAAGTAAAAGCACACTG